>NW_027172877.1:1200000-1927770 GCF_018151085.1 Drosophila tropicalis
TCGTGGACGCTCTGATCGCCATGAGAAGGTCGCGACTGCTGAAATGGGCTTGGATGCCGCCACGCGTTTGATGCTCTATAAGTTGATCAACAATCAGATACTCGAACAAATCAATGGCATTGTATCCACTGGTAAAGAGGCTGTAATTCTGCATGCCAATTCCGATTCCAGTTACACGGGAACCAATGAACATGGTCATAAGGGTGGAGCCCTAATGGAACCACATTTGCTGCCCAAGGAGTGCGCCATTAAGATATTCAAAACGACGTTAAACGAGTTCAAGCAACGAGATCGTTATATTAAGGATGATTATAGGTTCAAAGATCGTTTCAGTAAGCAGAACCATCGGGTCATCATAAACATGTGGGCCGAAAAGGAGATGCATAATCTGATGAGAATGCAAAACATTGGTCTGAATGTTCCTGATGTAGTGATATTAAAGAAACATATATTGGTCATGCGATTCATTGGAGATAATCAAAATGCCGCCCCAAAACTAAAAGAGGCTCGTCTTAGTTCTGCGGAATTGAGTTGCGCCTATGAGGAGATAGTCGCTGCCATGTACAAACTCTACAACGAGGGTAAACTAATTCATGCTGATCTTAGTGAATATAATATCCTTTGGTACGAGAGCAAATGCTGGTTCATTGATGTTGCCCAAAGTGTGGAGCCCGAGCATCCAAGTGCTTTGGAGTTCCTAATGAGAGATTGTGGCAATATAGTGAACTTTTTCGAAAAACGAGGCTTAACCAATATCTATACGAAGGAACAGCTTTTTGAATACATCACAGACCTCAATGCGGAAACACACAATGCAGCCATGCTGGAAAGAATCCATATACGAGGTCCCTCTATCCATCAGGCCACTGCACCCAATCAGCAAGAATGCCCCGATGAACTAAAACCATTGGAGTATCCATTTGAACTGGCCTGGGAGAAATCTCAGGAGGATAGGCAATCTAAAAAGCAGGAGATAGAAGATAAAATTGTTGAGGATAAAATCACTGCCACTGAAAATTAATAATTATATGTCTGACCTTAAGAATTTGTAACAAAATTTCAAGACACAAAAAATTGAAAGAAAAAAAAACACAAACAACAAATTATATGAGATGCTTACAAAGCAATTGTTTCTGATGCCTTTGAACTTGAATTGTTGTTAATCAATTAATTGTAAATTCAAAATGTCACCCACAATAAGAACACGCGCCACGCCCCGATCGACATCATCATCATCATGATGATGCTCATCGGCTGGCTAACCCGACAATTGAACTCATTTCGTTTGGTTGGGGGAAATCTCTCAATTGATTACAGACAAACAAAACATTTCCATGCGCATGCAATTTTTCTTGATTATTCTCTTGCTCCAAAGATCCAGTATTAACAGCTTTTCAGGAAATGGCGCGCCAACTATTCGCAATCCGAGGTGTCCACGGGCTGGACTTTAGTTAAATATATAATTACGTATGCACTTACAACGTAACTCAGGTGATACGTCAGCTGAAAAGGCTGTGAACTTATATAAATGTTGTTCACAATAAACAATGTACATATATGCACACAGCCAAAGCATGATCACTTATAGCAATCGAATAGACTTACCTACTGAAAAATGATTAAATAATTCATAAAGTTGAAGTTTAAATGCATTTGTTAACTACTTATGACGGATCTTTAAAATATTTTGTGCCTGTCTATGACGGCATTGCATCATTTCTATTGGCACTAACTTATTTTTACTGTTCAGTAAATTTAGACTGTTGAACTGCATTACTTTTGACATAAGCAACATTTCCCATCAGCAACATGGATGCCCAGCAACATTCCTCCTTAGCAACATAAACGTGCAGCAACATAGACTGCTAGCAACATCAGTTATTGGCAACAGCATTTTTAGACATTTAAGAAAAGCAATTAAGGGTATTTTGAAGTCAATACTTCAAGTGTTTTTGTTGTGCAACTATCAATCAAAATTGAACTCTACTACTAATCAGCAGACGCAATAGTTTTGATTTCGTATTTATGCTATAAATAGTGACTATTTACTTGCAAAGGAGAATTATTATTCAATTTTTTGTATTATTATTGTTATTTAGCGCTGTACATTTGACGTTGGCAACAAGAAAGAGAAAGAGAGAGAGAGAAAGAAAAAAAAAACAGCACGAGGCAGCACATCTAATAGCGTCTTTTGAAATCGAGATATGTACATAAGTTCCAAGTGTGTAGGTATATATGTATGTATATGTTAGCTGCATATGTATAGAATAGACCCACACAAACTCAAGTTTATTGGGGGCCCGACCGGGGGCTTTTTTTCGTAGTGGTTGTGCTCATTGCCTGGTGACGCAAAAGAAGAAGCGCCAACAACATGATGAGGCGTCAAGTGTGGAGCCATTCGGGACATGGAGGTGGGAATAGATGCCTGAAAATAGACATTAAGTACACTCATGCATATAGAAAATATATTGTACATATGTACATATATAAAATGTATGTACAAAAACAAAATGATTATATTTTGTTAACAAATGCAAAATCATGTAGCAAAAAAGAACAAGATTCACTACACAAAAAAGTAAAATGTGTCATTCGCCATTTGAGTTTGAATTGTTTTTTTTAAGATGATCAAATGACACTTTGTTGTTCACGTCTGGTCAAAAACATTGTCAATAAACAACAAAAGAAAAACATTTCAAAAAGTAATGAATAAAAAACAATAAATGTGATGAGGCTATAGTTGAAAAAAATTAATAATTATTTTGAATTGAATTAAAATTGCAGACACTTGTTCTTAATTAATGTTTGCATAACTTCTGGATCAGACATTGCTTTAATTAAGTGCAGAGAATCCCTTCTTCCCGTCTTTAGAAAACTCAGAGTCCTTACTCAAGTCATAGACATTAATACTTTGTAGTGACTTACTAAATAATTTGCTCATGGAAATATTTATATTTAAATATTTGGTAAAATGTATCTAAATACTTAAATACTTATGACATATTTCAGAAGTTTCGATAAATTCTTTAGTAAATTTTCATTTTAAAGCAAATGTTTTTCAAATCAAATCGATCAGAATAGACAACTGAATAAGAATTCTAATGTTGATTAGAACAAATGCAGATAAAGCCCTAATGTTTTCATTTAGCTATCTTTTTTCAGCCAGGTTTTCAACGTCCTCGATAGTATAGTGGTTAGTATCCCCGCCTGTCACGCGGGAGACCGGGGTTCAATTCCCCGTCGGGGAGAACGAGATTTCTTTTTTTTTTTTTTTTTTATTTTTAGATAAATCCAATAAATGAGTTTATTCCTCATAAAATGAATTGAAAATGTTGATTTAATTCTCAAATTATATTTATCATCAAAAAGAATAGAATTCAGCGATTCATTTGCATAGAGTTGATTTTTGTATTCTCAATTTGAAATTACTTTTGTTGTTGTTATTAAGGATTGTCATTAATTTTAAGCACGTCACTTCGTTTGGCCATCTTTGAGACCCATCATAAAGATCTGAAGAAAAGGCCATCAAATTTAGAGCACACTTGCTGCTTGGGCTTGGCAAAGAAAACCAGCTTCTACCCCGCTGATAACTTGGCTGAAACAGCCAGGCCAGGGCAATAATCATAAAGAGAGACAACAACAACAACTACAACATACCTTCATACAAAAAGTGAAGCTGTATCATCAATTAAAATGCCTCGAGCCATATAATCAGGGGGGAAAAAGTGGGCTGACCTAGGCATAAAATGCTTTTGGACCAACAAGGCAATGTGGCAAATAAAATTGATTAGCAGCCTACCACTCTATTTCTGTCAGTGTAACTAAGAAATGTGCACACACACGCACACACACTGGGGTACGCACTTGACAGCTCCAAAGAGGAGGCTCGTCGCGTCTCTGCCGCTGCTGCAGTCGCAGTCGCTGGCGCAAACTCTGCCCCAGCCTCGTAGTCGGCAGTCTGGACAATGTGAAATCTCGTGATCGAAGTGGCCTCCTCAAGTGGCTAACAGACTGGAATTTGTGCGCGTTTAACGTTAACAATTTATTTGCATTTTTAATTTTCATGTCCCACGAGTATGTATGTATGTGTATGTGTGTGTGTGTGTGTGAGTGTACATATTTAGATACCTACAACTTGGTCAAGCTCCATCCCAATTCCCGTCTATAAGAACATCATAATGACCATGCTGCGATTTCTGATGATGATGATGATGGCTTCTATTTTGGGTCTAACTTGTTGCATGTTGTTGTCGTCCAGTTGGCCAGTGGCCGCTGTGGTAATTCAAGTTGGTCTACAAAAATAGAACCTTCATTTATTATGTTGCCTCCTTAACTTGGTTATTGCAAGCGGCCAATGTGGTGCGTTGGAAGTCAACAGCCCGTGTCCCTACATGGTCATATCATTTTCATTTTTCATGCTGTCGCTCGTCGTTGGCCAACATTAAACGAAAGTGAAATGTGTCTAAGATGTGGCTGGAGTATTCTATAAAGTCAGTTGAAAAGTATACAAATAAAAATGAAAGACAGTAGAAAAACTATTTGATGAACTTGTCTTCCACCTACCTCTGACCAATGTTTCCCTTATTCACATTTTGTAAAGGACGAACCCAGGATACCTAGGTCCCCAAATATAATTTTATTTAGTATTCCTTAATATGCCAAAAAATATCAAGGGCGAACCTCAAATTGAATTTTTGTTTCATTTTCATTAAGATGCCACCAAATTTTTGTTTGTTTCGAAATATCGATTTACTATATACTCTTTATACTATATTTTAAAACTCGAATTCGAATAATTTATAGGAATTACACAAAATGAAAAAGAATTTGTAAGGCCACTTCAGACTTCATAAACTTTAAATAGTCGATCGTCAGATAACAAGCAGGAAATTTTGTTTCTAGATCAAAAAATTTTGAAAATTTTTGGATTTTGAATAGATCAAACCGCAGAGATTAAGATCATTGACAAGAGACTTCTTTTTTTGTTGGAGCCTTAACGATATCCTTAAGAACACGTATTAGAGCGTACATAGAAGAGTGAATAAAGGACCAATCCAGATCCAGCGGCTAATCTTGCCTCCGCTCAAGCCTGGGGAAATACATAATAACCTATACTGATGACCAGCAACTCTCAAAAATGCAAATCGAAAACGAGCTCTTGCACGAGATTGATCATAGCTCAGAAGCTGAAACGAACAAATAAGAGAATTACCACCCAAGATGGTGCACAATTTCTTTATTTACTCACTTTCAGCCAGTCGATTCTAGTCCAATCTCGACGCAGCGGTTGAAGGGATTCGGCCCTCCCGCTCTCAGCCAACCCGCGCCAGGTTTGGCCAGCAGACGGACCATATGGACCTTCCATCCAGAAGGGATTTGTCCCCCGCGCTCCCAGACGAGCGTCCAGGTGAGCAAACCACATTAGTTATAAAATACATTATATTGTCACTAATAAAGACGCCGGCCCGAAAAATATTGCTGAAAACGTATTTGTTTCCCATCGATTATCATCAAAGGACACACTTAAGGATCTCTAAATCGCTATATTGTTTTGGGTGTTGTTTGTAGGCCGATCTTAGGTAGAATCCGACCCTTTGCTTACCTGCAGGTAGGAAGAGACTAATACAAAAACTCGCAAGGGTCTACAAAGTTCAACATGGCTGAATTGTCTAATAAAAAGTAAAAACTTGTTCTATGAAATTCACAAAAAGACAAAAATTTTAGCCTCGTCCTTTTGTATAAGCCTTTGGGTCTATTATAATTTAAAGTTTTTCCAGATGATTTTAAGGATCTGATCTTTATACATTCCCATATAAAGGCGGATGCTATTTGGCTAAGTCTTTCGTTAGCTTTAACAAAAGTGTGACAAAACTATAAACAAGAAGTTTAATAATATTCTTGTTTAACTGATTTGTCGTCAAAATCTTGCATCAAAACTGAATAATAGGGTTAGAGTATTAGCCGCTTCTGTTAATACTTTGGGGATTCGTAATTGAAATAATGTCTATTAATATATAAGTGTGTATATTTAGGTAAAACTTTGTGAGATCTAAACGTAAAGTCTTTTTTTCTCACATACCAAATTATCTAAGCTTAATTTTATTTTAAACCTCACGCCATTTTTAAGAGGTGTTATACCAATCAAAAACCTGCTAAACACTTAGTTCCGAAATTTTACAAATTCAAGTGTTAATAAAGTAAATAAATAGTATTATAAATTTTCAAAATATATATCGACATTCTCTGTTAAGGTGTCATTGCGATTTAAGGTGAAAAAATTAAACAAATGAAGAAAAAAATCAAACTAAACAAACATCAAATTGACACTCGAATGTTAATGAAGGCAAAAAGCATACAAACATCTACCTGATGAGGCTTTATTAAGGTTTTGCTAGATTGCCAAAAATAATATTAAAAAAAAACGGTCAAATAAACGTGTTTAAATAAAGTATAAAAAGAGAGAGGGAGACAGAGAGAGATAATAAAAATTCCCCCGCACCTAGAGAAATCGACCGTCACGTGAGACTCGTTGAGAATGACTCACAAGCCGTAAGCCAAAAGGCAAATGCCCCAAAGCCCACTCATTAATAACCAGATACATACTCTCTCGAAAAAGATGAAAAAACAAACGGCTCACACTGTTTCAGTTGAAGTTGAAGTTGTTGATGCCAATGCCGATGCCCTTGACCATGTTTTGACAAACGCTGAAACGCGTTAGTTGAAAAAGGAAACCGTTAGCCTACCTGGGCAATAAGTCATTTAGTGGCATGTGCTGATTACCGCAAAATGATGGACAGATGTTCCGTTTGGTTTGCATTTTTGTCGCTTGGTTTTCTCCAAACACCTTTTGCCCGCATAGAATCCATACGCCGCTCTGTCACCCGCTTCTACCTGAGCACTGGGTACTGGGACTGAGAGGTAACCTTCAGATTTTGCCAGATTCTGACAGTTTCTATAGAGTTTTTTTTGTTTACGAAACAGCTAAACAAAGCGTGACTGCAAAAACGGAAAACATTGAAATATGAGAAATCAATCGATAATCGATGATTTAGACATAGTAAGCCTGACACAGAGACATCCATATAAAGTTTATATAAACAGATTATTTATAAACAGATTATTCAAACTATTACTCACTGAAATTACAGTCTCATACACTATCTAATCTATCGATCATCTCGGAGATGCCGTATCTATATGGCATAGCGGACACAAAGTTTTTGGTTAAGAAACTTAAGAAAAAGATTAGCTATGATGTAACGCCGATTAAGTTTCAACGCCGGGATTTCCTTAAGAATTCTCCAAAGTTTAATCTCGATGATGTTCCCATACAGTTTCGATGCTCGCCGCCCAGTTTGCTGGAGCTGTGTGTGAATGCGGTGGATAAGTTGCCCTTGTCATCGGTTTTTGAATGGGATGATATGGATATTAGGCGTTGGATCAAGTCATATGGTTATCCCGAGTATATGGTTTGATATTGCGCCCAATGTAATGCAATTCCCTTCCTCACAATTCCCTTTCCAATTCTCGCCTAGAACACATTCCGCGAGAATATGATTTGGGGTCGCAAACTGCTTCTACTCGATGCTGCCGCCTTGTCGGCCATGAATATCAAGGATTTCGATCATATACGTCACATAGCCTATGGCATTCGAATGCTTTTTCATTTTGAGCTGACCCGTTGGTCACACAGTATTTCCCTGCCCGATGAGAAGCCCAACGAATTGTATTTACTGTTTCACACCCAGACGGGGATCAATTACGATGAAGTGCGTCGTTCGGATTTGTATCGTCGCATGAAGCTGCTAAGCAAGAGATCCCCGAATCTGGATCACTGGGATCTCTTGGATATGTGGCTGCGTAGGGAGAGGGAACGCAAATGCACCGTAAAAATAGGACAAGTGCCCCGATATAGCATGTTCAAGTGCGAAAAGCCCAAGGTGGAGCAGCTGGGAGTCGAGAGTCATATGGACGAAAATGTCATGTGCCGCACTTGCATTCCGCCGTGCGATTGCGACTGGACGGAGCGGGATAATCATCTGCCCTGGCGCCTCAGCTGCTTGGCCCCGGCAGTCAGTATGAGTCGCAGCAAATGGTTGGCCATGGACACACGATGCAATTACTGTATACCACCCTGTGAGTGCCGTTGGCCATCGCGTTACTATCTCACCGGAACGGTCATGAAGTGCTTGCAAGTAAAGTTCCCAGAGAAATTCTGTCCGATCTTTGACGAACGCATGCGGGCCACTGCCAGGCCCAGTTTGGTTGAGCGATGGACACGTTTCTCCTTTTGAGACAATCCCATCTATTGACGGATGTGCACCTAAAACCTAAAAAACACATTATATTCTGTAATGCAATATGCAATTATAAATTGCCATATATCAACTGATTGTGCGGCGTACTTAATTATCATCTCAATCGACAACAGATGAGATTATATGGATGTGGGATAATTGCAGTTTTAAAATCGAAGTGACACACACACACACACAAACGTAACGATAAGAAAACAATCTATAAAGTGATATATAGTATTCTATATACCGATATACATATGTATGTTTGTGTGGGGAAAAGGTACTTCATAAAAATAAAACAAAAACGCTGCAAGAATTCAAATTTTGCATCCCACAACAACAAAGACACTGCACAGTGTAACCAAATTCATAGGAAATGTGACATTCGACATGGTCTCCCATAAACTGTGTAAATACTGATAAAAAAATCGATTTTATTTGGTTTTCTCTATTATTTGTTGCAACGAAATAAAACCCGGCAAACGAATTTCCCAAGAAACTTATCTAAAAAATGTCTATATAGTAAATCGTGAATCTGCCGACACCTAAATGTGCGCATTTCTGTAATTATCATTATCGTTGGACTCTCTTTGAGTTCGTGACAATTGGAATATTGAAGTCAATTGTCGTAAATCAATATTCTCAGGTTGGAAAGACTTCGCTGTAAGGGTCTTTCAGAAATTTATTGCTTTTTTTAAAGTTATTTGCCAGGTTTACTAAAAATAAATGACGCACACAGACCTTAAAAAAGACGAAAAACCAATAATTTACAGGTGAAGGTTTTTGTAATCTCATAATGAATGCTCTTACGATTTATTATTAATAAAATATTTAAAAAATTTTAATTGAATACAAATTTATCTAAATGGTTAATGAACTCAAAATTACCTCTTCGAGAATACTTTTTGAGCAGGTGAAATTGGGTTAATATAAAGATCCTTTATTCCATCTCCCTATACACGTAGTATTAGTTGTTAGTTAGTTAGTTTTTGCAATGTTTTTTAATGGCTTTTAGATTATTCCATTCATAAAAATCATTATTCATTAATAAATGTCAATTGTGAGATTTATATTTTGGTGACACTGTGCAAAAACTGCAAAAAAAGTGCTGCCACTGCCAACGCTGCGGCGCAGTCTCTGCCTCTGTCTCAGTCTAGTCTCTCTCTCTGCCACGGTCGGCGCTTGGTTGAGTGTTGTTGTCTTAATACCATGTACCTATATGGTGAAATGGTATATTTAAGTCGACAAAATGTATGTAAGAGGCAGAAGGAAGCGTTTCCGACCCTATAAAGGATGTATATTCTTTATCAGCATTAGCAACCGAGTCGATCTAGCCATTTTCGCCTGTCTGTCCGTCTGCCAGTTTATTCGTCCGTCTGTATGAACACCTAGACCATGGAGACTATAGGAGCTGTAGCCACCAAATTTGGTATGTAGACTTGTTAAGTGTGTACAGTAATCGAGTTTATTTCAAATTTTTGCCACGCCCACTTTCGTTCCTGTCAATTAAATAAACCCGATTTTCTCAAAGACTAACATAACTAAATACACCAAATTTGGTATGCAAATTAGTTAAGAACAGGCGCACAGATTTTGTTTGTTTAAAATTTTTGCCACAACCACTTCCGGATCTTTAATTTAGAATAAAACAGATATTAGTCTTACTCATTCTTACCAACATGCCGAATTTTATTCAAATCGGAGTAAAAATATACTAAACAATCGTAAAAACGTGTTTCACTATGCGGTCCACAGGGCGGAGGTGGCCGTAGGCTAGGAGAAGGCATATGAAATGAATGTAATAGACATACATATTCGTCACTCGGTATACTGAAGTCGGCGAGACGACTTACTTACTTCATTTTGGTTTTTTTTTTTTTGCCCGCTTGCCGAGGAAAGAAAAAGCCGCTGTCGGCCACATTTTCAGTTCAGTTCCAACAGTCGTCGGAGTGAGCAGCAACAGCAGCGGCAACTGACAGAAGAAATATTCGTTTATAGCCAACCAAATCCAAAAATAAATCTCAGTTCTTGTGTTCGAATTCGAAAAGTTGAATTGCCTGCGCATGCGTTGAATGTTTTTGTCTAACACAGCAGCTGTTCCAAAAAAGAAAAAAGAAAAACCAAAAAATAAATTAAAAATTAAATTTACTTTAGTTCCAAGAAATATTTCAAACTGATCGCTTAAAGGCGACTTCGATTTGCGGTTGGTGGCATTAAAAAAATAAATTATCGGAAATTTATAAACCATTTAAGAATATTAAACACAAAATCAAAAACATATAAAAATATATATCCATACATCAGTATATATATTGAGGCGAGCGCGTTTCCGTTGGTGTTGAATGCAAATCGCTGTAAATAAATATAATTATACAGTTTGTTAATCGGCGTGTGTTAAACAAATTATATAATTTACCGCCAAGTTAAATAAATTACATTATTTACACCTAGTCGTGGTTGTTGACGTCAGGTGCAAGGTGGGTTTCGTCAACCTAATAAATAAATAAATACATAAATATTTACTTATAAGGCAGGAAAAAGTGTTTGGTGAATTGGAAAATTAATTCATTTGTGTTACAGTTTACAATTTATTTCATTTTTCTCTGTTCTAAATAATGAGTGTAAAAAATAGTTAAGAAACTAAATCTTTAAAGTGTCATGATATTTTCCTATTCCTATTATAATTAGATTTTCGTTTTAGATTTGTTCTAAAGTGTTTTTACATTTTTGTAAAGTTGTAAAAAGAAATTTTAGTCTCAAAGTGTTTTAAATTATAAATTTTGCATGAAGAAATCAATTAACTATATTTGAATATTAATTTAAACTTGTAAATTTTAAGTTAATTTGTACAAAGTAATTTTATATAATTTAAAAAAACATTTTAAACTTATATAAAGATATTAACAGCAGATGTTTTATAGAAAAAAAATTTATATATTCTTTAAGAAAAAGTTTTTTAATTTTGTTGCCACATTTCGTAGATTAGGTTAATGAGCTAACTTTTTTATTTATTACCAATTTGTTTAAGGCTAAAATTTAAACGTAAAAATACTTTAAATGCGGAGCTAAAAATGTACTTAATTTAATTATTGATAAGACGTTACTTGAATTATTTCAAGTGTTTGTTAGTTTTTCAAGCGGCAATAGGGAAATTTGAATGACTGTAAAACCAAACATCCAAGACAGACAAAGTTATTTTATTATGTTTTTCATATCTTTGTCTAGTTATCAATTTTAAAACTTGGCGATAAAATAACAATTTTGCGATTCGTTTTGAAACATGTGAGAGGAAACCGCGAGAAATGCCGCGCAATGACTATGAAAAGTTGTTGTTGCTCTTTTTCCTTGTTATTTTCTATTTTGGCATTTAATATAAGCAAATACATTTACTTACTCGGCATATGTATGTATGTATATGGAATCAAGTGTGTATATGTATGTATAAGTATAGGCTGGTAGAGTCACCAGATGACGTACTTTATGTATGAACGTAGAAAGCAAATAAAATCGCCTCCTGCATGTGACCACATAGAAAACATATGTACCTATGTACATATGTATATACACTCTGAGAATATATAGTCAATGCCCAAGACACACACACACACACACTTGCATGGGAAGTACATATTGACACACCGACTGACAGATGCCGCTTTTCATTATATTTGGCTAATAACATGGCAACATGCAAAGGCTAATCATGTCGGGCAAGGATAACAATTTTCAGGGTGTCATATATGCATACAAATATTTATATGTATGTGTCACTCTGTTGCCAAGACGCCGCACAAATATTTGCTCAACAAATTGGCCAAAGCATTTAATGACTTAGTTAATTGATCGAGGGGTTAACCATGTCGCTAGAGCATGACTTTGTAGCAACAAAGAGAGAAGAAAATGCAATTTGACACATTTTGGGGGAAACATTTAAATTTTATTCTCAGTTTACATTCAGTTTGTTTAACAATTTTTTGCCAAGTAAGAATCTGAAATTTTATCTGATCAGCATTTTTAGTGCTTACGCCATTGAATCTAATTCCGATTCCGTTCCGTTGAGTGGTTTATATTTAGTCTGCTTTTCTGTTCTGTCGGCATTATTTGAAGATAAGATTGGTTAGCTGCTCCATAGGGGGAAAGTTATGAATGAGTTAGTCAGCCAGCCAGTGGATGATATAATTAACTGAGATTTGCTTTGAGTCATGGGACGCCAGACACCCCTTATATGTATATATATGCATATTCTTACTGTTATCAGTGATTGGGGCGCCAAAAATTCGGGCACGTTTGAGTACAAACACGAGACATAGACATTTGGGAGATAAGATATCAAATGGGGGGGGACTTTCTGAAAGTTTTCATTAACTTTTGAAATAGAAAAGGAAGGGAATTCATTATCATATGTATCACAAATCATATATCGGAAGATATAGTGCCAATTCTAATTTAAATTTTTCGTTTCGGTATATTTCCATTTGCAGAAAGAGACGAGACAACATGTCGAATACAGAGGGAGGAGGTCTGCAGAGAATAAGAAGTAAGTACCCACTCGGAAATTTCTAGATTAACTACAAAGTCCGTAACTTTTGAGTTTTTTTTATTTATATTTTATCATTTGTTCATATCAAATTACGCCAACTGTCGAATGCTATAAAGCCGAGCCCCCCTTTTTTTTGTTATTTCCACGATTCCACGCGAACGATAACCGCTGGGCATACAATGAAATAGAACCGAAGGCTCGTCATGGTCAATCATTTAGCAGAGTTTGCTAAATTGATGATGATGATGATGAAGATCCATTGGGGCCAGTTCCCATATGTCTCTTTCGGTTGACAGTTTTGATTGGTGTCAAGTTGATGACAAGTTGAATTGAGGTTACTACAAATCAATTGATTCTAAATGCAAATGTGGGAATGTATTGGTAGGTGCCGTGAGGTCGCTGTTCCTTCAAATAATTACATGTATTTAGTGGCACTCCTTCGACTCTGACGTTGAGGAAAGACGCCCGCACCTTGTGACCTAAAACTAGATACGCAATTTGTCCCATGACGCTATTGTTATGACATACATCCTTCTCTCTCTCACTCACTCTCTCCCTATATATAGATAGATAGACAAACAAATTAGCAAAGTCACGCTAACTGAGCCCAAGTTAGTTAGCTAGTTTAGTCTAAAACTTGGGTTCATGGTCTACTGCTAGACCATCGCAATTAAAGTTTTCAATTGTCGCAACAAAAAAAAAAAAAAAAAACATAAATGCGCGTTAACGTTTTCGTATAGAAATCGGAATAAATTTTGTGAATTTGTGAAATAGTCATATCAGCTAAAGCTAAAGCTGATTGAGTACTGTATTTAACATTTAATTCAGACTTTGAGCTATTTAGCACATTAATAGCAGACAGACAAATATGTGTAGGGAGGGCGGGAAATGGGGCCTATTGCCGCAATGCCTGAGTGCACATGCCGACCCCGTGAGTAAACGACAATCAGATAGACAGAGTGAATGCGGCAGAGGCGGGGGTGATGAATTGCTAACCAAAAAATTAAAGTTGCCAATTAGCACATCATAATTGAATGCAAATTTTGGCCGTCTACTGAAAGTCACACGATCTGCACACATAAATTTTGCCCTACCCTGTGTCCTGCACTCGTGATTCATGGCAAATACTGTCTACTGCATTCTCCAATGTGTTAATGCACAATTTACAATTATCGGTTACATTTATTATTATTATTATACAATTTAATGCATAAATTTACACCCACAAGCCATTGAGCGACTAACCCACTAATCAAAATGCATATAGGAAGGCATGATTCAGTGATTTATTGTGTAAAACTGAAGGTTAAGGTTAATGTTCCAGCAAAAAATGTATTTCAAATCGTGTCTCGAAGTCATAAATAAGGACTTGAACATTTTTTATCGCATAAAGGATTAGACATAAGTCATGTGACTTAATCTACTAAAAAATATAACAATAAATTACTCCTATTAGTCATTAAGAGTTAATGTACTTGGGCTATTTAAATGATGTCAATTTATTTTAATGGACTTAGACCAATTTTTTGGTAAGCTTTTAGATATGTTTTTAGTTTAAAATCAAATTTATTTTCCAATGACATGTTTTTAGTGCAAAAAAATGTTATTTCTACTAACGAGACTTCAATTATATTGGATTTTCGAAACTAAAATGTTAAAAAAAATAACTTAATTTGAATGCTAATGGGATTTTAAGGTGATGTTTATATGGCTTGTTTTTTTCAAAAGACCCATATACATAATCCTGAAGCTGAAATCAGATGAAAGGTCTTAACCAAAGTTTATTGAAGTAACTATAAAATATTTGAGTTGAATTTCTATAAACATGATTTGAATTGGCGGAAGAAACATAAGAACTTATTTGATTACAAACAAATATTTAATTAGCTAAATCGACTTATTAAAAATACATTTTTCGAGCCAAGTTGTTGTTAAACAAAGCACATAAAAGCATATTGATGGCTTAGTTACAGAACCAGACTATCTAATACGGGTATTCACCTACTAACTTAACTGCTAAAAGTTTATTAGTCAGACAGTAAATGATTTAAACGTTTTTGTTTTTGTTTTGTTCTTTTCGTCATTGTATGGCAGTTTTTTTTATACCCTTGCAGAGGGTATTATAAAATTGGTCAGATGTTTGTAACGCACAGAAGGAGACGTTTCCGACCCCATAAAGTATATATATTCTTGATCAGCATGAGAAGCTAAGTCGATATAGCCATGTCCGTCTGTCCGTCGGTGCGTACGCGTTTTACTCAGCCATCTTAAGAGCTATCGGGATGAAATTTTTTTGGGAGCTTTTTTTTACCCGGGTGAGATAAAGTATGAAAATCTTTGGGATCGGACTACTATATCATATAGCTCTGGAACAAAAATTTTTGCAAAAATTGGAGTATCCCCATGAAATTTACCAATATAATAGAATTTGATATAAAATCTCAGATCCCGAAATTTGACCCTGATCGGATAAATAGAACACAAGTTACAGTCTATATAAATCGGTTCAATCGCTGCCGGCAGCTCTGCTTGCTGCCTACTACGTCACCATCTGTTAACAGAGCACATGCATACACACACAGACGCAACGCTACATAAACTGTATGTGTATGCGTGCGTTGCTTTGCTTAGGGAATGAGGGAAGAAGAAGAACAAATTGTACATAGTATGAAGAGTAAAATTGTTTTGTTTGTATATTAATGAATTGAGTTGCAGAAAAGAAATTTTGAACATGTGAAATTATTATTGTCAAGGACTGCAAGGGTATATAAACTTCGGCATAGCCGAATTTAACTTCTTTGATATTTTTTTTTAATAAAGTATTTTATGATAAAAATATCAAAGAAGTTAAATTCGGCTATGCCGAAGTTTATATACCCTTGCAGTCCTTGACAATAATAATTTCACATGTTCAAAATTTCTTTTCTGCAACTCAATTCATTAATATACAAACAAAACAATTTTACTCTTCATACTATGTACAATTTGTTCTTCTTCTTCCCTCATTCCCTAAGCAAAGCAACGAACGCATACACATACAGTTTACGTAGCGTTGCGTCTTGTGTGTATGCATGTGCTCTGTTGATTTGATGATGACGTAGTAGGCAGCAAGCAGAGCTGCCGGCAGCGATTGAACCGATTTATATAGACTGTAACTTGTGTTCTATTTATCCGATCAGGGTCAAATTTTGGGATCTGAGATTTTATATCAAATTCTATTATATTGGTAAATTTCATGGGGATACTCCAATTTTTGCAAAAATTTTTGTTCCAGAGCTATATGATATAGTAGTCCGATCCCAAAGATTTTCATACTTTATCTCACCCGGGTAAAAAAAGCTCCCAAAAAAAATTTCATCCCGATAGCTCTTAAGATGGCTGAGTAAAACGCGTACGCACCGACGGACAGACGGACAGACGGACAGACGGACAGACGGACAGACGGACAGACGGACAGACGGACAGACGGACATGGCTATATCGACTTAGCTTCTCATGCTGATCAAGAATATATATACTTTATGGGGTCGGAAACGTCTCCTTCTGTGCGTTACAAACATCTGACCAATTTTATAATACCCTCTGCAAGGGTATAAATATCAAAGAAGTTAAATTCGGCTATGCCGAAGTTTATATACCCTTGCAGTCCTTGACAATAATAGTTTCACATGTTCAAAATTTGTTTTCTGCAACTCAATTCATTAATATACAAACAAAACAATTTTACTCTTCATACTATGTACAATTTGTTCTTCTTCTTCCCTCATTCCCTAAGCAAAGCAACGCACGCATACACATACAGTTTATGTAGCGTTGCGTCTGTGTGTGTATGCATGTGCTCTGTTGATTTGATGATGACGTAGTAGGCAGCAAGCAGAGCTGCCGGCAGCGATTGAACCGATTTATACAGACTGTAACTTGTGTTCTATTTATCCGATCAGGGTCAAATTTTGGGATCTGAGATTTTATATCAAATTCTATTATATTGGTAAATTTCATGGGGATACTCCAATTTTTGCAAAAATTTTTGTTCCAGAGCTATATGATATAGTAGTCCGATCCCAAAGATTTTCATACTTTATCTCACCCGGGTAAAAAAAAGCTCCCAAAAAAAATTTCATCCCGATAGCTCTTAAGATGGCTGAGTAAAACGCGTACGCACCGACGGACAGACGGACAGACGGACATGGCTATATCGACTTAGCTTCTCATGCTGATCAAGAATATATATACTTTATGGGGTCGGAAACGTCTCCTTCTGTGCGTTACAAACATCTGACCAATTTTATAATACCCTCTGCAAGGGTATAATTAATGTCATTATTAGCAACTCATCTTATTCAATTAAAGCAGAGTTAAACACGTTTCAGTTGCAGTTGTTGTTGCTTTTTCTTAATGCATTAATTAAGACAAGAAAACAAATTGTTTTTAATTGAAGTAAATGAATTTCTTGGAACTTGAAGTTGTTTGTGCAGTTTGAAGCAAGTCAATTGAATGAAACTGAAACTTTCAACAACAATGCCCCAGCGATCTTGATAAGATCGTGAATATAAGTGAGTAGTAGTTGGTCTATGGTCTGTTACATACTCGTGTCTATATTTTGCTATTTCCGCTCCAATATGGCATACTTTATACTATATACACACATGTGGTTAGACACTGCGCATTTCGAATCGACTTGAGCTAAGCAAAAAGTTCAAGAATGTTGTCGAAATTAATCTCAAACGATTGAGAGACAGGGAGACAAAGACTATCTGACTTTGAACCGATTGACCACAACAGTCTGAGTAGCGATAGCTTCTCATGTCAGCAATATTTATATTTTTGAAGTACACAAATACTATACTATAGATGAAAGTATAGTCAAGCCCCCAGACTGAGGCGATATGCCTAGAACTATGTACATAGAACTAATAAATATGATACTTAAATAATCTTTACAGCTGCGACGTGTGTCTCAACTAAATGGTTGAACTAAACTTTAGACTCGAAGCCACATCAATTGAAATATATATTAATGAATTATAAATATTATTTTTGATAATTTTTTATTACCTCCGAAAGACGTAAAAATGAAATGCTTGCCCCCATTCATGTGACGGGCCCCTCTTTTGGCATATTTTTGTTGTTGTTTTTTATTATTGTACTATAAAGTATAAATGTGTGTATGTATCTGCCAGTCAGATACTTTTTTGCTTAACGAATGAAAAATCCCAACAACAATAACTACAACAAGTTGTTGCCAACCAAATGACGCCCTTCATTAGCACACCACGTGCATGTTGTAGATAGATATTGTAAACGAAAGTTGTAGATACATTTGTATCTGAATGTAGCAATGTACGTGATGCGCAACTAAATATGGACAGATATGAGTTAACAACTTGAATGTTTGATTGAAAATACAGACTCCTAAGAGCATATTCTTTTACCTTAGTAAATCAAATTGTGTAGATTCATTATGAATAGACTGTCTGGGCTTATCATTGACTTTTTTTGTTTGCATTTCATTGTGAACTCATTCACCATTCACCATTGATATGAGTTAACAAAATTGTAATTGTATGCCTTAAAGAAGAATTCTTTCCCATTGCACTTTGTACTAAAGCGCAACAAGTGCAATTTCTTTTGAAAAGTTTCCACGCTTCTTCATTGAATCGGATTCGACCGTCATGGAAATTTTCTTTTGGCTTTTGGATGGGAGAACGAAACTAGGACAATGCTGAAGAAGATGAGCACAACCGGAGCACACAATCAGCTGCATTTAATGTGATAACAAAAGATTGATAAAAGGAAAATGTATATTAAAGAATCTATATATTCTTGAATATATTCAATTAATAACAATTGCCAGACAACGATAAATCAATTGCATTTTTTGTTGTTGTTTGTTGTACTTATTTGAAGTGGAACCAGTTTAGATTTTACGAATTGCCACTGCAAGGCCAGTTCCGTTTAATTGTGCATTGAAAATCAGTTAACAAAACAAGCGGAAATGTAGCCAATAATTGTAGCTGGAAGGCAATTCAACAATGTCATCGAATTGATCACAAACACAAACACCTAAAGTAGATATATGTACATAAGCAAGTCGACTTATATAGCAAGTGGAACAGTTTATTGCATTCCCCTCTAATCGAATTATAACCGTAATAAATTAGGTGGGTGTAAAACCCAAACAAATCGTTCTACATACAAACATATGTACATATATCTGGAAAGTGGGCTCGTGATTTGGCTAGCTTCTATAGGCTAGGCGTGCCTTCCAATTCTAACGTTTCTCCTTGATTCTTGGCACCTTGACAAATGCTGCGCATTTGCTATGACGTATGTAGATGGGGGGAGGCATTTCTTATTTTCTTTTTTGCAGAATTTCATAAGAATAATGCCGGGAACGCCAGCACCCAAGTCAATGGAAAATTTTCACATCACATGAGAATTTTCAGTTGATTGACGAATCCCCATGTTTAGCGTTATCTGATCTATTATGCAAATTGAATATACATATTATTGTTTGCCAACTAATATTTAAATGGGCATTATTTTTGTAAGAATATGCAGCCACACTATTTCAAAGAGCGACGCCACAATCATCCAGCTAAATGACTACTACACCCTGTTTTGTTTAGCACATATTTTTGAAGGTCAGGAACCGCGTACGAATTGAAAGAAATACACAAAGAAAGAAATGTATCAAGAGAAAATAAATGAGAATATTTATCGAGCAGGTCGATTCAGAGTACGAGTATGACTATGAGAGTGGGTGTGTACACCCATTGCCCGCATTTGTTGAATCGAAAACTCAGTACAGAGACATTATAAATAGACATTTCACAGATAAAATGAAAGCTAAATGAGAGATACAACAAATGTAGCATAGATAGATAGGTAGGTAGATATGTATATAGCTTTGTTTCTATATGCCAGAATGTACTTAAAATCCATACGAAAATAAGTAAAGTGCTCATGTTTTAAGTTTTCTTTCTCATTAAATTCTACGTCAAAAGAGAAATATGCCGGATATGCGTCTTTGTCAAATGATATTTACGGCTGAATATCGAAAATGTTCGTCAAACTCATTTGCCTGAAAGTACAAAATGTAAATTAACAAATGTAAAATCGAAAAATATTAAAAATTTCTGTGTATTTTTTGTTTGACTTGTGTGAGGTTCAAATCAATGAACTTTTCATTCGCTGCTTCTTCTACTAATGACTCAATGTGAACTCGAACACAAGTTCGCATCATTTGATTGGGATTCGCAGTGTTGTGTGTGTGTGTGTGTCTGGACAGTGTTCGAAAATTACCATAAAAAATAATTTAAGTATCACGTTTGCCCTCAAAAAAACATCGCCCTCTTATTCTGTACGTTTTCTTAACGATCATTTAACTTTTCTGTTGTTTTTGAAGTTGCTATTTTTAACATGTTTGTTTTTTATGATCGTTTTATGTTTGTTTGCGGTGTTTTTTTTGTTTGTCTTAAATTTTACTTAAGATTTCAAACTTGTTTCAATCCACAAAAAAGTCAAGTACCAAAACGAAAGCTAATAAATGCTAAAGATCAGTGCGAAAAGTAAAATAAAATTTTAAATCATGAATGAGGCAACCGTTTTTTTTATTTTTTGTTTTATGTTTCTCTTCTCCATGATGGGCGGGTAAATGTTTACACATTTTGCCAGATTCTTAGAACGTGGCCAGAAGCCGACATTACCGGCAGAAGCTTCAAAGAAGAAGCAAATAGTTAGCCGGTTTTGACATTAACTCCAACCTTCAAATAATTTATTGCAAAGTAAACATACAAAATAAAGTTCCGCCCATTAAGTGGAGGGAAAGACGACTTCTATATACCCTGCAGCAAAAAAATGACTCCAGTTAACTAATTTGAGAGCTATACTGAACGTTAAATAACGTTATAGGACAGCCTATTGCATACTTTAAGGGACAAAGTTTCCTCATTTCACATTCCTAAAACCGCAAATGATTGTAAGACATAAGAACTGGACATAAATTTCCTTTTACATTACATTTTTAATATACCCTGTCGACCCATCAGGGCAGGGTATGCATTTTGGAATCATCTTGAGGCCAAAAAGTTAATCAAAATGTTGGCCCAAAGCAAAGCAAAACATGTTTCGATTCTGGGAATGAATTTCTACGTTTTAGCCAAATGAGCTCCGAAATGACTAATCAAGCAAATTAGTTAAGAATCTAAACCAGAAACTATGTGTTTAGTGACAGATTTATACACAGAGCAAACAAACCTCTTGAAAAACGAATTTGACCTTGTTCAGTTGTTATCTGGAGAATGAGGTTAGAAACTTCCTTTTGGCTTTGAAATTATTTTTATTTATAAGAAATTATAAATTTGCACATTTCCTTTGGTGAATCGTTATAAATTAATACAAGTCGAAATCCTTATCTATATAATTCAAATCACACGCTCTCTTAGCATTGATTTAGAAGGTGTCATAAGGTATATAGAAAAATTAGCAAAGTTTTATCTGCGAAATAGTCTATTCCAAAAATTTTCCATGACGTTGAAATCATATTTTGGGAAAATCCTTAAAATAAAGAAATTGCGCTAATTGATGGATGCCATCAAAAGAAATTCGATAATACCAGATCGTAAGACTATACATAATGAAACTGGTTCAGCTTAAAGCGTATATATATGTATATAATATTTCTTGCACGTTTTTCTGGTTATTTTGAAATCTGAAACATGAGACTAGTTTCGGGATTTGCTTTTTTATACTCTCTTGGTATATATTATTTGTCGTGCTAATTTGAATGCGAGCAGCTCGTTTCGATGGTCTGTCTAGACACAATTGGAATGCTTTTTCGCATAACATTATCATAGAATCGATTCGGAGTGGTAAATATTCACCTGTCCGTACACATATGTATGTACATACGACACAGCCGATACAGACGAGCACAGGTGGGCGTGTCTAGCAGGTGGAGAACTAGACTAATCATGATTAGTCTAGTCATTGGCCATGATAATACATACATACTTATAAACAGCTCATAAATGTCTAGTATTATAGAGGCATTTCCGACTGTTGATAAGATGGTGGGCTCCACGATTTATTGCACTCGTATATTGTGAATTGCTTGTGACAAAGATATTGCAGTTTTGATTTCGCCAACTAAGCCGACTGATTTTCAAGCAGCTTATAAAATTTATGCACACGCGCAAATTTTAAGTTGTTGCTGTGGCGGCTTGTTTGTCGGGTTCAATGGCTCTTGAAATGAATTCACGCTGGCAAGCTCAATGCACTTTGCCACTTAATAACTACCCCAAGACATTATTTCAGATACAGATACTTAAGACTCAAAGAGGAGACACGACGACGGCGACAACAACAGTTCCACCAACCACCACGACCAACTCCCCAGGTGTTTATGAGGCATCTTAATGACTTTTTTTGTCTTTATTTTCTCTCTCCTCATTTTGGCTTTTTCGACCGATTTCTGGTTTCTTCATTCTGGTTGGGATGCTGCACCCACAAAAACAACAAGAACAACTCCAAAAGAACATAAAAACTAAAGAACTGTAGTTCTCAAATCAAATTGATGTGCAATTATCATACAGAATTGAGGTCAAATCATTGACAGTTGACTTGATATGTATTACGTATATATATATACGATATGTACGTACGTACATATGTATGTGTGGATGTATGTTTATTAATACATATCACTAATTAATGCGCTTATCGCCCCACCGATCAAAGTCGGATCAATGTGGCATTGTAATAAAAACGTGGTATTACATCAGGCTTATTAGCCTGACGCCACAAGTTATACAATTTATGGCCAGAATCAATGAGAACAGCCAAGTTCAAAATGTAAATACTAAAGGAACTCTGAAAACCCTTGAAAAAGATCTTCGGTTGATTGTTGCTTTTACTTTATACCATATAACATACAATTTTTAGCTCCCGTATCTTTTAGACTTTTTAGATAAGGGCCTTAGAAAGTATACATATGTATATATTCGATCTGAGTTTAAAGCTGTTTAACAAAACTTTTCAAAATGTATTTTTATCTCAATAAGCCACAACAAATGAATGAAAATAATAGATAACATGTTTCCGGCAGCTAGTATGACTTAAATTACGATTTGAAAATTTTGTTTAACTATTTTAATTTTTCAAGATTTTAGTTTTTGTTGCCCTTTTGTGGCCTAGAACTTATTTGGCTGGTTTCATTCAGATCATGGAGATAAATCAGTATATTTTGGCTACGAAGGATATTTCCTACAATTTTTAATGCCTTAATTAAATAATACAACTAAGTCCCTTTTTCTTACTACAGTTTCGATTCAGCATTTTAGCATTTTGCAGAAAAATTTTACATTATTCTCTATACAATTTATATTAAAATGTTTCTCGAATTTTAAAGGAAATTCTTGGAGAAAGCGCTTTAAATTTTATTAAAATAACAATTTCAATCCAATTCATCCCTTTTTTAGGACCGGCTTAGCATTGAGATATGTTAACTCTTCACATTACATATTTAAGAGACAAAATCTTGTTCTTAGCATACTTTTGGGAGCAGTTAGTTACCTGAACAAAGCATTACCTTAAGCACAGTTGTTATAAAAAATTAAGTTAAAAACTTTAAAAAATTTTTTTGGCATAGGATTCCAAAGAATTGCAATCATAATTATTTGGAAATTCTCTTTTATAAATAGGAAAACATTTTTTGATTTAAATATATAATTTATTTCTGCGTAAACAATATCATTTAATGATTTCGCTGCTATCAACCAAAAAAGGTTATCTAAGTAATATTTAGCAGTGATCTGTTTTAGTTAAAGATTATGGAGCTATTAAGAAATATAAAAATATTTCAATGTTTTGGTAATTTTTATTGATTTTTTTGAAAAAAGAACTTGAGATTCTATAATTGGATTGGATTATCAGACTCGGGAGGCACGCTCGCCTGATTCTGTGTACTTTTTTTTTGTTCTATAATGTTTGCTGATGGCAACGGGAAATGGAAATATTCCACGAGGGAATTTCAAATGTCTAACCTAAGACCCAGACAAATGGGCATTAAATCATTTCTGACTTGTGGAACACTTGAAGTGAGCGAATTGAAAACCGCTTTCAAGTGGATTGCCCACCCAGTTGTCGATAGTAATCTAATGCGAATTCTTCAATCTGCTGTTCACTTTCAGACGCCCTATCATGCCGCCAAGTCTTGAATCTGCTGACCATGCTCGGCTTTATGCTGAACTATGCCCTACGAGTGAATCTAACTATTGCCATTGTCGATATGGTCAGGCCAAATGTCACGGAAACCAATAGCACCAGCGTGGTCAATGGAACAAACAGCACTTCATCTGACTCTTTATCGCCGGATGGCGTCGATGTCTACGAGGAACGTTTTCCTTGGGACTCATATCAAACAAACTTTGTGCTGGGCTGCTTCTTCTGGGGTTACATCCTGACCGAGCTGCCCGGCGGCCGATTGGCTGAGTTAATCGGTGGTCGTCGCGTCTTTGGACACTCCATGCTGTGGGCCAGTCTGTTGACTTTGATCACACCATTGGCCGCCCACATCAACTATGTGGTCTTGATCATAGTGCGAGTGGTTCTGGGCTTCATGTTGGGCGCATCTTGGCCAGCCATTCATCCGGTGGCTGCTGTCTGGATTCCACCCATGGAGCGTTCGAAATTCATGTCCAATATGATGGGTAAATTACAAAATGCAAATCCTTTTAAAGGCAACTTGTTTCAACTTGTCTATTTTTACAGCTTCTTCTTTGGGCGCTGCTATTACCATGCCAGTGTGTGGCTATCTGATCTCAGTGGCTGGTTGGGCTAGTGTCTTCTATTTGACTGGAGCTGTGGGTCTTCTTTGGTCTATATGCTGGTTTACCTTCGTCTATGAAACTCCTGCCACTCATCCACGCATCTCGGCCGAAGAGAGACGTGAAATCGAGGAAGCTATTGGCACATCTACCTCCAAGAAGCGTCCCAGCCATGTGCCATGGGGTGACTTGCTGTGCTCACCAGCTGTTTGGGCCATCATCATTTGCCATGGTCTAGCCGTCTTTGGTTTCTTCACTGTGGTCAATCAATTGCCCACATTTATGTCACAGATTTTGCACTTTAAGATCAAAGAGGTAAGTTGAAAAAATAAATACAAATTAAGCTAAGATCTTTATTTATTGCAATTTCCCTTCGATCTCTTACAGAACGGTCTCTTTTCCTCACTGCCTTACTTGGGCAAGTACCTGATGGCTGTCGCCTCATCCTATTTAGCTGATTATCTGCGTCAGAAGGGCACACTGGGTACCACAGCCACACGAAAAGTGTTCACAGCATTTGGTTAGTTAAAAATACTTAAAATTAGTTTACTTCGTGTGCTAACTAAAATGCTTCGCTACACTTTTAGCTCTTGTCATCCCTGGTCTCTTGATGATTGTTCAAGTTTACCTCGGTTATGATGCCACATGGTCCGTGACGATCTTTTCTCTGGCCCTATTCTTCCATGGAGCTGTCACTGCCGGTTATCTGGGTAACGGTTTGGATATTGCACCCAACTTCAGTGGCACAATATTTGGTTTGGCCAATACTTTGTCTTCCTTTGGTGGTTTTCTATCCACTTGGATGGTTGGCGCCTTGACCTATCACGATGTGAGTAGCCATTGCAATGAAAGTTAAATAAACGGATATTTATATATATTCTTTGTTTTTTTTTTTTTTTTAGAAATCCTTCCATCAATGGCAAATTGTCTTTTGGATTCTGGCAGCAACTTATATTGCAGGAGCTTTGGTATTTGTGGCCATTGGTTCCGGTGAATTGCAGCCCTGGAACAATCCACCAGAACGCAAGAAGATCAGTGATGTAACCCAAGAAGAGGGTGTTCCACTCAAGAATGAGAAGTGAGATGAATGAGACATCTCACTGCATTTTCAGGCATAAATGAGAATTGAACGCATCCCACCACTGCAGATTTAACAAAATCAAGAGACACACACAAATCAAATCATCATTCGCACAAGTTATAGTAGAAATTTCTAATTTCTACGGCACATTTTGAGATTTTAAGTGTTTCGCAAAGCACTCATATTCTTAGTCGAAATTTATATAGACAAATCAAAAAAACAAAACAAAAAAGCACACAACAAAAACTAAAAAAAAGGATATACAATATGAAAGACATTATTTTTACCAATAGAAAAATGTCTGCTTTATGGAAATTGACTATATTGATAAGTAATATTTACTTTAGAGCAACATTTATATATTTTAAATGATTTTTATAGTATTCTATTTGTCCATGAAGTGCATAGAGTAATTTGTATCTGTATAGTATATACATATATATAGATGGATATTACTTGTAAAAAGAAACTTGAAGATAAACGGACAAACTCTATGCACAACATGTTTAATTTTAAGTAGATATATAATATAGTGTAAATGAAATTTTAAAAGAATCATCTATATATATATATTGTACATGTACTTTATTATTTATGTAATTAATTAATAGTTTTCCATAAGATCGTAATAAAGTTTAAAAAAGACAAAGAATTTACTATTTCAAACATTTTACTTGTCAAAAAAATGTAGATCTTATTAGTTAGTCCTGCGTTGTATTTAAGCCGACTTGAGGTCAATCTTCTAAAAGAGGATCATTTCTAGACAAGAACCAACAAGTTTTATCATCAAAACTCCAGACTTGCAATGACCATGTCTTTAATGCCTAAACTAATTGGGAATTGCAACTAAATGAAGCGAAAAAATATTGGCGAAGATCGATCTGGATCGACCAGATCGTAATCTAACTAGATTTATGTTTTGCTGAATTTTAAACTTAAACCATTTTTCTGTTAACAAATCAATCTTATGGGAAAATACCTTTAATTGACCATAAGCCTGACCCCTTGAATTATATTTATTTAAAAGTTACCCTAAAATATTTTTCAATAGCGTACAAATTTTTTATAGTCATACAAATTTAGATACATTTTTACTCATATGTAAAATGTAGATAAACGCATTTGTCTATTATTTATTGCCTGCTTTTAGGCGAGTGTCGACCTCGCAGTTCTTTATCTTTTTTAAAGCATATTTGCAGGCGCGTTTATATAAAAATCACTTCTATTTATTAGTACAAAAATTTGAATATATTTACAAAGCGACTACCAATTAAGTGAGGACTACACACATTTCACAACCTAAGATTCGGTTTCCAAACTAACATCCATTAGATCCTGGGTGATCTCTGCTCTTGATTTTGCCGCACCACTACCGTGACTCAATGTGTTGGTGTCCTGAACGAGAGCGGGTGGGGGCAGCCTGAACCCACTGGGGCCACCCAATTTCAAAGCAAATGCCGGGTCAGGACTCGGAGCTGGTGTGGTTGAGGTCGTTGTGGATGATGAAGTTGATGTTGTGGCCAACTTGTAAAGCAATTGCAACTGTTCTATGGATGTTGGTTGCCCTTGCAAACTCGGCTGTGGATTTACTTTGACGGATTTGGTTTTGGTCTTTTGTGGTTTCATGCCATTCGACCAACTCTCCAACCATGTGGCTGCATTACGCTCTGTCGATGTCATTAACATTTCCGCCTCCTGTTGTAGTTGTTGTCGAAATTGTTGACGCAGCAATGCCCTTTTATCATCTGGGCTCACTTGACGCTTATTGAAGGATTGATCCTCTTTGCTGGGATCACCAATGGGACGGGTTTCTTTCTGTGGTCCCAACTCCACAAGCATTTGGAAGTCCGCATTATCGCCCAAACGAAAGCCAAAGCCCAGACGTGAATCGGTTCCTTAACAAAAATATGGAATGTCAATATTTTAATCGAAATCATAGAGTTTAAGGATTGATTGTTGCTTACCCTTTTTAATCGGTGGTATATTGGAGAACACTAATGACAACAAGGTCGGCAGTTGCGATGGCACTATGAAGGTGGATACATTTTGAGCTGAAATTTATTTTACATATGTAGTTTTAGTCTATTACAACTCTGTGACCCATCCCAAAATATTCAAGTTTCTTGAGGCCTGTTTCTTATGTAACCCCAGGTTTTTTTTTATGAGACTTTTGCTTAACCATTGTCAGTTAACAATAAAAACTTGGTAGATGGCCAAGTGTGAATATGAGTCACATCGTTCCGTTGCGGGAGTTGAAATTTCACTTTGAAGGTCGTATACAAATATTTTGAATATTTTCGTAGAAATTCGATTTCGATATTATAATTAATTGTAACAATATTACAATATTATTTTGTTAAGTTGAAAATGCCGAAACTAAACTTAGTTAATGTATATTAAAACATCTGAGTAACAGAAAGGAAGTTTAACTTTGCTTAAAAACTGATTTGACTTATTTTAAACTTATTAGAATATACTAAAAAATAAACGTAAATATATGTATTTCCAAATATTTGAATTTTAATGTGCTTGAAATTAATTTGGAATAACTTTTTAATTCAGCTCAAAGTGTATTTCTGAATGACTATGATGAAATTTCCAACTTATCATCATTTTACTTAAAGATATTCGCATTTAAGTATAAGTTAATAATGTTAGTACAGATGGATGTGAGGTAATAAAGATAGTTATATTTATTTGTAGGCTCAGCTAATGCGTTTCTAGACCATTAAATTGGCTTCTAAGTGGTGTCATTAAACTTTTAATGGTAATGAGTTCAAAAGTTACCTCATAATTGATAGACTTTGTTCTACACAACATAAAAGATATGTGTGTGTGTGTGTGTGTACCTACATATGAATAAATCAAACTACATACAATGCCACAGAGCAAACCCAGCATCAGCATTGCTGTTAGACATTGTCGACCTTGACACAAAGACCGGCAACAACTTTGAAACGCGCTTTGGGTGCCTATTCGGTGTTGGCCTGGTCTGAGGCTTGAGCTTTGGACCTCTTACTTACGAGCCAGATTGAAACAGATGTTGGTAGTGTCTCCAAACCAGTTTCGGGGTTTTCTTATGTTTATTTACCGTCATTTGGGCTGTCTTTCTATACTTACTATTGTGCAGCAGACAGAGCAGCAGAGGGAGGCAGAGGCTAACAGAGCTTCGATATTGTTTTTTTGGCCAAAACATGATCAGCAAGTAGACAACTTACAGCAAGCATGCCAAAAACCAAAACGAAAACTGCAACACTGCAAATATATGTAAAATACAACCTGATATTACAACATGCCAACCAAAGCGTAGAATTTTCGCAAACCGCCTCAAATGTTTGCGCAATCTTCGAATCAATGTCTGATTGGGAGTCTTAAAATTAATCAACAACTGCCATGCGATTTAGAGATGTTCGTCATGTGTGAAACAACAAAAATAACAAATAACAAATAGCTGAAATATTTTACTGTTCGATACCAACATGAATTTACATACTACACATTTTCATACAACATATGGCCAAAATAAAAAAAAATCTGCACTTTCAGTCAACGGGTCGACTAGTAGATACCCTGCTTCAATTATGCATTAAAATTCATTTTAATTTGTAGATAATTGATTGCTAATTGAGTTCACCTACTTGAAGAAGTGTAGAAAGCAATTCATTGGCGGATCTAGGTCTGTAAAATGGGGGAAATTCGCCCCTTAAAGTATGCAATATGCATGCCTCGTGTGAATTGTAATTTAAAAATACTATATCAACAATGTTTGCTTCGAAGATTGTTATTTACGAATAGTACATTCCAAAAGTTCTTTCAATGTTTATCTTATTTTACAGCCCTAGATCAGCCCATGAGTGTATGTTTAAAATTTACTCCCTTAAGTATGCAATAGACAGTCAAAAGTTTACTTCTTTAAACGTAATGGAGAACTTGTGGAATATTATGAGGATAACGAATTTGCTCTTTGGGTTTGTTTAACAAAAACTTATATCTGCACACTAAAAGTTCTATATCTTTTATAGCCGATTCTTAAACAGCCCATGGCATACTTTAAGGCGCAAATTTTCATAATTTTACATTACTAGAGTGGCTTTAACTATCCTGCTGGAATATTGTAATCTCTTATGTGGCGATAGATATGATTTTTTTTTTTACATTTTATTGACCATGCGTGGCCTACACTTTGATTGGTCTCGAAATACCCGACTCAAGTCATATGGCTAGAGGGTATAATAAGTAAGCAACAACGACAACAACAACAACAACAAAAAAGAAGTCTGTTTGGAAATCACTCTCACTTTTGTTCAATGAGGTTTTGGTTTTTTTTTTTTTTTTTTAAGGTTTTTGGTTTTGCTAACAGCAAACGTCAATGCGCCCGCCAAGCTTTATGTTTTGTATTTATTTTTATTTTTCTTCGTTGTTTTTTTTTTACAGCTTTTAACATATATTTTAAAAGTTTTTTTTTTTTTTTTTTCTGTTGTTGGCGTTGGCGTTTGGCCTTGCATGTTATTTGGTTAAATTTTTGTGGTTTATTTCTTTTATTTCTGTTGGTCTGTTAAAAATATTCAATTTACACTTTTAGCTCCACACACACACACACACACACACACACACACACACACACACACACACACACACACACACACACAAAATTGTTGTTAATAATACTAGCAAATATTTGTAGTGCAAAGAAATTGTAATAAAAAATGAAAGTGACTTTTGCTATTTTCGGTTTAAAGTAATGCCAACAAATTCCAAATTGAGATCCACAAGAGACACACACCGAGTCGTACATATAAATGGCATAATTACATTTTGTATTAATAATTTGTTGTCGATATTTCGGATTTTTGTTTGTTTTGTTTAATTTGGCAGTGGGTAAATTGGCCCTTCTTTTATTTCCTTCGTATCGGAGCTTTAACCGTTGTTGCCCGTTTCGCGTTCGCTCTGCAACTGACAAACGGAGAGACTGAAAAATAAAATGTTCATTGGACATGCAACACGCGCAAAAAAAAAAGCTGAGCTTAAGCTTGCTGGGGGCGGGCGGGGGGTGGGTTATTAATCACGTAACGTTGCGCATGCGCTGCTACATTCGAGAGAGCGAAAAGAGATATGGAAAGCGACAAAAATACACAGAGAATGGGAGAGAGAGAGTGAGAGAGAGCAAAAGAGTGAGAGAGACATTGTAATACCGGCTGATGGCTTTTGCTCCATTAACGTCAACTCCAGCTTAAATTGGCGCACTTGAGTCGCAGAGTTTTTGGCACATCAATTACGTATGTGTAGGGCCTGGGCTCTCCGGGCCTGAGCTTGGGTATTGGGCCATGTGAAAGGTTGCGACAGGGTCTGAAGCTACTTTTGCTTTTTCATAATTAAATCATATCCACATACCAACCTTTTTTTATGGATTTTGTTTGTTTTTGTGCAAAAAGTAAAGAAAAAGTTCGACAAATTAAGGCCGTTAAGCAAAATTAAGCCATATTTAGTGTAGTCTTCTTTATGTGTAGCGTGCTTTATTTTCTTCTTGTCCCCATTTCATTTACATTCATTACAATAACTCCCTGTTTCCACATGTTACATTTGATTCATTCCAAACGTAACCTATTAATTATGAAATAGAATATACATAACATTTAGAATACTCGAAATAGTAAATTTACCCGAAAGTAGATTCAAACTTTTGATTTCACAAATTCATATGTTCCTCAAATGTATTCCATAACAAATTACATTTTAGAATACCTATCAAAACAAAGCCCCAAAATGTAGTCAAATAAAGCTGGGTATTAAAAAAACAAAACAAAATGATTGTCTACTGTTCAAAATTTTATACAAATTCTGTTCGCATATAAATCTTTTTCCAATCCTCTTTATAATTGGCTCGTGCTCATATAATCCCTTACCTCAATCTTATGCGACATCTTTTAGGGTCATAACGACAATCATACCCGGCGGTTGCATTGAGACTTTCAGTCAGTTTCGAGGCTTCATTAAAGAAATAATGACAATAATCATAATAACCTTACATATGTACATACATATATGAATCAAAACTTTATAAATATATTGAGAAGGAGCGCGATGGGAGTCTCTTTATTGGATTCACAAAAAGGTTTAACTGGCCTAAATGCACATTAAATTAGTAATCTTAGGGCTTTAATTATAAAACTAAAAACTACATTTTCATAAAATGCAGTAGGCACTTCCATTGAATCGTTTGTTAAATTCAAGTGTTTGCTGCAAAACCTTCAATGTAAACTAAACCTATTAAAAACTATTTAAAAATGTTTTATCCAACTACTTCTAATGAATTTTCAGAATGTAGCAAATTAGTAAATCAAAGTCAAATCCCTCGCTGTGGCGTTAACCCGTTCGATAAGGGAAGGCCAAATAATCCTTTCATAAATTATATGGAAACTCAAATCCCATCTCTGTTTTTGGTCCTGGTTTCTCTTAACATCTTATCACTCTAATTAGTTACAGAATAGTGAAACATCTTTACTATTTACACATGTATAAGTATTGTAATTATTAATATTTTATCTTATTATAGTCCTGTAACGCCATTCAAAAAATCTCCATATTTGCTAATTTTTCTAATGCAAATAAAATATTGTAAGTGCTCGCATATTTAGGTTTTCGTAAAATAAACTAATATTAATGGTGCCAAAATGAAACTAAAATACTAATTACCCTTGGTCATTCAGTTCACTACAGTTCCATTTGAGAATATTGAGAATTTCAATTATTCATATATGTATGTACCTATGTTTTAAAGCTAATATGAAAAAGAAACACGTATCGTTTTGAACTCAATTTCGATGAGGGCTTGACATTTGTTCAAGTTCACTGAACATAATGATAGCTTAAACTTTTGATATTATAAAGTCTAATATTTTGTGTTTGTGTTTTGCATAACTCTTTAGCTTGGACAGACAAATTGCCAAGTAAATAACTAATAGCCGCAGAGCGCCCACGCCCTCTTAAACGACATGGGAGTGAACAGGTAATTAACACAGACACACAAGTTAAAGTTAGTTGGCTTTTTTGCTCATTTCATTTTGGTACATTGTGTTTAATTACCGAAAAGAAGAAACAAAGAGACTTACGAACACAGCCCAAAAGATTTATGTAATAGACGTTACTTGCACTGACGGCCAAAATGGAAAAATGAAACTAGCCAAGTCTAATGCCAACTACTTGGTCGTGAGTGCGAATGTGGCCGTTTAAGGTCTGGGTAAACATTGCAGACCGAAGCGGTCAATGTATGAATTGCAAATAAACTCAGCGGAGAAATTGCGTGTGGATAATTGACAATGCATTTTCTTTCATTTTCAAATATTTCGATGGCACTGTCAATTTTATTACCCAAGTCATCAAAGTGTTTGGCCTGTGGTCGAAAGTGTGGCATACTTTTAGGACATCCAATAAATAAGAATAGTTTTTGTGTTCTCATTATTAAAAGTATTTTCATTAGATTACCAAATGTGTATTCCCTTTTTTTTTTAAAAACTTACAAAGTATATATAATATAGCGGCAAAACTCCTCCAGAGTCAACAGTAGATATAAGGAACCCATGGATCATTTAACGGTTCAAGCTAGAATTTCCGAAAAGTCTTCATAAGTGTTCCTTGTCTTCCGATAAAGAGCAAAATAATATCGTGAGAAGTAAACATAATAATATTTGTCATCTTTAAGTCCACTTGATTACATAAACAATCCAGTCACCCAGGGTCTTTGTCTCTGCAGAGAATTTTAAATCTGTTTCCAAAGATGATTTAGAACCTTGCCATGGAAATGAATTGATCGAATTTTTATCTTTAAAAGACTCATTAAGAAGTTAAACTACAGAATTCTTAAAAGTCTAAAAAAAAATTTAACAAACTTTCATTTGATTCAAATTATTTGACATAAATATTTAGAGATTTGCACTTCTTGTCCCCGGGACCTCTAATTCTTGCTAAGTCTGTATAATACAGATAGGATACGGATAGGTACATAGGAAAATTGTGTACAAGCTAAGAAAAAAGGCACCCGACTGGTTCCGTCGCTTCAAAAACTCTGATTTTAGGAATAGATTAAAAACTTTTAGAGACGGAAATTTCGGCCTGATGAGCTTCTTTTTGGAATTACCCGCTAATTATTATTATTTCCGAAATTAAATATTAAATATCTATTGCCTGTCTTTAGGCAAGTGCCGACTTTTCAATCAACAAATTCTTCAAACAACTTTTTATAGTCGACTTGCAGGCTGTTAGATATAAAAGTCGCTTGTAAAATAAAGAGGTATATAGGTAAGTAGTTATTCACAGGGGTCACATAATTTTATATCAATATTGGCTGCTGCATCAGGATTCGTTGCTGGTGTTGGCCAACATGTAAACCAATTGCAGTTGCTGTATGGACGCTAATTGCTCATGCAAATTTCGCTGTTGGCCTACTTTGATAGATTTGTTTTTGGTCTTTAGTGGTTTCACATCTTTTGACCAGCTTTTCAGCCAACTTGCTGTGTTCCGTTCATTGAAGGTTTTAAACATTTCCGGTTCTGGTGGAGTTAACAGGGACTTCTTATCACTAAAACTCATCTGACGTTTATTTGAGGATTTATTATCCTTACTAGTTTCACCAATAGAACTGGTTTTCGTTTGTGGTCCCAACTCCAAGACCAATTGAAAATCCGCATTATTGCAAAGGCGAAAGCCAAAGCCCAGGCGGGAATCAATTCCTAAATACAAAGATGAATATTAACATATTAGTAATCATGTGATATCAAAATCAAGTAGTTATTTCTGACACATACTTCCCTGCTTTAGCTGGATGTTGAAGTAGTGCTACGAAGGCGAATGCAACTTGAGCTGAAATTGTTTGTCAGTAACCATTTTTAAATGACTCAAATCTATTTCATGTTAATAACCAAACTGTGGAGCTCACCCTTAGTTGCGATTTGCCACATAAAATAGTTCTTCTACTTACTTTTGTGAGTCAGAAATAGAAGCAGTAGATGTCTTACGAAGCCACAATTTTGTTTTCTTGTCCATAACATGGTGAATCCTAAAAATATATATGTATCAGATGCAAACCAATTTTATAATATGCCAAACCTAGAGGGGACTGTTTGGAAACCGGCTTAAAAGCTTGAACAAGTTAGGAGGACAACTAAACAGACAACTTCAGCACTTCTATCTACAGAAGGCATCACCAGGCTTAGAAAACTCGAGCTGTCTTACAAATAAACTGTCAAAGTTGAACCTGACCCTTTCGACTGTTATTTTAGTAAGCTTAAAGCGGCATCAAGTATGTAATTATTTGGCCGTGGACTCAACTCTCTTTGCTAGAGCTCAACAAGTACTTTCTCTTATAATAGAATGCCGACATCTCTACTGTTGAATTAAGAATGTTGAGAATATTTAAGCCTTAGAAATGATGTTGTCCTTTTCGAATCCGAGCTTCGGTATATTCGGTTTGAAGTAACACTAAAACTCACTTGAAACTCATATTTGTAGGCAAAGTTAATTTTGATTACCTGTATTAATAATTTATTTTTTTGTTTTGTGTTTACTTTGTCGGTCGATGAGTTAACCTCTCTTTTTTAGCTTGGTATCGGAGCTTTAACCGTTGTTTCCCGTTTCGAGTTCATACTGCAACTGAGAGACCATTAAAAGAAATTGTCAAAAATTTAAATATTTTTGTTTATAACTTTTAAAAGTGGCCAAAAAAAAAAAAAAAAAAACAAATACCAATAGACACAATACGCCCACATCTACTGAAATGACGAAGGAGTTGAAAAGTAATTAGCAGAAAGTAAAGTTAGTTGCTAAAAAAACAACGAAGAAAAACCAACAAAAAAATTACCAAAAAAAAAAAAAAACAAAAATTTATGTTTTTCCACTGCTGTCAAAAATAGGAAAACTGTGAAAATATTTAATATTTCGAAGAGACTAGTGACAGTATTGTTATTTATGGTCTAGCCTAAAAGTGTTAGGCTAGACCATTAATAACAATATTTTACCCCCTTCTTTTAGCCATGTTATGTATGTTGCTGTTCCCGTCTTTTAGTTAAGTGTTGGTTGAGAGATTTTAAAGCTTTCAACGAAATGTTTTCGTTTTCCAACCAATTTCATTGCATATATTCTCTGGGCAAATCCTAACAGAAGCAACACGATCCTAGTCTCAACGAAGCGGAAGTCGACTATGATTAAAAATGTGACTCAATGAGGACTAGAAACTGATTAAAAGACTTGTAAGAAACTCATCAAGTAAAATAAAAACTGTAATTGGGCGTTAGAGAAAGAGCCTAATTATGAGTATTTAAATCAGAAAGAGAATTCAACAAAATTTCGCGTATAGATATTCATATTCTAATCATTAGAAATAAGAACTTGGCAAAGCGTTTTGAGCAACAAATCTTTTTTCCGCCGCGTTTCCAACGTCCTCGATAGTATAGTGGTTAGTATCCCCGCCTGTCACGCGGGAGACCGGGGTTCAATTCCCCGTCGGGGAGAACGGAAGTTTTTTTTTTCCTAACTAAAATATTAAAATGTTATTCTTTTATAAAAGAACTAACATATATAGAATGGAATTGGCAAAAATTTCATAAAAATATGGGGAAATTCTTTTTAAAATTAGCTAACTACATAGTATGATTCCTCTAATTTTAGAAAACTTTCCGTATTTTCTTAGACAACTTTAATTTAAATTAAGTCCCTTCTGAGTAAACCCGTTTGGCACAAAATCAAGGACGTCTATAATAACCCGCTTACCCAAAATTGTCCTTAAATTTTAATAAGTAGGGAACACAGAAGCACTAAGTTTTCACACTCTTTTAAAACTCGTTATACTTTTCCAATTATCAAAATTTTGTTCGCTCTTTTAAATACTTAAATGTTTTTTATATAAATAATATTTATATAAAATATTTAAAATTTCCAATGTAGCTTCAGCAAAGTGCTCTTTATACTATTTTTTAACCCAACTTTTAATTACGTATACGCAATGTGATCTTTCATGGGTGGTAGGCTTAGGCAAGGCAAAAATAGTGTACATTATTTTCACTTTCTAAACTATGTATGTATTTGATTTAGTCATATATTCCATGTTTCTTACGAAAACACATCAATTTGACTTAAATTGACGATTGGGCCCAATATGTCTGAAATAAGATCCGTCCTTCTAATTTTTGTTTACTCTGCCAGTAAATAGGTTGACTATTGTTAGCTCTTCAACCGTTATTGGGTATAGTGAGAGACTCATAAATGACATGGCTGAAATTTCTTCATATTATTTTATATGTTGGTTGTTTTGGCGGCATTTTAACTTAACCATCTCCAGGTCGATAGGAGAAAACACAAAATTATAAATGATCGGTTCCTATGTACAGTGAACATCCTAAAAAGTATTCGGAAAGTAAATCTAATAGAACAATTTATTGTTTCCGCTTACTTTCAAGCTCACAAACTTCTTAAAAGCTTTTCACTCCGAATGCTGAAATAAGTTTTTTTATACAATTTTCAAATTTATTCTCTCAAATAAATGGCTGCAACATTTAGGCTTAAAATTTGTCTTCAATTTAAGTTTTAAGGATTGAAAAATAAAAAATAATAGACGTATTAAACTTGCGACAAAGTTATGTGGAATCTGAGAAAGAATTGAATATCTTATATTTAACATTTATATTGAGATGATTTGAATTTTGATTTAAAAGAAATATACGAAAAGAAATATATACTATTAGTTAACTATCAAATAAAATTGATGAATTTGTTTTAAGCATTTAATTTTAGCTTCACTTTACATTATACATTTAACATTTAACAAATTGTTTCACAGTTCAGCGACATAATTATGTTTAAATAATTAAATTAATATTCCATTTTAGTTGTAATTTCCTTGTTTAGACTACGCACTACACTAACAACAATGTGTAAAAATATATATATATATATATGTTTTATAATATCTTTCGTTTTGTTTACTTTTTGGTTTTCACTTTTTGTTTTGTTTTTTTCCAAAATCTTATAGAAGGAGATCCTATAAGATCCTATTTGCAAATTCTTTACATTTTTGATTTCTCAAGCAACTGATAGTATGAGTGTTGAAAATGTTTAACAGTGTTAGGTAACGAGGTAAAGTGCGCCTTTTTAGATTCGAATTCGCCGTGCAAGAGGTCCTTTATCAATGCCATGCGAATAACGAGTGTGAAAGCAGCAAATAACCCGTTGTGACTATAATACTGCCAATCATAATGGGAAAACCAACTCTGCGGAGTACGAGAAAGTATCGTTAGCATTTCTCAGATATTTAAGCTTGAGTCAAACTTACTTGAAAAACTGTAGGAAAGTAAATTTGTAGCCATGTTGTTCAGCCACGCCAGCACAAACCACATTGGCCGAGGCACCAATCAGAGTACCATTGCCTAAAGAAGAAGAAAAACTTCGATGAATATCTCCTCAACTGAAAGATCTTTCAATATATGTAAACTTACCGCCCAAACAGGCGCCCAAAGCTAGAGCCCATACCAGAGGCTGCAGAGGCAAGTTCAGAGTGCTGTTCTGTGCCAATGATATGGTTATTTTCACCATCATAGTGGTCAATGGAATATTGTCAACAAAGGCCGAGGCCACAGCGGAAACCTGAAAGAAGATTTGAGTTTAGTCTCCAAGTAGGTATAACATCTTTTTAAGAACTCACCCAAAGTATAATTAAAATGGCCACCATTAGACGACGATCTTCACCTACGCCCAAAATGATTCCCTCTGTCATATTGCCAATCCATTCGATTAAACCCAATTCGGTCAACGCTTCCATCAATATAAATAGCGCAGCAAAGAATAACAATGTCGACCATTCCACTCTAGCCAAAATGGCCTCCATGTCCTCAATGTCAGCTAAAATGATCAAGAATATGGCACCCAACAGAGCAGTCCAGCCGAGGGAAAGACGCTGCAGCTCAGGTACTGAATGCAAGAAGAATAAACTGATAACAAAGAGCAAGGCGGCAGAGCATTTGTACAACAGTGCCTTGTTTCGAATGGGATACTGTGGATTCGGAGAAGGAAACGTAGGGATTATCATTACAGAAGCATTGCCAATTAAAGCTACTCACCTTGGCCTGCAGATTGGCCAATGTTTGTTGATAATTGGGAGCTGGTTCAATGACTGCAGTCATGCGTTTCTTGAGGCTGCGCTTCAATCGATTGACTTTCTTCATGAGAGTTTGACGAACTAGCTCCTCATCCTTGGAATAGGCAGACAGGCTGGCTGCAGCACGTTTCCAAACATGAATTTCATGACGCAGCTCCTCCACCTCTGGCGAATCCTTGAACTGCAGATCACTGATATTTCGAAATTTGAAACGCAATTGAATATATGTTTGCGCCATAACCAAAAGGACGCCAGGCAGCATGTGAAGAGTAAAGACAGCGAAATTGACGCCCTAAATAAAGGCAAATGATCAGATTAATGCACAAGATGGTAAATGCGGTTGACTTACGTTCTTGGATATGTAACTGTTGGAGGCTATAATCACATTGGGTGGATCACCGACTGGGGTAAGAGCTCCACCAATATTCGAGTAGATGACCATGCACATTAATATGGGCACCGGATTCAAGCACATGACCTCACAGAGACGTATCGTCACGGGCGTCATTAACAGAACTGTGGTGACGTTATCCAAAAACGACGACAAGATGGCCGTGAATAGGCAGAGACAGTTGATTAGGGGCCAGACATGTCCATTGGTTATCTTATAGGCATACACGGCCAGGTAATCAAAGACTCCAGTTTCGGAGAGTATGGCCACCAGAATCATCATGCCGAAGAGTAGCAGCAAAGTCTCCACATCAATCCAACCCATAATGGTGGCCATTGAGGGTCGAGAATTGAGTGCAGCTAATATACCCACTGATAAGGTGGATGCAATTATGGCAGCGAATGTTCGATTCACGATTTCCCAAATGATCATCACGTAGAGACCACAGAGCACGACTGCAGCATAGATGACACCATCCCTCTTGTAAATGGGAGACTCGTCCACATTCAGCTGTAAAGGAAGCTCTCCATCGATGCTGCTAGAGAATTCAAACCTCAACTGAGTTGAATTCCCTTGACTCAGCCACTGAGGATCGGTGGGTGATAGCTCAAAAGTGCGCTGCTTCTTAGTATCCTTGGTGGCGTCTATTAGCTCGGGATAAACTACATCTAATTGCCAAAGTTTACTAGCATTCTCCGTATAGATTTCGTCGCCAGAGAAGTCATAGTAAGTGCGAACCACCTGAATCTGCACCACTGGTAAGGGTACGCTGTCATTCAGCATCAGATCATTCTCCTGCAGACGAAAGGGACCACGTAAACCTAAGCCGATGCGTTGCAATGTCGATGTGGTTATTGGAAAGACTAAAAAAAAGGGAAACACATTTAGAGGTTGAAGTGAAAAACCATATCGTATATCGATTCACCCACCTCTTGTTGAGCCATTTCTAGGAACACTTATGAGACTCAGCTGATCCACATGCTCGTTGTTGGACATAAGGAAGGCCGTGAACACACACCACACAACCAGGAGTATGGCGATTTTGAACCAAATCAAATATTTCTTTAACTGCGAAAAAAGAAAAAATGCAATTTAGCAAAGAAGATAAAGAACACTGATCCATTTGCTTGAACCTTGCTCTTGCTATGTCCTTCGCCATCTTCATGCTGGTCCTCATTGTTGTTGTCCAGATCCCTAGGTATCACAGAAAACTGGTTGCACTAATTACGTAACGGACACTCGAAATTCACAGAACTACGAACCTGCCATCGAGTACACGAACTTGCCCCACCTCGTTTGTCACATTGATACCGATATGTGTGAATCCGCCGCCAGTTGCATCCACACCAACTGGGGTCGTCTTGATGGCCGTTAGAGTTGTCTCATCGTGATGGCCATTCTGCTGCTGCTGCTGCTGTCGCTCTCGATGCTCGACCGCCGCATCCTCGGAGGGCGAAGGATCAACGTCTGCAAAGTCATTTTAAATTGTATCAACCATTAAGAAGAAGAAATGTTGCAGATGGTTTTTATCTACCAAGGCCAGCTATCGGCAAATACTTGTGCGTAAATTGTTTCATTAGGACACCAGACAGACAACTGTCCTCACATAAAACACGAATAAACATTGGCTATAAATATGCCATACTATGACCGTGAACATGGCCATCAGGATGTGACTAAAACAATTGCTAGGTAATTGGTAAACTTAACCTTTTACTTTCACCATGAAAATGTACAATTTACCCTTCAGATGTAAGAGTTTATTTGGGAAGCCTTTCGTAGCTACAATCATCTATCCAGAAACATTGACACATAAAGGTTCATGTGATACTCTTTCTTTACCTACAGGTGTTAAAGCGAAATTTCAAGAAACTTAAGCCAAATATATGGATTCGGATGACTAGTCCAAGTTGGATCAAATTGGTCGATTACGTTTACCAAGTTTATCTGATTGTGAGCAAAATTAGTTATCGAAACGATAATGGAATACTTATGGAATCAATCTTGATGAAATTTGGTACAGTCATCTATAATTTCATTTAACTCATAAGTATTAAGTTTGAAAAAGTCGGTTGAAAAATAATGATTTGATTGGTCTAAAACTCCATTTTGCTAACTTTTATTTAGGGTCATTAAAATGCAGTATGCAGATTTTGATTACGAACTTGAATCGTACTTAAAATTGTTAAGTTTTTTCATAATTCCGTAGAATACAACGAAAATGTTAAGATAAATCGATATTTTCTACCAAATCGGAGCAAATATACACTTAGTGGTCCAAGTCGACTAAACCTTTGTTATACAATGCCTACAGGATTTACATTGATCCAGACAGACAGACAGACGGAATTGAAGTCGTCTTATCATGCTGATCAAGCACTAAAGAATTAAGGATAAATGTATTTTTTAGGCGGCCAATCAACAAATTCAGAATTTAGTTGTTACCCAATCATTGAGTTGCAAAAAAAAAGACTAAAATTGTTGACATATTTCTACTAGCACGATATTTCAGGACGTACCCCATCGGATGGATACATCACATTATATAGTAGGTGTGTTTTGTCGTAAATTTATACCGAATATTAGCATTAAAATAAGAAAATCAATATTGATAGCTTTGGTGCAAAACTAAATTTCTTAATTTTATGATTGTGACACTAATATTTATAATTCTAATGTTTAGGCATTAGAAATAAGAACTTGTCAAAGTGTTTTCAACAATGAATCTTTTTTCCGCCGCGTTTTCAACGTCCTCGATAGTATAGTGGTTAGTATCCCCGCCTGTCACGCGGGAGACCGGGGTTCAATTCCCCGTCGGGGAGAACGGAAGTTTTTTTTTTCTTAAACAAAATAACAAAATGTCATTCTTTTATAAGAAAAAGAACTAACAGAAATAGAATCGAAAGTTAGTTAACTACGATTGCCTGTTCTTGACATTAGCCACAAATAACATTCAATGGACCAGCAACTACATGGTATAATAATTCTAATTTTAGATAACTTTTTCTTCATTTCTACTATGTACATAAAGACTATATTGCCCGCAATCATTTGATGGAAATAGGTTATACATATGTATATGTGGACGAGGGATGAACTTGGTCGGGGTCTCCAAAAATAGCCAGTGTCCATTAAGCAATTTAAAGTGATAAACTTTAGCCACAAGTTGGCGGCATTTGGCATGCAAATAAGTAGCATAAGAAGGAGCTCTAACTTGTGTCTATGTATGTAGCTACATATATTTGCATGTATATGTCCCAGGCCCAGACACAATCCCGGATTCGGTGCCCAATGTCAATGCCGAGACCACGCAAATGGCAATAAAAAATTCAACAATAATTACGGCAATAAAAAAAAAACAACAAAAGTAAGAAACAACACAATATCCGAACCAACGCACACAAGGTTATTATGCCAGAGACATTACGAGCGAGAGGGGAGGGGTCCAATAGACCTTACCCCAGCACCGCAAAATATAAAAGAAACCATATAAACTTACCGCCATGTAAACGCTCATGCTCCTGACGAAACGATGCTAGGCTGGGATCCTGACGAATGCGCTCGGGTAGAGTGCGCCAGACTTGTAAGGCACCTTCTGTTACTTCGCTACATGTGTGAAGGAGGAGCCGGAACAGTCACAGTAGCCGAGCCGAGCCAAGAGGCAATTGGAGGAGATGCCAGGTCCAAGTCAAATGGTTGGTGAGGTTTTGTTACACATTGGGGAGTCATGAAAAAAAAAAAAAACGAAACGAAAGAAAAAAGAAACAGTGAATAAAGATTTCATAAGATTACTTGACTTTAGTACCAAAAATATAGGTATATATATAAGCGCAAATTTGTTTGCTCAGTTGCCTGGGCGTGGCATGTCGGCGGCACGTGCTATGCTCAATTTGTGAAATTCAATAAATTTTTAAGCCAGTCGATATTGATTTTCATTCACGTTCGCATTCTCATCCTTGGCACTTGCCTTATAAGGTCTTTAAATGCTTAAGCTTATGATGTGAAAATTCAATTGTTCCCTCTGATTGATGGACCCAAAAAGGTATTACAACTGAGCACTTTAATTCAAAATCAATAGAAATAGTAAAAGGGAATCGTCTAGAATTTGTCAAAAAGATTTAGAACAGATTAGGCTCAGACCTCCCACTCCAAATTACCCTAGTCAACTTCAAATTTTCTATCTTGTTACTTGCATTTGTCTGTCACATTTCAGGTTGACACTTCTCCATCAACCCTTATCAGTATATATTAGACAATGGAATCGAGTAGTTGGGTTAAGTTAAAAGACAACAAATCGTTGTTAAGGGAAATATTTCGCTAATTTCACCCGGTCGATCTGAGGTTTACAACGATATTGCCTGACACCTAATCCTTACTTCGACCAAGAATGTAATAAACCTAAAATTCTGAAAAATTATTTGTTTATTTTTGAAGTAAGCGATTACTTTACACATTTTTTTTTGAATTTCTTAAACTATTCGTAAGATAACTAGAATTCCGTGAAGTGATTTGTATACCCTTGCAGGTTTCGTTATTACTCTTTCCTTTCATGTGTTTATATGATAGCTATATAATGTAGTCATCTGATCCTACAGTTAATTAACGATTGATAGTTCCTATTATTTGCCTATATTATATATATGAAATCTAATCTGGTGGAATGCAAAATATGCAATGTCTGCCGTAAATAGAGTCTCACATGGAATTCAGCTCTTTAGTTTAATGAATCAAGTTGGAGTTTGAGTTGATTTGGACGGGCATATAGATGGCGAGACGAACGGATCTGGCTAAATGAACTTATAACATATATGTAGTATAAACATATATACTATTCGTTGCACACTTGTGGTCAAAATCAATAGACCCTATTTGCAAGAAGATAAAAAGAGATGTATTAATTCACTCAGAAGACCAAATTGTCAAAAAGAAACAATATAAAACTTCAAAATGCCTAACAATGACTCAGTTTAGTATAGCTTTTGATGTTACGATGTATTTTGAGACATTTGCCTCAGTCATGGGTTTTATCATCGTCAACCCTGAGGAAATAGTTCCTGTAGAACACATTTTATCTACATTCACCTAGTCACGTAGTTTCAATCAAAACTGGGCAACAATTTCTCAAATATCTTTGCAATTCTTATGCTAATTTTTATGCCAAATCCCCCCACATAGAATCACACATACACACGCACACACACACACACATAGAGACACTTAGTCGCCCAATTTTCAAAGTCAGGCCCAATTCTGAAAACTCAAGAGCCGCTTTATTAGTTGGCACTTAATTAAAGCGCTTTTTGTTGCTGTTAGAGCAATGTCAGTCAGATTGAGAGATGGGCACACAAACGCATATACATATGTACATACATATATAAGTATATAGACAGAGAGACCCATAAGGTCAGGCCTGGAGTAGACCAAGACACAACTTTGCTTTATCAGTCGCAGCTGGTAGGCAGCGATTCTAAGGTTCTATATCTCTCTATTTATAGGGGCAATAAAAAATCATTGTTCTTGTTTTTGTTTTCAATTTCATTGCAAAAATAAAGAAACAATTCCATTCATATAAAGATTGAACGAGTCTTATTTTCATTCCAAATGCGAGTTTAATGACTCTTGGCAATAATTACAAGTACCAAGACGCAGCTGGGACGCCAATTCCCCCTCCCAGTGGGAGGATAAGCCCCAACCGCATCATTAGGGAAAAGCCATTGCCTTAGAGCTTCACGTGTACCATATAGTATGATGTTGCTCTCGAACTAACTAACTAACTACTAACTAACTAAATGCAATTTATGCACTTGATGCTACAAAATGGTCACAAATCTTAATTTAGATTTATTTAAAAGAAAAAATAATAAAACCTGTAAATGGAATAACTCATAAATTACATGTAGTTAAATTTAGTTTAAGGATGATAAAAAAAGAAAGAGACAGACAAAATGTATCTCTGTATGTGCTGTTGATAAGTGGCAATGATACCAGTCAGAATAGTCATATGCACTTGAGGATTACTTGAGGAGGTCTCATCCAAAAAGTCGGAGGGGAGTGCAGCGAGATTCTGTTTACTTGAACTTGCTTCAATTGTTTAAACTTTGCCGACAGCTTAGACGTTTATAAGACAGATTTTTAGTTTAATTGGCTTGAATTTTTCTGTGAAATGATGCGACAAATTGAAAGACTGGGCTATTAGAATGGAATGGGGGAATAAGAGGAGGATGAGAACAGGAGATCCTCAACATTTTAAATATAGAGTACACGTAATCTTGAGCCAGTAACTTAAGAGTTTCTTTTATCGGTTAAAACTTTTTGTTTTTGAAGTTTTTATTTTACTTCCGTTGTAAGGTAAATGAGTTATCAAAGATTTTTTCACAACCGTGACCATTCTCAACAATTGTTATCATCAATCTACCATCTTATCACACTTTGCACCGACGGAAAACTGATACACAGTGGGCAAAAGACGATTCATTGATTTTATGTTGAGATACTTAACTACTACTACTGTAAGTATTAACTACTTGAAGTATTGAAAGACTTTACTTCTGAAGTGGCCCTTTTGAAGATTAATTTCGATGTCAACACAATACACATACACACACACACACACAGATAGAGAGGAAGGAACACACAGACTACTTCCACCCGCAGAGGTTAACATTAGCAGGGAGAGCCTTAAATGAAATTTCTGCTCGACTGGCGACCTCACGAAACGATGATGAAAAATTAGGTTCTAAATTGGTTTCATATATGTGTATTGTATATACGGAACACATACTCATCCTCGTATGAGTAATCCTCGGAGCTGTTGTTGTAATTATAGGACATCCTTCAAACGCCTGTCAAAACGGCGTTGCTATACGAAACGCGCGAACAGAGACCGCAGAAAAGTGACACAAAAAATGGTCTTTTATTATTACGTAAAAAACAACAGAAAACAACAAAAACAAAAAATGCAATTTGATTCTCGTACTCGCGACACGCAATGTTCTTTTTAGCCAAAGCAAATATTGAAGAATTTCTTTGTTAATCGCATATTATGGCAAAAGAGAGAAGAAAAAAAACAATTTCAATTGACTTTGGAGAACACTTGAAAAGGAAACCGAATAATATTTCAATTGTAATTTGGTCGCGTGCCCTTTTTTGGTTTTTGATTCTCTGCCTTTTTTGTTAATCTGTATGAACTTTTTTTCACTTGCTGCGGATCGGATCGGTTGTGCTATCTATTCGAATGCATATATTTAGTAGTAGTAGACCGAAGGCCCTCGCGTAACTAACTAGCATGCACAATTTTTTACCCTATTTTGTAGGTTTTTCTGTTTTCTGTTTGCCCCAAGTCGCATTCGCGCAGCGGCAAAAGCAGCGCTGAATAAAACAACAACAATCACAAAAAAAATATAAAAAAGAACAAAAATTTCCTGATATTCATATTTTGTCGCCAGTTACTCTTTATCTCTTTGGTTAGTGTCTGTGCTTTCTGCTGATTATTCGCATTTATGCTTTCTTCTGCTCTCGCCAATAGAGTGCAAAAAATGCACTGCAGAGAGAGAGAGAGAGAGAGAGAGAGAGAGAGCTGATGATATTAAGAGAGTCACTTGCTTATGATGGCTTAACCCGAGCTTAATCTCTGCCCCTGAGATTCTTTTTCGGCTCTGTTCGCTCTTCATCGGTCGGTTTTACTCTGTTGTTCTTGTGGTTGTTGTTGTTGTTGGCGTGTTGGCTTATTTGCACTTCTTTCAATTACACTTGATTTATCACATTTGACAGTTATTGTGCGATGCTTGTGATCTTGTGACCATGCGCTATTATTTGAACTATGGGGCATATTAGCAGGCTCCATCAGGCAGGATAAGCTGAATCTTGTAAAATAATCTCTTTCAATCTATAATATATGATCTTTTAAATCTAATGAAGTTGGACTCCATAAACATTTAAAGGCTTTCCCCAACATTGTCAATACTTTATTCAGCTCGTATAAAGTTGGCTGAAAATCCTCCACACAAGTTCTAACTCTTTTGAAATTGTTCGTCTTTGAGGAATCATCTGTATTAGGCACTTGCCGTTTTACTTTAAGGCCAGGGGATGACTTAATTCACTGGCTCATTTTATTATTAAGTTTATGAAACAATTTTTAGTTAAATTGAAGAGATATTTACGTTATTTTGGGTATTAACCCTGCTGCCTCATCAGGTTCAAGGCCAGCAAATTGTTGGCCCACGCGCAATTTAAAAATTCTCTACGAGATGTATGCAAATGAGATTCGTCGGGGTAAAAATACATCGTCTCAGCTTCATCTTCATCATCTTCATCGTCTTCATCATCATCGTTCGCTTGTCAGAGAGGAAAAGTTTTTGGCAAAACATTTTTCCATTTTGGCAAATAAGCAAGTTTCAGCTACTTTTTCATCTATATATTTTTCTTTTTTTCGGCACAGCTGGGCGTAACCTCTATGGCTCAACTTCACCTGTGCTGAGCTGCTATGACGTCACAAATGATATACCATATACTATATATGTATGTATGTATGTAAGTTTTCTGCCATCGTTGCATAAATTCATGGGCTATAAGGTAAAGGTAATGTGATAGCTTTTGGCTTTGGACCCCAATATAGATTAGAGAATCGTGCCATAGTAACTGACACCCCAAGAGCAACCTAATGATGATGATAGAGGCGTCAAAACGAAAGTCAACTCAATTCTGGCACTCTCCGGCTTTTTTGTTAATGAAAGAAACATCGCTGTCCAAGCATGAAAATGATGTCGCTAATGTTTGCCCAAGCTCACCCACAATATGGTGAATATCTCTATCCACTCACTCCCCTCTGTCTCACTCTCACTCTCACACACGCCCTCTGTCTAGCCCATGGGGCGTCTCTATTACTTCACAAATGTTTGTAATACAAAGACACAACACAACAGAATAAAAATGCAATGCAATTTAATTGAAATGCTGCCAGAGTTTCGCATTACATGTGCTCAGAATGTGCTCTTCTTGGTGTTGGATGCGGATATATTATCTATATACATACATGTGTTTGTATATATAGATATAGGTATATGTATAGGAAAAGTTTGTCAACATCAGCTTATTTAGTTGGAATTGAAAATGGCAATTGTTTATCTTTAAAACCAGCTGATTGCATGGCTGGCTAATCGAATCGGTTAACGACTCATTTTAATTGCTGCTAATTTCAGGTTCATTACATTTCGATTATCTTCAAATTGATTAAAAATTAAATTGCTCACTGATTGTGGGGCTAAATTTAAATTTAAAATAAATGATTTCATTTGTCTCTCTATGAATAATTAATTTACATTTTAATCATCTCCCAACGCTTTGCATTCAAATACATTTTAACTGCAACTACTAAAAAATAATTTCATGTTTAACATTAAATATTAAATCAAATATATAAACAGGGGTGGATTTTAAATAAATGTCGCCTTGGGCGCAGTAAAACATAAATTCAAATGACTTAAAGTAAAAATTCTGTGTTTAGGAATCTTAATTTTAGTCTTATAAATATAATTCACAGCTAATAATGCATTTGCAATGTTATTAGATTTTGAGTTGGTCCACTCGATACGAGTACTTACTGTTTAACCATGAATTGAAATCTATTAATAAACATAATAGACTTAATTCAAGATGTGAATTCTCATTTCTGCATTCGCTGTTTCAAGCAGAACACGCACTTTGTCCATTTTGTTAAATTAAATGATCACGCGCTCATCCCGCAACTTGCTTTTATTCTTAGCTTTATTAATTCAACAAAAGTAACTTAGAGACACACACACACGCACACTCAAAGGCATATGTGTGTTATATAGGTCATTGTGCGATTTACAGGCCCGCCCCCCGAAATAAAAGTATAAAAAGTAAAACGTAATTTTGCCCAGTTGAACGACGGACCCGGGTCGTTTTGGTCGACTTGGGGCATGTCATTCATGTGGCTGGCTGGCGCTCTCAATGTGACACGCTTCATTAATTCATCTGAATTGAAAGCCTGCCCAGCAATCGTTGTCAAGATTCCCAGTTCTAGAGTTCTCGAGTGTCTCATATATGACTTTAAGTTATTTTTAAACCATCTCTCAACCTTGATTAGCATGTTAAATCCGTCTTTATTATTTTTCATTTTTATGTTCATGTATATAATATTGCAGGCGGTAAAATTCCATGGCGAAAAGTTAATTAATTGAAAAATGCGCTGCCGGGCAACACGTTTCAATTGCAAATTGTACTTACACGTTCCTAATGACTTCATAGTCACACGTAGGCGACCCACAACAAATCGAATTCGGTCCCAGACGAGGACCGAATGCGGCTCACTCTATTGGCAGCAGGAGGCACACTCTGTTTGAACCAATGTGTACTTTTATTTTACGAATATGTAAATACCAGAACACAATTGTATGTAAATCCAATTTTAAAATGTTTGCCAAATACCTGACGTTCCACTGCGAAATGTGTTGAGCAGGTGTGAATTTGAATTTCATTACCAATCAAGTATTTTACTTGGGAACAATCAAAGGCTTTATGAACATGAGAGTAATTTTATTAGCAAATGTTTGTCTATTAGACATTTGATGGATGGACAGCGACTTAATTATGAATATCAATAGAATTAAATATGTGTTTAATACATAAATCACCTAATTACTTAAATCCTTATATATGACCGTATTGAAGTGAGTTAAGTTAAAGGCCCTTGCATTTACCTTAGAAACGAAACGAAAGTTCTGAAGAATTATGTCTACTTGAAAGACTTATAGAAACACAAATCAGGATAGGTCTTACCCAATTTGGGGTTATGAAAGGTACAATTAAATATAGTAAAAGAGTTTTTTTTATATCTTTGTACTGTACAGTTTGGTCAATATCCGTCAGTCTATACAAACTACTCTTTCAGTTTGTTTTCACTCAGTTTTAAGACATTTGTAGGAATCGATCCGATCTTATTGTTAGAAGTTTGTGTTTTAGCACTAAGTTGGTCTTACACCAGTCTAAATTTGTTACTACCTTAATCTTACACGATTGATTATGTATATCGTTTTTGGTTTAAAAAAATTTTCTAAAAGTTTTAGATATTGTAAATTTGTTAAAAGAGATGACAAAACATGAACTCTATAATATAAAAACCTTTGATTATTTAGTTGCTGAATGATTCCAAGATCAGACAATGAAGCGAGCAATTCGAAATCACACAGATTTTCAATTCGACTGATGTGTAAATACAGTGAAAAACGATCAGCTAAAAGTTTTCTTTAGACTCTACTGAGGGTCTTCTAACGGAACCTACTATTTTGAATGAAGTCCATGTCCTGCCTAATATAAGTATGTAAGTATGAAAGATAAAATTAGTGACTGGTTATCCGTCACCTACGAGATCAAATACAATGGAGGCTTAGATGATTTTTAGCCATAAAATCCGTAAATACGATGTGAAAGTGTGCGACATGTTCTTGGAGCTATTACAAAGACAAAAGTAACTTTATATTATATATTTTTAAGTATATTCTCTATGAGGCAAAGAACAATAGATCATTATATAACAAAATATAATATTCTTATAACAATTGGATATATGTATAAATTCTTATAAGCCAAAATTGCCAAATGGTTTTTCTGAAATTGTTCCCTTTTCAACTATCAAAGTGATTTAGTATTACAATTATAGCTTACATAGGTCGAGTCATTTGTATGGGACAAAAAAAATGTCATAGGCGTCTTTCATATTCGGATTCTACAAAGAATCATAAGATATTTTCACCAAGAAACTATAGGTTTAAGAAGCCAGTAGAGTAATATTATGTATTTTTGAGAAATTATTATTAGTATTTCTATTTCTGTATTTAAAGTATTTAAAAAAAAAGTTTGCATTAAAAATCTCTATCAAGGAAAGTACGTTGAGAAAACTAAAGTTTTAGGGTTAAGTTCTTTAGAATTCTTCGTAGAATTTGATTTGGTTGATGATATACACGGAGAAAATTGAACCACCCTGTTAGACATACAAATATTTTGTATATTTTTTCAAACTTTTTAAAATTAGCCTAAATACATTATGAACTTGAGAATATTAAAATTTGACGAGACTTAAATTACATGTCAGTTTATGTTAAATCAGTGTCTTTTGTGTAAGCAACTATAGGAATTACCTTTTCTTGTCGTGATGCATGTGTCATGTGCAATTACCCAACTCAATTCTGTTTTTGTTTTTTTGATATTAAAGGTTTACGACACTCTGGGCCAACAAGAGCCACAGTTGTGGCCCCAAAGCCTGTCGTGAACATTTCACATTTTGACACACGCATCCCTTCTGAAGGAACATTGGCGGGGGAGGGTAAGAGGAGGTCTCATTCTCATAATCACATTTTTAATGTGCTGAGAACAAACATGTTGTGTGTGTGCGAGTGTTTGCGAGTGTGTGTGTTTCTGACACACTTAACCATTGACCTTGGCTGTTAAGACGAGGTCATATCTTGGCTTTGTTCTAGCATAAAAAGATGACCTGAATTTTCTTTTAAATTCAAATTTCTTTGCTAAGCATTAGGCAATTTTAATAATTGTCCTACGGCTATTTTCACAGAGCGATCAAGGCTGGAGGGGAAGGGGGGTTTCCCCAAATTGAAAAATAATTGCTATGCCAAAAGTTTCGTTGTTTTTTGGTATTTTCTTGATTCCTTGTCTCTACAAATTAATTAGTGTTTGTCTTCGAACGAAACTTCTGTTTAACTTGCCCAGCACGTTTCACTCCGGGTGAAGTCCTCAATGGGTGAGGACTCTCCCCATAGAATGAAATTCCACGCTTCACTAGACAGACTGATTGATGGTTGAGATTCTGAATAGCCAAGTACTTAAAGACATTTACCTTGATTTCTTGTCAAAAGGAAATATGGCAAAACGAATTTCTTTTCAATATCAAAAGGAATATCTATTTGTCTCGCCATTCACCGAGAACCTCGGCGGGCGATGCTGGGGCCGACAGGCGAGTTGAAACGGAAATTAAATATATGCCATTATTTATTTGTGTTTTTCCTTTTTATTCTTATTCTTTTTTTCAGCTTCTTTTCGACACATGTTTGTGCCATTTGAGGTAAATTACTAAGTTCTTGGGACTGGAAACATGTTTTCATGTTTATGCTCATGCCTTTATTGTCTTGAATGGCCTTATGTATGGATACGCTGGATACGCAAGCCTGAGTTTGGGTCAAAGGCACGTGCTTAGGTCAGACACATAAATATACAAGTGTAAGTATGTATATGTAGGTTTGCAGATGAAAATGTTTTAGCCAAAAACAACAGCAATAAGGTCCTGGTCTTGCCACCGTTTTCTTGTGAACTTTGTCATCTCAGTGAGAGCAAACCTTGTAATTAGATAGGTTCAAGAGAAATTCTTGTTGTTGGCGGCACCTCTTTAATAATTTCACAAAAAGGTAAAGGACTTTTTTCACATTATTGGCCCCAAAAGGACCTTTGTTGTTGACCGTAGCCAAAATGGTAGCATATCTAAGGGATTCTATCGAAAAGCAAGTCCAAAATATTGTTAGGATTAATTGTCTAAATAAAGAAGCAAATGTAATAAGATTCCTATTAGCCAGACTATGAAGTGGCTCATGAGCTATTTATAATTCAAATTCATTTTTTATGATTAATTTGCCATTAATAAAAATAATCATTAATTACAAATACCTTTTTCATATATACTCCTTTTATATATCAGACAACTTATATATTCATACTAGATTAACTCATCGACGCAAAGAAACAAAGGTAGTTCAATGTATGCAATACTAATACTCTCTTGTAATGAAGTTTTTGTTTTAAAAATATCCAATAAGAAAAAAATCGAAATCGAATATCCTAAACACAAATGATATATGGTTTTTATCAGCCATAGTTAATGTCTGTATTGCAGAGAAAAACTGGGAAATCGCCCATAGTGTTGTTAATCGATGCTTTCCTCGGTGGTTCCATCAAAAATTTGTAGCTTATTTTGTTAAAAATTATATTTTTTGGATTATAGAATTAAAACAAATTAAAGCTCTTTCAGTTTTAAACTTTTCTTTGTGAAAATTTAAACAAATTTATAAAAACTATAAGATTTATTCCATAACTGAATTTTATTTCAAAATAGTCGTAAAGCAATACATTAACTTTCGTGTAGAGATCAGTTTTCCATAAAAAATATGAGAAATTAATAATTATTTAATATTCATTCATAACGATTCTGAAACCGTACTAGAAATGTTAGTTAGAGATCTATTAATCAACTTCATGAAACGACTAATTTGACAATTTTTTAAAAGGAACTACCAACTTAAGAGAAAAATATGTTATGTTTGTAACTTTTTTTACCTTATGACCAAAAAAAAGTTCAAACATGCGAAAAATACTTTGACAATCACTAAAACGACGACATATTAATATCGAAAAAAGTCCATCAATACATCGAAAAACTCAAAAACAATTGATATTATCGATGGTCGCAATCGATGGTTTCTTCTGTCCATCTGTCTGTCTGTTTCTATGCTAACTCTTCTTTCAGTTTTCGAGACACGGTTGCGAAACCTTATAAATTATGCTTCTTACTGATATACCCAGCATATTTGTTTGAATTAAACAGATTGGACAACCATTACATATAGAAATCAGATAAACCAAAAATGATTTTAATTTTGAATATTTGTTTTATTATACATATCTATAAAAGAGACCGTCAACGGCTAGCGAGAAAAGTTAATATTCCGCTCCAGTGGCGGAGTAAACTAACCGAGATCATTATTTGAGTTATTTTCTCTGCGCCAAATACAAATGTCGTGTGTATTAAAATATTTAAAGGCTTAAAATTGAACCCACTTGATATAGAGAGAAAAAAATTACGATTTCAGCTTGTGTTAAATAGATCTTTCTAAGAAACGATAAATTTCAAACTCTTTCTAGGATAACAGAATCCGTAAGTAGCTTAAATATTTTATCACCTCTTGAAATAATCTACTTTCAAAATCGAAGCTCAAGCCAGCTTAAAAGAAAGAAAGTTCTACCAAATTAAATAAAAATTCAAAATGTATAAAATACATATTTGGTTTAAAAAATACTCTTTAAGTGTACCGACTAACTTTAAACGTAAGTTTTTCATTTATACTTTTCTTACTTTACATTTTCATTTTGGACTTACTTTGGCTGTGGAAATTTATCGCTCTTGTTGGACGCTTGGCGTTGCAACCAAAAGCGTTTGCTCACTTTCACCCGCATTTTGAATGGCCAAACGTTGCGCTTTTTGTGGCGTTCAGGTTTCTGGCCAATGCCCCTACCGCTCCCACTTCGTCGCCTCCCGCTGCCACTCCTCCTGGGCGTTGTTTGCGATCCGATGGATGTGGCACTATGGCCGACACTGTTGCTCGTGGGAGAATGCGTTTTGTTGTTGTTGTCAATTTGCTGGGTCTGGTCGTGAACGGAGGGGACGGCGTGTATACGATTTGAACCAATTTTGAATGCCTTTGTCTTTGCCTCTGTTTCTGTCTTTGTCGTTGCCTTTGTCTTCTTTGTTTATTCTCAAAAATTGACTTTTGTTACAATTCCTTTCAAGTGATGGTATCTGTTAGCACATTTTTGGTTTGTTGAATTTATGCATAATATTTTCAGCACGTTTAGTCACTCAAATTACGCATACGCACTGTTGGCTTTGAAGCCTTTCAAGTGAATGAGAGAACTTGAATAGATGAGACAGCCGAAAAAAAAAAATATTACTTATATATAAAAGTAGAAGAGTATGGAATATCGTTTTGCCTTTCTCACTTGAAGTTCAGTTCATGTTCATCAGGATGCGCGGTCACGCAGTAAAGGACCCGAAAATAAGTCATGGATTAATAATGCATAGACAAATTTCGGTCAGAAATAGTTTGTATCCAGAATATGGACACGACATTATTCCTCTCTCTCTCTCTCTTTCTTTGTCTACTATCCCTGTTTGTGTGTTCAATTGATTAGAAATCAATGAATCAATATTAATTTACTTTACTACACATCAAAAATCAACCAGAAACAAAAGTCAGCGAACAAGCACGTCTCACCAATTGGTTTTCGATTTGTGGATTATTTTGTTAGAAACTAATTAAGTAGTAAACTTACACAGACACACACACACACACACAATTTACGAGCTTATGACGATAATTAAAAATTCATACCCTCATTAGGGTGGGTGGATTGCGAGGCAAAAATGCTGGCATCCATGACCACTGACCTCATTTTAATTTATGCCATGCGCCCTCATTTCATTGGGCCCGAATATTTATGATGAGGGCTTTGGGGGATTGTCGCCTGGTCAAACAGGATGCGGTCAGTATAGATATTCGCACACGTGTTATGTCCTAGCAAAGCTAAAAATATCATCAACGGAAATTATTCTCCCCGGCTAACGAGATATATTTAAATGCGATACAAACAGGATAACAAATTTTTCACCCTTTATTGGCCATGCTAACGAAATCCATTAATACCTGTATATGAACTGTTGGACTAGTAATGAAAAACACAACAAAATATTGAAACAATTTGAATTAAGGATTAGCAAAGCTCTCCAAATGAAATTACCTTCAATATGACAATATATGTTTAGTTTAGTCTAGTCAAAGTCTGTACTCTTAATTTTCATTCTCATATAAATAAAATAATTGGCACAGAAACGAAATTTCACATATTTATGGGCATTAAGGAAAAATGTTTTTGAAGTGTGTGGCACCTTGAGCTTAACATTTTCTCGGTTAATTTCTAATTGAAAAAGTATTTCTTGGAAGGCTTTGGAGCCAGGCAACACGTTTTCCCTGAGGTTATTTTAATGACTTTGCAATTTGTTAACGAAAATTTTGACTCTTTGTTGTTCTCAATCCTCTTTTGTAAGCCACAAAAATAAAGTTTTTTTTTTTTTGGGTTTGGTTACCCTCAAGCGAATTCATCAACAAAAATTTATGATATGTTGAAAGGTTGTTACTTTCATTTGTCTGGCAAAGTTTCTAGTCGAGATACAAAATGCTATAAAGGGATACCACATACACACACAATAACACATACACAATGAAAACCCTGTATATATTGTTATAAACTAGCATAAATATTTAAAGGAAACTTTTGCGTGATGACAACATTTGTCGTTTTCGTTGCCTACTTTCTTGGGCCGAAATGTCTGTTCGTTTTATTTTATATATAATATTATGACGCCTATGAGAATGTCTCCCAGTGCCAGATGATGATTATGATTATTACTGATGATGAGGATAGCACTGATGATCATTTCGCTACTTAATTAATATATTACTTTTTCGCGTGGCCTGTTCAAATTATTGTATAAGGTTTTCTCCTTAACATCAATAAATTATGAAAAATAATAAATGGATCAATCCAATGAATGTTGTTGTTGTTGTTGTGGTTTTCTCTTTTGTTTAATTAATAGGTTTGTTTCCTTGCCCATATATTTAAATTTTTAATCAAATTTTCGTTACCAAATGCAAAGGCAACTGCTGTGACTACAAAAAATTCCCACACTTGAAAGGAATTTTCAATGATTTGCAGATTGATAAATGGAAAATTAATATATAGCAACCACAGACATACATATGTATATGCTTATATACTAAATTCTTGTATTACACACTTAATTCCCTCTAGTTTGTTACGCTAATGACGCGGCTAATCAGAATCTGATAACATTATTATTTCTTCTCTTAATTATGAACATGAACTTCAAGTAATTTGCTTAAACAACTTCATTTTTAGCTTTATGTTTCTCACTTGAACTTTATATATTTAAAACTGTTTTGTTTAAAGACACTGTAATAACAATTTTTATATCAATTGTTTTTTTTTTTTTTGTTCTATTCGTTTGCTCCACTTTTTTTGTTTGCCAATGTGGAAAAAGCCGCACGTCCGTTGCAAACGAAAGTTGTAAACTGAATAAATCTGTGATGTTGTCGTCAGGTTCCTAGTCAGGTTCCACTGCTGCCGGTTACTGCGTGGTCGTCGTCTCACTCGTCTCCGTTGCTGTCGTTGTCAATGTCGGCAGCAGCAGCTGTTGATTTTCGGTTGAATGCCGCATTGAAAGCAATTGAATGGAAGCCGCTTTCAATGGCTGTTGAATGTTTGTGTTTCTCTGTCTCTCTTTCTCTATCTCGCTCTGTGAATATAGCTCCAGAGAGCGCCGGGAAAATAAGACTTGAACTTGAACGTTGGTTATTAAGGGTCTTAGCACTTTGACTGACTAAATTATAAATTATTAAAACAATTTATACAAATTATTTAACATTAAATGTTATAGTTAATAGTTAGTTTTTGTTATAATTTATCCAATTTAATGTAATTTTGAATAACTTTCCTTATCTTTTTTTACTAATCTGAGAGAGAGAACACTTTTTCTGTAAAATTCTCTTCTTAAAAAACAAATTCATTGTTAATTCGTGAATAAGTAATTAATATCTATTAATTGAATTGATATGCGGAGCTGATCACATCGAATCATCTGGCTTGGCAATTAACACAAGTCAAATCATCGACTTAAAAATAAACTAGAATTGAATAAAACTTTGTCAAAAGTTGAGCAAATAAAACTTGTCTATTAAATATTTACGCAGTCGAAAAAGAGAAAAAAAATCAAATCAAATTGAAAGCAAAATGAAATTGTTATTTATAGATGCGAGTAGATAAGATCCCCAAATGAATCTAAAGCTTAAAAGCAAAAATGTCCTAAATTCGCAGACAAAAGACAAATTTGCAAACAACATTCTCATCTGAGACTGTGTGCGTGAGTGTATGTATGTATATGCGGGACAAATATCTGTCTTTATGTGTGTGTGTGTGTTTGTACGCTCGTAACTTTCTCGATTTCTTTGCATTTTCAACTCAATTCACTCAAGTGTTTATTGAATACACAAAACACTAAATAACTTGGCAGAAGCAAGAAAATAAAACGAAAAAAAAAAAAAAAGATAACAAGGCACATGCCCGCACTCAATACAGGGGTTTAGTCAGCTGCTGGCATCCATGGCGTATGCGTATTATTTATTATTATTATAATCCACAACTTGGACACTTAAGCGGATTTAAAGTGACACAAAATTTATGTTCTTTTATTTTGCAATTTTACAGCTTAACCATGACCAAATAATACTTCGATGGCAAAAACACAATGATGATAAACAAGATGATGAAAAGAAGAATAATTCTAATGGGCCCCATATACTCTGACAACACCTTAGTTTTTTTCATTTCATCAGCCTGTGCTATCCTAGAAAACCTTTAGCCAAGATAGTTATTCCTAGCATAGATATTTATGTTAAGTCCATACATAATTTATTCTTACATACATAACTTGGGCACTCAATGAGGCTTAAAAGCCTTCCGCAGTGTTAGGTATATAAATGTATATACTTTTCGCTATATACCGGAAACTTTACAGTCCCCAAGAGGGTATCTTACCTTTCCCCTCTTTGTTGTTGTTCTTTTGGTGGCCGTTGTTCTCAGTTTTTGGCTTGACAACAAACTATTCGCAAGTATTTACATTTTGACACAAAATTCTTGGTGGAAAACCCACATGTACGCCGCATGAGAAGGAGGGGGGGAAAAGCCATAACCACTAACCACCAGTGACTATACAAAACAAAGTCCCCCCTGCCCGCGCCGCGCCTACGAATGACAATAGACCACACCTTGTAAATAGACAGAGAGCCGCAGAGGCAAGTATTTGTTTTTGTTAGTTGTCTTTCAACGATTTCTACTAATCAAATGGCTCACGTGGTAATTGTTTTGGGTCAAACAACTAACTGTTTTTTGTGTTTTTCTTCTTTTCATTTAATACTGTAAAATTAATACCAACGCTTACTGCCATCATCCATGAACGTGTCAATGCCAAGGCCAATAAGAATGACCTTCAAGTTGAATGGCCAACTGACCGTGTCTCACTCTCTCTCTCTCTCTCTCTGTGTGTGTGTGTGTGTGTGTGTGAGTTTAGCTTTTTAACAATATATTGAGAACAACAATTTCCCAAGAAAAAACTCGTTATGTGCAATACATTGTAATGAATGCGCATTTGTTGCAAGTCAATAATAAATAATTATGTAAATACAATTATAGAGAAGAAGTGCATATTTAATAAGCTTGTTGTCATCGATATGAAATCGTTATAAAATAAATACAGGGTGTCGATCCAAGTCAATAACTTTCTTAAATAGCAAATAGTAAATCTCTTGAAATACTCTTCTTTGTGAAGATTGACCTTAAGCTGGCTTAAATGAAAGTTTTGACGTAAATCTGTAACTCTTTGTTGATAACTTATAAATGTAATAATAAGGGATACAATTTTATTAAATGGGCTAAACTACCCACAATTTATAAACATATAATGCGTTTTTTTAAGTTTGCTCCACCCTGTATTATTCGAAATGTTTCTATTAACTAAACTCTTCTGATCGTGAATTGCGTTGTAAGCCATCTCAATTAGCTGGAAACCGTAAGTGTTCTACTGAGTATTCAACTAGAGAATGGATTGCAATTAACAAAGCGGAACTTTTAATTAAAAATTCTTTTTTCCACGGTTAGATAATACATATGTGAATATTATAATATCTGTTTTATTACCCTTTCCATCCCGTTCTGTGGCTTATTTGCCGATAACGCACTCTAATCTCATAATTGGCATTTAAATGCCTCGTAAAAATGTTTTACTATGTGTGGGAGTATTCTTAATTTCTCTATGGCATCTATATATAGCCACACTTCAATTACACTAGCCGTAGATGAGGGTAAGGCTAATATTTAAAGTAATGAACTACTCAGTCATGTGGTTTTTACTGTGTAAGATTAAAGGTTTTCATGGAAATCATTATCAGCTAAACAAAAGACGCTTAGAAAACTTATCCAGTTCAGTCAGTTGACACGTTGCAAACTTGTAAAGAATAGCAAACAATTGAAACAGAAAAAATGCATATAAATATTTAATAATACGTTTCAGAAATTGTCGTTTTTTCGTGTTGACGACCTTCTAGGAAACGTCATATACAATTTGTGATAAGAAAACGATTGTCTGCTATTCTGTGTATTCATCTTAGGTCAACAAAGTCAAAGACACATTACCAGCTGGACCAATTCCCAGCATCTTATCAAAAAAGAATAAAACAAATTCCGAATAGACAAATTGATTTCCTGGAAACAAAACACAAAAACCCAATGAAACTCACAGAAAGAAACAAAAAACTTGCGTTCGTTTCCATGGAATTTTAGTTAGCAAACTTTTCTGTGTGAATATTTTTGGCTCTTACCAATTATGTCGATGTCTTGCATTGAAATGTAGCCACTTTGTTATTTCCTGTAACTTGGAGTGTCGGTCTTTGTCCTCCTCGGGATCATAATCATCATCATTGTCGGCCTCCAATTTGGCATCTTCTTGAGCCAAATGGTAGGGGTCACGGGAATGATCGGTAATCATAAATGTGGGTTTCGTATAGCCGTAAGGGGACGACATATTCACTTGCACACACACACACACACACACACAAATAAGAACCAAAAAAAATGAATCACTTAATTTGATTAAAAAGCCATTTGGGCCTAAAAACATCTTTAAACCAATTCCAATATGGTTTGAAAATTAATTAAAATTCTCTGCGACCCGAGGCGCCTTTCATGCGGCGTTTGTTTTCCTTTCAGTCTCGTGGCTGCCATAAAACTGCTGTTCTGGACACCACATGACGCCCTCATCCAAGTCTACTCTTTGAGTGAAAATTGAAAAACAACAACCAAGAAGGGAAAACAACTAAAAGCACAGAATAGGAGGAGAACCCAAAGCACAATCCGTTTTACTTACTCAGTTTTGTCTGTTGTGCCATTTCCCCCCCTTTTTGTTTTTCTTTAGGCCTCACTATATTGAGTAGCATTTGACTAAATATTCTCTAATAAGTGTGAGTGATGAAGTGAAATTTTTTGCGAAGGTCTGTAAACTTGTTTGGCGGAAATTACATGAATCTGCTTCCGCAATGTCTTTAAGGTAATACAACAAAACGTAACGTTCGCTCAAGTTCAAAAATTCACAACACAAGGGTCCAATCGCTGCAAAGGATTTTCTTTTATTAAGAAACTATATATAGACAGATGGATTAGCAAAGATTATTGGCAAAAGGTTAAGAGGATAACCAGGACGATAAGACACTCTAGATTATTAAGAGCCTCTATTTCTAGTTGAAGTTCTTTTTTCATCGATTTATGTAAAAAGGGGAAAATCTTTGTTATTCATGGATTACTTAAATCCATAAACAATACACGGTTAATTCCAACAAAAAACCCTTTTCAATGTTACAGTAGATGAAAGTATTTTAGACATCATAAATTATATTCCTGTTCTTCATCAGCCAAGTTAAATTAGCTATGTCGGTTCCTTAAACAGGCTCGAATGTTTTATTTGGTCTGGGGACTGTAAAAGGTGGAATTATATTGTAATGCAGATTTATTTTTTATATTGTCTGGACGTTGACGCTTACAATGCGAAGTACGTAAAAGTAGCCCACACGACACCAGGACATAGCCTGGTTTGCGCGAGCCCAAGCAGAGAGTTATCCACCTCCCGCCCGACCGATCGTGTGGACAAATACAAATGAAACGGACAGGACTACAGCTAATTATGAGCTGTGTGCTAAAATAGAGGTCTTCATGAGAAAAAGAGAGGCTTCTGATCTGATTACGGGATCCAGAAGATTGTAATCAGAACATAGGACTCGAAAAGGTTCATGCAGGGAATAGTTAGAAATACAGTGTTTTAGGAATAGAGGAATAAAATTTGTAGTACGGGGGTACAGATAGGTTTAACTGGTTTAATAGCTCAGAAGAGTCTATTTCACCTATTAAAAGTTTGCAAATAAAGATAGCACCAAGCATTACTCTACGATTAATTAAAGAAGATTTATTAAAAGAAGCCTACTAGAGTATGATGGCAAATTTCACATTGCGATCCCAATTTAGACCGCGAAGACCAAAAAGCAGAAACTGCTTTTGAGCAGATTCAATTTTACTTTGGTGCGTCCCATATTGACGTGACCATTGGCAAGATCCGTACCCTAAGATAGGACGGATTTATAGAGTATACAGAATTTTGGTTCTGTACGGATCGTCAAACTCTTTTGACCATCGTTTCACAAGCCCAAGAACATTCATAGCTTTACTAACTGTATCAGAAATATGAGGATTAAAAGTTAATTCATGGTCCATGAGAACACCTTAGTCATTGATAATATCTGACCGCTCTAAGGCAGTGTCGTTCAGATAATAAGTTGCTAAGGATGGAGTGCATCTATAAAAAGGCATAACTTTGTACTTAGTATTTCTTATTTGCAGTCCAGCGAAATAATTAGGCTTACTTTTCCCTATAAACTTTTAAATGGTAAGTGTTATATCAAAATTTCTGTTTCTTTTAAGAAGGATCCTTTATGAACCTTTTCACTACAGATAGCAGGCTTTGCCACATTATCGGTTCGGAAATATCTCTTACGGTTATTAAAACTTAATTATTGTACTCTATCACTCTATTAATTACCTACTTCCAAAATAAAATGATTGATAATAGTATTGTAATTGTTCAGCGTAAAAGTCAGAATTAGTAAAAATGTGGCTCGAAATGTTTCATATGCATTGATATGAGTAAAGAATACCTAGGAAAGAATTAAAAATACTTTTTAATGCCGCTGCAAGGGTTAATCAAATACGTAGGGCGACTTTGCACTGCACATTTTGTCGTTTTTGTAATTGTTTTTATTTGAATCACATAATGGAATGCTTATAGTAATAAATTCTTAACATAGATAAACATTTATAGAGAGAAAAGTGTAAAAAAACACACAGAAAACAATTTGATAAACATATTCAATTGTATATTGTATAATATTTGGATTAATCAAGAAAGACCAACTCTATTTTCTTAGTGCCAACCAAAAACAATATGGGCCACCATTAGATAAACGGTCATTAGAGTTATTTGGCCCAACATAATGGGAAAAACTGTCTTGAGATATCGAGTAAAGGATAATTTATAGCCATGTTGCTCTGCTATGCCAGCTGCGATGACATTAGCCGATGCTCCGTACAGGGTGCCATTGCCACCCAACGAAGCACCCAGAGTGAGGGCCCAAACCAAGGGCTGCAGGGGCAAACCCAAAGACTCCTTTGCCACCAATGAGATGACCAATTTAACCATCATGGCCGTTACTGGAATGCTGTCCAAAATCGATGAGGCTAGAGCTGATGTCCAAAGTATCATGAAAATGGCCATGGCCAGACGATGACGTTCATTCACCGAAAGGATCACATGCTCGGTGAGTTCTCCAATACAAGCGAAAAGGCCCAAACGTTCCACACACTCCATCATTACGAACATGGCTGCAAAAAAGAGTAAAGTTGTCCACTCAATGCGATGCATCAGGTGCTCCAAGTCATCGCGGTTGAGTATAATAAGCAGGAGAATGACTCCCAAGAGCGCCACCCATCCGAGAGGTAGGGTGCGCCAATGTGGCACCGATTGGATAAAAAAGCAGATGATCACAAAGGTCAATGTTCCAGCGGATTGCAAAAGTAAGGTCCTATTCTTAATGGGATACTGTATATGGGGGAAAACAAGTCAAAATTAAGAAACTATTGTTCGAGATAATAGGGTTATTACCTTTTGCTTTAGCTCATCCAAAGTGCTGGTGTAGATCTCTGTGGAGCCAACGCCACGTTGCTTTCGTCTTAAGGTTCTCTTCAAATGTTTAACCTTACTATCCAGAGTGCACCTCACCAACTGAGCGTCTTTGGAGCAAGAGGCAATGGCATTGACAGCCCGTTGCCATACCTTAATCTCACGTCTCAATTCCAGTATCTCCTTGGGCTCATTCAGACGCAGTGCATCAATATTGTGATAGAAAAGTCGCAAATATAGGCAACTCTGAATCACAGCCAGGATAACTCCAGGTAGCGTGTGAGCCACAAAGGTCAGAAAGGTAACACCCTGTGGTAAATAAATATTAAAATAAGAACTGTTCATCATTTTATTTTTCCACTCACGTTGTCCACAATGAAGTGATTGGTGCTGACAATTATGCTGATTGGATCTCCAATGGGTGTCAAAGCCCCACCGATATTTGCGTGAACAATAATGCCCATAATCACCGGCAATGGATCCAGTTGCATTACCTCGCAAAGCCGAATGGCGACAGGTGTCAGCAGGAGTACCGTCGTCATATTATCCAATACGCTAGATACTAGACAAGTCACCCAGCACAGGGTATAGATCATGGGCCATATTTTTCCTCCCGATATCTCGAAGCAAAATACAGCCAAGTAATCGAACACTCCAGTTTCGGTCAAAATCAATATCAAAAGCATCATGCAAAAGAGCAATGTCAATAGCTCCATATCCATCCATTGTATAATCTCATCCATATTGGGTCGATCTGCAATAAGACGTTAATATGCTTCCGCTTCGTAATCTCGCTCTCTCTCTCTCTCTCTCTTTTATATCTTACCATTAAAGCATGCCAAAGCCGTGACTGATAAAATCGAACAAACCATGGCCACAAATGGCCTCTCAAACAATTCCCACACCAAAACAGCATAGAAGGTCAACAAAATTAAACCCGCCACTATGCTACCTATGCGAGCATTCACAATCAAAGGGTTATAGTTGAGAATAATGGCCAGATCTTGGGCCACATCTGTGTAAATATGTAAACGGATTTCATTGTCCTTAACGGAAAGTAATTCCATAAGCTCTGGCGTCATCTGATAGGTACGATTACGAAGAACAGCAGGTGCACTTTCCAGCTGATCTTCCGACAACAATGGAATCTGCCAAGGCGCCAAAATGTTCTGCAATTATACAAATAAATGTTGAAAGTTGACCAAGAAACAGGGACTGCACAAAAAAATTGCCACAACAAAAAATTTACTAAAACTTATGAGAACTAAGAGAGATCTACCGATTTCCTTCATTAAAGCATTTTGCCTACAAAAAAAAATAAAGTTAATTTTCATAGTTCTTCTATAAAAAACCCATATGAACGACAGGTTTTACTTATCTCTGCGAGGACTTTACAAAAGCTATATCCATTGCCGCATATAGCCCAAAGCCTCAAAGGAGTCAACGAGAAAATATGTATACATGAAAGAACTTGGATTTGTTAATGAAAAAATAGGGTACACATGTTTAGAAGTGTGAGTCGAAACACTCAAACTCGGAAATCCTAAATGGGGACGATATTTTGTACCTTTTTTGAATAAACTCATACAATTATCTTTACCACTTTTATTTATTTTTATCATTTGTCGTGCAGGTTCTGAAAACTAAACGAACTTCGATATAAGTATATCTAAAATATGTGAGGTTTTGTGTTCCAATATCACTTGAAATTAAATATTATTCTAGAAGTTATTGACTTAGAAGACACACCGTGCATTTACGTAATTAATGACTAAATATTGAAGGTTGCGTATTAAATTTGACTTACCCGAAAAACTTTGGTGCGATTCTCGCCCAGGTAAGTTGATACCTGTGGCTGAACTATTAGGAAACCTTCACTTTGTGTCTCATTATCATTTTCCAAGCCTCTGGCTGATAGTTCTTGGAAAGCTCCATGTATTTTCAAACGAAAATCTCCCGTTGGCTTTTGCTTTAAATTGAAATCTAATAGCCAAAGAATTTCAAAACAATTGACAAAAAACAAACAACGATATAAACTTACATTTTCCCTGTTCTCCCTGCGGTACCTCGAGAGTCTTTTCCAGTAAATGCTTCTCACCCACTGAAATGAGAACAACAGCGGCTAGAAGCCAAATGAGCAAGAGTCCAGAACGTTTCCACAATTTGTCCTTTTGAAGTTGCTCTTTGGAGCGCTTGGATTTGCGATGAGTGCGTCTGGCCATTGATTTGGCATTTCCAGGTGCATGGTGTGGCTCGTGATCCGAATGTGTGGTGGTGGCCTCATCATCTGTTTCTTTTTCATCAGCCCGAGATGGTTTGCGTTTGATGTCGAGAAAATCAGAGCCAGCAAAACTGGAACCTAAGTCATCTGGTATGCGACCAATATCGGTCTCATTTTCCACGTTGTCCACAATGTTCTCGCTATAATCATCGTCGTCGTCGTCTTCCTCGTCATTGTCCTGGCTGATGCCGCCTGTAGAGCCTGCAATGGGGAGGGCGAGGTGAGTCTCTTATGAATAATATATGAGAATTAGACGCTGAAAGCCAATATTGACCTTTGTCAAGTGTCTATGAGTTTTATTGATTGGAAAATGCTTAGAGGTTAAAGTGGAAAACCCACATAGCTCAGTTTTGTTTCTTTTTATTTATTTTTAGAAATGTTTATTAATATATTTAGGTAATACACACTAAGACTTCTTCGACAAAACAACATTTCTAAGATCATATTAAACTTTAATTTACAAATTTGTCCTTGTTCACTCACCATGTATGCGCTCATTCTCCATTTGGAAACTGGCCATGCTGGGATCATGTCGAATTTCCGCTGGCAAAGCGCGCCAAACTTGCAATGATTGCTCAGTGACCTGGTCAGGTGACACTGTCAATTGATTAGCACTGGCCACTTGGTTGTGATTTGGATGAAGATTCCGACGCTGTAGCTCAATGCTGCATTTGCCTCGCGACGGACTGCCAGGACGTAAATTCCTAAATGTCTCGCGTAAGCCCATGACAAACAAATACAACAAAAATATTTATATTATCTACGACTTGAGCAAATCTGAACCGAATATCCGTGCGTGGGTTCTATGGCGTTTGTGTCTGTGTGTGATGTCTATGAGCGATAGCGAGGAACTGGAACTGAATTCGACATGTTTGCGGCACACAACTTAGATTGAGACTGAGCAGACAATGGAGGAACCTGTGGTCCCAAGTGTATCAGCGATTTTTGTTTGGCTTCGTTTTTCGTGCGTGATACACACAATATTCCATTCCATTCAGCCGAAGGTGGGCTTTCAATATTGAAGCATTCATACCATTAAACCTCTCTTTGTGCTCCCTTTTGTTATCCATCTCGGTTGTTTTGTTTTTCTTCCAGGATTTTTGTGCGCAGGCGTCATTCGTGTTTTTGCCGATTTCCATGTTTTGCTCGCTTCATTCGCTGTTCTAATTTTTCGTTTATTTTCCCTTAGCATTTGTCAACAAGTTTTGCATTTGCATGTGCCGACGCACACACCACGCCCACAATAGCCCCATTTCTTGAGTGTGAAAGGCGTGAGCAGTTTGCTTAGCGCCTCGAGTTGCATGATTTATTCAAATGTATTCGCTTGACCTATTAAGAATCACATTATTTCGCTTTTTTAGTTCATTTTGGCTAGTGCTACTGGTAAATTGCTCATACGACATGTGGCCGTAGACACATTGTGTGCCTAACAGTCCACTGTTAGTCACGTACATACATCTCCAACTTTATGTCTATATAAGTTTCGACGTAGTTTGTCAAGTGCTTTGAATCATTTAGTGACCCAAGCAATAGATACAAACAGAACATGAATAAAGAAGCACAATAGGAAAAGTTCTAAAGTCGATGAAATCACCATTGCAATTCTTTAGGAAATATTCACCTGAAAGTCTGACATACTTACAAAACATACATACATATGTACATATATTGCCTTAATCGAAATATATTCTGTTTGAATAATGAGTTTACATTGTTTTTCAACGCATTTTGCTGTAAAGTATTTATTAATACGAATCTTAAATATTCGCAAGATAAAAACTCCAAAAAGTATGCTATAGATTAAATTAATATATTTAAAGTTTCAGTTGTTGTTCTGTAAGGGTAACTACATATATGGGTGAAACCGATTGGTCTTATCTAAACCTTTTTACATAATTGACATTAACCGTTTCTTGAACGAAGTTTTTAGACTCCCTGGTTCTTGCTAGAGTTATCCAACTTCAAAAGTATGAAGACTGGATATCTTAAGACGTTTCAAATGGAATACGAAGATCGGTGGTCGTCAAATTTTATTCTGTATTTAAGTTATCTCAATCACTAGTACAAATTTCAAATTCAATTTTAATTCTAAACATCTGAGTCCCCATCTTTTTTGTTCTTCGAAAGTAATAAGCCTAATACTGATCGCGACATTGCCATAATGTTTGCGGAATTTCCGTTTCCTTATCAGTCAGAAGAGTCTAATAGTAATTTTAATCCAGTTGTTGATGAGGTTTTTCCTCTTAGCGAGCTTAAATCAGTCAAACCCACAGGATCAATACACATTATCCTCTTCATTATTCAATTATTCTTTTTTATTTTATTCATCTAAGGGGGAATTTGAAGATTATTACGTCCCAGCAGCAATATTTACTTGCTTTAAGTTTAACAATCAATAGATTCAGAAATGCCAACCAAACGGATGTCACTTCAGCACGGCAATTAAATCTTTTAATCTGTAACTAATGCTAATCTCTAAACTGATCGGCATTGGCTTTCCGCCTCGCTTGTTGTCTAGCGGTGCACAGATATCGATCAGTAATCGGTAAATAATTTGTTAGCCCTAAACGTATTCTAGCGAGACGATTGGTTATGGATCTTAAAAAGGTGCTTTGTTTTAAAAACTCTCGAAACAATTTGAACAATTTTAACAATTTGAACCTTATTTTTGGTATCTCTGCTATTATTTTGTATTTTTGTATTGATTCGATCTTGAAATTAACCAACAAATCATCCCTAAACGTACTCAAGCGAGACGATTGGATATACATAGATCCTATAAAAGGCGCTTTCTTTTAAACACTTTGGAAACAGTCAAAACATTGGAGAATGGAGCGAATCGTTGTAATATTTGGCATTTCGGCTGCTATTTTGTGTTTTTGTATTCAGCCAAAAGATGCCGTCATCTTCAAATTAACCAACATTGAGTGTTATAGCTACAATGAGACCTGGTTCGTGATAAACAAATGCCGCTTGAAGGCACTAAGACGCAATGTGGCAGCGGTTTATTTCAATGGAACAGCCTTCTATCCAGCATATAATTTACACCTCCATGCACAGTTGTTTAAAAGGGCCAGCGGATATAAGCCATTTTTATTCAACACGGATATAGATATGTGTCGATACTTTCGAAAACCCTACAGCCTGATATCAAAAACGCTAATGGACCTCTTTTTGGATTTCACGAACTTCAATCACACATGTCCTTATGTGGGTGATCAGATTGTTGACGGATTTTACTTGAGACCTGAAATATTTAAGCTACCCCTTCCCACTGGCGACTACAAATTGACATTGGGCTGGTACAGCAACAGGAAACTGCTATTTGATACAAATACAAGTTTTCAATTTGTGGAAAATCTTATCGACCAATGATATAAATAAATCAGCAAATTAAATAAATAAATAGCATTTTCTTCTTTCTGCTAGAGATCTCAATTTATTGAATGAATTATATTACACTAGAATCAATTGAATATCCAAATTGACAATTACCTGAACTCAAGGAACTCAATGCTGAAATCCGAGCACAGAATTCGAGATATTCATGAAAAGCTAGTTTTTTAGGTACATGATTCAAAATATTCTTATATATCACGGAAATTCTGCCGTCTATCGAAATATTTGTCACATGAATCGAAAGGATTTGAATTGGCCTTTACATTGACACATATTAAGTGAAAACCAGAGGGCCGGGGCTAACTTCGACCGCGTCAAAGTTTGTATACCCTTGCAACTTTTTTGGTAACTCTATCCTTACCTATTAGCCATCAATGTGGAAGAACGTTTTATCTAAAAAAGGCTTAAGCTTGAGAAAGAAAGGCCTACAATCATAGGAAATAACGAAGATCTTGATCAAAGTCACTGTTTTCCACCGATCGTTCCTATGGGAGCTATATGATATAGTCACCCGATCTTTATCAAATTCGGCACAGTCATTAACATATATATTAAATTAAGAAATGTTTAATTTAAAAGCAATCGCGTTAAAAGTAACGAAGTTATTTACAAAAGTCACTGTTTTCGACCAATCGTTCCTATGGGAGCTATATGATATAGTCACCCGATCTTGATCAAATTTGGCATAGTCGCTTATAGGCGTAGTAAACTCTCTAATATTAAGTTTCACGATAATAGCATAGAAAATAACGAAGTTATTGAGAAAAGTCACTGTTCGTGACTTTGGGGTTTGTATGGGAGCTATATGATATAGTGGTCCGATCCGGCTGAATCCGAGATATACAACGCCTGCAGTATATACAAGCCTACGTGCAAAATTTCAGCTCTGTAGCTCTTACGGTCTAGGAGGAGTTTGCGTTGATCCAGACGGACGGACGGACATGGCTAGTTGAACTCGTCTCGTCGTGCTGATCAAGAATATATATACTTTGTATGGTCGGAGATGCTTCGTTCTATGCGTTGCACACTTCTGACCAAAATTAATATACCCTTTTTGCAAGGGTATAAAAATGTTCTAACTTTATAAGCTGCAAGCGATCAAAGTCAAACAAAATTTGCTTGTTTATAAGTTTTTAAAAAACTTAAAATTTCAGTGTTTAAAAGCTTTCTTAAACATTCATTTAAGGGGAAAAATATTATGTTGACGAGAAATTGAAACAAAAGATCATCAATATCAGACATAATTAAAAAATTTCAGGTTCACTTTTGTTATAAACAATTCAAAAGTTTACTTTAAGTAGAGTAAATGAATTTCGGTTATTGTGAAATCTTTACTGACTAAATTGTTTTATTATTACCAAGTTCTAACACACACACACACACACACACATACACCTCAAATCAAATACCATGACTTAGTTGTAGCTTTCTCTCTCTCTTTCTACCTTCTCTTTCCCTTGCAGACCACAATAATTTGTTGGTAATTTATCAAAATCTAGATATTTATCGCAAACTGATGGATTATGTTAGGGGCCTATTAGTACACAATTGCCATTCCCTTACTCAATATTTTGAGCCATTTTGAGTTAGTTGCGTCCTTCGTTTCATTTATGAGTATGCATTTGATTCAGGCGTAATAAGCAAGCTGTTATAATTTTTGTTGTTGTTATAAACATGTTGTTCATGTTGTTAAAGTTGTTTGTCAGCAAATTCACGAAAACAACATAGTCAGACATGCACGAAAACAAATAAAAGTGACCACACGGAGCCACAAACACCCACACACTCATACACAAAGTAAAGGAATTGAAAAGGGAAAATAACAGGAGCGTAGACATTGGAAAGAAAGGCCTCACTGAGTCGTTTGTGGATAACTAACCAGCCGAGTTTACGCCATTATTATGGTTGAGGACTTTTTGACCCTCTTTTGCTTACGCCACTGTTGTGTCAACTTTACCCCTGCCCCATCCTTTAATGATTAAGGTGGATGGATGGGCGTGTATGCGGGGGCAGTCAACGCGCAAAAAACTTTGGTCTATTTTCCTTCATAACTCGGACAGAGAAAGTGGTCGAAAAGTGAATAAAAAAGCTCATTCAACGTTTGGCAGGCCACCGTTACGGACGATACTTCACAAGACAGCAAGAAAGAGACAGAGAAAGAGAAAGAAAGAGAGAGCGAAAACTAGATAATTGCCTACCCAGTACGTCAAAAATGTCATCGCACTGAATGATGGGCTGTGGTTCGTCCATGGAGACGACGGGGCCACCAAATTCTAGTGGCTTGCAACAACAACAAAACGGCCCATCCAAAGTGAAGGTAAAAAGCACCCAAGGGGGGAGAAAAAAAGTTGGACTTACCCACACATTGTCATCCATTCTAGAACATTGTACAGCAATATGTCCGGCTGGATGAACAGATTAGCAAACTGGAGGGCACGTGTCCTGGTCCACGAATGGCCACAGCTGAGGCATGGATTGAACATTTACAGGCCAAACGGGATGCCATGTTGGGACTGGACGGAGCTCTGCCGTCAGAGCAGACACAACTCTTGGAGAGCGATGCCAATGGCGCCAGCAGTTACCCCTTGAGAGTTCAGCCTGGTGAAGGAGGGCCAAGAGGAAATGAAATTGTGGCAAATACGCCCACAAGGGACTTGGCTCAGGTTAGTTTTGGGCTTAGAATGCTGAACCTTAACACCTTGGACACGCGCATGAAATTACAACTGAGTTGCTACTAAGGAGAAGGGGCGAATGAAATATAATTACACAAAATTAGCCAACTTTATATATACTACACACTGCGGAATCGATTCAGATTCCATCCTTCAGGGTTGGAGGTTTATTTTTAATTATTATTTTCCACTTCTTCTCACGCAGCTGGCGTACAACTTGGGCATCATTGGTGATGCACGTAAGGCTTCCATGCATGAAGATTTCTTTGCCAATCTGAGTGAATCAGCATTGTATTTGCTCAGCATACGATATTATAGTGAACTATTAGACCACACCAAAGAGCGTCTGAAGACTCTGATGGAAAGTTATGCCGAACTCAATGAACTTTATGTGAATCAGGATGGCATTATAGCGTATATAAGCGGTGGAACATATATGACACGTCTGGAGGAGAGCATTGATGCGCAGTTGGAAACGGCAAGGGATACCCGCGATAAGCTGGGCAGTGCCCTGGAGCAATGGCGTATTTGTGGTCTACTTCTGAGAGCGGCAGCCAATTCCTCAACGCAGGCATTAAAACAATGGCAACAATTGGCCAGAGTGATGTGAGCAAAACCACAGGAAGCAGGTTCTTTGCAAAAATTTAAACAAGTGTTTTACATTTCAGCGATCCCAAGCAGAAACTTCAGTTTGCCTTAGACTGTAGGAGTCTATTACATGCCTCCATGATCTCTTTGGAGGCAGCTCAATTGGCCTTGCCGCATGTGGAGCTTAAGTTTATGAGTCATCGTCAAGTGCTGGCGGTGAAGCATTGTAACATTTATCTTATAACCGATATAGCGAATAAGCAAAGGTAACAGGAATAATCTATATTATCTCTCCTACTCTTTAACAATCAAATCCCCGCCAGATATGAACACACAAGTCGCGTTTTTACAAGCTACGAGGCGAATATGTCCAAAACGTGCACCTGGCTCTACGATACGTTCAATAAAACCTTGCGTCAGGATTTTGACAAAGCTGAGGTAACTGTCAGTCGCTTGGCCAAAACTCTAAGGCAACATCGCGAGGAGATATTTGGTGCAGTGGACAAGTGATTAACATTTGTTTTCACAATTTATCTTTTTTTTTTAATTTTAAATAAAACAAGCAACGATATTTTTTAAACTAATACCAATAGCTTTTTGCTGGTGTGCGTTCTTCCTTAATGCCCATTTCCTCCATAATATCCATCTCAAAGGTTGACAATTTTGGCTGGAAAGTAATCTCACCCACCACAGCAGCTGAAAGGGGAAATTTATTAAAAATGTATCAAAAAATCCAAATATCGTTTGTTTTACCCGGCGTATCCTTTTCTCTTTCAATATAGGCATTTTGGGTCTTGTAGTCATGTGTTTGATTATTTGTCTCTGGAATGGGTATAATTCTACCCGACCGCATAGATACACGTACTTTTTCACCCTCCTCTGTGTAGCGCCATTCGATTTCGGTACCTTGCAAGTCGGACGGATCCACCAGTCGAATGTCTTTGGTAACGTGCAGAGGAGCCTCCGATTTGATAATTATTCCCGGAAACTCTTTTTCGGCACCCACACGACGATAATGCCAGTTGACACCTTCGACAATCACCCAATTGCGTTCCGGTATTACCTGATTGACAATGCCATGTTTGCCCTTATCTTTGCCCACCAAAACCTCGACGCGATCGCCACGAAAGAAACTCCAATCCTCTATAGAAATGATTGAGAATTAAAATGAGAATGAATAAAGGAACAGGTATAGAACAAGGTTCTACTTACCAACTGGCTCTACAAACACCTTACGGCGCATAGTTCCCGGAAGATTTTGTTGGCGAAACTGTCCTGTCCAGGATCGATTGGTGGTATAACGGAAACGCTTGCGTTCCACAGTGCGTGGCAAATGAGTAGCCTCCCGCGGCGTTTGCCAGTAGACCTAAATGAGAAATTAACAATTTTTTAATTGTTGTCATAATGTTACGTGAGCCCCGACAAATTAAACACGAAATATTCCAAAATATTCTGTTCTCACCTGTTTCTTGCTGCGCTCAATGTATTCCTTGGGCAGATTTGAGAAATTCTTCAATTTGCTGGTCAAAAACTGAGTTAAACGCATTTTTAATTTATAAATTAACAATTACAATTAACTAATAGAAATATAAAAATGCGGCTTGCGAACAGCTGATTACTTCATCGCTTTTTGCCATTCGCCTTTAAGCGCAAGCATTCATGTTTATACGAGAAGAAAATGATGATTATACAAAAACAAAAGATAAAATAATAAGTGAAAATATTTCTTAGAATTACCACCCAAAATGTGCGTGATATTAAAAAAAGCGAAAATTTCTTTAAAAATCATGGAACAGATTAAAAAAATTATACAACAAAAAATTTAGTTTGTTTATCTGTTAACGTTTCCCTGTGATTGCCAGAAAAGCAAAGAAGAACCAACATCCAGGAACAGCAAGTTTTTTGCCCTTGTCTTGTTATTTTTTTTTTTTTCTACTTCCACCTACAATGCAAACCGGCTTATAATAAACAACAAAAAAGGTAAATTCAGCTAGACTATTTAAAGGTGTACACGTGCAATTGCACAGCCATTACTTGAAGCTCACTCGCTCCCAACGGGCTGTGCTTCCGTGTTTGCCGAGAATATCTTTCCATTAGTCATCCTCTGTTAACAAATTGTGTCAACAACAAAAGAAAACTTTTCAAATTCCCAATAATGTCCCATCACATAGATATGGAAGATGCCATTGAGCCCGAGCCCGTGCTCCTATCTAAGCATGCCAAGAATCTACTGCGCTTCCTCCACTTGTTGCCGGCCAGGATGGCTTCCCATGACAACACAAGGTAAGGTTGACAATTTATTCCTGGATTTCAAATTAACAACCTTTCATCCACCCCCAATAGGAGCACCATAGTATTTTTCGCCGTCTGCGGCTTAGATGTCCTGAATTCCCTGCAACTAATTCCGCCCAAGTTGCGTGAGGATATCATCAATTGGACCTACGGTGGATTGGTAGTTCCACGCGAAAATGAGAAACGCTGCGGCGGTTTCATGGTGAGCACATAAATTCGTCTCTTGTCTGTCAGATAAAATATGAACAAACAAAAGTTGTGGATGCGTTAAATAAAATTACTAGGCTAGGGTCTAGGCCACTCCCGGCCAGGCTGTTATCTTTTACGTGTCGCAACTGTAGTACACTTTGCCGCATCTTCCGATACTTATTAAAACATTGGATGTTCTCAGTTGGCCTTCTATTGTCCCCCTCCTCTTCCTTTGAAAAGAAATATAAGCCGATTAAAAATTCTGTTTAATTATTCCAAGCTATTAATTGCGGCGCATTTAAAAGCTGCTACATAAATGTTGCTCTTTCGCTACCCATTAAATTTATCGGAATTCCTTACGTCATTGTTTTTCCCTCTTATCAGCTAAACACACACCTTTTTCTTTCCTCTTCGCCTATTCCGCTAACAACATATGAACATGCATTTGCACTTTTAAGCAATTAAATTATTCTTTTTCCATTTTGCAGGGCTGCCGCGCCATGGTCCCCAAAACAGATGACTCGGAAATACTAGAGTGCATAAGGAAATATCAATGGGGACATTTAGCCATGACCTACACAAGTGTGGCGGTACTGGCCACTCTGGGTGATGACTTCTCTCGTCTAGATCGCAAGAGTATTGTCGATGGGGTGGCCGCTGTTCAAAAGCCTGAGGGCAGCTTCAGTGCCAGCATCAATGGCAGCGAGGATGACATGAGATTTGTTTATTGCGCCGCAACCATTTGCCACATGCTCGACTACTGGGGCGATGTCAACAAAGAGACAATGTTTCAGTTTATTATGAAAAGCTTACGCTACGATTACGGCTTCAGCCAAGAGTTTGAGGGTGAAGCCCATGGTGGTACCACATTTTGTGCCTTGGCTGCCCTTCAATTGAGCGGACAACTACATCGCCTGGATGACAGCACTAAGGAGCGTATTAAACGTTGGCTTGTCTTTCGTCAAATGGATGGTTTCCAGGGGCGACCAAATAAACCAGTGGATACTTGCTACTCATTTTGGATTGGCGCTGCTCTCTGCATACTTGATGGCTTCGAGTTGACAGACTATTCTAAGAATCGAGAGTATATATTAAGCACGCAGGATAAACTGGTCGGAGGATTTGCAAAATGGCCCCAGGCTACACCAGATCCCTTCCATACGTACCTGGGACTGTGTGGTCTGTCCTTTACCGGTGAACCAGGCCTAAGTGCTGTGATGCCCAGTCTAAATATGTCCATGGCTGCCTATGCCCATTTGCAGCATTTACATGAGCTATGGCGAAATAATAGCGATCTGGCTCACCTGAAACTGGGCAGAAAAGATTCCACGGCGACTGCAACACAAACAACGACTACCTCAAGTTCACCCTTGATATCGGCACAATGATGGGAACTAATTGAAGGGAAATGGGAAATGAGGGAAGGGTACAGCACACTATTTTATTAATAATACTTTGCAAGATTTTCATGCCATGCTTTTTAACCATTTTATTTTATTTATAAGCAAAACTTTTGTAATTTTATGCACAAAGAAAATGCAAACGAAACTTACATCAATTCCGATTGTCCGATCTTACAGTGAGTTGTATGGATGACTTTCCAAGATCAAATTATATAATCCTACACGAATATGATAAAAAGCTGATCGTTTATACATGTATCTATTACCAGTGTCGATTGCATAAAGATTACATTTGCTGATGGAGAATTTTAAATAACAATTTATGAAATAAAAAAATGTAATTTTTTGTACATTACAGGAAAAAAACTAAAATTTGTGTATTTAAAGAATATTTATTTCGTATATGCCTAATAATCTATGTTAACAATTTTTGATTAAATTTAAGCTTAAAGCGTATATACATACATACAAATAATTAAAACGTCCTATGTATTTACAGTGAGTATATATAGTCCACATTAGCCTCCTTCTGCAGTAATTTAGTTATTGGTTTTAACTCTCTTTGGTTTATCTTATGAATCGGTCTTAGGGCTTTAAACCTCTCTGGCCTGGACGAAGCGGCGAAACTGCCAAGCGGATGGATATGTACGATCAATATGAATATGCGTACGCAATGGAAATAGAACTCGCTCGGTAACCTTGGGACACCGTTGGACCATCAATGACCGCAACTGTTTACAGTTCGTAGTGAGGAGACTAAACAAAATGGGGAAAGAAAGCTAGTAAACAAGAAAATCGCTTGGATAGAAATCATTTAGATTGTAGGCGTTATTGTGGGCAACAGCGTTCACATCCTGCAACGGTGGCGGCGGTCGATCAATGTAGAAGAGTTGACGCTGACGCAACGCGGCCAACGAAAGTTCAGTTATACGCAGACAGCAAAGAATTTGGAGCGATCGAAGACGCGGGCAGTGCACAGTTAATGCGCTGGAAGGAGATGCAGATGCAAATAGATGCCCATGTGGACTGCTACCACACAAAAAACACAACGAATCTATGGACAATACAGTGCTTAACTAAATGTTTCCATACAACCAATGATGCCTCTGAAATTAGTTCTCAATGAAGAACAATTCCAATTAAAGGAGTTAGTTGTGAGTTAGGAGAACCCTTGTGGAAACTTTTAGCTTGGCATACAAAATAACACAGACACACATCTTACACTTACCGAACACCATAGTCAGAGATGGCGGCACAGCCAATTAAATTTATATGTTCCAAATCCTTGCAGTAGTTGCCTATCTGAATTAGCACTTGGTCGGTAACACTCGGTGTATTGGCCAGTGATAGAATGGTCAATTTGTTGAGCTTACGAAAGAATATGATGAGACATCGCTCACCAATGGCACCACAATGGGATATATCAAATTCGACTAGATTGCTCTGATGCAGGGTCAAAGCATCAACAGCTCCAGTGGTCAACCACTGGCATTTGGCCAACTTAAGGACTCGCAGCTCCTTGCATTCAACAATAATGGGCTGCAGCGATAGAGCCGTGATATTAACGCACTCATTGAGATTAACAGCCCGTAATCGTTGCTTGTTCTGTTTAAGTAAGGGCAAAAGGAGATCATCTTTTAGCCACTTACAACATGCCAGATGCAAAACTTCTAATCTGCGACAGCATCGAGCCAGGACCTTGAAGGCAACCTCAATATTTTTAGAATTATTTCCAGAGAGATGTAGTTCAACACGTCTTTCCAGGCAGGCCTCGGCAAATCGTTGAGCCACCCGCGAACAGCAACGCAAATTAAACAAATCCTTAAGACTGAGATATTTGGCGACTTTGGGTATCAGAACGTCTTCCCAGCATATGTCAAAGAGACTGAGATCGCCTGACCTTGGCCTTGGACTCGGTGAACGGCTGCCGCAAATGTGAAGCAGATGGGCTTCCTCTTCAATTTGTAATGTGCACATGGCACACAATACTATGGTTTCTGCTCACGATAACGGTTACAAAATTTCGACTTAGTTATTTAATTAGTTTAAGCTTATAAAAAATAGTTTAACTCTTGTTTTGTTTACCAGTGATCAGCTGATGTAGTTGCTAGAAATGCGCAACAGTTCTGTCATTTTCGCTTTACCCAGCTAGCATTTTTTTTGTAAGTTTTCACTGCATATAGCAGTTACTTTCGATCAGCTGTAGCCGCTGCTTTATAAAGTTTTAAGCTGTCCTTTATAATATTTTTGAATATTTCGACTATAACTTTGTTGCTTTAAAAAAATAATTATTATAAACCCATTGCAATTGAATTTTTAGAGTAAGTTGGCAGCACTGATTGCGTTTCCCAGTGAATGGTTAGCTATGAAGAATTGCGCCCTTTATCAATAACAAATTAAATTTTTGTTGTGAAATGTCGGCCTGCAGTGCTACGGAAATAGCTGAAAAGAGGCGCATTGCCTTGGCGAAACTGCAAGCTAAGAAAACACAATTGTCCTCATCTCCGAAAATTCCAGTTGCTACTACTACAGGATCTGCGCAGCTGGCCGCCAAACCAACAACAAATTTCTATAGATCTCCACCAGCACCAGCAGAGAAGAGCAAGCAAAATCCTGCAGTTAGTATAGCCAACAATAACCAGGGCTCCTCCTTCCTCAATGCTCTAAAAGCTATTAAACAAACATCCTCAAGGGAATTGAGCAGAGCATCTGCACATCCTTACCAGCGTCCCAATGGAAGCTCCAAGCCCACCTTAAGACTAAGTCCGGAAAAAGATAAGCCCACTGGATTAGCTCCTGTATTTGTTAATGCCATTAATTGCCGTGTTTATCTCATTAGTCCACAACGCTTCGCTGTGCATAGCTCCGGATACAACGAGCAACTTATTGCCGTGTTTAAGAATATGCCCAGCAAATCTTATGATAATAACACAAGAATCTGGGATTTTGCTCTAACTGACTACCAGCTTTTGCAAAAACATGTTAGTGACTTGAAACCTCATGTGATCATTGGGACCATCCCCAAAAAGCTGTTGGATTTGTGTCAGCAACCACCTGTGGATCCAGAATGGAGTGTCTTGGCCTCACTAGAGCCTAGTTTGAATGAGAAGTTGATGCCCTTCCAGAGGGAAGGCGTTTGGTAAGTATATCGTCTCTTTTTAGTAGGCAGAATCAACTTTAATCTCTTTGCTCTACAGCTTTGGAATTGCTCAAAAGGGTCGCCTCATGATTTGTGATGAAATGGGCTTAGGGAAAACCTATCAGGCGTTAGCCATAGCCGATTACTTCAAGGATGACTGGCCTTTGCTTATTTGCACAACAGCATCCACTCGCGATGCTTGGGCCCGCTACATTGGGGAACTGCTGCCTTCCGTTGCCCTGCACTACGTTCAAGTCCTCAACAATAATCAGCAATATGTGGGAGAAGCTAAGGTTTTGATAACCAGCTATAACATGATGGAGCGACATGCCGATAAGCTAATGCAACGTAAATTTGGTGTCCTAATTTTTGATGAATCGCACACACTAAAAAGTGGCAAAGCCAAATGCACCACAGTGGCCAAAAGGTTGGCCGATCAAGCAAAGCGGGTGGTGCTATTATCAGGAACACCAGCTCTGTCACGCCCTTTGGAGTTGTTCACCCAACTGCAGATGATTGATGGCAAATTTATGAGTTTTATGGAATTTAGTAAGTTGCTTAAATCATCATTTATATTCTATTATTATTACTATTAACTTTCTGCAGCTACTCGTTACTGTGATGGCAAACAAACTCATTTCGGATGGGATGCTCAGGGACAATCGAATTTGGATGAATTAAAAGTGATACTAAAACTCAAATATATGGTGAGACGCACTAAGTCCGAGGTTTTGCCAGAGTTAGCTGAGAAAAATCGGTAATATTGGACTTGCACCGCATTTGTTTCAAATAATTAAATCTTTCTCTCAGTGAAACTGTCATTCTGGATCCTGCTCTTGTGTGGACCAACGATGAAACTAAAACGAGTCTATGTGCTTTCACGAAAGAGCTCCAAACGAGTAAAGGCAAAGCCATGGAAGAGATTTTATTACGTTTCTATGCTCGCACCGCCGAAGTAAAAACCCGTGCTGTTTGGTAAGAAATTTACTAACATTATGTTCGCGACATAAATAATAAATATAGTTCCTTTTTTCCAGTGCATATCTGAAAACCTTAATCAAAGAGAAAATCAAGTTTATTATATTTGCCCATCATCGAATAATGCTAGATGCAATCTGTGATTGTTTAAGTACGCTTAAGGTTCACTATATACGAATTGATGGTTCAACACGGAGCGATCTGAGAGCTGATTTTGTTGAAACATTCCAAAAGAAGAATAGCTGCCAAGTCGCAGTTCTATCCTTAAAGGCGTGCAACTCTGGCATTACTCTGACGGCAGCTGAAATGATTATATTTGCCGAACTGGACTGGAATCCAAGTGTAAGCTTTACCCATTTTGCTCTGATGTAAAAGTTTCCGAATAGCAGATCTAGACTTATTGCGTGAAATAGAATTACGAATGGAAAAACACAAAAAAATTAACTACAGCTAAATAAGTAAAATAGGCCCCAGAGCTGACTTCAGGGTAAAAAAGATTCTAATTAAAGCAAAGGACTCGAACAGGTGCATGCAAAGCATTTTTTGAGGTGTATCTAAAAGTAAAAAAAAGATTTAACTGGTTTAAGAGCATATTTTATCTTTTATAAGTTTATTATTCTAAACACCATTAAAGGTTATTGTTTCTTATCGTCTAGCTCAACAATTCAGGCATTTACAACTTTAAACTTTATTATATTTACGTTTTTTTGCAGACCCTGGCCCAAGCGGAAAGTCGCGCCCATCGTATTGGGCAGACAAAACCAGTGATATGTCGCTATTTGATGGCTCATCAAACTGCCGATGATACAATTTGGAACATGCTAAAGGCCAAACAAGATGTCTTAAGTAAGGTGGGCATATTTGCTGAAAATCTACAAAAGGCCACACACACAGCGGCGCCTACAATGGTAAGAAATGAAAACATTTTTGAAAATTATCACAAGCAAATCATTTATTTCAATATTTGCAGTCAAAAAAAATGGACGAGTATTTTTCCCCAGCTAAATCTTCATCTAATGCTGGCTCTATAAAAAAATATCTATCACCAGCTCCTAGTGAGGCGAATAACAATAATAATAAGAGCTCCAAGATGGAGGATGATATCGCTGCCTTTTTCAACGACGATGAGGATGACGAAGCTTTTTTGGACTTAGTTATTTAGTTTGTTGACTTCTTTGTTCTTTTTTGGTTAGGTTGATTATTGTTCAGTAAATTAAATAACCTTGTAATAGGCATGCGTATCAGATTGTAACTCCCTCCACACTTAACTTAGCCTTGGAAACGAGGCAAACTTGTTGTTTTCTATCAAAAATAATAATTATATGCAAAAAAAAATAGTTCTTGTACCAAGTTGAAGTGATGGAAAGTTCACAGGGTGAAGGTCCGGGTGCTAGTGAATATGATTATGATCTGGGCGAGGAAGAAGGTTTGGTAGACTATGAGAATGATATATCGTTTGGACAGGAGATTCTTAGCCTTGAGTAAGTAGTATTAGTTTTGCGTAAAAGCTGCCGAAAATAAAGACATTTTCCAGGCACTCCTTCGGCTACGATTGCAAGAGGCTGTTCAATCTTGTCCTGGTAGATTCTAACACTTTGGTGTTTGCCTCTGGCAATTATTTGCATTACTTTGATATATCGCGACGTGAGGTCACCTTTCAGGAGACTATCTCCGGCTGTGGCGTTGGTTTTATTACAGTGAGATGGAATTAGATGATTTAATTTAAAGGCCATTTGTACATCATTTTTGCATTTCAGAAAAATGAGCATCCCGACTATGAGGGTCTTTTTACAGTGGCGGAAAATGGCCCGAAGCCCACCATATACGTTTATGAGTATCCATCTTTTAATGTAAGAGTAAAATTGCTGAATGCCGCCAAAACTTGCTTCACTGCCGGAGAGTACAACTCTACGGGCGAGTTATTTGCCTCACAAGCTGGTTATCCGGACTTCATAATAACCATTTGGCGCTGGGAAAAAGCTGAAGTTATTCTTCGAGCAAAATCGTTTCAGAGTAATATACTCTTTATTCACTTCTCTGTACATAATCCCATACTTCTGTGCTCTTCGGGACTGACTCACATAAAATTCTGGAAAATGGCCAACACTTTCACAGGACTGAAGCTCAAGGGTGACTTGGGACGATTTGGCAAAACGGATTTCAGTGATATCTATGCCATGTATATGCTACCGGATGAGAATGTTATCTCTGGCTGTGAATGGGGCAACCTGTTGCTATGGGAGGCGGGTCTAATTAAGTTCGAGATATGCCGTAAGGGACGAAAGCCCTGTCATACGGCTCCCATCACCAGGATAACCATGAAAAATGGCGAAGTCACCACCGTGGGAATGGATGGCTATGTGAGGGTTTGGTATTGGGAGACAGTTGACTTGGCTGATCCCCCAGAGCATGATCTCTTTGTTGAGATCGATCCAATTTATGAGTTTAAAATTGCTGAAGTTGAATTAAGATGCATGCAAAAGATCAAGCCATACGATGAGAACGATTTCTCCTACTATGCCCAAGATGGTAAAGGTGGCATTTGGTTTTGCGACATAAATACCTATGATGTCCCCAGGAAACCTCAACAGCTGTACTCTTGCATTGGAGGCAAAGTTCTGGCAGCACAAATGTCCCCAGTGTCCACCCATTTAGCGGCTCTCTCCGAGGGAGGTAAAATCTTTGTCTACAACTATCAGGAGAAGAAATTGTTGTTGGAAAAACAATTTCCCTCAAGTGGTGTGGACCTACACTGGTTTAACAGTCAGATTTCTGTCATGGGAGTAGAATTGGTGGCTGGCTTCGAAGATGGCATTCTGAGGCAACTATTTCTGGATCTGAGTAATCCTCAGAGACCAACTTTGTATCTAGTCAGGGCCATAAAGGCTCATACTGCTCCACTCACCCGACTGACCATAAATAGGACCAGTTCGCTCTTGCTTAGCGGGGCAGCCGATAAGAGTATCTTTATCTATAAACTGGCCAGAGATGAGGACAATTTGGTCTTGCTTCAGCCACTGGGATTTTTGGAGTTCAAGGCCGTTCCCAATTGTTTTTATTGGCACGAAACCATAGACAATTTGGTTTTAATTGGCTGCAAAACTGGTGAAGTGATTGAATATAATATCCGTACAACAGTCACCAATGAGGAGACATATTTGTCGTACAAAATCACCGAACAGGACCGCATGAAGACCACCAAGTTCGTGTCCGTGAAGAGTCGCATTCGTCGTGACATAAAGCGAGAGAAAATCAAGAAGCGCAAGGAAAACAAAAAGGAACGAAAATTACGTGAGATAGAAAAGTTGAAGAAAGCCAATCCGGGACTTCAAATTGATGTGGAATCGGCTTTAGCCGATTCAGAGCCAGAAGAAGAGGAAGAACCTTTGCATATACCCAGTGTACCGAATCCCATACTCTGGCTATGCTATACAGATCGTCAGACTATATGGGTTTCCATGGCGGGCTATGATGCGGGTTACATCTATGAATTGGAATTTGGAGCTGCTGAGCCCACAATAAGCACCATGATAGCAGACGGGGATGACATTGAAGTGCACTCGTATTGCGTTATGTAAGTATCTGGGAGAGCTTCTTTTCATATGTGTTTACTCACGACTTTCCCTTCTCAGCGAGGACTATCTCCTTTTTGGCCAAATGAACGGACGTGTGAGATTAAATCGCACAAATCCCGAAAACTTTACCGATCTTACCGAATATCGCATTTATAATATGCATGATAGCATCAAGGGCGTAATTCCTAGTATAGCAACTAGCTATAATGGTGATCATATAGTTAGCGTAGGACATGATGGTAATATCTTTCTATACAAATGGACGGGACCAAAAAACATCAAGGGTCAGTTTAGATCATTATTGCCAGCAATGCCCAAGCGAGTGGGTAAAGAAGAACCAGTTGAAGACATATTGGATCCGGACACTCCATCTCTAGAACAGGAGAAGATTAATGCTGAACTTAAACGGCAGCAAGAAGCGGCCGAAGCTCATGATCAAGATGTTCTATCCAAGATCGGTGCATTGCAGGGTGAATATTTCAAAATAATGAAAATTAATGATGAATTGCCGCCAGAATTGAGGGCCAAGCATAAGGATCTGTTGCTCGATCCGCGCATTACGCAGCAAATTCGGCAGGAACTTCAAGCGGAGTTGGATGATGTGCGCGAAGATCTAGCCTACGACTTGGAATTTGCTCAAGTCGGACATCGCAAGTTGTACAATCATTTTCTGAAAGAACTGGATCACATACCCTTTGCCGTGTCTTCCATACGGTGAGGAAATTGAAGCCATCTCAAATCTGTTGAAAGTTCCTATTACTTATTATAGGGCCAATATTCCTAACGTCGAATCCTTTCGGTTGCAATCTCTGGGCGAAGAGTTTGAAAAAATCAAACGGGATATTGAGGACCGTCTAAGGCGAGAACAGGATCAGGGGTAAGTAAGAACTCAAAGGCACCCGATAACCAATTATCTAGGTACAAGTCCTTAATCCGTATTTTTGGATAAACTCATTAACAAGCAGCCGACACAGAGAAGAACGCATCCCAGAACAACCGGAAGTGTAAGAGTAAAAGTTTAAATAAATCTTTCTTTGCACTTGCCTTCAATTTGGATGCACCTATTCCCATAGTTCCCATAGATTCCCTAGCAATCATCACTTTTATTTGCATAATTTTTGAATCGTAATATCTTTATTTTATTTAGCCTTCATGATCTTGTGGCCGCCGAGGATAAAGAAGATTCTATTGGTGATCCGCCACCGGAAACGTTTTTCTTTGGCCGTGATCCTCGGAATATAACACCCAAGTTTAGTAAGAAGATGATGCGACTCCTGATGCGTTATCGAAAGCGCCAGATTTTTGAAGTGCGTCGCCTATTCGACTGGGACAAATTGGAGCGCCAGAAACCAGATCCGAATCGGAATCATCCAGATGATGATGCCCAAATTGCCGAAGCCATGCGTAATCTTGGTGACTATAAGCTGAAGATTGGCAAAGACTATGAACCAAAAGCATCCGAAACCCTGACCCATAAATATATTGAAATTGTGGAGTGCCGGGAACGTTACTTTGACCTGATCGATTCCTTTAATAAGAGCTTAAGGGCAATGCGAGATCGGAAAAAGGATTTGATGAAATTCTTAAACGAGAAGAGGGAGCGGCTCGCTCTCATACATGAATTTGTGCCCGAATCTGATCGTATATTGTTGCAAGAAATCAAGGATGTGGATATGGACTTGGAATATCCCGAACTAAATCTCATAGAACATCATAAGCCCGGCTGTGGGGTGAACATTGATGATATTTTATATTTGGAGAAAAGTGTAAAACAAATACTGGCGGAGAAGCAGGAAGAAGATTCCACAGACGCTGTCAGTCTATATAATATGTACCACTTGGATTTGCCCGAATTGCACGAAAGAACCTATTTTAGGGCCCTGCAAATATCCAAGGAAAAGGCTCAATCAAGGCTCGATGAAGTATCCCATATGCCATCACGAACAGAGCCGGCCTACTTTGAATTGGATGAAAATGAAGACTCACCCTTTCACTATGAGATGCGTTATCGCTGGCTCCGCTTCCGCAAGATTGAGCAGTTGAGAATTCACGCAAGCGTAAACGAGGAGGTTACCCAATTCGACAAAGACCTTCAGAAGTTGGACATCAAACGATTCCATGTGAATATGGAAGCTGAATTCATGGCCGCGTATTTAATCAGTTTGAATCAGGAATTATATATTTTACGAGACAGCGAGGAGATCGAGAATCGATTGCTGCACAATGCCAATAAGGCAATGAGCACCCGCAATGAGATTCAGACACAGATCAATGTGACCAATCGCCAGTTGGATGACCTACGCAAAGGCATCGACAAACTGAACGAGCAAGTTGCTGCAGTTCAATTGACCTTTATGAGCACGGTGAAGGGTCACAAGTTCTATGATTTTCTACGAAGGATTTTCAAAAAGAAGTGGCGCCCACCCAAGCGTATACGGGGAGATGATGAGTCCTCATCATCTGAGTCATCTTCCTCGTCCTCCAGCGAGGAGGATGGAGCTGATGCCAAAAGTTTGGACTCACTGGATATGACCACAATTCGACTGGATGAAACGACATGCCCGAGTGGCCTAGAACGTCAGCTATATGAATTCGCGTTCAGTATGCGATCGGATCGTCATGAGTTGGAACGTTCCATACAGGAGCTTCAACGTGACATGGAAATCAAGCGTAATGACATAGCCGAAATGCACAAGAAGATGAAACACCATGAATCTGTCTATGAACGTGAAAAGAATACTTTGCTTGAGTTTCGAGTAATTTAGTAATGGAATCATAAATAATTAGTCCAAAGTCTAATTCCTTTTCTATTTAACTTTTTCAGCGAAATCGCCAACAAGAGATCAACAAGGTCAAATTGAACACAGTCGTTCGCATGGATCAGTTGCAGCATTTCAAGGAGGGTGACGACTATCGTGATGTTTCCAAGGCCATTCTCTTCGATGCCGACATGCTAGTGGATCTCAGACGTCGAGCGGATAAACTAAGTGAGGAGACCTTGGCCACCAGACGTTGGCATCGCATCAATATTGTTCATTTGCGTCGCATGAATACGGACATTAAATTCATGCGTTATGAGATCACTAGACTGGAGGAGGAAATCAAGCAGGCCATGACCAAGAGATTTGGGTTGATCATCAATTTAGATGAACTGGAAGAAGAGGTTCTAAGAAGATATGTCTTTGAATTGGAGACCACAGCGGAAGATGAACTGAAATCGCTAGAAAAGGAGCTGTTGGATAAACAGGTAACACAAGTGGTGAAGTAAAGCAAGCTTTGGTCATCAACATTCTTTCAACCCTTCCCCCTAGCGTGAACTTAGTGCCTGCGAGGAGGAACTGGTGCAGGAGACGCAAAATAACACAGAGAAGCTAAACATTTTAACAGTTCTGCGAGAGGAGAAGAACATGCTTGATGTCATACTGGACACACAGGAACGAAACTATGCCAAATGGACAAAACCCTGTACCCTTAATCTATCCTTTGATATCGAAAAGTTAATGCGCATTGACAAGCAACTTCTAGAGCAGATTGAGGTAGCCGTCCATTTTAGGTATACAAGGTAATATAACATAAAATTTCTTATCTTCTTTAAGTGCTTGGAACGTGAGATCTGTGCCTTGCGATTGAAAACGAAACCGCTGCAGATTAACAATGAACCTGAAATGGATCCAATGGAACCGCCTCAAATCGCTACCACAGAACTTTTACCCCATGATGAGGGTTTCGTATGCCCCACAATACTAAATGTGGACGCCTTTATGTTACCACCAATGCCGGATGATTTCATTTTGGATCGTGTCCACACCATAGTTCAGAAAAGTTTCAATCGCTTACTCGGCCGGCATACAACAGCCGAGAACATTAGGAAATTTGCACAACGATCCTCGTTGTACCTGTGCCAGGCTGCCTACAACTTTCAGGTATGAAATCAATAACAGAATTTGATTTGAAACTTAAACTATGTCATGTTTTTTCAGGGCAAATTTACAGATCGCATAGCGGAATGCATTACCGAGCACTTGGAAACAATTGTGCCCAAGAAGTATTTCATTCACATCAGTGCGGATGAGCTGCGAAAACTGTTCAACGAAGTGGTCACTGTCTTTGACTATGAACGTTCGGATGTGAACACAGAAGAGCTTATCTCTGGAATCTTTGAACATGCAAAGGATTCGCTCTGCGCCCATGCTCACAGTGACGAAGTGGATGTCGTGAACCGCACACAATTTATTGTGACCCATATGTTCAAGGAACTGATTGAGGTTTTGCCCTTGGAGGAGTTTCAATCTGATGAGACATTAAATAGCTTAGTTGATGTACTCGAACGAGAGCCCATGGTGGATCCCAGAGCCATTGGTGTGGAAGCGCTTATTGAGAGTACCATGAAGCATGCTGCTGAGAATCTGTTGGATGGCATTACAGCAGTCCCAGTTCGAAAGGTGTGCAGTAATATACAAAAGGAACTTGTCAAGAGGCGTCAATATAAACAGCCCAGTTGCCAGTCTCCCATGTCAATTAGGATTGCTACCAAGAAAACCACTGGCCCCGGTGGACCATTTTAACTGGAACATGATTTCTTTTTTTTTTTTTATTTATTATTGGACTAAATAAAGCTGATTTTGTGTGATTCTTAAAGAAACTCTATTTTTTCTCACTAAAGTAGTCTGGCTTTGACCGCTTCTATTTTAAGTGGGAGGAGATGGAGCATTTCACGTACGACACCAGTTTCCCCATGCAATGGTCCAGCAGCCTCTGGGTGGGACTCACAGCCGGCATTGAAAAGCTTATAGTAGTTATTACAATTATTCAAATGCTCCAATTGCTGCATTGGATTTGCTGTGAGTAACTTATAATACAATCGTCCAATATGGAAATGGGCATAGAGCATTATTCGCTGCTCTTCCACATCCATATTCGGTCGCCAATCCGTACCATTTGCTGACAGATACGATTTGGCGTAACTCTGGAAATGCTTTATGGCCTTCATGCAGCTCTGATTTGCCTTTTTAATCTCATCTGGGGAAGGGGAGTTCTTTGCCTTGATCGCATCAAGGCGTATATCCAAAACGGCCGCATTAGCGGTACCAGCGCCATACCAACATTCACGGCAGATTTTCAAATAGAACACGGGATCGATAAGGTCTAGTAAATCTTCAAGAAATTTTGCGCGTTTTTTATGCATTTTCGCCTGATTATCAGGATTTTCCTCAAAGAAAACAATATGTTCATAGGCCTCGGCATAATCCTGAATAATTTTGCAGTATTCGGTAGCCTCTGTCTCGGCTTTATAATAATCCTTGGCTATGTCTAGCCATTCATTGACAAAATGGAAAACTAATTTGGCATCATCAAAGGTCAGACAATAGTCACAACTGATTCGATTCTCACATGCTGTTAAATTCAAGTCCGAAAACCGGTAATCCTCTTGTGAAGCACTGACCTCTAGTTGCTTCATCGCTTTTTCAGCGCTTCGTTGGGCTTCTTCTAGATCGTCGCGCAGCAAACGCTCCTTTGATGTTTGAAGTAAATATAATCCATATTTCGCCCAACATCTGGCCACATCTGCATAGCGGTGCTTAAAGGTCTCACTTACATCTGCTTTCTGTTGTTCGGTCATCTGTGGCAATAGCATGACACCTTCGTACTCGGCCATTATTAAGGTGGCTGCAGCTAAATGATGCCGTGCCTCCTTAAAGCGTTCCTCCCCAATATAATACTGCGACAATGTTGCGGTGTTAAGGGCAAAATCAATGGCATCATATGATTTATACTCCAGTTGACGGTGCAGCGTTCGATGACAGAACTGGGCCGACTTCTCCAGCTCACCCAAGTGGCCAAACATTTGTGCCAAATAGAAACAGCATAGCGTGTACAGATTTTCAAGCTCTGTGGGCCCACTAAAAGTAGCTGATGTATCATCAGGTGGACTAAAGATATCCATTAAGCTATGGGCAATTCGACCACTGGACTTGAAGTCCTGGTAGGACTTTTCCGCTTCCAAGAGCATATCCATTGCCTGTTTATACTCCTGCCTTGAGCCCAGCACTATACTCAACTCGTTTATCGCACCCACATAGGGAATAATCCCATCACCGGCGTCCTTGTGTGACTCTATTAACTGTAAGCACTGTTTGAGCATCCTAACACCCTCAGTCGGCTCTTCAGTATAGACATGAATCCTTCCTAAATCACGGCACACAAACGCTAAAATTGATTTATAACTCAATTCATCTTGGCCCCCGTCCTCTTCACTGGCTGCCACCGATACTAGCTGATCCTCCAATTGTTTCTTCAAGTCCTGCAAAATATCGCGGGCCTTGTAATGAGATCTAAATGGCTCTGTAGAAGGATCTGAGCGACTTTCGTTTTCCACTAGGTCATTGGACTTTTCATAGAGTTCCTTGTAATCACTTAATATTTCCTTTGGAATAACCATTTTCCAATCTGACAATCTGGGCTTATTATGACCTAAAATTTTGTTTTGCTTTTTTTTTTTTTGTTATTGTACAATCGGTCAATAACTGCAATCGACGAGTCAGCGCCACCTCCGATAACACATACACTCATCGACTGTATGTCTGTCATATCGATTGATTGTGTTTGCTTATCGATATAACTCAACAAACAAAACTGACATCGATTTTTGCGATAATTATTAGTTACTAGATTTAATACCGAAAAAAACTAAAAAAAATAACATTTCCGAGTCGTATTTTTGGCGCTAAGTATTAAAACTATGAAACTGAAGCACGAAAAGATGTCGAATAGTGTCCCAAAGGTGAAACGCCTCTATCACCAGAGATATCGCAAAGAATGGGAGGATAACCCCAGCTTTGCACCATGGCTGCAAGCAAGCAATCATGGCTTCTCCGCCCACTGCCGTCCGTGCAGTGTTGACATTCTGGCGAGATTGGCATCAATTAAACAGCACCAGAACACAGTGAAGCATCAAAATGGGATGAAGTGCAATCAGGTCCTTTTGGGTGTAAGTGCCCATGCAAAGATAGAAAATCTATTATTCATAATAATTGTTTGCTTTCTTTTGTTGAAACGTAGAATAACGAAGCCAGAAATGTGGATGTTAACCATTTAGCGCTTTCAGATGAACAAGAGGAGTACATATCGCTAGAGTCAAAGGAGGAGGAATACGCATTAATGAAAAATAGTGTGAAGCCCGAGCAAACAGAGTCGATTCCACCATACAAGTACCGCAAAGAATGGGAAGAAATTCCCAGTTTTTCTCCATGGTTGCAAGCAACCAATATTGATTATTTGGCTCATTGTCAGTTTTGCAATGTCAATATGCTGGCCAGGATTGGGTCAATAAAACAACACGAGACATCGGCGAAACATCAAAAAGCCGTGAAAAACACAAATGTAAGGTTGAGTCCATTATTATACCAAATATTGATTAAATTGTTATTCTTTTTATCTTAGAGTATTAGCCAAGGTCAAGAAGACGAGGCTAACCTAGATGTCGATCACGAAGAATTCTTCGATTCTAAGACCAAACCCAAGACAAGAGCTCAGTCCAATTCACAGCAATTTTACAAAGTAGAGCGAGTCGTAGAATACAATGATGATAATGAGAATATGTCCAATGATGATTCTATTTTGGAAACTCTCTTGAGTGCTGAAGAAATGGGAACCTATAGCAATATAGAGGATCTGGTCGAAATTGAGGATCAGCATGAGGAGGAACAAGAGCAAGATCAAGAGCCAGAGCTTGACCAGCAACAAGACTTTTATGTGCAAGATACTGAAATGAATGAAGACGAACTGCAACCAGAAGAGGAAAAAGAAGATGAAGAAAATCAAATAATCAACGAATTTGATCTTTTCGGCAAGAGTGTGGCTTTGCAGCTCAATCAAATGGATCTGGAGGATGCGTTGCTGTGTCAAGACCGTTTGCAAGCAGTTATAACTAATTTCCGTCTACGGGTATTAAAACGCCAGAAGCAAGCAAAAATGAGATAGCAACCAGGGGAACAGTCTGAATCTGAATGAAGTAATTTTGATTAAGCACACCGTAGTAATGTTTAAAATGAATCACACCATATTTCTTAATTTAGCTTACCATTTATTATTATTAATAGTTAATAAAGATTGAAAAAAAACGACCACTATTCCGCTTCAATTTCATCTATAAATGAACGACACTTCTTTTTTAAAACTTTAACAGCCTCAATAAAAATGACCTCCGGTTTCAGAGCCCCCACAGATTCCACTGTGAAGATGTAATGATCTCTTACTCGGGCAAGAGTTACCGCATCGGCCAAGTGGCTATATCGATAGACATTTCGACTACCGCTATCATAGCGTGCATCTTTCACATAGGCATTCTCGTTCTCATCGATCCCGATGACTCCCGGCGAGAAACAACTTTGCAGCAAATAAGCATCTTTGCCAGAAACTTCACGATTCAGTTTAATCAAAGGTAGCAGTCGATAATAAGCAGTGGCCACAGGAGAAAATTTGGCATGATCCTTGCCCAGACCCTTCACAGCAATCAAACGCAAATCCATCTCATGGCCCGGCCGCAATTGAGCAATCAGTATGTCCTCATGAATGCATCCCACACTGCTCTCTGTATAAATCTGTCCCTGCTTTCCCTTAGGCAGCCATTTCAAGTGACCGGAGAATACTTTGTGATTCTTGTAAATCTCATCGAATGTGGATTGGTCTTTGCTAGCGTCCTTGCGTCTCGTGCACTTTACCTTCAATTCGTATTCCAAAGTATCCTGTTCCGTTCCGTTTTCTGGGCTCTCTTCTGTGCGGTAAGTAAAGAGTCGTGGATCGGCCTTTAGCGGTAACAAGCCCATGCGATGAGCCAAGACTTCGTCCTGAATAATGGAGGTATTGTTGTAAATATAGACTTTCTCAATGGCCATGCTGGGCACCTCGCTGAGCATTAATCGTCGAAAGGCATTCGCTACCGCAGGATAAACGCCAATTAAATCGAATTCTAGTCCTTCATCGTCATTACTGGAAAGGAATAAAATGGCAATCAGAACAGATGTTTCCCTGATCCTGGGTCTGTTGAATGTCGTACCGCACGATAGTCACTTTGAGTTTCTGTTTGAAGATATCAATGTTGAAGACCTCATCGGCCAGTCCATAATCCTGCGGATCTTGTTTGACACGATACTCCTCCATATAGAGCAGCGGTTGCTGGCTGGTCTTCGGCATTTTGTTTTTTAATTAATAATAATATAAAACTAAATTAAAATTTAAACCGCACGTGTCTGTGTCCCTAGTGCTGGTCCAATTGTTAATGACACTATCGATATATCAAATATCGATATGAAACTAACGATGAACGACGTCGACTATGAAATCTCTGTACTTCCCAGAATAAAAATGCTGTTTATGAACTTAATTAAAAGTGCATTAAATGTGATTTAATTAGCTTAATTCTCTAGACGTAGACATTTCACCGTTTGTGCGTTTTTGCTAAATATTGATTTTGAAATTCTGTGGGTTTTTTTCTTTCTCCTAGGTCCTCTCTCTTCAGAAACGTGGCTTGAATGTCGCCGGATATTGATTGAAACGTGGACGCAAAGCAGCGTTGGATTTTTCAAATTTTTCACCAGAGTGCCCCAAGATGACACCATCTTGAGGTAATTTGCCGTCCTTTATGCGATCCGTCGCTTGGGCTTCACTCACGTCGATTATACGAGGATTCTTGCGATAGCGATACCACCAGTACTCAAACACCAAAGTAATGCAGGCCATGCCAATGCCCACAAAAATGACAATAAACACACCGCCAATATTTTGTATTGAGATGCCATCCGATTGGTCCTCGGGCTTATCGCATTGAGCCTGGGCCTCATCATTTTTCCACCATTTCTCCTTGAGCTTCTCCAGTTGTCGCTTATTGAGCAAAGTGAGAATACTGAAATGGAAAAGGTAAGAACTCGAATCAAGTGATACTTCTTTGTCTCTTACGCATTGTTGAACTGATCCTTGAGATGGGAACCTTGTTGCACCGCTATGGCATATGGTTTTCTCGAGAATTCCTCACCCACCACTTGAAGGTCGCAATTGGTCAACTGCAAATATCGTATATCGGTGGCATCACCCAAAAAGGCAAATCCTGTGGCTGTGGTCGAGTTTCGAACTCTCTCCACTGCCTCATCCAAATTGGCTGGCAGTTTGGCTTCCTGCATAGCTTGCCACATTTTGGTGTATTTATCGCTCACAGGATAATCCCAAACAGCCAACTTGGAGCGCTCCAATGGGGTTAGGGAATCATTAAGTGATAAATCCTTCCAAATTTCATAAAACATTTGCTCTATATTTGCCATTCTCTCAAAGTATGTCATGGCCGAGGAGCCGTTAAGAGGGGCATACAGGATTTTATACTGCTTGGCAAGATCATCCAAACTCTCGACTGGCGTATCCAAACGGGATACAGTTAAAAAGGCAGCCAAATTGGCAGTATACGAAGCGATTATAATGAAACTGTAAATAGGTAAAAAGTAGTACATGATGAGTATACTTGAAGCCAACCTTTAACTTACCCAAATAACCACCACGTAGCTGCCACCAAACGTCCAGAGAGATTCTTAGGTGCTTCTCCACCACCCTGAGGAGTCAACGAGGTCATACAAAACCATAAACATTCCTTTAAATTGAATTCCCTCTTCTCCTCATCATCCTTGTACTTTTCCCGATTATTTTGATAGCTATACGGACTCCAACGATCAAAGACCCACATAAGGAAACTCGTAAAGAAATATGCAGCCAAAATACAAAGCCAGACATTAGTCTCCAGCACCGTGAGGAATTTAAACAACGAACTTGGTGAGCTTGGACGTAGCATCATTATTGTTATACCGACAAGATCATAGTAGGGAACGGTGAAGTCGATGACAATCTCACGCTCGGCCATCACAGACATACTGCCCAGGCCAATGTCAGCTTGCTTGTCAATCAATTTCTTTACAATGCCATTCCATTCGCCCTTCTCGTCCATATTACCAAATTTACCATCTTCGACCTCTTGTATGGTATAATCAAAGTGCACAATATTGGCTATTTCATCAATCAAATCAATACAATAGCCCTTGTAACCCTTGGGAGCTGTCTCGTCGCGCATAATGAAAGGAGCTTGCTGTAGAAATTGAAACAAAAAACATTGATTAAAGGATAAAAATCCTTTTAAACTACGGAACTTCAATTAAGGAATGCATTTCAAGAATCTTGTCTATAGACAATTATCCAAGGAAAATTGGTTGTACCTACCACTACGGTATAGATTCGATAGACCGTATCGGCGGTTAGACTTTTCATCTGGTCCTCATCCTTGACAATTAGCGGAGAATCCAGGCCAGCTGTCCAGGTGCCAATTGATTTACTATTTACCGAGCTACCACCACGAATTTGTAACACATTAATGTCCATTTCAAATTTCATATAACTGAAACCATTGAAGGTTTGCCTGGGTTGCGTGACCAGTTCAAAAGTGCCATAGGAAGTGGGTTCGCTAACCTGGGTAATCAATCAAAGAATAATTGTTAACAGGTGGACATGTGTATGTGTGTATTAGTAGCATACCTGAGTAAAATACTGTCTGAGATCAAGAGTTCGTTCCGGGGTATTGCCACCTTGAAAGTCGTCACAGTTCAGATATTCCATATCCTTTGGCCAGGCCCCCGATTGCAGCATTTCTCTAAAAATAATAATTAACAGTTGGCGGATTCAATTGGACGAAAACGAGTCACTTACCTAATGGCCAAGAAACTACGTAAAGCCAAATCGAAATAGAATGCCGATGCCAATTGTGGTTCTTCATTCAAATTGAATGTTGTACGTAGAAGACCCAAACGATCACGATATTGCGTATACGCCACCGGTTTCAAGTACATTATGGTGGCATTGTCTCGCTGACTGCTTATCTCACCCTCACTTTGGGTAATAGCATGCCAGGCAAAGTTTCGCTCAAAATAGGCCGGCTTAACAGATTCCAAGACTAAACGTATCGACTGCGAAATAAGTTAATCCAAACTATTAATCTCTTCCCATCTGTGAATTAGCATTTAACTTGCCAGCAAATTGCCCAATATAAAGAAATTATTAATGTCTAAATTGCGCAATTTTTCAATTTGCTCTTCCCTTTCCCTTTTGCCATCCTTGGCTATGGCCGTGATGACATGGCGAGTTTGTATATTCTGTAAAAGCGATTTATACTTGTGATCCATAACAAACGTCTCATCGTAGAGTATGGCGGCTATAGAAAACAAACAGATTTAACTCTTGCCATATCTAAAGAGGTGAAATACTTTTACCATTTGTTATATTCAAACGTTTCACTATACTGCGAATGACTTCGGGTATGATGTCAGCTGGGGGCATTACTTGGAGCAAATATTTCTGTTTGGCCTCATCCAAATCACGCCATTGCCTTAAGTCGCCATCCTGACCATAAGAGGCACTTATGGTGGGCAAACCCAAGGCTTGGGTGAAACTTTTTACCGTTTCCGAAGACACGCCCGATTTGGTGGTATCAAATATGAGATGAGGTGTTTGTTTCTTCTCAATGCTTGCCGAATATTTATTACAAACTTTTGGAATTGAATAAGACAATTAGAATATCTACCAGCACCTAAATATTAATGGTTTAAACACTCACTTGCTTCTAGTAGAATTTTTGCATCGGTTTTGTTCGCTTCAATCGATTCGACTTGAACTGAAAGTCCATAGCTTGGATTCTTTTTTAAATAGGTTAAAACCACCTCCACAGCTTTGGCAGCCGGTTCATTATCCACCTCATTGATAAAAACTGTTGGAGAAGGAGTTAAAGGATTTGTTGGTTTTTCTTTTCTTTAGTTCAAACTTGTCAATTACGTGGCCCTGATGGTTAATGTTTGCTTAATCTAACATCAAGGTAATTTCAATATAATTAGTTTACTTAAGCTACACTTGAAGAAATTGAAACTGAAAAGCTCAATGATTGGACAAAAAAAAAACAAAAGCTAATAAATGAATGTTGGTCATGGCACTTACACACATTAATATTCTGACTAGTTTGGGCTTCTATCTGCAAATGCAATCCGCTTAGCAGTAGTAACAACCAGAGAATCCATAAATGTTTTAAAGTCTTAAAAAAAATGTCAAACATCATTAAGTGGAACACACATACGTCTAGTCTGAGTATAAAATGTATTTTTGACCGCACTCGATGAGCCACAAATGGCAACTAATTCTGGAATGCAGTTATAGGTGGACATTCAACGTTCGGAAATGTGTGGACAGGACACTACATATGTATGTGTGAAGGTATCCTTGGTGATAATCAATTTGCTGCGTGACCACCACACGAAATCTTACTATCTGTTTATTGTACGGGCCAACACTCTGGTCGCTAATTGGTAACACCCCCCCCAATATCAACACGCCACTTCCTCCCCCATCCTCCACAATTCCATACCTTCAAGAGAAAACGTGTACATAATAATTACAGCTTAAAATAAAAAAAACATTTGAAATATAAATGTATATAGTATTATTAATCCGTTTATATATTTTGTTAATGCCACAACGCAATTCAGTGTCAAGATCATTAATAAAGACTTAAACCTTGGCTAAAATTGGCGCCCAAGTTGCAACTCCAATTCGATAACCGATAGTCACACAATTACTCCCACTATTTTACACCATATTTTACAGGCTCTTCTACACCATATTTGACACGATACTTTACATATTTACCATTGTTATTAAATTATTATCAAAAATTAAGTCATTCACCTGGGTTCTGCCCACCTGTAAAGTTCCCAAGTTTGATAAAAAGTAAATCATGAGTGACAGCTCGGATGATGAATACTTTTGCACCGATTGGCTACCTTACAGCGAACGGAAAGATTGGGCGGATATAGAGCCGCTGGAGCAGGATGACGGGCCTAATCCAGTGGTGTCCATTGCCTACAGTCAGAAGTGTGAGTAATTCGGTGCATGAGTCAAGATAAACAATGCTTTATTTTTCGCTGGATTGCAGTTCGGGATGTCTTTGACTACACACGTGCCATTATTGCCAAAGGGGAGAAGAGCAGGCGTGCCCTCGATCTGACCACGGATGCTCTGCGTCTAAATCCGGCCAACTACACTGTTTGGCAATACAGACGCGACATTCTCAGGGAAATCAAGGCTGATCTGAATGTGGAACTTGACTACTTGGCCGAAGTGATTGGTCAGAATGCCAAGAACTATCAGGTGTGGCATCACCGTCGGGTTATTGTGGAAATGTTGAATGATCCTAGCAACGAGCTGGAATTAACAAAAAATGCATTGGACAATGATGGCGATGCCAAGAACTATCACGCCTGGCAGCATCGACAGTGGGCCATCAAAACATTTAAGTGAGCAGTACATCTTGGTTAACCCAATACGATTGCATTGACGTTTATAAATTCCTCCCCTTAGCCTTTATGACGACGAGTTACGCTATGTGGATCGTTTAATTTGCGAAGATCAGCGCAACAATTCGGCCTGGAATCAACGTTTCTTTGTTCTCAAGCATTTGGGCTTCACGCCGGAAGTCATTCAACGGGAACTAGTATATACGATGAATCGGATTCGCATTATCAAGAACAACGAAAGTGCCTGGAATTTTTTGGTAGGTGTCTTGCGGCAAGCTGGTGGCGATGATGACCACTATCAACTGAACAGTCATCCCGAGGTTGTAGAATTCAGTGAGGAGCTCTATAATGCCGGCAATCGGTCGCCATATTTGTTGGCCTTCCTCATTGATGTCTACCAGGAGCAAGCTCTGCATCAGAAGGTCAATAACGAGCAACTTGCTCGCAAAGTTTTTACCCTTTGCGATGACATGTCCACCAAACACGATGTCATTCGTCGCAAATATTGGCAATATGTGGCCAGTCATTTAAAGTCCCAATTGGATAAGGAGAACCAACAACAAAAGCAGCAACAACAGGAGACCGAGAAGGGCCATTAGCGCCTGCACCATTTAATTATTTGTTGTTGTTTTAGATTTTAATTTACTTAACTACGTATTGTTTAGACCTTCCTTAAATACACAAATAAATTTCATAAAAATTGCCTTACAAAACCCATCCCCATGACAAAATGAAGGCCAAAACGTCTACGTTTCAAGTGGCTGTGTAGCTATTCTGTTTATCTGGCATTGTCTGATATTTGTACACGTAAATTTCATTAACCAACGTCTACTGGAGATAACTTCATCGCCCTATCTATGCTCTCTCACTGCGGGAAAATGATATTTTACTGTTTCGCAATATTTGAACAACTTCAAAGAAAGCTCACAAACGCACAAAAAACATTTATAAATTTTCTAGACTGCATTGGATATTATATATACCTACCTTTGACAGCTCCCGATGTATAAACCTCATTCTAACACCAGTCGGAGCTAAAGCCTTACTATATATAATCAGCATTTGATTCAGATTGGACGGTGAGATGATATAATTACTTAATTAACGTAATATATTGCGACAAAAAATGTATATACAGAAGGAATTTAAAAGATCTATATTGCTTTTACGATTTTAATTATGTCTTAAATTTTTGTCGACATTTCCCTTTCATTTTAAAAATCAAAATTGCCTAAGTCTAAGTTTTGTAATTTTCATGATAGGTCAAATCTATCATTTTTCAAAGTTGCTGGATTCAATATTTTTCAATTTATACCCATTTTTTAAGATTTTAAGTGACGATTTTTTTTGAAGAGTAATTCAGATTAAACGTTTTAGTAACGAATTTAACATAGTTTAAAAAACTCTTTAAAAAAAAGTTAAATTTTTATAAATGATGCTCAAATAAGAAAATTGTGTAATCCATTACAAAACTTGAATTTTTTCAACTTTTCTCCTTAGAAAATAATTCATTTAGACTTAAATTCTTTTCGTATATGAAGGGGAAGGCTGATGCCTATAGCTATAGTCGTTCGATCAGATCAAATTTGAATAAAATGCTACATAATCTAAACTTTTCTGTAAATTTTTGTGTTTTTAAAATGAAATTACCTTTAAATATGCTTTTAAGTATTAGTGGATATTTTGTGCATTCTAGTAAAAAATGTTTTGAATTTTTGTTTTATTTTTTTGAGTTGTGAAAGTTAGAGTAAGCTAACTTCGGTGTACACTCTACCTTGGGGGCCCCGCACACTTAGCGCGAAACGTTCATTCAATCTTCATTAATGTAACAAATTGGTGATGCAGAAAAATTTGATCATTCCCAAAACCATAAACTTTGCGATTCTTGAACTTTTTACCGATTTTCAAAAGTGATATCCAATCTAGTTCATATCTAATTTGTAATATTTGAAATGTTTCAAGTATATAAGTACATAAATAAGTATATGATAATAAATCTTAATAACATCAAGCTCTATCTTAGTCAATTTAGTCTAAAGTCTTATGCTAGAATGATTTAATTTATTCTGTACTTTAATCTTTTCAAATATCGAAGTGTTTGATGCAATTTTAAAACTGCAATTCAACTAAAAATGATAAAATTTTGTAAAAAAAACAATCTTGCCTTTGGCAATTTAATAAGGTTGAGCCATTTTCATTCTCTTCCTAACTTTCACATTAAAAAGTGATCTTCCGATTTGCCCCGCGCTGGCTTAGTCCGGCCCTGAGAAACCATTATCTTAACTCTCGCATGTTATTACAACAATGAAAATTCGTTTTCCGATGGAAAATCGTATCTAAGTTGCTGTCTTGTTTGTTGTATTTATTTAAATTTTGTTCTTTTTTTTTTTGTTTCAGTATGTGTTTTTTGTTTTTAGTAGTCTGAGTACATACATTATAGCAGTTTGTAATATATAACTTTTTATTAAATTTGATTTTCTTGCATATTTGTTTTCTTTTTTTTTCATTTTCGGTTTGGAGTTGTGGATTTTTGTTTGTTATTTGTCAGAATAATCAGAATGAAAACTTTTGGAAACAGGCAATTAAAGGTTACATCATTTGTCGCTATCTCCGACCCAAATTTACCCTTTATAATGTACTTAAAAGAGAAGCAGAAGACATCTTTGGCGTGAGTGTGTGTGGTTTTTTTTTTTTCGTTTTTTAGATATATTTTGTTAAATAGGAGCAAAATCATTTTGAGTACTCAAATTTGCATAGTTTCAAGTTTTCATTTAATAAAAGTTTCGTTATAATAAAAATATATAGATGTATGTATATATATATATATGTATATATTTCTTTAGCATTTCGTATTTTTTGGTTTTTTTTTTTTTTTTTGGGTTTTTTCTATAAATTTGAAAAAAGCCTATAAGTCCAAAATATGTAAGCAGTTTCAAAATCAACAGGGCCAAGTAAGAAATTAGTTTTCAAATCAAAAAAGGTTCAAAAGATTTCTCTCAAGTAGTTACAAGTACTTATAAGATTAGAGTTAAAAGATGACCCATTCCAAAACAAAACCAAAATTATTCTTTGTTTCATATTTGTTGATAAGGAAATTATTTAAGTAAGTATTGTAAGTACTTATGCTTATAAAGAGGTTCGTTTTCTCTGTGTTAGTGTGTGTGTGTGTGTTTAGTAGAGTGTGTTAGTTCGTTTAACAATTTGATATATAGAGTTTAATATATATATATATAATAGTTTTTAATAAATTTATATGCTCCTTTTTTTGCCTTGACTTGAGTTTTCGTTTTTTTTTTTTTTTTTTTTTTTTTTGGTTTTTTGTCTTGAAGTTTTATTTTCTCAGTTGTTTTCTTTGTTTTGTAAAAGCATTTTTAGCAAAAAATTAAAAATTCTCATTTCTCGTTTTATGTTTGTGTTATTTAAAAATTTAACTTCAGCGTGTTATTATTTTAAATTGTTTTTTTATTATTATTGTAGAGTTTGTTTTGTTTTTCTCAAATTTATAATCAATACCCCCATATAAAATAAATCCTTTCGTTATACCATTTTGTTTTTTGTCCTATTTTCACGCTGAGTTTTTTGTGTTTCTGTGTTTTTGTTTTTGTCCTTATTTTGTCTTTTTGATGTATGAGGAAGCTTTATATACCATTTATAAATATACTTCGTACATGTAATTGTTAAAAAAATTCAACACCTCTTCGTTTATACAAGTCACTGATAAAAATAACTATTTCAATAAGTATGTACATAGAAACTTTTTCACAAAATATTTGAAAATTCAAAGCCAAAAACAGAAATTGTCGGTTTGAAATATTGAAACACAGAACTTGTCGCAGACAGTTTAAAGACTATTTTTTGGATCCTAATAATTGTTTCCATACTTTTAGTTTCTATGTACTTATTCGAAAGTTATTTCATCACGTTCCATCTTCAATCTCATTAAATCTCTCTGGTGTGAGTGAGGGGGGGACGAGGCCACTTTTTATTTATCCTCTCCCTCGCCGCCAATGCCCTCGTCGGTTGTTGTCTTGCGCTCTCTGGCTTCTTCGTTGCTGATATCACATTTCTCAGCCAACATATCCTCGATGCCCTCATCCACGGTCTGAGACTCGCCCGGCAGATGCTTGGACCGACTGGATCGACTTACATCACTTACAACAACACACTCGCCCTGAGGTAGTGGCGGAAACTTGGCATAGGATGTATTACTGATGGTACCCACAGTGCTATCCTCATAGCAATCGGGTGTCATGCGGACGCGGCATGTTTCAAACGCCTTTTCATAACCGAGTTTTGTGTAGAGATTTCTGGAAGCATCGTTCTGTGGACGTATCACAACGAAGGGTGTATAGCCGCGCTCGATAACTAGCTGAGTCAAATATTTAGCCAGCCGAATGCCATAACTGCAATGCATAAAAAAATGTTGCTCTAAACTCGTTCTTGAATCGTTTTTGACTCCCAAAAAGGACTCACCCCATGCGTCGATAATCTGGACGTGTTTGCATTGAAAACATGGCACCATAATATGAATGGACCATCCATGCGCATAACTCATTGTTATCCTTGCGGAATATACCCAAGCCGGGCAGAACCCTTACGAGTATATCAAATAGTTTGACGCATTCAATTTCATTGGCAGGATATAGATCGTGTATGCCCTGCACATTGTCCAGGGTCAGTGGACGCATTTCCGCATCATCCGTCAACGGTTCCAGCTCCAGTTCCGTATTCAATTTGTTGCACACATAAATATCACCACTGAGTCGCTCCATTAAACCGATTTTCGAATAGAAATCATCCAGGCGATTCATAATAGCGATGTGGGTAAAATTCAGGTACAAAGGCTTCTGCCAATCGATAAGTACATCTTCGGTGCGCATCAGATCGACATGCTCGATTTGTGCGGATGGACAAAATATGCCAAATGTCTGGTATATATTGTTGTGGGGCTACCAAAAAAACACAAACAAATACAACAAATAAGTTAGTTTCGATCTCGACCCAGTGTAAAATTCAACTCACCGTAAGCGTGCATCCTGGAAAATGGAGAATTATCGGTTTTTCTGGCCAATCCTTAGCAACATAAAAGTGAAAATCCCAAATACGATCATTCAGGTACGTTTTAATGGTTTGATGAAACTGTAAAAAAAAAGTTTTCAAAATGACTTCATTGCCTTTTAGGAAAAGTTGCACGAAAGATACACTAACCAGCAGGTGCAAGGAAGAGGAAGTTACTCAGGGAATACTCAGCAGAAGCTTTACCATCAAAAGGATTGGTCAAGCAGCCAAGTTTAAACATTCTTTCAATGAGCAAGTGTGTCAAACAATATTTTAAATATTCATTTTGTTTATTTTCTTTTCGGTTTCGTGTGAATTGAAATTTATTACAGTCTATCACAAAAGTATACGCCCAACTCACGTGTTCAGTTAAATTGCTTCAGTCAAAGCTGTTCAGTGGGTGTAGCCACGCCCCTAAAAATCGAAACTTTAACCAACTTCCATAAAAATAACGGCTGGCCAAATCCTCGAAGTCGAATATACATACATATGTATGTAGGAAAAGGAGAAATTGCCCAAGCACGTGATATGGCAGAGCAACAAGACGGGCAACACGGACAACCGGGGTGCAAGGGCATTAAAAATTGAAATAAGAGCAGCGTAAATAGTGGAAACAGGTCAAGAAAGAGTAAAAAAAATAAACAGAAAACTGCGAGACGGAGTAGATTGCATGACTTTAGCCTCCAACTACTTCTGAGGTAATTGCTGGGCGTGTTGTTGTTGTTGGTGTTAGTGTTTGGCTGCTAGTTAGTATATCACGTCGCATTTTTAATGTACATACCTTTAATGATTCCGGCAGATAGCGCTCTAAAGTTACCAAAATTTCTGGAAGCTCTGATTCATGCACCAAACGAAAGTGTTTACCTTCAGGAATGATTTCCATTTCTGCAAAAGAGAATAGAGAATAGAATGACAACAACAACAACAAGTATTTTTAAAGACTAAACAAAAATTTGTTGTACAAATTAATATGTATTAATGCCCGGCCATAATTTCCACTTCGAAAAATAATCTCAAATGGCCTCTCGACATAATGGCACCCAACCGCCATCAAGGCCTCACGTTTTGGACTCTTTCAAGGCCAAAAGCTCAACAAAGTACAAAGTGAAATGGAAATGTCATGAAGGTAGAATCGAAACCGGCAAAGGATGAGCAGGACATAGATGATGATGATGATGGTGAGGATGATAATGTTCTTGATGATGATGTTGTGTCATTTTGCGTAATAGCACATCAGTCTGACAAGTATTCGTACGTATTATTGACTCGTCTATGTCTCTGTTACCAAGCACTTGTGCTGTGCTTGACGGGCGAGGGGCAGAAGGATACATTTGTACATATACATATACGAGTACATTTCCGTTATTGAGCCACATTAGCTGCCTCTAGACGTAATAAGCAAATGTGTTCCATAATCAGTTTATTCCGATTGACATCTCTGAGGGTGTAAATTGCTAATCAATTCATTTTCAAGCCAATTTAAGTTTTCAAATTTACAAAATGGTTTGCGTTTAAGCGATGGGAAATTAATCAATGAAGGAATATTTTATGTCTTTGAAAACTTGATGATTTGCTCCTTTGTATTCCATCAATATTTTCTTACAGTGACATCCTTTGCTTTAAAATTCTGTGTGATTTAATGTTTTCTTTCTCTTCTGCGTGTTTTATCTTTATTACCCTCAATTTTTTTCTTCGTTTATGGTAACTACCTTCCTCCTGCTAAGCATTAATGCAATAGTTATCGAATCAAATTAGTTTGCTATTTCTTAAATTCTTAAATTAAAACAACTTTTTACCTTTCTTAATGCTTATGTAAATGGCAGTAAATGGCATATATACATATTTTTGTCCTCAAATCCTCTTACATATGAATGGAAGACGATGAGGTAAAGAAAAGGGATTATAGGATCTTAGGCCTTTATCTCTCGTTTCTATTCTATTGTATTATAGCACCCTATTATACCCGTAAACTTTAAGAGTTGTTTCCATCGTTAAACGTTTAAATATTATCCTTTTCTTTTCTTGTTTCTCGCACATCTAAAAGTTTAAAAAAGTGTAGCACACATTTTGGCGCATTTTAGCTGTAACCAATTTAGCATCCGATTCCATCGATTTCTAGTCTGCAATTACTCATCATCTTGTTTTTCAATGGTTTTATTGACTCCTTTTTTCGAGGTTTTTCATCTATTTTGTTGTTGTTGTTGATTGATTGCCTACATCGATTGTGTTTGACTGATTGACTTATGAATCAGATATCAGTTGTTATCCTTCGGTCAGAGCTGTCGATGTAAGGATTACTATGTATGACTTGTTATGGCTGTTATTTGTGTCGACAACAACAACAACAACATCGTAATAGTGTCACACATGGTAGCAAGCTAGTATTAGTTAGTCATAAACAAGAGCGTACACTAAGCAAATTGGTGGGTGGTAATTTAATACAAGAATGAAAACGGAACAAAAAATGCAAAGGTCAAATTCATTGAAACTATTTAATAACAATTATTAAGCGGAAATGAATATTGCATTTCCCTACGGAAACCTAGAGAATAGAAATTCGTTTTTAATATTTGTATTCTCCTTTTTGTACAGTGTACTTAAAGAGTGGAAACATTTCGCACTAGGTAGACAAAATCAATATACCTTGCATGATGAAAACTAATGCAACTGGAGGTTAGATGAGGCAAAAGTTAACGGGCAACATGCTCGTATTACCATTTTGTTTACTTTAGGGATAAAAATACCATTGACATTTCATGGCGTCGGCGACGGCGAAGGCGGCTGCTTCGATGGTGACGGCAACTTGTCCCACATCACCCCCTGGGGAGGCTCGAGGTGTTAGACTTGTCACAGCCTTTAGGTGCCGACAGATGCTAGACCGAATGCTCAGCCATTCCCATTCCCATTCCCTTTCGTACCTGTGGCGTGCTATTGCGACTGTCGTTTCTGCTGTCGCACTTGTCGGTTAATTTATTTTCTCTTTCTCCTGCTTTCTCTGCTTTCTTTTTTTGGCCTAATTATGGCTAAATCTGTAGATATGCCCATGATGCGTTAATTTCTACATACCCTAAACCACTGGGAGGTAATACAAAATTTCAAAAACCTTAGAAAACAACTGTCTAGCAAACAAATCAAGATTCTTTAGAGTTAACAGAAAGGGTCAACAAAACAAATTTTGCAAAAAGAAACGCTTGATAAACATTTCTTTCTTTCTGTGACCTTTTTAATATGTACATATGTTAATTTTGGTATTCTAGCTTAAGGTCACAAAATATAAAAAAAAAATTACGCTTTGTTTTTCTTTATTTTTTGGTTATTCTCTGGCAAAGTTTTCCAGGACGAGAATTGATTGCTAAGCTTGATTCTGTGTCCAATGCTAATAAAATATTTGAAAGTCCATTTGAAACATAGCTCGTTTTTGAAACATTAAATCTATTTTTCTATAAATTTAAATGAGTAAATAAAGTTTGGGTTCTTGAATGTATTCATTTAGGGCAAGTCGTTTATTACTCTTCAGACTATCATGAGTTTAGATTGGGAGCTTAAAGTGCATTTACCATATAACTCGGGCTTCGCTCTAACAGATTTCAACATGATTTTATTTGTGGCTACCAATTTGGATGATTCAAATGGTTTCTTGCAGATGAAAGGGGTATATATTTACTTTAGAATTTCAATATGTAATCCTTTTTTTGAAAGAAATCTTATATATTCCTCTCAATATGCAACTAGAAACTGCTTCTTATCACACCTTATACAAAAAGTGTTTAAAAAAAAGCAAATATATTTTTTTGATGATGCGAAAATTGAAGTTTTTTATAAATCTAAGGTTGCATTTTCACTTAAACCTTTAAGCCTCGTTAGGTTTTAATCTATTGCCTTAATGAAATCTATAGTTTTTGTTTGGTAACAAAGTAGATTTTCCCAAATCATTAAAACAAAGGTTAGTATTTAAGATTTTAAAAATGTTCTCAAGTCTTAAAGGTTTAGTGACTTAAAGAAAAATTCGTTTAATAACACAGACAGACAATATTTATGATGAGGTTAAGTTAACTAATTCGGGTACGCTGATTTTGACAGCATACTTGGTTTTTCTCCATCACGTCCAGACCTTGTGAAATCAGGGTATCTGGGTTTGGAAAATAGCCACCCACTATAGAAAATAAAAAAAAAAAAACATTTTTACAACTTTTTTTAGTAGATTTCAGAATGTGTAAGAAAAATAGCTCCTGTTTGTAAACTTTACTTATAAACAATTGGTCGGACGCATTAGATTTTCATAATTCTTTAAAATTAAAAGGCAGACAGATTTTGGAATCCCTTTAGCATACTTTTTGGTTCAAATTTAAACCACTATAGAACCATATGACATTTGTTATGCATTATATCAAGAAAATAACTCTTTGATATTTTGTAAATTGCTATTAAATTAAACTTAATATATTAATAAGTTGAAATTAAACTTGTTTTAAAATATTGTTTATATTTTACAATAAAATCGATTTGAAAAATTTCGACACACTTTTCTCTAAAACCTGACTTGATGGGCAAAAACTAGGTAGAGGGCCGTGATCAGCACCCCTCAATTACTAAGGGACACCTATTAAACTTAAAACACATTTTTAAATGTCGGCCCGTATAATTTTTCCCCTTTTCTGTTAAATTTGTTTTAATTTTGTTGTCATAATTTTATAGATTACAGACAAAAGCGTCTACACTAGTCACTCTAGAGTCTAAATGAAATTTTTATTAGAGGCCCTTGATATATGTGCATACATACATATAGATACGCTCTTGATTTCCCATTCCGACTAATTGACATGCACAAGTGCATATTTTCGTACATATTCACATAGATAAAATATATGTATATTTATAAGTTTGTATATATTCTCTCATTGATACATACAAAAGGTAAATGATAAACGAAGAATTTCCGACAGATTTTCAATAATTAAAGAAAAAAATAAAATTTGAGTAAAGAGGAAGAAATTCAGCCCAAAATATATTTAAAATAATAGTGCAAAATAAATTCTCTATTAACAAAGACTTACAAAAAATATTAATTCCGTTGACCTTGTGTGAATTTGTTGCTGTTGTTGTTTTTGTTTTTGTTGTTGTTGCTGCTGCTGCTGTTGCTGCGCTTGCTGTTGTTGTTGTTGTTGTTGTTGCTGCTGGTGCGGTGCTGCGGCTAGGCTCTTATCCTCGTGGCAACAAAGGATTTGCGTGAGTTTATATATTTATTATAATTTACTTAATTTGGTTTTTTCTTTAATTTATTAAATAAATTTTTATTGAAAAAGTGCAGTATGAAAATAATTTGTTGTTTTTTTTTTTTTGTTATTTACTTAATTTGTTATAATTTTTGAATCACAGATGCCTTTTTTTAAATAATTTTTTCTCTTCTTTTTTTTTTTTTAATATAAAATTGTTGAGTGAAGTTTTATTTGCATAATATTATCCTTTAGGTTTATCCTTTTCGCTTACTTTTCGTTCTCTTACTTGATCTTTTGTCCCCCGTTTGGTTAGGCCTTTGATTGTGAATGTGGAGATGTCGGCAGGCTGCTGAGAGACCCACAAAAATGAATTGATTTCGGTGCCTCTTCGAGAGATTTCGACCCTCGAATTGATGGAGTAAATGTGACTTCGACTTGGACCCGTTTTTTTTTTTTTCAATTGCCGCTGCACTTCTTGGCTTTGTTTAATTTTCGTTTGTTCTTTGATTGGATTATTTTTGAATTTTTGGGTTAATTTTACTCGACGTAGCCCCCGTTGCACCTCCACACAGACAGGCCTAACCAGGCGGTAGGGCCAAAAGCCGATTTCGGATTTTCGTTTTCTTCTGTTGTTGTATTTCCTTGGCGATTTTCAGTCACAAGGTGCAAGTGCTACAGCAACGACAACAACAGCAAGGGGCATGAGATGCTAGTCCAGCATGGCGTCCAGAAGCGAAGGCTTGAGTCGAGACGAGTCTGGAAGTGTTTGATGGCAGACAATTTCAGTATTTCGTTTCCTCTTTTCCACTCCCTTTTGGATGAAGTTTTTGCGGTTTCTTTGTAATATTCAAAGCTGAGCAAAATGATGAAATAATTGATTTTTCTTTTTGGTTTTGGCCTGGTTCTGCTCCTGCGACTTCTTAATGGCTTCTGTGTAGCCTGTACATATGTTTTCTGGCTGTTTTAGTTTTGGTCCTGTCTGGGTGGCAAGGCCCAAGGACGAATCGCAAGCACACTCACACACAGACACAAACAATCACGCGCGGCAGAAACGCTTGCAACAGCAATAAAATTCGAATGAATTTGATTAATAAATTTTGTGTTGGGTTTTTGTTGTTTTCCTCTGCTTTTTCTCTTCTGTTGGTCTTCTGCCTCTTGCTGCGGTTAGATACAAAATTAATTTTTTGTTTGTGTTCACCAAAAAATCCGAACTAAACTGACTGACTGACGACAACGAACTGAATTCAGTTTTCTGAATTGTGTGAATAATCCACAAGGAGCAGCAGCAGCAGCAGCGGCAGAAGCAGCAGATGTTGCCACACGTTTCTGGTCGCTGTTGCTGTCTTGCCTATTGCAAATTTTGAGCGGCGCGCGGCAAACTGCAACGTGGCATCATCATCATCAAATAGTAGGGGTTTTTCTTTTTTCATTTGTTGTTGTTGTCATTGCCACTCCATTGCTCTCTCATCGTTCTCTTTTAGGACTTTTCTCTCTTCTGCACTCAAAGAAATTGAATGCTAGAAAGTTAACCCTAATAAGGTTTTGTAAGGACACGAATTAAAAGATATTTTTCATGAAATAAGAAAATTATAAAGCATTATAAAGGATACATCTTAATCTAATACAAAGAGGGAAATTCAAAACTATTTTAAGGTGTTTTTTAAAAGCTAAATTAAAGCTTATAATATACTAATCGTTTATTTGTATATTATACTCATTTTTTATATTTATTAGTATTTATGTTAAGAATAACCAAAAATTTTAAAAAGAAAATGATTTTTCTCTCTTGATTTTTACGATCTTTTTTAACAAAAAGGCAAATTAGTATATACAAATGGCAATTCAAACTAAAAACTTACATTTCAACTATATTTATGACCTCAAAATTTATAATTCCAATTAGTAAAAACAAAATTTCTGAACTATCATGTCATATAGGGATGTACATATGAAGATTATCTATGTACATAGAATTAAAGGGAAATCGGCCAATTAGAAACGCTTTGAAAAAGTTTATTGCGATGAAAACGTTGTCCTAAGATTAGAGGCTAGAATTTTTCAGAAATCGACATTTTATATAAGAAGAGTGTATATTTTAGGTATTGCCAGAAATACTCTTTTTCCTATATTGTATAAGCCATAGCAAAATTGGTACACTTTTGGAACTATCACCTACCGTTAGTTAGATACTTACAGTAGTTAGATACTGCCATTACTTTCAATATTTACATTCAGTCATCTACAAACATGGCCAGTTCCGGCCTGTATCTGGAATTCCTATGGACGAATTTGAATGATCTTGGTCTCAAAAAATTTGCTATAGAATTGCTATTTGGGTAGAAGAGTTTCTCTTTAAGTATTGTAGAAGCAAATTCGGTCAATGAAAGGCCATAGCCTACCTCTTTCTAATAAGGGTAATAAGAGTATTACCTTCAATATGACATGAAAAGTTCACATCTTTAATTAAAGATTCCTTTGTTATGTTTGGAAATACTCTGTCTAGAGAATATTTTTTATCTCACACACATTTAGTATGTAGCAAACAACAACAGGAAGGTTGTTTTCGAAATCCTTCAAAGGACACCGGTCGAAAGGTCTCAAAAATTTGCAAACTACTTTTACCAATTGAAACATTTGTCACGGTAAAGTTCTTATTTAGCGAATGAATAGGACATATTCTTTTATAAATGTTTGCAATTCCATTCAAAAAAGGAAACTTCTTACCGATTCAAGGAATTTTTAATTCCCTTAATTCCTTAATTAATGCCATTGTTTGCCATTTGTTCCTTTTTTCACTGTGTACCTGTTTGCTCTTGGCATGTATGAAAATATCCTGCAAATTTCCCAGCTCACATGTTGCTCTCCCTCTTGCTTAGATGGCGAGAATGAGAAAGCGACACTGATGGACTATGGGAGAGCGAAACAAAGTAGAACACAGATTGCAACAACACGAATGCCAGCGAATTTGACTCTCCCGCCCCCGGACCCGCAAAACGTTACTCCTGAATGGCGAAGTATGTTTGTGTTAGAGACAGAAAGAAGGAAAGAAAGAGAATGAAAGAGTAAGGAAGGGAGTTTTATGCCTTTTTTCCTCTGTTTAACCATATCGCTTAGCGCAACTGTACACCCAAAGCCAGGTTAGGTTTGGGATGCGTTTTCAAAACACATTTGCAGTCCCAAAAACAAAAACACAAATGTACTAAAGGAAAATGAAAATGGCCACAGCGTCAGCGCAATAAGTATACGCCATGTATTTCCGATACGGTTTTGGAGCACGTGCCGGCAAAAAAAAACCAAAGAAGAGAGATTGAGTGAGTGAGAGGGAGAGAGGGAGAGAGAGAATGCGCAACTCAGTTGTTTTTGTTTATACCGCACAGCTGTGAGGACAAAAATCCATTTTAATCGCCATAATTTTGGGCCCCGGAGACTGACCATAAAGGAGTACGAGTAAATAATAGTCAAGGTCGTTTCGCTCTTGTTCAAAATATTTGGACATTTTTTCTCTATTGGTATCGGACAAAAACCAAGCAGTACTTGTACACTAGCCCACTAGTTTTTAGTTACAGTAATTAAACTAGACACGGAGACGCGCCAATTCCAACAACACCCTCTTGCCCACTCCCAAGCAACTATGACATGATGCATGCATCATGAATCACGCAAACACGCAAGACAATGACGCCAGCCATTCCTGCGGAAACCCCTTGCCACCACTAGCCGAAGTTCTTCTTTATTGAGTTTTGGGTTTCGCACTCCGCCTATGGTGTCGAGGACTCATAACTGCTGGTAATCAGTCCATGCGAAAGCATTATAATTTTAGTTTTTTCTTTCCATTTTCCTTCCATAACATTGGTCGTTGTTATTCGCATTGCCAAGGAAACTTTTGTCATAAAACAAAATAACAGTTAGGCTGTGTCAGGTGCCGGTAAGAGTTCCATATCCTTGGTTCATCCCTAAGAAGAAGTGCCGACAACTGTTTGTCAGTGAAATGTTTTGTATTTTTCACTGTCAGTCCTCGCTAAATTTATTAAAAATCATTTAAAAGTGGCAATAACTACACAGATATTATTGCCAAGGAACTGACTACACTTGGAGAAATTCAAAACCAAATATTTGATGGTACAGTTATATCTTTTGAGATACAATTTGGAGTTGTGAGGTATCTATTTGTAATTCCCAACTAGTTTTAGCATTAAACCTTAAATTTAAAGAGGTTAACAAAGTCTACTGATGGAAGAACTTGAAAGTTTTAAGTCGAGACAACTCTTTTAGGTTTAAATTAATTAATAACAAGTTTGCTTTTTAAAAGATAAATTTAATATTTATATTAATAAAGGTTTCAAATTTGAGTTTATTGAAATAACAATATGAAATACTAAATATAATCAGCTGATGTTGCCAAAACCTTCAAACCAACGATTCCCGTAACCAAAACTAGTTGAGAATTACAACTAAATTTATAAAAAAAATTGGTTTACTTTACATTTTTCAATATTGTAACTATTTGTAGCCTAAAACCAAATAAATTTCAACCTTCATATTAAAAGCTTGGGTTTTTATATTAGTTTTTATTTTTCAGGATTGGGTATTTCAGCAAAAATTAAAGGATTCGATATTTATTTTTATAAGGGCTTAGAAATATAAATATAGTCCAAATTTATGGACTACAATAGCTTTGTTCGATAATCAATAAGATTAACGCCTTTGCAAAGTAAATTCAAATAACTTTGAATAGCATTTTCATTTGCTTGAATCTATCAAAATTTAAGTGTTAATTTATTTGTTTTTATTTTGATGACTAGAAAAACTTTTACTAATCTGGTTTGAAGCTGTTTAGCCACATAATTTTAAAAACAAATTTCGTTCAGTGATTTGGCAATTCAATAAATTTTATCCTTGGTGTTGACAAACGGCTTACTACAAGTAAAGCCTCCGCGACTTTGGCGACTTGGCGCCTCGTCCTTGGCACATGGAGTTCAGCTAAAATGGCGCTGGCCTTTAATTAGCTTTATAAGGATTATTCATACAAAATATATGTGTATATTATATATTATGGTATGGTGAAAAGTAGATCCTATTGTTTTACTAGCTCGATTCGTTGGCTATGGCATGCGGATGTGGACAAGTTGTTGATGGTTTGGGTTGTGGTCAAACGTGCATGTCCTGGCACACGTTTCTGCCATGCTTTAGTTAAAGTAAAGGTCCTGGCCCTGTTCACTTTAATGTCAGGGTCAAAGCTGCCGCATTGGCAAATATGGAGGCAACAACCTAAAGAATGGTGGGGGACCCAAAACGGAGAGCCTATGCAATTTTCTTTAATATCTCTATAAACTTGTGTAAATCAAGAGGCGAAACAAAAGGAATTGATATATGGGTCCAAGATATAATATATATTTATTTATTTTGAAAGCAATTGACATGGCGCTTCTGTCGGTGACAGCTGCAAAAGCAACAAACATGCACACTTTGGGGACACACACGTGCCCAAGCAAAAGCAAAAACAAAAACGAAAACGAAAAATGAACGAGATGAAATAAAACCAAATTGTAGACCTTGACTGGCTAGTCCAATCTCTAGCAATTAGAGTTTATTTTCATTTGCAATCGGGGACTTGTGTTTACTCAAAGGGACATGAATAATGCATATTGGTATAATGGTGCACGTATGTAGATAATTATATAAACATATGTACATATATGCCTACATATATAACACATATTATATTTAACCTACATTTAATTCTCAATACATATGACATCAGAGTTAAAAGACTTTCATAATTAAAGATTGTTTTAAAACATCAAATTTAAATAATATATGCACATGGATACCATTTTGTGTTTCCCATAATCTTAATTAACATTGTTAGGGGAAAGTTAAATTTATTTTCTACTTTAATATTTTTACAGGATTAATTTTGGGAATAATGTATAATTAAACAATAAGAAACTAAACAAAATATTGGGGCTTTCGGACTGTAATGCCATGATCGGCCAGAGCTGGCACCAGATCTTCCATGGCCAATGTATATTTGCGATCCTTTGGATTTTTCTTATCCTTGTTGGAACTGTGGCCACTAGAGTGCTGAATGTTAGTGCTGCGTGTCTTGCAATGTTGCAATGCGTCATTAACTATATCTGAAATGAATTTCTGTGCTGAAACAGAAATAAGTCGCACAAGCTGTGTGTCCACTGTGCCAAATCCAGCCTGTTACAAACAAGGAAAAATGTCTTAGTAAAATTACCATTTTAATGAACTGAAGTACTTGCCTGTTTTAATAAGTTAACTGTCAGGGCATCAGGGACAGTTGGCTGATAGTCCGTTAATTGTCTCATCAGCTCATCCACATCGCCCTCGTCAGGTGTAGCAGGCACCAGTTCTACATCTAAATCAACATCCAGATCATCGTCGTCATCCGTATCATCTGTTTCGGCCGATTGCATGGTTTGGATATCTTCATCTTCTTCGGTGTCTGTTCCAGAAGCCAACGAATCAACAGGAGTCATGTGAACATCTTCGCCATCGGAAGCCATGATGCAAAAAATTTGTTTGTTTACAAGAAATGTTTTATTGTTGTTAGATAAGGTAAGTGTGCGATGAACCTTGTGTCTATTATCGTTTGTGTATGTTATCGCTTTGTGTCTGTTATCGTTTTGTGACACTTCCATCTCTATCAATTAATCTAGCAAAAATTTGTTTATTTACAAAGAAGTTTTCAAGAGTCTCGAATTCAGCAATGGTTGGATCAAATTTTGGAATCATCTACAGTGGCAGCGCAGGTTCGGGACAGGGAAATGCTTCGTCCAATGTGGGCCAAGGTAGCAGCAGTCATTCTGCCCTTGGAGACCGTGAACGGTCTTCGGCACCGGGGTCACATCTAAGTGACTTTATGTTGCAACTGGAGGACTACACTCCACTGATTCCAGATGCCGTGACATCACACTATTTGAATATGGGTGGCTTCCATTCAGATGACAAACGCATTGTCCGACTTGTTTCACTCGCAGCTCAAAAGTACATTTCAGATGTAGTCGATGATGCACTGCAGCATTCCAAGGCACGCACACATATGCAGAACTCGAATACACCAGGTGGCTCAAAGGTGAGTAGGAAGTGGGTACGAATCAATGGAAATGTAAAGTTATATACATCTCTAATTTCAGGCCAAGGATCGCAAGTTTACTTTAACCATGGAAGATTTGCAACAGGCTCTGGCCGATTATGGCGTCAATGTGCGCAAAATGGACTATAGCCAGTAGTACATATAATATTAGACAGTTCATTTTTTATTTCAGTTAGTCCTACTCAAAAACACACACATTTTACAAAATAATTAAATTACATATTATATTATGAAAACCTACAATCTAAATTAGTTAATACTTAATGTCAGGGTAATATTTTTTCATTGACAAGTTATGAATTTCCTAAAACTGCGTGAAGTGCCACCGGCTACCTTAAAAGCCAACACTCCAGTCAAGACGGTCACAATATAATTAGGCAGCAAAGTGGCTACATACAAAGCCTCAGCATTTAGAAGAGTCAGCAGAGAGACAAAGAGATGTGATCCCACTACATAGGCAATATGCAGATAATTGTTCGTGTCGAAGGCGTTGAAAAATATCACGCTCCAGAAAGTGTGCAACAATATAATGGATAAAGCTTGAGCCGCTGAGGTGATAAAAAAGAATTCTGATCCGCCCTTCAAGCCCATTGTGCCCGGTCCACTCTGTTAAAAATATATAGATTCCGGCTTTAGCAAGGCTACTTTTGAATTCAAAACAATCACTTACCATATCGGCTAGTACATTGACCAAGGCAAACATTCCCGAAATGATGCCGAAGCCTAAGCCGGAAACATAGGCTAAAATATGCTTGTTATCCGTCACCCTTGTGTCCTCGGCCACCGCATGGAGACCCTGTTCTGTGCTCCTCAATATACGGTAAATAATATACCGAAAACATTCTTGAAATATCACTGAGAAGACAACACCAAAGGCTAAAACATCACGCAATGGGATGACGGCAAACCAGAGCAGTGAGGAAAGTAACAGTGACAGCAGCCAGAAAAATGCTGCCGCTATTAGTATGATGATTCTCACAGGATCGTGGCCAATGGTGAATATGAACAAGGCAAATGGTGGTCCAAATGCTATAAAGGTGCAACCAAAGAACTCAGGTAACGTCATCGCTTTCTCCAAAGATTTGTCTTATTTTCCACTCCGCCTCCTGGTCCCTGTGTCAGCCGATAAAAATCGTTTTGATGCCGACTATCGTTATCGAAATTAACAGTTTTCTTGCTACGCATTAATAAACTATTAGGCATGTATGCACTCACCCACATATATAAATGAAATAAAACTCCTCTTAAATGCTAAGAAAATTAAGATATATTTAATTTAATTATAAATAAATTTTTTAACTATCGGAATATTCATAAACTGCTGTTTTAAGAAAAAAAAAAGAAACAAATTAACTTTTAATCCATGGTTCTTAAATTTAAATTATGCGGACACACAAAATTTGGATATTTAAAATTATACTGTAATGGGTATCTCATGCGCCGACTCACAGCCACTTCCTGTGTGAACTATGTAAAACAAAGGCGCCCCACTTCCAGTTGCATCTACTCTTTGGGGGTTCGGGGCGGGCTTTGTATTGGATTAGTCATTGTCATCATTTATATACATATTTGCAGTGAATCAAACAATTACACAAACAGACGTTAAAGCAAAAACAACAACTGAAAAGCTGTTACACCAGCAAAATTATTCACTTTTCTGCAGTGTATTATAATTAACATTCGAAAGTGGGTGACACAAATCAATTATAGCTTTAAGCAACTGAGAATTTAACTTAATGTCTATTTCGTTAGTGCATGCTGTGATGGCGAAACGTCTGTTGCCCCACCAGGAATCTGTGGATGATCCTGGTCCAGATGATTTGGATAGTCCGGCCATAGAAGCCGCCGCCTTGGATATACCAGAACAAACTACGGATAAGGCCATTCAGAAGGGTTTCTGGGAACGACCAGCCACAAAATATCAACCACCTCCAGATGATGGTTCCACTGTGCTCCGATTTGATATATTGCAGGCGCACATTATGCCGCGCGATGGTGTAGATCTGAAGATTAAACGTTATGTTGTCTACGAATTGACTGTACGTCAGGATTGCGCAACCGAGGATACTCAACCGGCCAAGATAGAGCGCAGATATACCGATTTTCGTGAACTCTACTTAAGCCTCAAACGTCAGTATCCCGTGGAAATGGCCAATAAATTTTTTCCCAGCAAAGTGCTGATGGGTAACTTTAAGTCCGATTTGATCGGTGAGAGGAGTGTAGCCTTTGAGGAATTCATCGCACATGTGGCCCATATCGAAAAGTTACGGGACACCGATGTATTCCTACATTTCCTGCAAAACGAAGAACTAAACCTTGCATGCCAGTTGTTGGATCAGCGTCGGAATGAGTTTGCTATACCGATATTGGAGAATTGCTTTCGTCTGCTGAACAAAATCTATATGAACCGATCCAAACCGGTCCTGTTAATACTCTGCCGACTTGTTGCAGCCGCCTGCGCATTATCTCCAGTTCCCTATCACTCTGCCGAACGCTGGGCCTTGCTGGCTTTGAATCGTTTTGATACATTGTCGGATATTGATCTGCTGCCATTGTATATACCCCTATTGCATACCTGCGCACATTTATGGTAAGAACATTTTAAAAAACAGCAATTAATTGTTTTACTATCTCTTGGCATTTTAGGTGGCAACGTGGCCAGGATCAGAAACCAATCACAGATCGCTTAACAAGCATGTCCAAGAAAGGCATCAACACAGCTTCAACTGTAAGCCTTATGCAGGCCATTCATAAAATTGATCCACGCACTGAAACCATTTAAGGGGATATCTTCAACAACACGTCAATTTCACAAATATTCAGATGAACTCTTCAAGAGATCGATTTATCAAGTATCTCGTCATCGCAAAGCGTCAAGTGCAATTTAGATCAAAAACAAAATCAATGTGCAATTAGTTTTAAGTTTAAAGTACGTAAAATTAGGTGTTCTATTTGTTTTTTTATTATATCAATTCTTGTTTTGTCTAATATTGTAAAAATGTATACTAATGCAAGGTGTTTGTTTTAGAATATTTGATAGCTAGTTTGCACATTTCAAACAACATTTTTTTGATCACTATATTTGGATCACAATCCTCCCAAGTGCTAATCTCTGTTGAAAATCGTTGGGAGATAATGAGCGAGCAACCTTATGATATTTACTTTATTCGTAAAATCTTTTCGGATCATCTTTATTATTGTTGTTTATTAACTTTCTAATCTGCCAATGTTTTCCAGTCATCGTTCCTCTTTTGATCGAACACAACTCAAATTTTATTTATTTCATGCATGTATGAATCATTATATACCTATATATATATGAAAACCCTTTCATTAATGGAAATTTTCTCTTTTCATTTTGAGTCATACAATTCTGTTATTTATTTTACTTATTCTTAGGGTAATTGGTTTTTACTTTGTTTTTTTCTGGTTTCTAAGTCAGTTTATGTATGTGTTTCTACAAGGGTGGGGTAGGGGTTGGAGTTAAATATAAAATTTCTAATCTTATGGGCTAGGATAGTTTTGTGAGGATCTCTCAGAATTATACAATTTATACTTAAGATGTCAACTAATTGTAAATGTTTAAATTAGGCATACCAATAGATCGTAAAATAACTTCATTGCTTTTTTTTGTTACTTAGATACATTTGTCAAATATACACAATCTTATGTATGTTTGCTTGTTTTATGTATCTCAGCGAAATAGTCGCGTAAATGTTTTCAAAGCCTGTGAAACGGATTTAGTTGTGTCCGCCCTGAAAAAAAAAGTAAATTCAAACGAAACATTAGAAGTCTGAAGTCAATTTGTTAGATGGTTAAACTTACCTTATTACCGTAGTGCTAAACTCATCGATTTGCTGTTGGGTGGCCGTAACACAGCCACCACTATTCTTTTTCGGCAGAGCCTCCAAAGCATTGGCCAAAAATGTTTGCATTTGTGCGGGGCCAATTACTTGCTTCAATTCATGGAGAACCTCGGCCACATCGGCCAACATATACGAGTGTAGTTGAAACACTGAGGCCTGAATTAGATTCATTACTAAAGCACCACCATGCTGAGTAGCCAATTCAATGATCAAGGGACGGCATTCCGCATGCCTATGGTGGCTATTGCTTCGGCCCCATGTTAATAGATTAATGAAAAACTTCATTACCGACGAATTGGCTTCACGGTGATCCAGTGAGCAGGCTATTAAGGCGCATTGGAAAATGGGTGTTATCAGCGAACTCTGCACCAGCTGTAGGGGACAACAGTCAAGGTAACGGGAAGCGAGGCGGAAAAAATCATCAACAGTATCGGGATTATTACGCAGTCCATTCTCTAATTGCAACAGGCTAAATGTAGGCTCAATGAAGGCCTGCAACATCTCTAACAATCCGGCTATGCAATCCGTCGTCTTGGCGAATTCATCGACAAGTATGGAGCCCACATATAGGAAACAACTATGATGTTGTACAGCATACAGGACAACCATTTGCTTGATCAATGGTTCTACAAGCATTATGGCCTGCTTTCGAACCATGCGAATTGAGTACCGTATCAGGCGGCAAGTTCTCTCCATTATACGCAAGTCGCTTTGATATTTGTCCATTATACGTGAGATCAAAGGCCAGGCGTCAGTTAATATGCCGACGGTGGGATGTTCTACATTATCGGGTATTTCAGGATTCGTGTGCCTTATAATTGCACACGCTCGATCAATCCAATAGACTGGATCATTTCGATCTCCTTTTTGTAGATTTTCCGTTGCTTCTGCTCCATTGTTGCCAATCTCGACCAACTGACTAAGCGGTTGCAATTGAAAACTCACAATTTCTCTCAACGCCGGCTGTAACTGCTCGCGGGGTAATTTAGTCAGGATCAATGATATACCCTTAAGTAAACCGATGGCCACGTCGTTGTTAATCTGATAACTATCTAGACTGCGAGCAATTTCCACCAGGCCACTTATATGACACACCATTTTCAGTCTACAAGCCGAGCAAATGGATGTTAATGCGATGGCTGCAGCAGGAGCCAGGCCATTTTTCTGTTGCAAGGCATACAAGAGAAAGTTTAGCACCGCTTCCAAAGACTCTGGATGATTCTCAATCCAATCGCAAAGTTCACCAATCAAAAGAATTGCCGTATACCTAACTGCAATATGCGTTTGCTCTGACATATTTAGTATTGCTTCGACAACTTTTGGGATCACATCGTTTTCCTCACTGAAAGATTATAAATCAATATTGAAAGCATCATGATAATAATAAAGGAATTGATGGCGACTTACGGCAATATATTTTTGGCCACATTTTGCATGACAAACAAGGCTGCCTCAGTGGACTCCCATGTAGTATTTGGTGCTTGGAGAATGAGAAACATTTGCTTAAAACAAGCACCTGAGCCAACTATAAATGCAACATCTTTGATTAAGTCGGAAACTTTACGACGAAAGTCCTGGAAATAAAATCAAATGTTACATCTAGATGAATTGGATAGAAATAAAAACTTAACTTCTAATACAGGTTAGTGTGGATTATAGTCATAATCCTTTGTCTTGAACTAAAATTGATTGATAAATCTCTTACATAGAAATTATTGTTCTCTTCAATGAGGCCATCGTGATCGCTTTCCATTTGCGAGTGTCTGTATAACGCGCTGATTAGCCGCTCTATATGTGGTCTGAAATGAGCTGTCAATTTATCATCGTAACGCTGAAAGAGATCCTCACTCAGCTTGTACCACAAATAGAACGTAATCTCGGCTACTTCATAGTCGAAATGTCCCACACAAAGTAAAACCAAATCGAGTCCTTTGAGCGAATAATGTGGTTGAGGCTGATCTGAAGATAGCATATCATAAAAAAATACTTCGCATAGCGATGTAAAAATGCGACAAAAATTCATAGTCTTATCGGTATCTTCATGGGCCACACTTAGATGATAGGCAGGCTCCAGCATGCATACAGCCTGAAAGACTTGTGCCTCCATTGAGTCATTTTCGTGATCGTGCCTGGTGCCCATGCAGGAGAGCAGAGCACAAACACATTCTGTGGCGTTGTCATGCAGTTTGCCAGCCGTTTCGGGTTCATTCAGTAGGCGAAAGGCCAGCTGGGTGAGTGGATTATTGCAGATGAGTGATAGGGGAAAAGCGTGAATGACAAGCCAGGCGCTATAGGTGCGTAATGTAGCGTTCCAAATGCGCTCCTTTGACACATCCTCGCGCTGCTGCAGGCACATGTAGAGAAATTTCAAAACGCATTCGGCACTCGCATCCAATTGTTTGTGCACCTCCTCCCGACGATTGGCACCCAATCGCAGGTACCGCGAATCAATCTCTTCGGGTATTACTTTCAACACTTCCAACAGAGGCCAAATGGCTGCTGGATGTGGTGCCAGTGCCTTGATAAGATCGTTAATAGGTTCTTGCCAAGATGCCATTAACAGAGCCAAGTCGGCCACTGCTAAACTTAATTGCGTCACAATTACATTATCGGTTTGCTCATCGATCTGGCCTATGTGCGTAATCAGTGAATCCCTAAGGGATTCGTGAGTGTGCGGCGGTAATTCACTGAAGGAATTCTGAATTTTATTTCTCATTGTTTGCGCAGCAAAATAGTTGGCGTGCAGATCGCGTTTTTGGTGAAGCAGTTCATCCGCTATGGTCCATGAGTATATCTAACAGAATGGAGATATATCAATTCAAAATTGAGATCAATCATTAAAACGAGGCGGTGTCTTCCTCCTACTCACCGACTTCTGAAAGTCCTGTAGCCATTTGTTAGCTTTTTCCTGTTCCTTGGGATTGTTGCCTTGAAATAGGGCATTAATTGCCTGATATACCACATCAACTGAATATGTATCCATATCGCCCGCTGGTATAATTAAGGCATAAAGTCAAAATTACAAAATTAACCAATATTTTTTATTATTATATTTATTAGCGATGGTTAAAGAAACGAAAAGGATATTACAATCGAATAAAATAAATAGTCGATAATTATATAGTTGGAAATCGATAAATATGCACTCATCTCTAATTATTAAAATAAATTGAGTGAAACTTTATTGGTTAAGGAATTTGAATGACTCCTACATTTCCTTTCGGCCATGGACAGAGATTCCGATAGCACTGTCACTTCTTTGGATGAGAATACCGAGAACTTTTGCACGAATCCCACTCGAGACATTTTGGCTGAAGGCATAACGAACCTTTTTAAGCCAACGATAGAAAAATTAGATGAGCGTGTGGCTTCCACCATTCAATTGCAAACCGAACTTCGAGGACAATTGGATGCTCTGTCCGCCCAGCTAAAAGATATAGAGAAGGCCCAAAATCAGATACCCGAATTCTCGGAGAAGGTAAAAGAGCTTCTCAACGTCAAACACAAGGTGACGATCATTAACAACGTCTTGGGCGCTAGCCAGGAACGATTGATAGGGTTGCATAAGTTAATCGAGAAGGAACAACATCGTCGTCAGGCGCTTCTCGACTCGGCACTGACAACCAACATATCGTAGAATGGAAACACCACACACTGAGCACTTGACCTCCGAGGACTATGAATTTGTTTATGAGCCAGCGGAGGACTCGTTTTTATTGCTAGATGCTTTAGAAAAGGATTTGCAGTTTTTGGAAGAACAACAACCTCATTTGTGTGTAGAGATTGGCTCTGGTTCAGGTGTCATTATCACAGCATTATCAAAAAAATTCTCCAACTCTGCTCTCTGCCTGGCCACAGACATCAATCCCCGAGCCTGTAAAGCAACTAAAAGCACTGCAATAAAAAATCATGCACAGGTTGAGTGCCTAAACTGCAATTTAACCCAACCGTTGCGCAAACGTTCTGTCGATTTGCTGGTCTTCAATCCCCCATATGTCGTAACCAGCGATGAGGAGATGCAATTACAAAATATTGCAGCAACAGAACGAAATTTGGTTTATTCCTGGGCTGGCGGTCAAGATGGTCGTCGTGTTACTGACATTCTGCTTAAGCAATTAGATGACATTCTCTCGCCAAATGGAGTTCTCTATTTGCTTCTTCTGCGTGAAAACAAACCAGAAGAAATCATCAACTATCTAACTAAACTACGTTTTAAGGCTGTCAAATTCATGGAACGACGCATTCCAGGCGAATATCTGTATATACTGAAAGTAACTCGTCTTTCAACTTGATTTTTACCTACTTGTGCAATAAATCAAAATAAGTAAAGCAAATTTTCATAGTTGTTGAAAATCTTATTTGATATTTATCATCATAGTCTTACCTACATATGTTTATATTTAAAATGACTAAATCGATAAGGAATGATAAATATTTATTGCCTTTTTTAGTATAATTATGTTCAATTGCTTAAAACATTTTGAATGAAGTTATTCTAATTTCATTCTTAAGTAACAACATTTAACAAGGCCACATAGTAATTGTAAGCTAATCTCTTGGCTTTAGAACTAAAATTGCATATAATAAGACTTTTGCATGTGTCGGATAAAACAGATCAATTCATATGGCTCTAGCAATAAGTTTTAATGGGCAAACTATGTTCTAGCTTAGACTATTTTATATACATATAGGAAATAGAAAATTATTGAAAATTTATAGATGCTAGTTCAGGAAAATCTATAAGTAAATTCATTTATTTAATATTTTATTTTATTATTAATTTCTTTTGTCTGTATTTTATTGAACCACTGATATTGATGAAAAAATGTGAGCTAAAAGGAGTATCCATGAATACAATCAAATCGTAAACTTCATTTAAACGCTCTTAAGGACAATTGTAAGAAGGTAGTGACGAGTTGAAGATAAATTTGAAGAAAGATCATTAGCAAACGATAAGATTAAATTTTGCATGTAACAAAACTGATAATCAGGTTTCAGGCTGACATCGTCTGGACTGATGAAAGATCATGAAGTATAAAAAACAGTAGTCCCAGATGACTACTCTAAGGTTCAGCAGACCCCGCATAAATAGGAGTAGAAATTGAAGACTTGAAAAGTGTGTACCTTCTGTATCCAATAAAGGAGAAAAATTGGAGTACTAGTAGGATTTCTAGGATTTCTATAAGTTTGTATGATATCCCACATAAGTTTGGGAGAAATTTTAGACACTAATTAAAAATTTTTATATAAGTATTTTGTGGAACCCTATTTTTGCAAAAATATCATGATAATTTCTCATTTCTCTTGAAAGGGCACAAACAGTATTTACAACCCTCCGAGTTGGATGAAAATGTGGTTTTGAGGGATGTAAGTGCACATATGTTTTTCATATACACATCTAGATATCAATGTGTTTCTTATGTATAAGTTTATGTGTATACACACACACAACCAGAGAAATACCGAAAAGGGAAATCGACAAAATCACCGAAAGGATAACGAGCAAACAAACGACAATCAATGCTGTATGTGTACCAACTTTCATATATAAGGATATGCTAAGGCATGGGGGTGAAGAAATGTACCGGAAACTGGCCCACGTGACCCAAACAAGGCAAAAACAACCCCGAACCCTAAAAAAAACACCCAAACTCCAAACCCAAGGATATCCGCCCAAAATAATTAAAACAAGCATTTTATTGGCATCTTATGGTAAATGCCAATATTGTATGTATGTATGTATATACATATGTACATATCATCATCATCATTCATCTGATTCTCTTGTTCAGTTTTTAATGTAATTACAATAATTTATTTCATCGTTCAAAAATGTGTGTTGTTCTTTGCTTTTTTCACTACTACTGGTTACGTTTTCTTGTTCATTTTTTTCGTTTCTCTTTTTTGCAGATATATTTACAAAAATGCTCTATATATTGTGTGATTCAACATTTGGTATTTCTGGTATCAAACTTTAGTATATCTGTATAATATAGTGGTACCTGTATGGTGTATGCTGTGTATGTAATTTCAATTTGTATTTGCCATATTACTTTTGGCCAAAAATTTAAATGCTGCAAAATGGCTTTTCTTCGTTTTATTTTGTTGTTATTTTGTTATTGTTATTTTGTTATATTTTTTGTCGGTTGGCTATTTGGCATTAACTTTTATTCAATTGATAAACTTCTGCCTGTAGTTTGGGTGGTGTCTGTGTGCAATATCATTCAAATATCAGTCATTATATTTAAGATCTCTGTATTTGCTTACTGGGGTATTTTCTTTTCTTTTCTTTTAGTTTGTGTTTCTTTTTAATTTCATCCTTTTGCCGGCTAAATACCCTTATAAACTAAATACATACATTATTATGTAACATTAAAAGTTTATTCATTGGTTTTGTTTGTATTCAATTTCTCAATTTTTCACTTTATACCATTCTTCTTTTTCGGATGATTTGTTTTTTTTTTTTTTTTTACAATTTACAAATGTTAACAAAATGCAAAAAACTTGCGTGTTTCTATAATTTACGAATTTGTATTGTTGCGAATATTTTTTAAATGTGTGGTTGTAGGGGGATTTCCCCTCTTGTATCTTTTTAATACTGACATAAATACTTAAGAATTAATGCTGAAAATGATAAAGAAACTGTGGAGAAAAATCAAACTTCCCGCTGACCAAAATTTTGGAGAAAAAAAAAAAAAAAAAAAAAAACATAGTTCGAATACTCTCTCGTTTTGGCAAGAGTATCAAAAGCGAGAACAATTTCAACAACAGCGAGAGAGAGACCAAAGACGGCAAACAAAATTTTGAAACCATTTTACGACGTATTTGTTTGAGGATTTTTGGGTTTCTTTAGTCCTTTTTGAACAGGTTTTAGGCTGCTGTGAGATATTTGTTGTTTTTTTTTTTTTTTCATAATTTTCATGTTTTATTTGTTGTATTTAATTGCATTGTGGGTTCTTTTTTTTCGTTAATCTTGTTCTTGTTGTATTTTTTCGATCTCATTCTCATAAGTGTGTAACGTCTAAATTTAAATTATTTATCGTTTAAGACTTATTTTAAATACTAAAGGAAAGAAAGAACTTGGGTTTTAAGGATTCCTTTTTGTGGTTTTGTATATAGTGGGGATGCTTTACTTTTTTTCATTTTTGTCATTTTCCATATGTACAACGGAAAATGTTGTTTTTGTTTTTCAAAATTACAATTTTTGTTGAGGGTTTTTGTATTTTTTTATAAAAAAAGTACACATAAAATACAATTAAAATAAAATTTATAAGAAATAAAAAATTATTTCTTAAACATAAAAATTACATAAGTTTTTTTGCGATTTTTTTGTGGTTTTCTTTCTTTTGTTTTCTTGGTAACTTCTTGTTTTATTTATTATTAATTTAATTTTTTTTTTGTGGTTTTTTCTTTTTGTTGTGTTTTGTTTTTGTTGTATCTTTGACTACATTATTATTACGCCTGATCGTCCGAGCCGGAACCATCGTCATTATCATCATCATCATCTAGAGTAAAATAAGCAAATAGAATTTTAGTTTGGAATCGTTTAGAAGTATAAATTTCTTTTGAACTCACCATCACATTCAATATCATCCTCCTCACCATCATAGGGTATATCGTATTCGTCACTTTCAATGTCACTGTCACCCTCAATGATTTCCTCTATATCCTCTTCATCATCGGAATCGCCGCCATCGGCTGCCTTCTTGGCTTTCTTTGATTCGGGGGATTTAGCCTGTAAAGGGAAAAGAAAAGCAAACGAAAGATATTAGCATAAGAAGTATCAATATATCAAACTCATTCTACCCATACCCCAAACTTCTCCTTGATCAAGGGCAAAGCATAAAATGCTCCCCTACTCCTCCACCCGCCACCCACTCTTTCGTTGGCCCTTTATATACTATTAAGTGTATATTTAAAGCCCCAACACAGAAAGAAAAATCGTTATTTTCGCCGTAAAACAGAAGCATTTGAAAAAAACCAAATGCGCGCGCCCCAAGAAAATTCGCTGCAAACACGCAGCACCACATAGCGAGCGAACCGGAAGAGGGAGAGAGAAGAAAAACAAGCAAGAGAGAGAGAGGATGAAAGATAGCCACTTAGTATTACAAGTGCACGACTGACTGCTCTATTACATATGAATATACATATGTACATATATTACATTTACTACATAATGGTAAGGCAAAATAACAATAACGAAATGAGGCGGCATATATGTGTGTGCATACATACATATGTATGTATCCATATCCGTGAGATACAATCAAGCCAGTGACATACGTAACAGGGTGCGTTATTTTGTACTTTTTATTCGGCAATTACCGTGGTCAGTTTTCACAATTGCCAACAGTGAGTCCATGCAGTTAAGCATGCAGTATCTTTTCTTGAGCCGATCGTTTGGGTATCGTTCAATTTATTCAATATTTTCATCCCTCACATTGAATGGCGCACCCTGTATATACACACTCGATTCAGGCAAGCCAAGCGTGCGTTCGACCCACTGCAAAAGCAGCGGCGCCGCAACGCCAACGCCGCCGCCAGCGACAGCTGCGTTCTCTCTCTCTCTCTGTATCTGTGTAGCAGAGAACGAGTCAGTGTGTGTGTGTGTGTTTATGAGAGTTGTGGGTTAGACCAAACTGTACCTGAGAACGCTGCCATGAGCCAAGTTGCATGAATGAACCTTTTCCTCTCTGACACACACACAGTGTTCCAGCTGCTGCTATTGCTGCAAAAAAGGCGCAAACTGTCTACCACTTGCGTGGGCTCAACCAGCAAAACAAAAAAAAAACACGCTAATACATAAGCAGTCACGTTCCCATGTTGAAGAAGTAGAGGAAGAAGCAAAGCTGTAATACATACTCAATTGTTACAAAGCAGAAAACCAGATAATAGAAGTTTTATATACATGTGCAAACTATGCGCGGCACGAGATACAGATACAGAAAACAGGGTCATCATCAATAATAATAGTGAATAGTAGTACAATAAATGGGAATAAAACTGGTTATTGCTATGCCTAATGAAGCTTGAAAACTAAACACGTTGGGTCTAAGATTGTTAAAGTAAATGATACTATCGATAACACCTGAAAAATATTAATCGGTGCGCTTAGCAACGAATTGTCATTTGCTATATACTGGAATATGCGTTTTTAAATAATTCTAATCACAAACAAAGACAATAAATCTTTTCACTTAATATTCTAGGACTGGGAATTTGCGTCACCCTGTATAAAATGGATTGTTTTTATATACGCACTGCGCGCCATGTACCAAAATAAATACGCATAAGGCGAAAACAAAAAAGTGAAAGATAAATGTAAGCACACACACGCACACAATGAGGTATGTATATATAAGAGAGAAGAGTGGGAGACAGTGGTAGAGTGGCGCATAACTTTAAAAAAGAGAGAGACCTGACGCTTCGGAGAGCCTTCGTTAAAACTGTACATTTTATATACTTTTCTGATTTCAAGTTTTATGTCAAAATCATTTGATTAGCTAATTTATATACACACTTTAAGACTACAGCAACGATTCTTTGTGGTAAATAGTGGTGGTCGTTTAGATATTTGATCAATAAATGAGTATTTCGATTAATAGCTTAGAGAATATACCACACAACTTTGGTATGAAATGCCGGCCGGCACACTGTGCCGAAATCGACAAAAGTGCGAGTTTGAACATAGGCTATGAGAGGGTTGTCAGGTATTTTAGAAAAATGTAATTAGTGACAGTATTTAGCATAGTTTTATTCTATATACTAAGCAACCGCCTTGGAATAGTGGTGGGCGCTAGTGGCAAGGCCGCTTCGCCCACTTGCAATTGTACATAAACGAACGCAAGTGCATGTATCTCTTTAATTTTTTGAGTACACAGTGAGTATTGTGAATGCTAATGACCTGGTCTAGTTTTAGCACTTATTCGATTTTCGTTTATTAAAAATACATTAGTTACACACAGCTCTAATCGCTCAATAGCCTGAACTCGAACTGTACCGTGTGTTCGACGGTCGTTGCCTGTTTCGTCCCCTTCCAACTATCCCTCTCCTGATTAATATGTGTGGTTTAGGGGGGCCCTCTAACCTCGATTTGAACCTAACAACAATAATCTTTGATTACACTGACTCACAATCATCTTAATTTAATCGTAAACAACAATATGTATTCGAATTCTCTCTCTCTCTCTCTGTATTCAGTACATAACACCAACAGGGAAAGAGAGAGATTGGAAGAGAGAATGATTAACTATTCTCTTTGAATCTCTTTTCGTATAAACTCTCTCTCCCTCTACTAGCTCAATTGAAAAAGGCGGCCTAAAATTTTGAAGAAAAAAAAAAATATATATATATGGAAAAAACGTGTGTACATCTATTTCTAGAATTATATATTTTAATGTAAGATATTTTTGTAATTTATTTCCAAGGGGAAAAGAGTAAATTTAGGAAAACTTTTCATGAATCACTTTTTAAAAGAAGCGTAAACAAAAAAATGACAGATACAGATACACATAGCGTCATCTAGCAATCAATAAAAAGATAGCGTTGAAAAAGCTAAACAGTACCCCTCCGCGCCAACTGAAGTGCGTCGTTGTTTTGGATCGGTTAACTGTACGAATTGTGAATAATGAAAATAAGGAAGATACTTACATCGGACGGCCGTTTTGTGCCTTTCACTGTTTCCTTAGCGGGGGCGGCGGCAGCACTAGCGTCAGCTTTATCCTCGCCATCCTTTGCCGTGCCATTATCGGCAGCCGCATCACCACCGGCAGCATCGGCCGCTGATGCCTTATCCTCGGCCGCGGCTTTCGATTTGAGATCCTCCTTCACTGCTGCAACATCATCGCTGGCGGCAACCTTCTCGACGGCAACATCACCATTATTTTGTTGTTCTGTCGCTGCAGACATTTTGTTAATGTTGAACTTGTTTGTTGGTTTTTGTTTAACTTATTCTTTTAATATTATATAACGCTTAATGGTTATATATAGTGTGTTATTATTTGGGGGAAAAGGAAGTGTGTATACTTCGTTTCCTTTTCCTTTTTTGTTTTCCTTCTCTTTTGATTGCTGTATATGGTATCTATTTGGGTTGATTGTTGACAAAAATTAGCGCAAAATTACTCGGAGGAAAAATACGAGAACGAGAACCGCACCGCACGAAGCACACAAACACAATGAAATAATATCTCGACCAGCTTAAGTATTTATGAAATACAAATGTAGCTAGAAAACATCCACTCTCTCTAGCACTCACTCTCACACACACACACAAGAGCTAGTTCGCTCTCAAATGTGGCAGATAAACGGCTCTCTCTCATACGCACACACAAACACACACATGCTTGCGGTCTGCCGGTCTTGCTCTCTATTTCTCTCTCCCTCTCTCTCTCTTTCGCACGTATAGTTTATGCTCATACACTGGAACAAAAACTTCTGCGGCATTTGTTTAGCAGTAGTTGACAGCAAAGTAGAGAGAAGACAACAACAACATTGCTGCTCTATAGGTGGCAAAATTCAAGAGATCGAGAGAGTTATTTTTACAATAATTTTGAAAAAATTTTTGTTTTTGTCTATATTTGTATATATGAAATAATAGGAAATATTTATATATTCGAAAAATAAATTAGCAGCGGTACAGGATAATACTAGTATATTATCCTAATATTTCCCGCCTTGCTAATTTCTTTTGTTAGATTATTTTTTGTTTCTCCTGACCACCGATATGTGTATCCGCTGACGGCTCGTACAAGACTAAACGTGCTGTCATTTTTGTGACTACAAAACGCCGACTTCTTCGTATCTGGTAAACTTTGGGCTTCCGATATTTTGTGCTGTAGCCGGTTAACCTTTATTCGAATCCGACCAAAATCACCTGGAATCGATAGGTTTAATGTTGAACTTAATTTTGGTTTTTATCCCAAACCGGTGCGATCAAAATTAGATTCAGAATTGACAAAATGAGTGGGTTTCTTGATTAACTTCATACAAAAATGCTTGGGTTTCGTGAGTACAGAAAACAGGCGGCCGCCTTCCCGGCATGTTTGGCGGTAAATTTGAAAATTGCTATTGCCGCTGCCGCTGCCGAAGGTGGATGATGATGTCGATGCTGATGTTGGTGGTGCAGATGTGTGCCTTCTATTTTGTGGCAGCATACATTTTATTCTTTCGTACTATATGGTATTTATAGAGTGGACCAGAGAGAAGCGTGGGCCGATTACAATAACGAAAATATTGAGGTCAATTGATTACTTGCTATGTGTAAAATTTTATGATTTCTTTGGCTTTGATTGAAAGGTAAATGTATCTATTTTAAATGGCTACATTTATATAAATATACCTTTCTTAAATATGTTTGCTTTTTTTATAGATACATAGGTACATACATATACATACATATGTATGTACATACATACATACATAATTAAATACATATTTGAAATGTGTTTAAAGGTCCGGTTAACAGTGGGCAACATTCCATAAATTCTATTACCATAGTTTATTATTTGTATCTTCTGAAGGGTTTTGATATACTAAAAGATACAGATGGTCTTTTGGGTTTTCAACTTAAAGAATTATCAGTTTTGGTAGTCATCTGAACTCATTGCGAACAAGGTTCACCCTTATTCCGGTTTTTTCATATAAATAAAATATGCTATGGCCGTTCTTACTCTATCCACGGATCCCGCATTTGTTGTTTGCTGGCTCATTCTTCTCTGTTCGTTACACGAACCATCTTGGTTCTGGTATAGACTAATGATCGGCCAGCTCCGCTTCACACAATATTATTGTGTATCGTTCTATTGGGAACTGAGGAACTGCTTGCCTCAGTTGTTTTTCTTTCACTTTTCTGTGGTTATTCTGCTATTTTTATGCAAAGAATACAAAATGAAATATGTATGTAGCTATAGTTTTTTTTTTTCTTGTTGTAATCTGAATAATACGGGGGAACGGAGATGGAGACAGAGACCGAGACCGGCCGGCTGTCAGCGTTGGCTAATTAAAACCGACGGAACCTCTCGTCGTTGTACCAGTTTGCTGTTGTTGTCGCTCACGCTCACTCACGTTGGTGGGGGCTGGCGCATTTTGTATGGCAAACACCTGTAATCGTGGGACAATCATTGAGTTATCATATTTGAGTAGCAACAAACGAACGAACGAACGGGCAGTAGCTGTGACTTTTGCTTGCCTTTGGAAGCTTCTACAACTTATTTATTAAATTTTTTGTTTGATAAGCCGATTTGCGTCTTCATTTTTTCTGTGCGGTTATTCGGCATTCTTTCTGCTTTTCTTGGTGTTAAGTTGAGTGCCACAGCAGGGGCAAATTCATTCATACATATGTACATATGTATGTATGTATGTATGTATTTCAAACTTACAATTAGATATTGTAAGTAGGCATTTTGTTGATATATTCAAGATCAGGTACGATTTTACCTGGTCACATCTTTGCAAATGCATAAAATCATTTCTCTTCAAGGCTGGCCATAAAATACTCATAATATTTGTATGCTAAAAACTTTATTTTTTTTTCTTTGGAAAAATGCGATAAGAAAGGTTCTGAGCGGAAAGGACAACAGTGCAAGGCATTCATACAACAGTTAGCGCTATTTCTAAGAACGTTAATAACATCTGCTTGACCTACAAAAAAAACCTCTACCCTAACCTAACTCAACTTATTTAAAAAGTTACATAGTATACATGTAGTATGTATGTATGCATGTATGTACATACATACGTATGTATGTATGTATATTTGAGGTATATTTATCTATTTATGTATGTATGTATGTACATAACATACATACAAACATATGTATATACATATGTACATACATATACATATGTAAATGCAATGCATTATGCATTTACACATTGCGTCATTAAAAAAAGGTGTGAACAATCGATATAACATACAACATGAGCTGCGTACAGTAATAATTAAGTATGCGTACATATGTATGTATTTATTTATGTATACATACACAGATTCACATATAAGTACAGTGGGCCCTCGATTAACAATTGTCCCGAATAAGAAACATTTTTTTTTTGGAGAAAACAAGTGTCCCTTTACTAACAAATCGAAAAAGGTTAAAAAACACAAACCATTTATTTTTTCCAACATGGATGTCGCCTTTCGTCCAATACAGATTCAGATCCTTAAATGTTATATGAATGTATGATGAATATATTGGTAAGTGTTGGTAGAGTAGATTGTCAATAAAATAGTTCTTTCGCTTAAAGAACGCATAACGAACATAAGACCCTAGAACCGATTGTGTTCCTCAACCGAGTGTCCACTGTATGTGTTCGCATGTATGTATGTAAGCTTAACGATTAAGAGTTTAATGTTATATTCCTAAGATAGTATGTTTAGATGGAATCAAGTCGACTTTTTAATGCTCTATGTATGTTATATACATATATACACATGTAAGATATAAATTACGCTATATTATAATGATTCAAAGGCGCTTTTAGAATTGCTTTATTAGATACTAAATAAATAATAGTGGTGTCATTTTCAGCTTTTAGCCGTCAAATTTAGCCATTTTAAAAAGCTTGTTGATGGCTGGAAAAAATTTGGGTAAATGTTTACTATTACTACTCGAGATTTCAGTGTTGAAAAGTGGAAAAATCGGTAAAGCTAGATTTCAGTGTTGTCAAACGCTATTTTTTATTTGGCGCGCTGTTTGACTGCCCTGGTAGCCAAATATTTTAATCTAAACTCAAAAGTCGAGGAATATTCGGCTGCTCTGGCAGCCGAATATTGTATTCTAAACTATATTTGTTCCATAAAATCAAGAAATATTGTAAACTCAACAATATTTTCGTTTGTTGAGAATAGTGCTAACAACAGATTCAAAAAGCCCGCGTATTCGAGTATCCAAAATTCGGCATTCGGCAACACCATCTCAAAATTGAACAGCTTTTTTTAGCCGGAAAAAGCTACTTTTAGCTATAGTCCCGCTAAAAATATTAATTTTCTTTTGTTAATTACTCAAAAACTACGAAATAAATCGCCAAGGCGCACCTGAGGTCGTGCTCGTGCAATTTTTCTCTTTCGTTTGATACCAAAATTATGTAGTTTAAGCGCGTTTTGGGCCCGAGTAGTAATAGTAAACATTTACCAAAATTTGAAATCAGCGAGATTTTTGGCGTATTAGTAAACATAATTCTAGTTTTGTTAAGTTGAAATTTGATTGCATTTAGCATACAACAACTAATTCTTTTTATCATTATGAAAGTTTTACATTCCGACAAGCATTTTTTACAATATGAATATTTATATATTATAACTAGTTAGTTGATAGAGTATACACTTCGTCGATAAAAGAGTCTAGGAATTGCGAATTATGCCCAATGGAGAAATTTAATATGGGCAAAATGTTGGGTGGAGGTGTAAAACTGTACTGCGTAGCCCTTACCCTAGACCCATTTCAGCCTATTGTGTGTGCTTCTCGACTTTTTCTTTCTTTCTTCTTCTGTTCCGTCTTGCATGAAGAAACTGAAATCATTCAGAAAACAACATGAACAGGTTTACGAGCACAATTTACACATCTATGTATGTATGTGTATACTGTGAGTGACTGTAAGTGGACGAATTTAGATGGGTTGAAAAGAGGTGCAAGTGACTTGAAATGTATTGGAAGCGACAGCAACATACCCTCTCTCCCGCGCATCAAATAATCTTTTTCTATATAGTTAAATATCAGAACTCAATGAGTGCAGTTGCCAGCAGCGGCAGCTGGACGCATTCTTTTTAAATTAGAAACATTTGAACATACAATATACATATACATACATATGTACATTGTTTTGTATTTTCAAGCTTTCATATTGAATTGTTGTGCAACCATCGAGAATAATTTTGGGAAAATCGGAAAAAGTCAGTTGAAACAAGTGTCTAATAAATAGCCCCGAATGACTTGCGTTTCCATAAGTTGGGCTCTACTTCGATGCTTTATTCAAACTTACTATTCTAACGTCAGTCCTGCGTCAATGGATATTTCACACGCAATTATTATATTTAATCTTGGATACGTTTCTGTTTTCGATTTTCGATAAAAAACGTGCGGGAGGTCGCACTTTTACCTCTGAGTGGCAAAATGTCGACCCCAGGTAAAGCAACATTCATGGAACAATGAGTAAAAAAGGAGAGGGAACTGTTGCAATGCTTCAAATGGGCTGTATTCACAACTCTCCCATCTTCCACCCACCTTTAACCTCCCTCCCCTTTCTTTTGACTCTCTTGGCATCTGCGTCATGCATTTCGTTGCATTGAGAACGTTGGCCAGTTGGTGATACATATGCATACATACTACATACATAAACAAGCATACAGAAAGGACAGTGGGACGTAAATTTTATTTTGGCGATAAGCCCTAAAATAAAAGATTCAGCGCGAGAAAAATTTTGAATTTTCATCAGTTCATATAATTCAGTTGTATTTTTCTATTAATAGTTAACAAGAGGTTAAATTTTTTTCTGTTATTTCTACTTGTATTAAAAATTATGGATATATTATTCTCAATTGAATTTAAACCGGCTCGAGGTCAATCTTACAAAAGAAGATTATTTCAAAGGTAACACACAAAAAGGTGAGCAGGTTGTCTGTATAGCTATTTCAAGAACTACCAAGTTCTATCATCAGCAGACTTTGCTAAAGAACTCCAGAATTGCAATAGCCATACCATGTCCTCAACGCTAAAACTAGTTGGGAATTACATTGCCAACTAAATGAAGCGAAAAAAGCTGGCGAAGCCTACAATACCGAAGACCACCTTTTGTGCATTACCCTTAGGCGCTATGAAATATTAGTGTAAGAGCTTCGCCCTTAACAAACTAAATTCAAGACCTGTTTCTTTTTATACACGGTATATTGTACCATATAGAAAAAGGGTTTTTTTTTTTTTTTTTTTTTTTTTTTTTTTTGGAATAAAATTCCAAAATAACGGCGTGCCTTCCGTTAGTGTTATCTGGTTAGAGATTGCGACCTATTGAAATTTAAATTGAATTTAAATTGAATTTTATTCTCAAAAATTTGTGAAAATTTATGATCAACGAGTGATAAATGATTTTAATTGTAACGAAATTCGATTTATTTTTGTTTTTCCATTTCTTAGTTGATGTATTACCACTGTGCAATGTAAAAAGTGCGGACATTGCGGAGGTTTGGTGACGGGAAAGACAAAGAGTGTCAGCTCGAATAGTGTGAGATAGGCCTCTTATATGAATGAATCATGATAAAGAGCAAGTAAATGTGTGCGTTGTGTGGTCAGTCTCTGAACTGCCGAAAACAGCAACAATAAGCACACCAATAGCGTTTCATTTATGTATGTGCATTAAATTTTTCAATATTTAAATTTCAATTTCAATTGTACGAAAAAGTACATCGCACATACGCAACGTTGGTTTTCAGTCGCAAAAGTATAATTTATGCCAATGTCGGGTGTTAAAAATAAATATTTAATTATTTAAATAAATTATAGAATATATTTTTAAATTTTTTGTCTTATTTTATGCATTGTCTCGCCCAAGCACAATACTTTTTAAGAATAAGTAAATACTTTGTGGCGCAATCATTTAAGAGCAGTTCATGTATTTTGAAGAGTCCGCCAATAATCGCAATAATTCTACATTTTCCAGCACTAACTTTGCAGTATTGAGTAGTACCAATCGGCAGAGTTGCATGTGCATGGAAATTCAAAAAGATTTTTATAATTTAAAAATGTTTAGGAAAACTTTACATTTTTTTTAGTACTTAAGTAAATTAATACTTGTAGGTAGTAAAATATTTTATTTGGAATGTATAATATTGGGTTTTTATTGAATTGGCACTGTTTCTGGACCTTAGACAACCCTAATCTATGTACCAACTAAGTGACCTTGCTCTGACATTGCCGCAATAGCAGCTGTGGGTTAAAAACCAGAGAACGGACCATTACGAAAAGAATCCAACAAATTGTTAGAGCACAAAAACTCCTGAAAATGGCATTCAATAAATTGAGCATTGAAAATCTGGATTTGGATGGCAAGAGGGTGTTGATGCGGTAAATGGCTTATTAGCAGATAAAGCGAATTCGATTTGATTGCATAAATGATAATTTTGTTCTATTTTATTTATTTGGACATAGAGTGGACTTCAACGTCCCAATTAAGGAGGGCAAAATTACAAGCAATCAGCGTATTGTGGCCGCTGTGGACAGTATCAAGTTGGCATTGTCAAAGAAGGCCAAGTCTGTTGTGCTTGCATCCCATTTGGGTCGTCCCGATGGCAACAAAAATACCAAGTTTACTTTGGCACCAGTGGCTGAAGAGCTAAAGACACTGTTGGGCCAGAATGTTACATTCCTCAATGATTGTGTGGGCAGTGAGGTGGAAGCTGCCTGCAAGGATCCCGCTCCTGGTTCGGTAATCCTTCTTGAGAACGTACGCTTCTACCTGGAGGAAGAGGGCAAGGGTGTAGATGCTACTGGAGCTAAGGTTAAGGCTGATCCTGCCAAGGTTAAGGAGTTCCGTAGCAGCCTGGCTAAATTGGGTGATGTTTATGTCAACGATGCCTTCGGTACTGCTCACCGTGCTCATAGCTCGATGATGGGCGATGGCTATGAAAAGCGTGCTGCTGGTCTTTTGCTGAACAAGGAACTCAAGTACTTCTCACAGGCTTTGGACAAGCCACCAAATCCTTTCTTGGCCATTTTGGGTGGAGCAAAGGTAGCCGATAAGATTCAACTCATTGAAAACTTGCTGGACAAGGTTAATGAGATGATCATTGGTGGTGGCATGGCTTTCACTTTCCTTAAAGTTTTGAACAACATGAAAATTGGAGGTTCCCTGTTCGATGAGGAGGGCTCGAAAATTGTACAGAATCTAGTGGATAAGGCCAAGAAGAACAATGTTCAATTGCATTTGCCTGTGGACTTTGTTTGTGGCGACAAATTCGCCGAAAATGCTGCCGTAAGTGAGGCCACAGTTGAGAGTGGCATTCCTGATGGACATATGGGCTTGGATGTAGGACCGAAGTCTCGTGAGCTTTTCGCTGCCCCCATTGCTCGTGCCAAGCTGATCGTGTGGAACGGGTAAGTGTGGAAACTTTGATGAAAATTTCGGTTGGAAATTTATTTATATATTATGTGTTGTAGACCACCCGGTGTCTTTGAATTCCCCAACTTTGCCAATGGCACAAAGTCTATTATGGATGGAGTTGTGGCTGCCACCAAAAATGGAACCGTTTCAATTATCGGTGGTGGTGATACAGCTTCTTGCTGCGCCAAGTGGAACACCGAAGCCCTTGTATCCCATGTGTCCACTGGTGGTGGAGCATCTCTGGAGTTGCTCGAGGGCAAGACCCTGCCAGGCGTCGCTGCCTTGTCGCCCGCCTAAGAGCACATAACTATTATATAATATCGAAGTGTAACACATACTCTCTCCCCTCTCTCTAACACATTATTTATGTTAATTGCATTGTTTTAATTGTAAGAAGCAAAGACATCCCTCCCCAAAAAGTTTAAAAGTTGTTTGCTTAAAAAATAATAAAAGTGGAAATAAAATATAGTAGTTAAATCTTACACATATTTATTTTCGCGCAAAGTTTTTGTCCATGGCACCCGAAGAGCGTTGAATGTTATTTAGATTGGAGCGTATGCGATCACTTATGGAGTTCTGATTAGCAATGGCCTTTTTCACCTCTTTGTTTATGAAATCTTTGTCAAAGTCACGCTGCTGATGCTGGGCCTCCTCACGGGCATACGCGTCTCGATGCTTCTGTACAGATTGGGTGCGATCAGCCTCACGCCACGAGGCATTGTCCATCATTTCGCGAAGACGAGCTTCACGGTCGGCTTCGGTCAATTTGGGCTTGGCTTGTGGGCGATCATGGTTTGTTGGTTGAGAATTGAAATTTCGTTCTTTTTGATCTCTTCGTGGAGACGTGCGTTGAACCTGTTTAGGCGTTTGATTGCGAGGACTATTACTTTTGCTTCTTCTGCGATCTCGTCGATGGCTAGGGCTTTTGCTTCGTCTGCGATCTTGGTTTGTTCGTTGGGGATTGAAATTTCGTTCTTTTTGATCTCTACGTGGAGACGTGCGTTGTCCCTGCTTAGCCGTTTGACTGCGAGGACTGTTACTTTTGCTTCTCCTGCGATTTCGTCGAGGGCTAGAGCTTTTGCTTCTTCTGCGATCTCTGCGTGGGCTAGGGCTTTTGTTTCTCCTGCGATCTCTTTGTGGACTACCACTTTTGCTTCTTTTCTGATCTCTTTGCGGGTTACTAGATTTGTTGGGTTTTTCTTGCCTACGAGGGCTAAGACTTCTGCTTCTTCTCTGATTCCTTTGTTCTCGCTGAAGGCTAGGACTTTTGCTCCTTATCTGAGTCCTCTGTTTTCGACGAGGACTAGGACTTCTGCTTTTTTTCTGATTTCTCTGTTCTCGTCGAGGACTAGGACTTCTGCTTTTTCTCTGATTCCTCTGTTCTCGTCGAGGACTAGGACTTCTACTTCTTCTCTGAATCCGATCTGTACTATGATCCCTTTTGTTTTTTCTTTCCACATCTTTTTGTCTTCTTCTATGATCTCGCTCATTACTATAACTTCTGTCTCTGCCTCTCCTTCTGTGTTCTTGCCGAAGTGGAGAATCATTTCCAGGCCGTCCTCTCTTCTTGTATCTTTTTTCCTCATCGCTGTCACTATTGCTGCTATCGCTGCGATGCTTTTTCTTGTTCTTCTTTGGCTTGGATGCTATATCCAATTGTTTTGAAATTGTCCTGTATTTGGCATCCAGGAGCTTATCCAAATTTAGATCATTAGATCCATCACCACCTTTTAGTTTTTTAACTTGTCGAGCAAGTTTTCTATCCAAATCGTCGTCGCTATTATCGCTATCCTTGCTGCTCTTCTTTGACTTCTTACTCTTTTTTAACACTTTGCTTTTTGAGTCTTGTTCAGCTTTAAGAATTCGGTGGATTTCTTTTAGCTTCAGTGGATTTTCAAGCAATTTCCGACGAGATTCCATTTCTCGTTGCTTGATCAACATCAATGGATCTTCCAGAGTTTTTCGATGCATGTCAACCTGCTCGGTGGATTCCAAATTCCGATAGTGTCTTATCGAGAATGGAACACACTCGTGTTCTACATGATTAATTGGTTGCTTCACTCCCAAAGTATTCTCTTCATGACGACGTTCTTCAGCTTCAAGAACCTCAAAGGATTTGTCTATCTTGCGCCCCAATAGATACTCCTCTCTATTGATCAATTCATGGCTGTCTAAAGAAAAAAAATATGTATCCAACATGTTTGCTTTTGGCAGAGCTGAACTTACTTTTGTACATCCATTCCAGTTTGGCCTCACCAGTTGCACCTCTGTTGCCTAACACACCCGTGCTCTCACCCATGCGTCTCAGCTCCTCTCGGTCGCGTTCCTGGTTTATTTCCTTTCGTAGATCATCCAGTTTCCGTTGCTCCTCCTGCTTGGCCTGTTCCGCTTTCCAGACGCGCTCCTGGTTCTTCATAGTATGTGGATGCCATGATTTCTTCAAATTCTGAAAAGATGCTTGTTATATCTGCTTCAGTTAGCTTGGCTAAAGTAATTAAACACTTACCAAATCTCCGCCTCCCATTAAAGTGGATTATTGGTGATTTTCTAGAGAAATTTTACTATTTTAACAACAATAATAACTAAGAGCAAGTTTCCCTCTTTTTACATAAACAAGCAAACGATTGGAGATAAATATGTGTTATCGATAATTGCATGTGATTATCTACGCTCGCGTTATCTACGTCCGTAAAAATTTGAATTTAAAAACGACTATTTTTTTCAACATTTAATTACTCTGATTGAAATGTACAAATTTATTTAATAAATGGACAAACTTAACATATACCATCGTTCTGATCATGAATATATATATATACTTATATTGTGGTGGGACACGCTTCCTTCTATTTTTATCTTTATAAGCTAGGATGAGATTATATATGTTTGTATATACATATGTACATATTGTATGCAGATGGACACTGATCCTACTTTGATAATCGTGTTTAGGAAAAGCAGAAAAAAAAGCATTCAAAATCAGTTCTTAGAGCTTACATTCTATATAATTTCGATTTTTCATTCAAAATTTTTTAAAAAATGTTGTGTTTACAATTTTGGTTTAACCAGTTAAAAAAGGATCCACGAACATCTGTCGATTCCGTTTGGATGCGCTGTAAATCCTGGCGTAATTTAAGTGACAAGTCCATGCAATGCAGAGATGAAGGCGCCAGTGAAAAGGACAAGAAAATGCCCCAAAAATTGAGTCTGAAAAATGTGGAAGTGGAGGGCAAAAAAGTATTTATGAGGTAATATTAGATTCTCCCAAATGCCGAAGACTCGACCTAAACTTCCGCCTATTCCTTTGCCTGTAGAGTTGATTTCAATGTGCCCATGAAGGAAGGAAAAATCACAAATAATCAGCGTATCGTGGCTGCTCTACCAAGCATTAAGCACGCTCTGGAGAAGAAGTGCAAGTCATTGGTAACTCTTAAAATTTCTTTTACTTAAGATGTGCCAACTGCAATGCAATCCTTTTCAGGTCTTGGCTTCCCATTTGGGGCGTCCAAATGGTGAGAAGAATCCAAAATTTTCACTAAAACCGGTAGCTAAGGAGTTGGAGAAACTATTGGGTAAACCTGTATGCTTCATGGACGATTGTGTTGGTCATGATACACTGGAGGCCTTGAAGAATCCTCCAGATGGGGCAGTTCTACTTCTTGAAAATCTCCGATTCTATGCAGAAGAGACGGGAAGCACAAAAGAAAAGAAGAAGAAGATAAAAGCAGATCCTGCCAAGGTGAAAGAATTTCGCAAGAAATTGTCTCAATTGGGCGAGGTCTATGTGAATGATGCATTCGGCACTGCCCACCGAGCTCATAGCTCCATGTTGGGAGAGGGGTACGAAATTAGAGCGGCGGGCTTCCTTCTCGACAAGGAACTGGAATACTTTGCCAAAGCTCTACACAATCCAGCCAAACCATTCTTGGCCATTCTAGGTGGAGCCAAGATAGCGGATAAGATCCCCTTGATAACGAATCTGCTCGACAATGTCACAGGAATGATTGTGGCTGGTGGAATGGCATTTACTTTTCTGAAGGTACTCAATTCCATGGAAATTGGCAAGTCGTTGTACGATGAGAAGGGCTCCAAAATGATATGCGATATAATGGCCAAGGCCAAGGAGAGGAACGTACAGATTATGTTGCCAGTGGATTTTGTATGTGCCAATAAAATTGAACAGAATGCTGATAGAATAGAGCTGATCAGTACTCAGCAGGGTGTTCCTAAGGATCTGATGTGTCTGGATGTGGGTGAGAAATCCATGGAACTCTTTGCCTCTGCCATTTGTCAAGCCAAAACAATTGTGTGGAATGGCCCACCGGGTCTTTTTGAATTAGAACGCTTTGCCAATGGCACCAAGGCCATGTTGGAGGCGGTCATCAGTGCCACTGCCAATGGAGCTATCACAATTGTGGGCGGAGGAGATACTGCAACGGCTTGCAAGAAATTCGGCGGTGTCGAAAAAGTATCCCATGTCTCCACTGGCGGTGGAGCCGCTCTAGAGCTGCTCGAGGGCAAAATACTTCCCGGTGTGGCTGCCCTAACCGATGCCAAGCAATAGAAATGAGACAAATTTTAAATGCAATACAAGACAATGCGGTTTATACTATAGTGGAATAACATGATAAGGATTAGATTATATAAAATTTTGGATATATATTCATATTCCGTATTTGCTGCGAGAGTTGGAAGTTGCAAAACAAGATCTTTTGTAGATGGTCAAGAAATTTTAAAATCATCTTGTAAATGGAATCTAATTACCAAAGTTTTCAACTTTCCATAAGGAACAAGTGAGTTATAATGAAAATTAAAATAAAGAAAGCTTTCAAAATGTGATTTATAACCACGTTTTTAAATTGAATAACCTTTTGTTAGGGTAATTAAATTAATTATATAATTTTGATTTGAATCCTTTAAAAAGTAGTTGTAGGTTCTTCAAATTGGCAACTCAACTCTTAAGCATATACAGATATTATAACATGGAAATTTTTGCTATATATATATAGATCGTTTAATCAAAACTGATCAGCTCAGCTGTAGCCGGCTCGGCGGCTTTGGCTGGCGTCGTAATAACTTCCGGTTCGTTTTGCGGTGGAGCTGGAGCTGCAGCCACAGCTTGAATTTGCTGTTGGTTGTCGGGAACAACCACAGGCGGTTGGACTGGGATCGGAGCGTGAGTTGGTACAGGAACAGAAGCAGTAGGAGGAGGAGCAGCAGCGGCTTGGACCTGATTTGGAATTGGTGGATGATTTTGTAGAATTTGCTGCTGTTGAAGCATGACGTGTCCAAGTTGAGGTTGCGGTTGAGGCTGGTTTGGTAATTGATGTGGTAGTTGGGATTGCATCTGGGCTGTCGGTTGCTGATTTGGTTGTGGCTGTTGCATGGGCATTGCAGGTTGCTGTTGCTGCATCATTTGATTTGGCTGTGGCTGTTGGATCATTTGGTTGTGTTGAGTCTGTTGAACGATTTGATTTGGTGGCTGGGGTTGTTGCATCATTTGACTTGTTGGTGGCGGCAGTCCCGGATTATACATGCCGGGATACGGTGCGTGACCATTTGGTGTCGGGAATCCGGGAACTCCGCCTGGTGGTGGAGCAGCTCCATAGGGATTAAACACATTATGCGAGGGTGACCCATGCTGCGGCTGTGGACCAGTTGCTTGTGGCAGATATGGGAAAGGAGCCGTTTGACCCATCAGATATTGAGCCTTCTGTTGCTCTTGTCTTAATTGCATTTCCCGTTCTTGTTCCTGAATCCTTTGCAGTGCCAACTGTCGTTGATATTGCAAATATTCCTGTTTCTTCTTTCGCATAATCTCGAGTTTTTGGGCCATTTGCAATTGCCGCTGGCGCTCCTGTTCCTCGGCCAATCGTCGAATCTTCTCCACATGCTCTTGCCTCAACACATCGAGAGCGGCCCGTGAATCCTTGATCTGAACCAATTTATCCTGCAATTGTTCGTACCACATACGCTTATCATCCATCTCCTTAATATACGTCAATTGTTGCGAATGCAACGAGGTGAGAGTCATGAATAGAGTTTGGACAGAGGTATCATTGGAAATGCTGCGTCCACGACTGGAATTCGATTTCATGCGATTGACAAAGATTTCCACTTGAGTCCGCATATTGGCCGCAAATTCATCAATTTGCACCTCATCGGGAGTCTTTTGAGTGGAGCCCAAATGAAGCTGCGGTTGCTGCTGCTGTGGTTGTGGCGTGGGCGGCATTGGACTGGGTGCCGAGGGGCTGGCCATCGATGATTCACTGATCTTACGCTGCTCCCAATAACTGCGATTCAAATATTTGGCCAGATCGGGATTAGCCGACTCCTCAGCCGGTTGATGTACAGGCGCCTGCTCTGCGGGACTCGGAGAGCGCTGTGGCATTCGATAGGCACTGGCTGCAGCTGCCAACGATGATTGCTGATGCTTTGGCTTCTGTTGCTCTGCCTCAGATTGACTTAAAGCCAAAGCCAATTGCAGTTCCTCTTCTTCTTTCAGTTCTTGTTCACTCTTTCGTGCCGGCGTCTGCACTTGTTGGGACAATGAACTATTCAGATATTCGGCTGGTAAATCGGTTGCCGCTTTAGGGCCACTACCTCCTGCTGATGCTGCAATGCTACCACCACTTGAGGGTCTTTGGAGAGCATCAAAGCATCCATCGCATACGCGAACCTCCTTTTCAATGCCATATTTGGGCAATGGACACTGTTTGGCAGTGCATTGGCCACAAAACACCTGGCCACAATTGCGGCAATGGTGTTTACGGTTCGTAAAGGTGAATTCTACTCGACAGCGATGACACACACGGCCATCAGCCCAATTGGGTGCCGTATCTGCCGCAAACATTGCATCGGCCTCCTTCAGTTCGGGAAATGTATGTCCCTTGGCCTTTAAGATGGTCATGGTGTCCTGCAAAAGATTTAAAGTTTAACAGTTGCGAAAAATTGTTTGTTGTAATTTATCTATTACTTCTTCATCTATGCTTAATTCCTCCTCGGAACTCATTTTGTGGACAAATGTAAATTAACTAATGGCCAAAGGCTAGTTCTAAAGCAACAGTCTAAGTTGCACACTAATTTAATTAGCTGACATGGTCGTGGTCAAAAAACCTCAACAGGGAACTGCGTAAAGCAACATTTTTTGGCATTTGCGAATTTTGAGAAAACAGTTAGGGCTGAGCCAATGTATAAACTTATAAAGGAAAACTATTTATAAGGACAAAAGCTACATTTGTGGTGTAAATAGCTACATTGTAGCCATCCAGATGCCCTGTTTCGGTTCTTAAAATACCTTTCACTTGGGTTTATTGAAAATCTAAGTAATTCTTAAATAATTGGTAACATTTAAAATGCTCTAAAAAGCAGGACAATGAGGCAAGTTGGCTTTGATCACTGAACTAGTTTCAATAAATTATTAAATGACAAATTTTGTACATTCTGTGTAAAAAAGTTACGAAATCTGTTTGTTCAGGAGTTTAATTAATAAATAATATTGAAATGTTATGTGATAGATATGCCTTATCGTTAATCTCATTACGATAAACAAATAAATATTATCATATTTTACTTTCTTTTCTTGGTATTTTAAATATAGTAAGACAGTTTTTCTAATTTTTCTAGAGTAAAGGACAACAATTACTAGAAGATAAAAATAACGACATAAATTCGAAATGAAAAATTATTTTTGTATTCTATATCTAACTGTTGATTTTTAAATTTCATTGGAAAACTAATACAGATAATTCTTGGATCGGAGCAAGGATTTCAATTTGCTGTACCATCTGGGGTTTTACCTAGACATTGACCAATTAGATGATTCCAATGAAAATATGACGAAGAAAACATGTCAGAATATTTTAACGAACTAGAAAATATAACTTGGCCAGAAAAAAGAAACGGCTTCAATTAGTCCCATCCCATTACCGCTATCTTATACCTGTCCCAGACACTAAACGCATAGTAAATCCTTACCTTAATGGCTTGATATTTATCCGAGGAGCGGAAAGCATAAGCCCAGGTCTGTACCAATTCAAGCATTTTCTGGCGCACATTCTCATGTGGAGTTGATTCCAAGAAGTTGCTAAACATTTCACAGTTCTCTTTGGTGAAAACCTCCTCATGGACAGGGGTACCACAATTCTTGACTATGCTCTCCAATACCAATAATGAATAGCAAGCAGAATGTGGATTGGGTGAATTCATTTTTTTCTTAATAGCAGCAAATGCATTTTTGGGCCTAAGGAATTAAAAAAAAAATTAAGTTTTGTTTTTGTTTATGTTCAGAAAAACTTACGTGACATCTTTTTGGTTGATTTCATCGCATATTAAGATTATGGTTGGCCAGTCTGGTTCCAATCGCAGATGGCTGGTGGCATTTTCTGTAAAACGCAGTCGAAAGGTTTTTTTTTTTTATCAGATTGCTTTGTTGTTAATTAATCAGTTTCTCCACAGTTCATTAGCCTGTTTTGATGAGTCACAGTTTGTGAGCAGTCATAGTTGTGCAGTTACTTCTTCTTTATCTTTTACGCACATTCGTTCCAATTTACATATAGCTTACCCAGATTTTTGTCAAAACTGGACCGAAACATTTTTGCTGCTTCAATTTGTTGTTCTTTTTAAATTTTATCTTGCAAATGTTTTCGTTGAATATTTTCTAGTGCAATTGCAAGTTAGAGATGGCCTACAACTTGATAGAAACATTCGATATTTTTGCAAATTGCATAATTTTAGTGTGACCAGAGGCAGTTAAATGAAATAACCCACCAATCAGCTGGGTTAAAAATTTATCGATTTTTTTTGCTGGTAACCGTTACAGCTCAATTATTTAAAATTGTTATTAGAAACTAAAAACATTGTTATCTTGCAAACTTAATTCAATAATTTAAGATCATCTTTCAATGCAAAAGTAAAGACATGAACTCAAATCGATTAAAATCAAGCATAACTACATCGATTTGGAAAAGTTATATCATACTTAAATCGCAATCGCATCAAATGCTTGAAAAAACTTAAATATAAATATTGAAAGGTTTTTGGGATTTTTAAAATAAAGAAACTTAGAAAATCAATGAATCAATCGAATTTCGGGGATCAATAATTTTATTATCGGTATAGGGCCCTTAAAAGCGGAGGCCTGGTAGCAATTTTAAATCCTTCTGTATGGCTTATATTAGAAATTATTGTCATTCTACAAAATTAGCAGAAAATAAAGTCGAGGCAAGTTCAATAAAATACGATTTCTCTATATTTATTTCACAAATTTAATAAGCTTAATCCTATGTTAACTAAGCACTAACTAAGTTTTGCTTCCTAAATCTAGTGTAAGTCCGAATAAACAGTAGTATAAAAACTATATTCGCTATGTTTACAATTCGTTGCAGTTTATCTTTCGTTTTTGTATTTTTGTTTTTTTGTTTATCACACGAATAAGTTGTTCTTCTTATAAAGCGATATAAGTAACATAAAAATCACATTCACATTTAACATTAAGCCCCAAAAAATACAATACTACTTATACAGAATTAGCCAACCCAATTAAGTTGTTTTGATTTTACGTTTTAACGTAAAATATGCGAGAATTTTGAATAGAGCAATTTGGGCTAGAATCATCATGATATTGTAGCCAAAGTCGCCATTCTCCATGCCAAATTGTCGCAAAACTGTCACGGCATTTCTGAAAAGCAAAAACAATTTATTATTAAAAGTTCACTTTCTCTTAGACATCTCAGGGGAAACTTACTTAAAATGGCAGTAAAATTCGGTAGGCGGACAGGTCAATTGATCTCTTTGATTGCCATATAAAGAGATGACCATATTTTCCAATGCATAACGCAATGGCGATATGAAGGCCATAAAGCGTAAGGCGGCCGGAATGTGATTAAGGAGTATAAGGAATCCAGAGAATGTCAGCATAAAGCACGTTGAAACTGCACCCACAAAAGTACCATTCTATATATAAAAGATAATTCATTAAATAACTTAAAATTTCCGTTCTTATTATTTATAACTTACCACTGGATTTAGAATCGTGCCCAGAAATATGCCTAAACCATCGGCGCAAATGGTAACGACCACAGCAGAAAGAAGATATTTAACAAAACGTTCCATTTCAACGGGTTGTTCAGTCATTAAATATCCTATCGTTATATATACAGTGGAAAATATTATCTGAAATTGCAAAGAATACAACAATTTGTATCAAACAATGATAGGAATAGGATAAACTTTTTGATCAAGTGTTCAAAAATAGATTTTTTTTAAAATAAATACAACCCAAGCTGATTTAAAACTAAATATATTGAAGTTCTTTTTCTTTATTTTCTTTATATATTATGTAAAAATAAGTTCCTGATAGATGAAATTTTAGAAGTATGTGAAATTTCACAAATTTAAAGTAGTTGTTCATGGTAAAATCGGCTTTAATTCAATAAAATATTTGAGTCTAATTATTCTACATCTCGATGAAAGTAATTATAATTAAAGATCATCTTTCAATGCAAGAGTAAAGACATGAACTCAAATCGATTAAAAACGGCTATATCTTAATTAAAATCAATGAATCAATCTTTCAGTGATCAGAAATCTGATTATAGATTAGGGCCCTTTAAAGCGCAGGCCTGATAGCACTTTCGAATCCTTCTGTACGGCTAATCCGGCACTAAAAATTAGTAATTGATAGTTTTTGACTTTCCGATTCCAATTCCATTTCGTTCAGGCTTGATTTGATTTGACATTTGAGGCTTGGTGTTAATGATTAATAATCACACGAACAGTTATCTATTAAACAATTTTGAACGTATCAGAGTGTAGATAATCCCCCGGAGCCAAGTCATTAAAAATTCCGAACTTTGACTCTTCTATAATACTTACATGCACGGGTGTCGATGTTATAATTGTGGCCAGATAATAAGTTCGCAATTTATACCAATTGTTGAATGTTTCCTTCTTAATGACCGCTATTTCAGAGGGAACTGCAAAGTTGGGATTGTTTGGTTGGGTTCTTATAACCAATTTGTCCGATGGATTAAACACTTACATCTTAATATGCCAGGCATTATAGTTGTGTACCAGAGATAGACACAGTGTATCATAATCATGCCAACGTTTGAGATTTGTTTGGTGGCATTGCTGCCGGAATCGCCAAAGAATAGACCAATTAAAATAGCACAAATTATATGAATTCCTAATTTTAGATATGTGAGAGTCTATAAGAAGGATGGAAAAAAATTAGTTTATCCGCTAGTTCTCTTCCGTTTGGAACTTACCCAATCTCTAAAGAATTGCAAATGGCAACGTCCAATAAGTAGCCACAGACGCATCCATTCCGCTGGAGGATACGTATGCCTAGCTAAATCCTTGGATGAGTCCAATTTCGTGAAAGGCTTCTTTTGAGACTGTGCCTGGCCCTGCGACTCATTGAATTTGGCCAGTTGTGATTCAGTAGGTGGGGTAGCTGGCACCTGTGATTCCTCATCCAATGGCATCAGTTGTTGATCATAACGCCAGCGATCATCTTTGGCGGCGTTCGTCAAGGCTGCCGTATGATTGCCATAGTCGCCATTGACGCACTCCAGCACTGGATTGAGATACCAAATATGCATACATACATTGGGATCATGATATTTTGTGAGACTTACAAAAATCGGCGGGATTGTGATAGGCAGGACACTCCAATTCAATGGTACTGAGGAACCTCACCGTGTTCTGTGGCGAACCCTGATAAGTGCATTGACCCGAACTCAAGACATAGATCAGATTGAAGAGGTTGTAGATGTTCGTTGATGGCTGGTGAATGGTGCATACAATCGTTCGCCCTTCGTTGGCCAAGCCCCTTAGTAATTGTATAGTATCAAAAGAAGATGAGCTGTCCAGGCCTCTGTTGGTTGAGATGTTGGTTAAGTTCAAGGCTAACAGGAAATAACCGGTTATTTTTTTATTACTCACGTTGTGGGCTCGTCTAAAAATAAAACGGCAGGATTGTCAATAAGTTCCAGGGCAATTGATAGACGTTTCTTTTGTCCACCACTCAGATTGGAGCATCTTGTGTGCCTCGCCTTTGACAGCTTCAGTGAGTTAAGGAGATAGTCAACCTGTAAAACATCTCCAATTAGTGTCTCTCCACAGCTAAATTAACTAAATTAGTTAGTCACCAAAGATCGCTTGTCCTTCATGCTAACACATTTGTTGGCAATTTTAAGTGCTGCGGCCATCAACATTGTCTCATCCACCGTGAAGAATGGAAAGAAATGATCGTCCTGCATTATGTAGCCGCATAATTTTCGAGCTTTTCCAATCTCTATTTGCCCACTGACTCCGGATTTGGTTAGGCCCGTTAAGATGTTCATTAGACTAGATTTACCAGCCCCCGAGGGGCCCATTATGGCAGTCAATTCACCCGATTTGAAGGTTCCTGTTATGCCCTTTAAAACCGCTTTCTTTTCTGAAATTGGTAAAAAGCGAAACAAAGATTTTGGGTAAACATAAATCTACTCCAAGTGTTTTATATCTAGCTTAAGATTTTTAGACCTTAAAAATAGTTTCTTCCAGATTCTTTCGAAATATTCCTAATTTTGGCTTTCTTTTTCAAACGGAACAGAGCTGTCTCCAAAGTTCCTGAGAACCGATTTGCAGCAGGATGAAATTTTTTGAATTGGACATTTTGAATTTTGGCCATTATAATAAGCCTACCATTGAAAATACTTAAAAGAACCACTCTTCTATAGAAAGATCCTAATCTAGAGACTTTTTTGAGACCAAGATCACTTACAGAGTTCGACAGAGAACATGCCAATTATATAATATCAACTTTCTCTTCTCAATTACGCGTAAAATGTCAATTGTTTTTGTTTTTGTAACATTTTCGAGGTCAGTTTACAGAGTTTCCGAGCTTTATTATTATTTAGGTATGCATTTGTTTTCAAGTACAAATCCTTACAAAAATAACCCAGGATTAAGTGGTTAATGGTTTTTAAAGTAATTATTTGTTATTCATTGGCATCCAAAAAAAATAACTTGGGTATTCCGATTGAGTCTAAGGTAAGTTCCAATTTTGCTAAAAATTATTTAGATTAAAATTTGTTGACTTTCATTTTGTTATTTATTTTGGTTCTTAGAATAATAAAAGAATAAAAAAATGGAAGAAAAGTTTACAATTAATTTTAAATTTGCTGACTAATAAGCAAACGTTTCGTAATCGAAACCGGGAATAGATTACCTTTTCGATTCCGAGAAAATCATTCCTTACCGAAAACGTTAAGAGATCAGAATATCTTGCATTTTATTTAACAGTTTTTTAAAGTGAAAAAAAAAGAATTTATCCAATTTCCAATATAAATGTTAATATAAAATATTAAAAATTTTAAAATCCATATCATATCTATCGAAACTCAATTTATAACTTTTTTTTTCTAAATTTTTACAAATAATTTATAAACTTTTTAATGTATTATACAATAAACCTAGTTAAAAGTTGACCTTAAACTTAATATATGATTTCATTTCAAATGTAATATAAAGTTAAATGCACATAAACTTTCTGCAGGTACTGTCTTATGAGTATTTGGGTAACTATGACATGAAAAATAACCAAGTTTATAGCTCGAGTCCAACTAAAATGTAATTAGACTATTTATCCACATGCACAAATTACATAATGAATGCTTTAATAAAATGAAATGTTTATTAATATAGCCATAATGTTGGGTGATATCTTAATGATCTTTTGCAATAGTTGTCGCTTATATCATTTAGTTGTTGTTTTTATTAAAACCTTTTTTTTTTGTTATAATTTACTAAACTGATTATCTTTAAATAATAGCTAATAATGCTTGAAAATTTAAAGTTTTTGATGTCCTATATTCAATAGAATATTGTTAATTTTTTTAGATTAAAGTAAATGAAATGTGGGGAATCCATCTTTTGTTTTAACTTTTTCGGCCCCCAACTAATAAATCTTCGAAGTTATCGAATAATTCCAATAAATACTCATACTGACAAAATTCCCTCATTGAAATTTAACGAAAATTGTTTTTGGATCCCTCCATGGTAGATGAAGATGTTTATGTCTCACTTCATAGTATATAAAATACATAAAAATAAACATAAAAATGCTTTAAATTAGAAAAAAGAATATAATAATTTTACTCATTTTTCTATTTAGTATTTTATTTGTGTTTAGTTTCTTGGGTTTTTAATATATGTTCATATTTGGGATGATTCTCAAACTATATATTAACCAAAATATTCTATTTCTTTTTACACTTTCAATAAAAAGTTACTTTTTAATGATTTTATATTTACCCATAAACCATTTTGAAATAATCAATTGTAAATTCAAATTCAATTATTAGGCATTTGTTTAATAATTTCAAGTTACTATTTGTCAAACTTCAACAACAATTAAAAAGCTATAGATCTAATCCAGAGTAGTATCAAATTGGCTATACATACAGATATCAGGATTGCGAAATGCCATAAGCCCCGCCCGCTTGGGAGGAATTAACTACACTAGTGTCTGAGCATAATTATAAAATGACAAAAAATTCTTAAAAACTCTTAACTTTTCGAAACTTTGCAACATGGCAAATGTTAATCCATATTCGAATGAGATTATTCACTTCAATGCTGTTAAATTCTAAGTTATTTGGAATGTTAGTCAAGTATCTTTTCAAGTGGGTAACAAAAATGATAAGTTCAGCAAAGTATGTAAGTGAATTTTAAATATTTTCTATTCCTTTTTTTCTATTTCAGTCCTTTCTTGAAGTATTTAAAAAATGCAAGTCCTGATTTTCAAATTGCAATGATATTTTTCAATCTGTATTAAAAGCTCTTCAAATATCTTTGAGTTTTAGTGTTTATACGCCGAATTGAGATTAAACTGGGCAATAACTTTTCAAATCGATTTTCAAATTTTCTTTCTAGCTCTTCCGGTCTAGAAGAAGTTCGAGATGATCCAGACGGAAGGATGAACATGGCGGTTTGAACTCGTCTGATCCGGCTGATCAAGAATGTATATACTAAAGCCATTTCCGTCCTTCCGTCTGGATCATCGCGGTGAGAGATGCATTCTTCTATCCGTTCTGACCAAAATTTATATACCCTTTTTGTAAAAAGTGAAGATTAATCATATAAATTTTGGAAAACTATTGCCTTTGGGAATCTGTAAAAATGCTATAATTAAACCGATTCCTATTCACGTCCTGACTTTTACAATTAAAGTGAACTTTGAAATTGTATTAAGACCCAAAAACGTTACTTAGCTTTTGTTTTTAGCTTAATTTGGCACTGATTAGGGCTATAAGTTTGTCCCCTTTTTAAAATTAAGTAGCGTTTTGGGACAGTGAGAAATTGTTTATATTATATATTGTTTTTATTGAAATGTTTTCTTGTTTTTTAATTTTAATTTTAACTTTAAAATATCTTTCAATTTGATTGCACTGACAAGTTGGCTTTGAAATAAATGAATTCTGCGCTAATTTTTAGTATATACCCAGCCGGCTTTATTTATTTTATAATGCCAAGTTTGTTCGGCATTTGGAATGAAAACATAAATAAATTTTTATTTTCTGCCAATAAAATAGCACCTGGTTCTGAGTCACTCTCCATTCGGAACTCTCACAACTGTGATAATCACTTAGCACATTAAATTGATATTTAAATATTTAATAATTTACCTTTCTGTTTCGGTGCATTAACCTGATAGACGAGATCTTCAAAGTGTATATCGATACCATAGACATTCTTTAATAACTTGCTGCTATCCATTGTTTGTTTGTTTGTTTGTTTGAACTTTATATACCTCTATGTATATGTGTTTTTGTATATATGTACTTATAATATTTTGATTTCACAATTACTTTGCAATTTGTTTATATCATCTTTCAAGGCAAATTAAAATACACACAAAAAAAAGAAACAACACAAAAATTATTATGTAAAGTCTTTTAATTTTCAACTGTAATTAGAGCGCGTCTTGAACTCTGTAGTTTGGGCCCGGGTTAAGACCGTGAACTGTTGTAACCAAAAAAAAATAAAAATGAATGGTTGCATTCAAAATGTTGTTAAAGTAACTTTTTAAATTTGTTTTTTTGTTTCAGTCTGGTCTAGACTGTCTACCAGCCAATTGATAACTGCGGAAGAAATAGGCAGAAGCCAAAGCTCTGCCCTTCCCCTTGGTCAGCAGAGAGAGAGAGAGAGAGAGAGACCCAACCAAGTTGCGACGTTAGCGTCAACGTTCACGATAAAAAAAAGCAGATTTAACAAAAACAACAACAACACAACAGAATGCTTAATAAATTATAAAAAAGGCAAAGCTAAATAAATAACAATAACAACAACAAATATATACATATGTATGTTTCTTTGTATACCATATAATTTGGCAATGCAAAACGCGTCGAAGTCAATAATCGGAGAGGCATCAAAAATTTCAAGTTTAAGTTGAAATTGATTTTCGAATTCAGTTTTTTTTTCCGTTTTTTTTTTTTTTTTGGGCGCAAAGAATTGTCACTTCGAAATGGCTATTTGAGTTACTGAGTCAACATTAAAAGCGTACACACAAAAATCGTTCTCCAACTGTTTGCATATGATAATAATAATAATAATTATAAAACTATAAAAAAAAAAAAACAACAAAATAGCTTAACAATAAAATAACACAATCATTCAAAACGACCTTGCCAAGTAAATAGACGCAGAATAGAAGACGAAGATGAAGAAATCGACAATAACAACAACAATATAAGAAAAATCACTGACACATTCACGAGTCTATCTTATGAATTTTGTAAATACCTTCGCGATTTCAGATTGAGGCTCAAATTTTTGGCGTATGAAACCTATAAACAAAACGTGCAAATAGAGAACGTCGACTTTGCATTACCCTAGACTTTATAGAGTATCTAGCAAGATCTTTCAAAGAGGCTAAGAGTGGGCTTCTTGGGCTTACCACATGCGGCAGGATCTTTCAATTAGGAAGTCGGAATGGGAATCTTCTTATGTCGTATTCGTTCTTCAATTTTCATTCTGAGAACTGTTTCAATGTGTTAATCTATAGCTTTGAATAGATGATTGTATTAAGTATAGAAGGTAATTGTTTAAGGTGACTTTTGAGCCAAAGACTCGAAATAAGAATCCCCCAGAAACGACACATATATCATACCAAAAGTGGTAGATCTTAGACAAGCTTCTCTTAAAGAAAGTTTTGTTGTAAGCCACAGATGTTCAAATTAGTACCAAAATGCGATTCGGAGCCAATTGATATTGAAATTGTGTGGCTAGCCGTTGAAAAAGAATCTCTAGAACTTCCAACTAAGTGCCTTTTCATTGTCCGGATGTCTGTCTCTATATATGGACATTAGAATTATGCATTAAAATTATGTAATTTTATTAATTTCCCCGCTTAAACACTATGACGCCACCTAGCGGTCAACTGTTGTGTATATTACCTAATGAAGATTGATGCTCGTGAAAACGTGATTATGCAAAACTTTAGATTGTTATTTTATTTATTTTCGAATAATACTTATTGGATAGTACATTTGTATGTTCATGTGAGTGTTTTCTGTGACAACGACAAACTTAACTCTGATCGAGTCATTAATTTAAATGCTGCGGGTAGTCAAATAGTCACGTTTGTGTAAAATACACAAAACCCATTTTACTTTTTCAACAATTAAATCTAAAAACTTGAAAAAGAAACTTTATCAAGGCGGGTAATCTAATAGATCTAGGTACATATACATATATACGTACTGTATTTAAAATCAAAGCTGTTTCTGTTTGTTCTTATGAGACTCTGAAGTATAGTCGTCTTTTCATATCTTGAGAAACTTTGTGGGATTTACAAGGAGAAAAGAAGTTTCAAAAAGTACATCAAAACAAGAAATAATTAACTGAAAACATGTTAATTTAAATTACTTTAAAATTAACTTAAAAATTTTAGACGGTTTGAAACACGGATGTTCTAGAATACCCTGTAATTTGAGGCAACGTGATATATTTTAGGGTTTTGTCTTGTAATTTTCTTGTAAATGGTATTTGAAAATATATCTTGAAACACCTATAACTTATAAATTTAAACAAAAAATCGTTGATTAATCGATTATTTTAATATTTTCCATGATTAACTGGTGATCGCTCACCTTCGATTAATCATATGATTGAATAATCGATTAATGGTTTTCATTTGCTATTACAAGTCCGATCTGGCTAGGGATTAGAGTTAGTTTGTTTTGATAAGCAGATTTTCCCCAAGCGCCAAGAAGATTAATTGATTCTAATTAAATGTACATTAATGATGAATTAAAGTCCAGTTCATCTACTTTATAAGAAATATCTCTTTAAGGTCATTCGGAACCGGTTCTTGCGACAATTTTCGCACAGTGTAATACAAGATCTGAATCAACATCATAGAATAACACGCTTGGATTGAGAAACAGCAAAGAGGTATTTCTTTGGCTTTTTGTTGGCCAAGTACATACAATATTTCTTCTTGGATTTCAACAAGTTTTGGGGCAATGGACAATTGCAACAGCAACAGCAACAGTAGCCGTAGCAGCGGCAGCAGCAACAACATCGACATTAGCAGCACCAAGTACAAATTGCGAAACCGCCAATAGGAAAATTGCTACAAATGGTCAAAAGAGAACGTACAAGGTGGAAAATACAAAACAACAACAATCTGCGTAAGCGGCAGATCGTAACCGAAGTAAGAAAATAAAAACACAAAATAAAATAAAAAAAAAAAAAAAAATAAATAAAATAGCAACAAAAGTGAATCTGAATCTCAAGTGTCTGAGGTTGTTGCATTTCAATTGCGCAATTGAAATGCCTTCCTTTTGTATGGACTAGAGTCTGTTAGCCTCGGAAATTGTCTTTAGAATCATTTTTTATTACGTGACCATTGAATTAATGTCACATAATCTTTATATCTATTATTTACAAACAAAAGCAAAAACAAAAACCACAGAGAAGTACCAACAAAACACAAAATTAAAAAGAGAAACCTTCACAACTTGATTCGCTTTGAACAATGAGACAATAAGCGTGCGGAAATGCTTTGATAGGGAATGAAGTGGCCAGCGGGGGAGAAGTTTCAGGTAGTCACTATATGTAGTATATATATTTTCTAGACAACTGGCTAAAATTCCCACCGTAACCAAATATTGTCAATTATATTTGAGTTAGCCACACAAAAGTTAACCTGCACGTTGTTCCACTAGTCCAAGTATAAATGCAGCCATGATACATACAACAAGTCAATAGAGGTATACATAGACATATCATACATATATATCTTGGGAATATAAACACTTGCTCAGAACCTGGGAATGCCACTTGATATCAATTAAAATAAATTGTAATAATAATAATTGCCCTCACCGTTCAATGTATATTGAATTTGAATAATATTACTCATTGTTAGATTCAACCCCTTGAATCGATTACACTCTTCTTCGAGTTGCTCGAAATCGATTTCCCAATCTTGTAAGACTTTTGTAACAAATTTTAGACATACATAAGACTGGAATTTAAGATACCCTACATAATTTTGATCATCTGTAGCTCGGTAATCAAATTAGAATTAGGATGGTAAAGGCGATTACGAATATGAATAATTTTCGGTTGGCATAGTATCATTTGTCTCGCTCTTCAATTGGTTTTTATATCTAATTGTTTATTAAATTTCCTTAAACACTGTACTGTGTTTAAGCAACAGGGGAATTCCCGAATATACATTATAGAGCTCCCCAGTGTGACCATTTTAGCCATTATAAAAAAAACAAAATTCTTTCCAAAGTCTTTTTTAGCCATTTCAGACAACTTCTTCGGTCCAAAACATATTTAGTTCCCTAAAAAATGTCATAGCTTTCATTTCTAACAAGAATTGTTTTCCCTCGTTTTCCGAGGTTCCACTGTATGTATGTATATATGTACCCATACAAAGGAGTTTTGGTAAAAAAGCGAATAAAAAGAAATTGCTGGCATAGCGAATTTTTTATACAGAATAAGAAGTAAAAATATTGGGCCAAAGGCTACAAAATTTTAAATATTTTCTTTCAAATTTAAAAATTAACAATATGCACAAATGTGCGAGGGAGAAAGCATTACAATTTCGAACTGAGTACTTGGCAGTGATTATCTCTCCAATAGTCGACTAGGCAAACGGAAAGTTTTAGATCTATTTATAATGCCTTCATCTTGTCTGACTTTTACTACTTTATAATTGCCTTATACTTAATAATTTATATATTTCTATATGTAAATGTATTTGTATGGTCCAAGGCTGCTTGTTGATTCTCTTAGTTCAGAGTCTATTGGTCCTTCAGTCATCATTTGAACAATGGAAAACGTCTAACTATGCTCCACAATATAAGCATGGTTTTTTGGTTAAAATATGTTTTTGTTATATGTATTTTTAACTAACATTATAATACTGCTAAGGATATTTATAAAATAATAGACATTCCCTCTTCTGTGGCCAACAAATATCAGTAGTTACTTGATAGTTAATCAGCCATTTCATAACTACATTCTACTTGGTTAGCATAATTTTATGTGAAGTATGTAGATGCAGTAGATATACATACATACAAACATAAGTGTGTGTTGGCCTTATTATTGTTGACTTGTTGTGATATGAGTCTGTGCCAGGTCCTTCAATATATCTCATCCACTAAACTGGCAAGCTACTTGTGTTGTCAACATTTTGGGCGGCATCTACTTAACATAATCTCACTATCTCTACACATCTATCTTATCTTATCACACTTTACATTTTTTTCTTTGGCGGATTCGCAATGGTAACAAACTTTAAGCAATCAGGAACAACGAACATCAGTTGGGCAGAATATAAATACTACAAAAATTGATTACAAACAAAAATATTTAAGAAGCTAAACTCGGCTGATGACATCCTGAAAGTAGACGACCAATAACGAAAAACATTTTGTGCCCTGAACAAAGTTCAAGTTACAAAGAAACTACATTGTCCTTGTCAGTGAGATCTGTGTTTGTTGCTCAATTTTGTTTCCTAGACAAAGAAGGACTTTTTAATATTGATATGCTACTTTATCATTTGAAGATTGTTATATAATCGAAGGAAAAACTTTTCGTTAACCACAATCCTTTCCATTATCTAATTGCATAAATAGATGGATCCTGAATAATTATTTTGCTTGTCTTTTAAACTTTTCGAATTTAACTGGAAAACTTTAAGTCGATTAAATACTAGAATAGAGTTCTATTATATGTAAATATTTCTTGGCAGTACAAAAGTCGAAAAGATTGTCTATAATTCTATTTCCATAATTAAGCTCAGTCATTAGCTAAAACCTCCAAAATTTTAATGAGACCTAAATGCATCGGCAAATTACCCAGGCCAAAGTCTAGTCATTTTTGTTTTTATTTTACACAAATTATAGGTTTTTAATTACATACTTCTCAACATTTACCTACTTATGCATTTTTAATTACTTGAAATTCCAAAAATAATGTGCTTCAGATGCAAAATCTTAGTAATAACCATGAATAGAAAATAACTTTTTTTATTCGCTGCAATTACAGTTTGTCTTTAATCTGAACTACTTAAATATATTCTCTGTGTCAAATTCTAAAACCATTAAAAATGTTTGAGTTATGCAGCTTTTATGGAAATTGTTTAAAGATTTCCATATCAGAGAAATAGTTTTTTAAGACTGTTCTGTAAACGGACCTGTTCCATTATGTGAATTGTAAAAAGTTTCTATGGGATCTACGTATATGATATAGTCACCTGATCTGAAACATATAAAAACCGTTTCAAAAAAAGCTTCCACTAGTTTAGATTACGTTTGAATCCATGGCTTTCTATTTACACTTTCATTTTTAGGTATACAAATTATCTAAATTAAAGCATTCGCAGAACAACGTTTTACATGCTGAGTTTCATAGTCATGGAAATGTCCTTTTAGGCTTATCATCCTGTTGAGCTTCAAAATGTTGATCGTAGTTTGTAATAATCATTCCAAGAGCAAACTAAACTAATTCTAATATACCAAAAATTGTACTGAAATTGCAGCTTTCTTTCCTCGAACCGTGGTGGAATCGGTGGAACATCGCGGTGAATGCTCCCCCAGTCCCCCAGTGCTCCTGGGAGGCCTTCCCGACGGTCAACAGAGTCAAATATCTGGGACTCACTATGGATAGGCGTCTGAACTGGAAGACCCACATGAAAGGTAAAACGGCGCAGATAAATATGAAACTGAGAAAGATGGAGTGGCTGATGGCTTCTTTTGTGCAAGACCATCATAAATCATACGGCTCTCAACTCGGGGACTCTGCTTCCAACTCGAACCTTAAAATACTACAGCGATTTAAAAACAAGTTGCTGCGACGAATAGTAAATGCTCCTCTATATGTCAGAAACTCGGTACTGCATAGAGACCTGAACACCCCATACCTAAAGGAAGAAATCCGCAGGCTGAGCAAGCGATACAACCTGTGGCTTGAACATCACGAGAATACCCTGGCTATCAACTTGCTGGAGAACAGTAACCACACAAGAAGACTGAAGAGAAGACACCCGCTGTATCTTCCATTCTTACCTCCACAGGACTGACGGCCCTTCACAAATACTCGAATTTCGAACTTGAACTGACTAATTATTCTCTCACGACAGATCGTAATTAAATGTCATCGGAAAATTTCTTTTTATTTGCTATGTATCAAAGATATATCTAGATCACTTTTATATGCACACGTTCAGTTTGCCTCTTGGGTCAAAAAACCTTTATACTCAAGACGTGACTATCTTTTTTCGATTTAAAATTAATTTAGTGGCTCTGTTTGTGTTCCTATTTAGCGCACCTGATGCAGTCTTGAAATAAATTTTTGTGTTCCAATTTTAATGACAATTGTCAAGTGGATTATTCAATACTCAAAAATTATTTTCTTTTGATTAGGGCAATCAATTGCATTTGCTAAGTTACTAATCTTAAACCGACAATTTTTATATCTGGCATTAGTAAAATTTTACAAAAGGAAAACAAAAACTAAACAAAAGGTGGACGATTAGATAGTAAATATTATAACAAAAAACCTATTTAATCTCTATTTCGTTCTGGCATATGTTTATTCGTTTACCGGCATGAGACTCGTAAAAGTTGTTATTAAGTTATTAAGATTTTTAAGCCAATATGCCTAGTTTTGGCAGGTTATCATTTCCAATTCAGAAGATTCCATTTAATTATTGCCCTTTTGTGTTTTGTGGAATAAATAAGTTGTCAGTGTCAGCATTTCAAGTGTTGGGGACTCAACATACACGATTTTCGAAAGCATGCAAAATTGCATGGCCTGTCAGCAATGAACCTAGTAAAGAATGTAGAATAACAAGTTCCTATGGACATATGGGTAAGGTATAAACAACATTTATATAAAACTATGTTGTAATGGCTAAGTTACCTACATACATTGAGCATATCAATTGATAAAAGTGATCAAGAATTAATCAATAAGCAATCGTGTTTTAATCACTTAATATTCGTTCACATAGAAGATATTTGTCAGACTGTGAATCACATAATATCTGATAACAAACAAATCTCTGGGATTTCGAATCTATAGTAGACTGATCCAAACATTTGCTGGCATCCGGCATAGAACATTCATAGACCGTCTCGTTCTTATCAAAATATGACGAAGTGTGTAGGAAATTTCCCTTATCTCGGCTAGTTTTTTTTTGTTTATATTAATTATGTCTGCGAAAGAAACTAAAAATTTGTGTAACTCTTTGAGATTGTTTACAATTTGTTTTGTTCTTCCATAATAAAACTTAGAATTGTTTGGCATTTGGCACATTTAAAAACAATTCTCTAAGTTGTTAAAGTTTTAAAACAAAAATAGATATTTGAAATATATTTGAAGGCGGAATTTATGAACATATGTGCTAAATAAATTTATGGCATGTAACGAACTTACTCTATTAAGTTCGAATTTAAGATACCCTACAGAATGTTGATCAATGCTCAACTCTATATGGATCAACTGACAATATAGATCTAATATACTTCACTTTTATTAATCCTACAGGGTAAATTCAGAAAGTGCGCAAATACTTGAACTTTGCTAATTTGATAAATTTGTGTTTATCTAGCCAAATTGAGCAGTTTCTCAAAAAATGTTTGTAAAAGCCAAAGATATCGAAATATATGTACATGCATACATACATATATAAGAGTATATGAATAAATAAGTGGGAGCAAGGTTAGGCATAAATTATGTTTAGAGAATACAATAGAAGCTCATTTCGGATCATCAACACAAGTGAAAGATAGAGAGGCAGAGTGGGCAAGGTCAATAGAGGGGAGAGATAGAGTATTTCCTAAATACTTTCCATAGACAAACACTTGTTATTACTCATATCCTCAGATAACTGATATACCCTAATATAACTAGATAAGAAGGCGGCATAGCCGCACCCACAATTGACGCATATATGTATATATCTACATACATACCCCCAGAAAGAGGGAGGGAAAGACAGAAAGAGCTGCTTTCTAGTGGCGACTTCATGCACAAAACTGGAGCGTATTGCATTACAAATTGTATTTTTCCACACCCGCCTCAAGTATTTGTTATTGTCCCATACTCTCACCACATCCCCAGTCCACATCCATCCCAACTATAGTGACAATATGATGATGATGATGATGTTGATGGCCATGGGGCGACCATGGCAAACTCGGCCTGGTATTTGTCTTAGTCCTTGTTCAAGGGGTGGGTGTGATATCATCACAATTTGGCAACAATATAATCGTTGGCTAATAAAATGCAAAGAAATATCCATCCACTCCAATGGTATGTAACCAAATATTTGTAAATACTAAAAACCGGTACTAAGAAACAACAAACCCAACTGAACTGAAGTATGACTAATCAGAGCAATTAGAAGAGCTACACATAAAATGAGTCAGTTAAAATTGTAATTGTCAACAAAATATTTGAAAAATTTTGCAAAATTACATTGATCAACTAATTAGGATTGTTAATTTCATCATTGAATTACTTTCGGAAATATTTCTATTCTAGTTTTCATTGAACTAACTTGTTTTCTTACTTCTTGATTCCAGTTTAAACTGTTCTACTTGGACATTTCAATGAAGTTCAACAAGTTTTAAGTATTTCCTTTTCACTTCAAATTCAACAGGTTGTAATTTACGATTTCAAATTTAATTTATTTCACTTTTACTCTAATTTGATCATCAGTTTAAAGGAAGGACAAAAAATATTAGTAAGGAAAGATTGGGGATATATTTTCATTTTGTTTTTACAAAATTCATTAAAATATTGAAACAATGTATTGAAATTTGAACAAAATATGGATAAATGCATAACCAAAAACTTTAAATTTATTTAATTACTATTATTAATCGAAGAAACTATTCGAGTTATTCAAATTTTCGCAAAATATTGTATTTAATTTGTAATCAAATTGATTCTATTTTGCCAACTTTGTTTGGAAAGTAATATTTAAAAACATTTTTTACATAATACTTTTCATTAATAAACTCGAAAGGCTTAAATTTCAATAGTTTTAAAGAAAGATCTTCTCATTTTTATATAAATTAAAGTCACTTCACTTTTAATTGAAATAATTTGCACTTTTTTGATTTCTGATTGTAATTTCGATTGTAATTTGTAAAGTTATTAATTATATGAAGTGACTTTGCTAAGAAATTTGGTCAAATTCAAAATCTTTGGTCTGCTCTATATATCAATTAATATTTTTCACTTTTGCCATATGGCAATCATCAGGGGCAACATAGTATCACATACATAAATTTTTGGTTCAACTGAACTTTGATCTACAAAGAATTATTTTTGTATAAATTTTTCTTGCATTGCAATTGTTTATACTTGTGTGTGTGTGTGTGTGTGTCGGCGCGTGTGTGTGTGTGTGTTCTATTTTCTGTATGATTTCATTACAAAGGCAACCCAGAAATAAATTTGAAGAGACCCAAACAACAAATGCCCCAAAACCCCAAAAAAGACGATCGAAATGAAACTGGAATTAAATAAAATCCGTGAGCCAATCAAAAGTTCAATTCAAGTTTGTATAAATTTTTAGATGTTGCTTGTTTCATTTGATTTGGCGGATTTCATTCTGTAATTTTATACACAAAATTTTTGTTTCACACAGCATAAAATAAATATTTGCTTTTTGATTTATTGCAGAATCAGCAAAAATGTTCGAAACGCATTCAAAAACTCGTGCAAACAAATTGTGTTTTTTATTTATAATTTCCGTATACATAAATTGAAAAAATTTTGTATTTTTTTTTTTTGGGTTTTTTTGTTTTGTTATTTTTGTTTCGGATTTGCAACACGCGCGTAGTAATCAAATTTTGTATAGAAGTATAAGTATATACTTATATATGTGTGTATATAAAAGTATTTCTTATTTCTGTGTCTCTTTTTTGTTGTTGTTTTGTATTTACGTGTCGAAAAAAGACTTCCGAATCGCTTGAAATGCGACGCGAGACTGAGACTACGAAGCTTGAGCGAATAGTTTTAATGGTTTGTCGCCGCCGGCACCCAGCGCCTAAGATTGGAGAGCTTCATAGTTCATAGTCAGTTCTACTACGATGTCCGTCTAGGGCCCCCCTCCCAATGTTATTAATAATTTCGCAGCTGGGTTTTCTTCGATCTTTGCATTTTTGTTTAAACAATCAAATGGGATTTCATATGTGCAATGTCCAAAAAGGGCATTACTTTGGATGGTAAAGGTAATGCCTGATGATGCCGATGTTCAAAGTTTATGATGAATAACAACAAGTGGAAGTTAATTGATTAAACAACTTAATTTCCCATAAATGATCTATTAAAGTGTATTTTAAGTTTCAGTCATTTAAAGTTTTCTTTTGAGCTAAGTCATTTAGAAACGTTTTTCCAATTCTGGGTACAATCGTATGACTAGCGTTTTCAAAACCACAAAATATCTGCTGTCGATATGAAGTTAGTGTAAAGAACTATCTAAATGTGTCAAGAGATAAAGTCATTACTTTTCCATTAAACTTTAACATTTGTTTTTTATTATCCAACCTGATTTATCTATCATATAATACAACCAAGTTTTTATGTACCTAACGTTATTTCTATAAATCTGCATTTTAAACAATTAAATATAAATACTTATGGGTGTGTGTGTGTGTACATATATGTACATATATAAGCCAGAGGGCCAACCTGATTTCAGTATTGCCGAAGTTTATATACCCTTACATACCAGATATACCCTTATATCTCTTGGTTTGACAGTTCAATCATATTGACATCCAATTTTGAAAATCACAAATTGAGAAAAGAAAAGTTTTCCAGAGCAAAAAGGCTTATATGGTTGGCTGTTATAGTCTCCCGATCTTAAAATTTGATACAGTTATTAACAAGTTCTTAAATTTTACTAATTCTACTCCTTCTTATAATCATTATGAGACTTACAAGGTTATTTATTTGGGTTTGAGAGAACCAAACTTGGTTAATTTTGAATAACTAACAAAAGCATCCCTTAAAAGAATGATATTACAAGTGGTTCGATCCGAGGCATAGTGAAAACCTTCACTATAAAGGAACTCAGCTGCAGGAGAAGGGATGAAAAAGGGTGTAGAAACTTGTCTCATCGTCTTCCTGATCGTGTTTACATAGTCGGATATGTTTCCTTCTATTCTACTGATCAAAACTAATATGCCCTTTTTTGCAAGGTAATAAAAACCAATTTAATTTTATTAAGAGAATTCGTGTTCTTATATAAAATCTGCAAAATCACAATGATTATTACATTTTATGCATAAGCAAAAAGTTACTTTTTTCAATAACGAAGTTTTAATACACTTATATAGAAATGTATGTAAAAAACAAAGAATTAGTTAAAGTTTAAAATAATTTTTAGTTTCTATATTATTTCAATTTCAATGTGTGAATAATTTGAATTTTTAAGAATTTTTCATTTTCATATTTTACATTCGCAATAATCCCAAACTGAAGACTGTTCTTTGCCTATCCAATAGTTTAAAGTCAAAGTTTGATTGATCATTTGTAAGGGTATTTAATTTGAATACATTAAGGACAGATGTCGTCAAAGAGTTGGTCAGTTGTGAATCGTTCGAGTCTTCTTAGGAAACCAATTCCGTTTCTCTCTCCAACTCATTGCGGGTCGAATAAACCTTTGCAATCTATTGTGTACAGGGTGCAAATATTGTTTATAAAGTGCAATTAAAGAGCATTATATGGACTTTTCCTTTTTCATAAACGTGACCTACTAATTGTATTTATTAATAATTCATTAAACTTTTAACTCTAATTCCTTAAACTAAATTGCTTCGCCGCTGCTAATTGCAATTTGTACCTAACTTTAGTTCTAGATTTTTAATCGCCCATTAGTCAATAGCTGCAACCTATGATAGTTTAATTTCGAACACATATGAGTCCCCTGAGAGGGGGTACCAGCAGACCTGGCTCTCGGTTGGTTTACCTAGTTAATTAAACTAATTGCTTGACCTTTGGATTGCACTAGGTAAACTATGGCCCTTTTTGTAGTTTCTTTTTTTTTTATTATGGAATGTTATCAGACTTTAGGTCGAGTGCTAATATTAATAAGTGTACATTGAGCTGTATTCAATGATAAGTTCTAAATGAAATTAATTTCAGAATACGTACTATATATTTTGGTTTATCTATAACTATCTCTCTCCACTATCTATGATATATCACAAACATATTATTACAATCAATAAGTAAGTATAGTTTTGGGTAGTGCAAAATTATCTTGATTATTATTGGATGTTGAAAAAAACAAAGTGAGTAAGTTCAGGCATTGCACGAGTTCAGTCAACTATGACGACTCACAAGTATTCCCCCGACTTTGATTTGAAAATACACGAAAACACCTTTCTCAAAAAAAAAAACGAAACAGGTGGAAAAAGATATGTCGACAAGAAAGGGGGGACTACGGACGGGGTGGATCATTGTCAGTGAGCTCTGTGGTTGTTGTTCGATTTTGATTTCTAGGCAAAGAAGGCCAGCCGGTTCGGTTGTTGTTGTTGTTGTGGAGTCAAGTGGAGTGGGAAAAGATGACTACGTATGAATGTCTGGCAACAACTACCGACACAACCGACAACCGACTCAAAATGTTCAGTTTCAATGTCAATGTCAACAGCGATCCGAGTTTGATCGCATGTGGCAACCAACAAGCACGCCGGTTTTGCGGTTGTTTCGGTTTAATAATCCACATAGTCCAGACCATAGACGAGACAACCTGATTTGTTTTATTGGCATTAAATTAGCAACAGGTTCTGAAGATCTATCTAACAAAATATAAGTAACTCATTCCCATTGGTTGATTGTCTGTCTCTCTGTCTGTGTATTTGTTGTCATTGTTCAACAACTTAATTAAACAAACAAAAAGAGTGAAAACAACAACAACAACATAATAAGACAAATTGCACAATTAAGGTTATTTAATATTGATATGCCATTTGTCTTGTTTTAAATATGATTGCTTAGCTAATCATTTGAATATTCATATACATATATTCGAAGGAGAAATTTATCTAATTGCATTGACAGAGCAGGAAGAATAATTATTTTGTTTATCTTTTTAAGTTTTTTTATTTAACTCGAAATGTGGTTTCAATTGCAATTTGACCTACAGAAAACAAAAATCGTTCATTGAAGCCGATTAAATAATAGAATAGAGATTAGAATTATAAGTACTTCTTGGTAGAACAAAAGTCGAGAAGATTTTCATTCATCAGATTCAAGATTCAAAAATTTCAATGAGACCTACATAAATGCAGTGTCAAATTACCCTAGTATAGTCATTTTTGTTTTTATTTTACAAAAATTATGGGTTTTTAATTACATTCTCCACATTTAACTACTTATGCATTTCTAACGACTTGACATTCCAAAAATAATGTGCTTCAGATGCAAAATCTTAGTAATAACCATGAATAGATAAAAACTTAGTTTATTCTCTGCAATTACAGTTTGTCTTTAATTTGATCTACTTAAATATAATTTTCTGTTTCAAATTCCACAACTATTTAATGGTTCGGTTCATGAGTACCAAGGATGTACTGGAATGTTTTTGTTTTCTTTTCAATTCCACAGCTTTTAGAGAAATTGTTTAAGAGTGTCCCTTTCCGAGAAGCTAAAACTCATTAAGTACAATCTTCAGGTATCTTCTTTTCAATTAGGACGTCGATGTCGTATACCCTTAAGTCGAAGATTTAAAGCCATTTAGCCATATTAAACTCTAAAGAAGATATTATGTTTAAAAACCTTTCTTACATACGAAATTTGAGAGAAAACATTTGTGATTTCTTCTTCGTCTCTGTCAAAGAAGAAATTGATCAAGGCTCTTTTGGCATAACATCGTCCATTTTGGGAATGGCTAAACTGGACTATAACTTGAAATAGCCGAATATTAAGTTTAGGACAACTTAAATTTGACAATTGTTGAGCTTAAATATTAATACGCTGCTTAGCATTATCTTTCAATCTTTAATTGTGGATGTTTAAGTTTAATTGTGAGCGGCTTCTGCAAGACTTTAAAAGAAGTGTGTACAAATTTACAAAAAATGGCTAAACTTAAAAAAGTTGTCAACAAAATATTTTATTTTTACTGTTGTTGAATAGTCGGTCTTTGAGATGAATTAAAACTTATTTTAAGACAAACACTTTTAACAATTTTACTAAGCATCGTGACCTTTAAAAGGCTGGCAATGAACAAGTATCAAGGATACGCACTGAATATCATAAATTAAATAAGAAGGGAATACTTTTTTATGGTTTGACATGTCATTTCAATATACCTATACATAATTCTTGCTCTATGGACAAAGAGTTTTCAGAAACAAACGTTTTTTTTTTTTAACGTTGAAAATATTTGTGAAAACGCTTTTTAAGTTTGATGTATTTGTCTAACCACATATTAGTGGGTCATTTCTTCCAAGACGAGTTCAGACGTTTCCATTTTAACAGAACACTTGAGTCGCTGATTAGCTAGAAAGAATAGAAAGTAAACGCTGTTTATACCCTTTCCAAAAACATTATACATTGGTAAGAATTATGCAAAGCATTGAAGGATAGAATAAGGATATCTTATCTTAGGTCGATTATCATTAAGACAAATATTTGTGACAAATTTGAAATGATTATAATAAGTGACAATTAAACGAGTTTCCATTAGGCTTGTATGAAATAATAATGTTCTGTCTGATTGAGTTTCGTTGGTAATCACTTTCATTTTCGCAAATCAATCAACCAAATCCCATTCATATGTACATTTGTATATGTGTTTAATCAATTCTAATGCAGCTACGTGTCTGGAATTATAGAGTATACGTAAAAGTGCAAGTGAACTCATTGGATGGACTGTCACGTGTAAGCATTTGGAACAGTTAGTTGAATGAATTTGTTAGGGCAAAAGCCAAGACTAAAATACTTGCATGTGTACTCATACTAAGTGCAAGTTAGTATCATTCACCTTTTCTTTTAACCTAGAATGGTCCAGGTCCTTGAACTCTAGACTTAAGGGATTTATGTTCCTCGAGATGAATATTTTTGTTGTTAATTTTTATATTTTTTAATAATTCACACTTGTGATTAACCTTAACTTGGTAATTAAAAATGCATATAAATTAAAAGAATATACATATAAAATAAGAAATAATGCTTATCATCATTTAACCCATTAAGGTGAAACTTTGCTTTGTTTTGTTTTTTTCTTTCGTATATTGTTTTTATTCTGTTGTAAATCGTAAACCTGTGTTCGTTTTTTTTTCGCTTTGAAAAGTCGCTATTGCATGTTGTCGTTACTAAACGATATTCGTTGACTGCTTGACTTTATTAGAAAAGTTAAAGACACATAATAAAAAAATCTAACAACTTTGATTTCGAATTATAGACTTACTCTATGCATTTAACGTTGGCCTAGCCGGATATGCAAATGTATGGTTATCATTAATAATATATTATTAAGAAATGTTTTTAACTAGTTTGTGTCAGGCCACGTGAGAATACCTTCAGAAAAAACAATCGGATATGAGAGAAAGAGAGAACAGTCAAGTTTTTCGTTATATGAAAATTCAATTCAATTAAGAAACCTGATCACATTCTCTCTCTGTCTCTCTGAATTACTGTACCTTCTAATTAAACGGTTAAATTAGATTCTCTACTTATAAACAACAGTAAAGATTTCACACTCCGAGAATGATAAATAAATGAAGTAAGTCGTCTCGCCGACTTAGGTATACCATACACGTGTTAAACGAATATTTCAATTTTATTAAACAAATGCATTTTCACTAGCTTTTTACAAGCATATCTTAGTATCTCGCTCACTCAAGCATACGAGCACCCTAGCGTTTATTTGCATAAACGACTATTTTTTCTCCAATTTTGATCAAATTTGGTATTTTGCTGGATATTAGTATCAAAGTAAGCAAAAGGTAGAAAAGTACGGCAGATAACCGAGTTTTTTCAAATTACGGGGCGAAAAGGGGCGTGACAAAATCTTTACACATACATAATGTTCACATTTACTAAGCAAATATACATCCCATATATGGTGTCTCTAGATAGAATAGTTTTTAAGATCAACGCTTTTTTTAAATTGCGTGGGCGGGAAGGGACGTGGCAAAAATTTGAAATAAACTTGATCACTTTACATACTACACGAGTGTACACACCAAATTTGGTGGCTCTAGCTCTTACAGTTCCCGAGATCTAAGTGTTCATACAGACAGACGAACGGACAGACGGACAAGGCTAGATCGACTCGGCTGTTGATGCTGATCAGGAAAATATATACTTTACGGGGTTAGAGAAGCTTCCTTCCGCCTGTTACATACATTTTGGCGACTTTAATATACCATTTCACCCTATGGGTGTATGGTATAATAGGAGATCTCGTCTAGGAATAGATGTTTTAGAATTAGAAAATTTTAAAGGGAAACGCAACTGGCGAATCTTGAATCTCGAATTAAATCAGAAAATAATGGGGAAATCTTACAATTAGTCTAGATATATTTGGTTCTTAAATGGGAGCTAAAACATAGACTTTTGGAGTGGAATTTTGAATGAATCCTTTTTAGACCTATAAAAGCTACTTCAATCATGTCATTTACCATAATAAAAATACAAAAATTGATTTAGTTTCACACAAATATAAAATATATATATTCATATTTTTATATTCACACGATGCGTCGTTCTTGTGACAGATGAAATTAGTCAACTGAAAACTTTAGAATAAGCAAGATCGTGGCTGATGTCCAGATGGTTTAGGGCTATTTCGGGAACTGTTAAGACCTACAATTAGATCTGTATTTATACATGCAAAACACTAAAACTAGTTGGGAATTACAACATTTTAGAAAAAGCTTAGCGTACAACTGTAAAGTTCATTTTTTAAAAGCACGTCATCATATGAATCAAAGCATGTTATTTTAAATCAACAAAAAAGGATGTTTCTTTGAGATTTTCAATCCTAAAAGGTGCAAAACGTGAACGCAGAAATATTTTCGTTATACTTTGGATTCTAAGTCATTTTTTACACTCTCGAATTATTATTATTATCATTTCTGCAACAAAAATAGAACAGATTTGTAATTGTTTCTTTAAAATTTATTATTTTTTGCTGTTCAATCATTTGCAAGCCATTTAAATCGGCGACCAAATGACTGATGTGACATAAAACGATTTGCACAAAATAAAAAAGGTATAAATAATGTTGTTATCGCCTAAATCGCCACTAAAATCAATCTGTCTGCCATAATCGGCTCTTAGTGCAATTTAATTATCGTTTAAGATGTGTGCATAAAATATAGTTTAACCTCAGACAGCAAAGGCAATTAGGGAATCTGGTTGTTCCGCTAGAATTAAAAACCAGACAAACTACATGATTATAAGAGTTCCATTAAAACACTAGCCTTTAATTAGAGATCAAGTAGAATGTGTATTAGTACTTTAAATTAAATAAAAATTTAATTGCAACGTAGCACAATTACTTTTAAAATTAGAGTTATATGCATTTGGCTAGCATGAATTTTAACTGATTTTTTGTGACCTTTTAGAGAACGAATTAAACGATCGATTGGAAGTCAGAGATTAAAATGTTTTATCTGCGAATTCATTATTAATATTAATAGTCATGGTATTTGGAACACAAGGATACTAATCTAAGAACTGACCTAGGAATGGTCTAAATATAAATGGTTCCTTTGAGAGCTTTATGAATGACACAAAAATCAATAAATCTATTTTAATTGAATGAGTAATTAGTTCTGATGGCACGATTAATTTAGTCGATCATTTTTCTATATCTGATATACAACATATTTAGACTTTCTTAATTTATTTTTACCCTTTCTTAATTTCATTCATTTGTCTTACCGATTAATATTAAAAATTGAACAAAATTGAAAAAATCATTTGATCAATCGATTATTTTGATCTTCCTTTGCTCAATTGTGAATAATAATGGCCCACCATGAATTATTCATTTGATTGAATACTCGCTCAATGATTTCGATTTGGCACAACTAGTAACAACTATTAAAAGAAAAGAATGAGTACTTGTTAAATATCATAAAATATAGGATTCTGTTAAATAAATAGAAATTGTCGAAACGAATAAATGCTTTAAAATGTGCTTAGGTATTCCAATTAATTTTAATGATTCAATGTTTGTTGTGACATTTCAAAACAATCAAGTAATTTGATCAGAAATGAATGCAGACGTAATGACCAAGTATAACATTAAAGTTAGTAAACGGAGATATGGAAGAAACCTGTCTACGGAATAGGGTAAATCATACTTGGGAGTAGAGTTGGCTAATTGACACAAATCTATGCTTAATTTGTATATTATACAAGTAAAGGAAAACAAATAGTTTGTTAGTCGATTCTCTATTCTCATCCGAGATTTGGTATTCCTCCATTATGAGGATTAGTGGGGAGTTGGAAGATTTATGTCCATAATTCAGCGAAACTTTATACCAGACAAAAACAACCCCATCTCATATACAATAACATGTCTTACCATCCTTTATTCTTTCTTAAAATTCTTAGGTCAGCCGAATATGTAGACCGCGGGAGGAAACCCCTTCCGTGGAACTTTTTTAACCCAATAGCATTTGTTCTTATGTTAGATCAATCATTCATTCGACCACGATTTTAATTTTTATATGATGTCTTGATTTTGATTTCGAAATGTGTCAGTCTAAGCGAATGGAATGACCTAGTCAATATATCGTATGTACACATAGGTAGTAACGTCATTAAAAATGTTAATAGACAATTTAATTATCTGCTTGTAGGATAAATCAATTAAAGTTATTGATAATAAATGTTATGCAAATAAGTTTTTTACAGTTCACTGATCGACAATTATCGGATTTGCCGATAGTTTACGCTAATTTGCTTTCACAAACACAATCTAAATGGGAAGCTTTTGAAGTACCTACATATGTAACTTGATTTAAGGCATTCATTGGCATTGTTAGTCTAAGGCAAATACTTTTCAATAACTTAAAATGGAAAACTAATTATCAATATTGTTTAACGACTTTTACTTTTAGACCTTGTCAAAATGTCTTTAAATTAAGCTACTTATATAGAGCTATATAGGTAGAACGCTGTTTCATACCTTAAACACGAGAATTAGTTGGGAATTGGCAAAACTAAAAATACGGATGGCCACTTTGTTCTTAAAGATATTTAGCAAGTCTTTATTTTCTATGTTGTATTCTTTAGGCTTGTCTGCAAGATTTAATATAAAGGTCAAAATGATCTGCTGTGTTTTTTAAAAGAATCTTTCATAACTTATTAAGTGTCCATGGTCTGATGTCTCCATTTAAAAGATTATCAAGAATATAATACTGAATATTGACACGGCTTCAAACCGAAATTGTAATCATTCTAAATCTGGCATCTGTTTTAAATTTTTTAAATTTTAAACTGCAGTTTGAATAGACAATTAAATTAGAGAAGGACTTCAACTTGCATTACTACATACAAAGGTAAATTTGTTCTTTAATTTTGGAGCCATTGATGGAGACCTCAGACGCATTCAATAAAATTTTGATTTCTTTATTTGTTTTCAAATTTACGTTATCGAAAGCGTTTGAAACTTGGCTAAAATAGTTTGTTTGTGTCTTGGCTAAGAGTAAGCTTCTGCGTTGTGTGTCAATCAGCTTTTGAGAGTGACCTATTGGGGCATCACGTTTTCAGTAATATTTAAAGTAAATGGCATATAACATGCATTTATGTTGATTTCCGATTAACTAAATGACTAAACTGCAATTTTTTTTTAATTGTGTGGTAATAATATAGTTTGGTGATAATTATAGAAAAATGTTTTCTGACCAAAAGGTATACAAATTTATACAACAATCGCATAAGAGTTAAACATTTGTTGGCTTTATACACTGACAAAATTGGGTTTGTTTATACAAACTGTTTATACAAATTTATACTGTGCAAAATTTGATCAAGTTAGGGTGACTATATCATATAGGTCCCATAGGAACAATCGGTCGAAAACAGTGACTTTTGTAAATAACTTCGTTACTTTCAACGCGATTGCTTTCAAATTAAACATTTCTTAATTTAATATATCTGTTAATGACCGTGCCGAATTTTTTCATCTCTTAATGATAATAAATCTAAAGGACTATAGTGACATAGTGTTAGCGTCATAGTTCTAAGAACTGTATAGATGGTAAATGAATGATATTACACATATTACACTTCTAACCAAAATGTATATTCCCTTTTTGCAAGGATATACAGATGTATATGTACAGAAGCTTACCATCTGTACATAGATATGTACATACAGACGTATTAATAAGATGATATGTACGCCGTACATTTAATACATTTTTCAAAGGATATTAGATAATTGATACTGTTTCTTTGTTCAAGTCATATAGCCAACTCTAGATGAGTTCTCTTGCGATAAAGCGGTATCGAGCCTTCAAAATTTTTGATATTAAACAGATGTAGCCCAATGGTAGGTTGATTATGATTGGAAATATAGATGATATATTCACTGACAGTCGAATTTTAAATGAAGTAGGATAGTCACTATCCTTAAAGCAGAAGAATACGTTGGTACTAAACGGGATGGCAGTATATTTTACACAAATATATTTATCAGGACCGTAAAAATATTAGTTCCGCATTTTCTAGTATTGGAATCAATTTCAAAGTTTCTTAGACTCAAAAGCGCATATGCATACGAGCCAGCCAAGTTGGTTCGGCATTTTAAAGGTACTGAATCGATTGCCAATTAGTTGAAAGCATTTTATTACCAATATGAGGCATATGGGAATTCTCCAAGATGGACGGATATAGTTGAATATTTAAGTGCTTGTTTGGTTTAGTTCCTGGTGATTAACAAGCCCATGGGTACGACATTTCTTATACAGTTTGTCTAAAGTCATTATAAAGTAAATATAATTAATTGTGATATACACTATCAGAGTAGTTAAAATATTTTTATTAAGTGCAGATGTATTTAAACTTTACAAACCATAGAAAACTATTTCTATTTGAGGGGATATTCTTCTACTTCTACACATTCGCTTTACTTCTTAGACTATCGAAGTTTGATCCACCAAGTGTCATATGTAGAATCGTGTAATATGTAAGCTGATTAAGTTTATTTGAAGAAATATGATCAATATCAATTTTGGGCATTAATGTTTGTTATCAGAAGCTTACCATCTATCTGTTTCACTTGGTACATAGTATACCGAAATCTTCTTCAATACATACTTGAGTTTGGGTTTACTGCTATTCATCTATATAGTTTATCAATCGGGAATTAATTACACCTGCAGAGACGATAATTTTATTACCATTACATTTGTTCCTCGTAGTTAAGTACCTCTAAAGTACCTAAAGTAATTCTGCGGTGTAGGTGTAGGCTCGAGCTGAGTATTTTGTTAAATGTTTAACTACTTATTTAAAATTACTGAATTATTGACAAATATTGATCAATCCAACGACTTATTAAGACTTATCATATTAGCGCTGATGAACAAAAGTTAGAAACAGTTGATTAGCACATATTTCTTAATGCTATTCGTCGATTCTAAATCGTATTGGGGCCTTTTTCTAATCGTTTAAAGCCATAATTTCTCATCCATATTGTTAGGTTTAGTGTTTTGGAATCACGTAACTTGTTCAATCTAAACTAAACTATATATTCCTGTCATTTATAGGACAAAAAAATGACTTCTTTCTTCATCTGTCAATGAACTCTCTTAAAAGTTCTTTAATTGTAATTCTAAAATTGTTTCGAGCGTCTTGTTCACGTTTGCATTTTAGCCAAGAGCCCGACATGTACAAAAATTTCGGGTTGTGCCCACCCTGAAGAGAGTAAAGAGACTTTTTTTGACGTCAAGATCAATGTTTTAGTCCACCTAACTGTCTAACAACTTACCCGAGTATTGAACAAACAAAAAGATTTCTTTATACAATAATATTAAACATTTTTCTCAACCTAAGTTTTATTTATTTTAAAATCAAAATCAAAATGAGAAATGTTTATAATAATAAATAACACTTTACAGTCCATTCCTGAGATGATGTATTTGACCTCTTTGTGTGGGATTTGTGGTAAGCCGCAATCAGACATGCAACAAAATTATTGCAAACAAGTTGCAAAAAAAAAGAAGGGAAATAAAATTATGATGATAAAATGTGCAAGGCTATAAAATCAATGGGCACACACGCACATCTAAAAGTGGGCAATGAGTTGCAGGGGGGTGAGTGAGGTGTGAGGGAGGAAGGGATAAGGAAAACCACCAACCAATGCTGTCAACAGCAGAGAATCGTCGAGCAACGTCAACAGCAGACAAAACCGGATTTCAGATTCAGAATGAGAATGTGGGCCTAGGACGAGCTGCAATTGCAACGCGGTTTCCACGTGCCACACATGGGTTTTGTCAGTTGCACGAATGCCTTTTCCTTACACACATACTTAGTTAGCCAACAATTAAGTAGTTAGAAATTTAATTTGGTTCGGGAGAAATTGCATGCAACATGCGAACTTTCACTTGCTTGAGGAGAAAAAGAGACAGATAGTGAAAAAAAGAAAGTCAGTGAAATGAAGAAAGAAAATGCTGCATAAAACGATAAGGAGGAAATAAAGCGCTGTGCAAAAATGTCAAAGCAGCAAGTATTCCGAACCGAGAATCAACAATCATCAAAACCTGTAGCTTCGGGCCAACTGAAACAACAATCTTAACCCGCCCTCGCCTCACACACCCACACACCCACACTTACAGAGCGTGTCTTATGCCCTGAACCGAAAAGCGAAAGTTCACACCGAAATTGAAACCTTTGGGTTTGGGAGACGGAAAATCTGTGGCATATAATCTGAGGCGCATGAAAATGAAGATGACAATAAATTCGATTCGATTTCGTTTTGATTTAGTTTAGGGAATATCATCATCCTTGGATTACCGCAGCAGAATGCTGATGGTGATGATGATGGCATGTTGATGATATGATGGAGACCGGAATGGATGGGGACGGGACAACGATTGTCGCCTTATGGCGAACGAAAAACAAACACAAATAGATAACAGACAACAAATAAAAACCAGCAAAACGAAATGAAAATAAGACAAAGCACACAGAAACAAACAAATATAGCAGACGCGGGTCGCGATTACATTTTAGGGTAGAGTAAGGGACTCAGCCTGGGTGGCACTACCCACTATAGTGCCAAGGGACCAACCAGCATCGGCAAACACATTCACCAAATCCTGCTCAGCTTAAGTTGGCTTTGAAATTTTGATTGAAAAAATCACAGAGAAGTTTTTCTCTTTCCGTTTTCCTTATTTTTTCTATACATATACATATATATAGATTTTTTTCGTTAGAGCAAGGAAACTAAGTCAGAAAAATGGGCGACAAATGGCAAAATGTTGCCAAGGATTCGATATAATGATAAAGTGTTGGCAGAATTGAGTGAGAGGGAAGTTGGGTTTCCATTTAATAATAATTCATTTGATTTGCTGATTTTTCGTTTTGCTTGAACCTCAGACCAATTTCGCATAGTTGGTGGTCCCAATTGATAGTTTCCCGGAGACCTAAATACAACGCTGAATGTGTTAGCTAAGGTTAATTTAGCTTGGATTATAACGGCATAGTTTGATGATATTTCGATTTGATTTGTTGCTCAGTTCAAATAGCTTTTTATCTCCCTAGTAAAGACAACTAGCTAGCCCTATATTGGACTCTCCTTTTAGTTAGCTGATATTAACCTCAAAAACCAACCAAGATTTTCAAACTCAGCCTTATAGCGTTCAGTTGAAGGCTGCTTAATGAGTTTTATTGGGACGATCATGTTTCAGTCGGCCTCACGACCTAATGGCATAGTGCTCCGACTTTGACAAGTTGCTGCACTGAATCAAACTTCGAGTTTTTCATTTCGCAAAATTTTTTACATTTTTCAACCAAGAATAACGGTTCACAAAGTCAAATTTAATGTAAAATGCCTTTAAACACAGTTAAAATTTGGTATTAAAATATTTTTTATAACATTGCAATATATATACATATGTATTTGTATGTATGTGGGATGTGAATTTGCGATGTGCATCAGTCCCGCTGTACACGAAGACGAGACGACGATCAAAGAGAGAACGTGAGCGTGTGAGAAAAGACGATCAAGAGGGATGACGAACGAATGAGAGATGACGACGAGAGAGTTGGTTTTTGCGCGTTAAATAAGACGGACGTGTTTTGAGGTCTTGCGTCATAGTCGGATGCAAGGTCAAGTCGAGTGTCATAGACGGGTACTATAAGTCGAGTGTCAAAGCCGGACACTAAAAGTCGATTACCATAGACGGGTGCTATAAGTCGTGTGTCAAAGTCGGACACTAAAAGTCGATCGCCGAAGTCGGGCGTGAAAAGTCGAAGCGTCATAGACGGACGCCAAAGTCGAGCCGAGCCAAACGTCGATTGTCGTTTAGCATAGTGTAATCTCTATGAAGTCGTATTTTCATGTAAACCCCCTAAACTATAATTATATCGTAAACAAAACACCACATGTATACATTCTTAATCAGCACAAAGAGATCAGTTATAGCCATATCTGTCTATCCGTCCGTCTGGATCAACGCAATCCTCTGACAGACCGTTAAAGTTACAAAGAGTTATAAGATCGATCGGTTAAAAACAGTGACTTTTATCAATAACATCAATGATTTTGACGCCATTTTCATAAAAGTTCGTTATGTTCCAATATGAATTTGTTTTTTCTTCATTTTATCATTATTTAATTTATATATATTTATAATCTTAAATTTATATCTAGGTTGCTTCAAATAGCCATTTAAATGTTTTGTCCACAAAAACAGGAAACTTCCGTAAGATTTAAAGTATTGCAATCAAATCTATCACAAATAGTCCAGTTCACATACAGAGATCGACGAATCGATTTACTTTAAATAAATAGGAATTAAACGAATACAACGAACATAATATTAATAGGTAAAACAGAACGCGACTCTTACAATCAACACATCTCAACACGAAAAGTATGTTGGCTCTTTGAATGGAATAGAAGGAGGTGAAATAAAATACTAACGCCAGCCTACAGTTTGCCTTTTCGGAAATATAGCATACTTTTTTGGGCGGAAATTGAATTACAAATTAAATGCTTCAAAAATTACTGGAATTCCCTCAGTGTCGTGAAGCAACGATTGTAATTTTATTTACCTTTTTACCTTTTAGTCATTATTAGTTAACATTTTCAATCCAAAGCAATTATAAGTTTTGTTCAAACAGCTAACAAACACGTTTTAGTTTGATTTCCACGTTTTCGAATTGTTTTCAACTTAATAACTACATATTTTATTGCAAACTTATTTTGTTTAAAAGCGATATAATTCCGAGCAAGTTTGGCGGAGACACAATTTTTCAAATGGATTAAAGCTTGCTATCGTAATTTTAAAAGATGCGGGAGAATGGAAGGTTTTCCTCATTGAGAAGCAAACGCACTCCTAAGCAAAGAATGTTTTTTTTTGGCTAGTGGTGTTAATATAATTCTAATCTCTTTGAGATCATTTAAACTAGTTACTCTTAAAAGAAATTTGCAATATCATATTGTATAAGAAAAATTGCATTTATAACCAAAGCGTTGCCTACCAAAACAGCATTTCTACGCTCTATAGTGAATAGGCCCAATAATGAAAATTTCAAAGGTTGGCATGTTAATTGTAGCTGCAGACTTTCCAGCTAAAAAATAAATGAAAGGAGATTAGGCAACAGGAGATATACTTATATTGTAACAAACAACTTACAGCTGCATCGATTCGCTTGTCCAATTCTAAGGGAAATAGTGAGCGATGTGCCATTAGGGATATCATTTCGGCCCGTGTATCCAGTACAGCCAACGATATGTGAACATTGAAGATTCCATCAATGTGATAGATTATGCCCCATATGAAAATCATAATGAGATTAAGGAGTGAGAGGGACATGCTTTCATGGCCATATTGGTAGGCTGTGTATGTAAAGTGAATGCTGGCAATTGATGTTAGAAAGTTTATACAAATTACACAAAAACATTGGACTTCAAATATGTGAAATATCCTCTGCGTGAGAGTTATCAAATAATGCTGCATTCGTGTTATATAATTTATACGATCTGCTAGATTATAGTAACGATATAATGGCTGGTGCGGGGCATGTAGTTCGTCAAGTATATCACGTAGATCCGCGTTAAGTAGTTCGTATTGTGTTTTTATTATCAGCAATAAAAAGCACAGTTGAGACGACAAAAGATTGATTATCGATGTTGATATACCAATTAATATAAGACTATAAACAGCGCCGATTTTTACATAGAGTAAGTAAGCCACATAGAAATGTAGAATTTCTGAAAAAAGTGTGCACACAATCTTCCACAGAATACGACTGCGAATGACGTCCTTCACTTGCTTCTGTGCCACTATTAATTGGCAAACCAGACACACTAATACTCTTATCTGACATCGACGTACCCATCCGATAAGCAAAATGACAAAGACTCCGACAATCCGAATCATTGACATTAGCATAAAAACATAATCATAGAGCACTTTGGCTCGTATTGTCGATGCATCGTAAAGGAATATTTGTATTGGTAGTAAACTAAACCACAATATATTAATAAGAGCCGCAAAAAATGTTCCACTGGGTGAGGTCCAGGTTTTGCCGGTACTGAAATCCATGTCAAAGTTCCTAAGTCCCAAAATCCAGGTATAGAAGTAAACGAATCGCAAGAAGCAGTTGACTGGGTCCGGCATTTTGAAGGCACTGAATTTATTGACAATTGTTTGGCGTTTTTATAGCAGGTCGAATGTAAGGAAAAACGATTGGGAGATGTTCATACCTGCATTGTAAGGTGCCCGAACTAAGGGGCAAAGTGATGGGTGATGCATAGTGGCAAAATTTTATTATAAATATATCAAAATCGATCATTTCGATCGTATAATATTATTAATTTTTAGCCGAAAAAGCAGAAACTTTTTAGTCACTTGTAATATCTTTTAAAAAGGTTGAAAAGCTCTTAAAATATTATAACAGTACTTTTATTTTTTTAAGTAAAAATTTATTTAAACCAATAAAATGATCACAAGTTTAAAAAAGTTGCACTAAGCAACAAGCAATCTGCTCACCTTTCTGTGTTGGTTTTTAAATAATCTTCTTTTGAAAGATTGACCTCTGATTCTGAAGCCAAATCGAACAAAACGCCAGTTCAATATATATTTTTTATATATTCCGTTTCGACAATATGGTTTAGAAAACTTAACTAAGTTGAGGATCCTATATTATTCATAGTTGCTTCCAATCGAAGTTGGATGAAATTTACCTAAGCTATATGGGGTTTTTGCAAATCACTATTAAATTTAGTAATTCTACCCCACTGTGCTTTGAGCAGACCAATTAAGCTGATCATGAATAATGATAGTTACAAGACATGTCATTAATACAACTAACCAGGTTCAACGAATTGCAATAGTAACTACAAAAACTAACGGCATGGGAAAATCCAATTATTGGAACAGTTATGGCAGACGAATGAGGAAGGAGTAAGATGAGATTTGAAACCAGTGCCAATTGGCAGACGAACAAGGAATGGGTAAGATGAGATTTGAAACCAGTGCCAAATGAACAATAGTAAGAGCAGAGAGTATTATGTTTTGGGTATGATTTTGGAAACAGATTTGTTTTATCAGACTATTTAAATGGGATGTATTATGTTGTTGATATGTCCTTGGGACTCTAGTGACTGCAGTGAATGCATCGAATTTGAATTTGAGCCCAAAAGGTAGGTACTAATCCATTTTTAATCAGTTTGCTTACTAGTTTCGTAGCTCTTAATCAGGGTGAAAAGTCAATATACCCAGACGTCCTTCTAACAAATTGTGTCTCTGTTTCACATGGCAATAACAGATGAGATGGTATAATCAGTATAAAATTTAGTGTATTTTTTATACCAGATTTCCCGTTTGAGATTTAAATGGTCATTTTTTACGCAAGAAGCGAAATGACTATCTATAGGGATCCTTTTCGTCGCAGCAATAACATTCTGGTCTGGTAATTCCCTTCACAAACTAACAATCGCAAGTCTTGTTTGGAGGGGTTTAACAAGTGTGCAGACGCCGATCCTTGGTTCGGTATTGAGCAGGAGTATACGTTTCTCGATTTCGATGGCCATCCATTGGGTTGGCCAGAGAACGGTTATCCTGGAACAAAAGAACCTTACAACTGTGGTGTCGATGCCAACAAGATAAGTTTCACAGACATTGACCTTAAAAATGTTTGTCACTCCATATCCTTTTTGTTTGTTTGTAGGTTTTTGGTCGCGAGATTGTAGACGTCATTATCGTGGCTAATTCTATGCTGGTATCAAGGTATTCGGCATTAATGCCGAAAGTATGCTATCCCAAGAAGGACCGTGTACGGTCCGTCGCTAATGACCTTTGGAAGAAGAAGAATTCGTGACTTCGCACTTCTTACCTATTAGAATACCTACATATGTGTAAAAAAGATTGTATTCCCTCTTTGTAATGCCTGGTATTGGAGTGGCGCTGGACAATGAGAGGTACAGATAACGCCCGACGTTTTAATGACAATTCTTGTATGAGCTCTATTACCGATTTTAGCGTTGGTGTGGGTAATCGTAACACCAGCATACGAATTCCATGTACTGTCAATAATAACGGCAAGGGATATTTCGAGGGTGATCCGTATTCCGTGGTGGCCGCCATTCTGCGGACTAGATGAAGCAGATGCTTGGACGAGTAGAATGATTCCCGTTTAGCCTTAATTCATCCATAATGATTTGCCTAACTGTAACATTGATCCTGAGGATTTTGACGATGATGAGCTGTTTTAGGGTTTAAACATTTTATTTAATACGATCATAGATAAGATGGGTACGTTTAAAATAACAAATTTATATATTTACCTATGTACATACTTGAAGAATATCTCACTTATCTCACTCTTACAAGTAGTTGAGCACCCTTTTATATCTTAAACTGTTATAGACTTTAAGAAAAACAGATGTGTTTAAATTGCCCAGTTCCGCAAAGGCTCAAATTTTAATCAAATTTCAATTTTAAACTTCACTTTGCGTACTACACGAATCTGCATACCAAACTTGGTCTAAGTGTTCATACGGACGACGCTATATTCTTATAAATAACTAAAAAAAAATAATACTGGACTTTCTAGTGATATAGAAGGTATATGCAATAGTACAAATGGCAAAGAAAATTTTTAACAAATATAACTCAGATTATTAATAGTAAGTATTGATTGTTTCTTGATTAGTATAGTTTTATTACTTCATTTTTATTGATTTTTACTTAAAATTTCACTGTTGTATTGTTTGCAATGTCATATTGTATAAGAAAAATCGCATTGATCATTAAAGCATTTGCTACTAGGACAGCCGTACTTTGATCTAGATTAAATAAGCCCAGTACGGTAAATTTAAATGGTTGGCACACTAGTTGTAGTTGGAGATTTTCAATCTAGAAGTAGGATAGAACGATTATACGAAACAAAATATAATATACTGTTAAAATTTCATTTGTACAACTTACTGCTGCATCTATTCGCTTGTCCAATTCCAATGGAAAAAGGGTACGACTTGCTATTTGCGATATCATTTTAGATCGTGTGTCTAGTAAATTAAATATAATGAAAATATTAAAACATCCATCAGAGTTATAGAAACAGCCGTAAATAATGGCCGCTATGAAATTCATTAGTGAGAGGGACATTGCTTCGTAGCCAAATTTGTAGGCACTGTATGTAAAGTGAATGCTGGATATTGACGAAAGAAAGTTTATGGAAATAATACAAACTGCTTGAATTTCATAAATCTTGAATATTTTTTCCATTAGAGTTTTTAAATACTGCTCCATTCGAGTTATTTTATTTATTCGATCTGCCAGATTATAGTAATGATATAATGGCTGGTGTGGTGCATTGATTTCGTCAAGTATAGCACTCATTTCCGCATTGAGAAGTTCATGTTGGGTGCTGATAATTAGAGAGATAAGGCATAATTGGGACGTCACAAGATTAATTATCGATGCTGATATGCCAACCAGAATGAAAGCGTATATAGCTTCGACTTTTGTATTAAACAGATAAGCCACGTATATGTGCATAACTTCTGTAAGAAAAGCACAAACTATTTTCAATAGCACACGACTGCGAATGACGTTTTTTATATGCGGCGTTTTTACAACTAATTTATTAACTTGACTAAGTAACACTCTCATTTGATAGCGCCTTAACCATCCAAATACCAAAATAGCAAACACTCCGATAACTCGTATCGAAGACATCAGCATAAAAACATATTCATATAGCACTTTGTTTTGAAATATCGCTGAATTATGTTTGAATATTTGTATTGGTAGTAGAGAGAACAACAGCAGATTCATGACAGCTGCAAAGAAAGTACCACTGCGTGTAGTCCAGGTTTCACCAGTATTTAAATCTATCTCAAAGTTTTTTAAGCCCAAAAGACGCATATAGGCGAATACAGTCCGCACGATGTATCTAACTAGGTCTGACATATTGAAGGTACTGAATTGGATTGCCAATTGATTGTCATTCTTTGTTCCGGCAAATACAGCCTAATTTGAAACGAAGGTCAGATAGTAATGTATATTTAATTGTCCGTGCCTAGTTACAAAACAGGGTCCAATTATGCAAAGCACTTACATTTCTTCCTATATACAGTGGCGGACACGAATTAAAGGCGTTTTTTTTTTCTTTAGTTCTAATTTTCTCTGCTACTGTATAACTTAATGGAATAATTTGTTGTTTATGATGATGATCCGTAAACATAGTATTTATACATAGTTTAATCCGTTTTTTTCAAAAGGTGAACAAAGAAAAGTCCGTTTTTGGGGGGCATATATTTAAAAAGTTTTTCAAAAACCTTAAATATTGCACATAGAAGTATGAACTATTTAAAGAAGTTGTAAATTTTTAATTTATCCCCAACTTTCCATTTGGAGTCAATTGAAAATATGAATTTTGTATGGAAATTTGTGAGTCCTTTGGGGGAGACCTTCTTAAGAAACAAGCTAAGAAAGAAAGTGAATTGAATATTCTGTCGAATGACATATTTTTCATTAAAATCGGATAAAAATTAGATTGTTTTTTGCCTATGAATATGACACATTTTTTGCAAAACTGACTTTCTAATCTGCATTCTTTTCATGCAGATAACCCTTCCGAAGGCCACTTCTTAGATTGATCCTATTTTTTGTATGTATGTCTTTATTTCTTGACATTATAAATATTGCTTATTTCGTGCTAGGACGAATTTTATACTTTTCGCTTCGCTGAGTATTGACTGTAATAAAAAAGTTGATACTAATTACTGATACATATTAGAGATTCCATCAATACTTACTAGTTACTGATTGAAATCGCAACTATAAATAAGTACTGTGCGCATGGTTCAGGCCCACAACCACAAAAAATGGTTCTAGTCAACATACCAAATTTAACTTCTACACAAAACCTGCCACTTCTTTAGGGATGTCACACAGTCGGCACATGTGTTGTTGTATATCCCTCCAATCCCAACACAAAACCCAAAACTATTTATAGGTACATATAACTAACAACTGATCAAAATAGAGTAGCGGACAAGAATTAAACAAGTTGTTTGTTTGTATACTTCAATTCTGATTCACATTAATTATGGCTTTTGTATTTAAATGATGAACCGTAAATATGGTCGATCCAGCTTTCCCGTATTGTCGGAAATGACAATAAACTAGATCAGGAATTGTTTTACATCGTTAAGACAATTATAATGAAACAACTTAAAGGTTTGTACAAGAACTACAGATAATATAAGACGAGAACAGCCTTTAATTCATTACAGAATAACCAACTAGAAGAAAGTTTCAATACTTGTCAAGAAATCGCCTTAATTCTTCTTTATTTGTCCATAATAAATAAATAATCCATACCAATATGCCAGATTTGTAACACAGATCCGCCAAGTTACAACAATCACCTTCAAAAAAATCCTTTACAAATCACGTTTGCATGTAACATTTGAATTTAAAGGCTTAGTATTTATTTATAAGATATCGGGTTGGTACTGTAGTGTAAGTATATAGACGTTAACATAATAGAAAGCAAAATTGTAATAAGTCTTATGGGGGCAGAAAAAAAAAAATTTGCTAAATGAATGGGTCGGGGCTAACTTCCGCCGCGCAGAAGTTCATATGAATTCGTCTCGTAGTGCTGATCAAGAATATATATACTTTATATGCTCGGAGATGCTTTCTTCCATGCGTTGCACACTTCTGACCAAAATTAATATACCCTTTTTGCAAGGGTATACAAATTAATATATCAGTCTATGCAAATTAATCTTTTGATTTTTTTTTAAATTATTGCTAATTGTTTTTTTTTTTTTTTTTTTATCCTTTGATATTTTATTTTATCAAACGGCTTTTATTGGTTAATGTTTTCCTAATTGTTAATGTCGAAATCAGAAAAACCGTGGCCCATATTAAGTTGTCAATTGCATTTGGCCCATTCCCATGGTGTCCTTCTGATTCATGCAGTGGCAACCAAAAGAGCACAAAATAATGTGTACAAAAGAAGGACAAATTTGTTTTTGATAGAAAGTCATGTCAAAAACAATGTCCAAACTATTGTATGTCATCCTTTTTTCCTGTCGTTATCCTCCTGGCCGTGCCCGACCTCGCCTTCTCTGGCATTGGGTTGCATCACTTGAAAAGTGCCGCCCGGCGTTGAGTTTGAGGGTTGAGTTGACCCTCATCAAAAGCTAACTAAAAACTTTTCGTTTTGTTTTTCCTCTTTTTTTTTTTGTCTGTTTTTTGTATACTTTAGTTTTTATTTTGAGTTCCTCTTTTTGTTGTTGTCGTTTGGCCAAAGTGGAAAATAAATGGTTCCACAGGATGACCATTTGCGTGATGTGGGTGTGGGCAAGGATATGGCTATGGATGTGGGTGTATGTATGTGTGTATCTGTATCTGTGTCTGGTCAAAAAGTTGAAAGCCGAGCATCACTTTTTCTGTCCAATCCAAGGCAACAGCAACAACAACAACAATAACAAGAACATCTGTGGCCAAAACAAAAGTCAAAATAAAAGTGAAACAAAAAACCCAATAGAAATTTAAACAGTTTGACGCATTAAATGCTCATTGAGCCAAGTTGAGGCTTGAGGGCTTAACCCATTAATGGCAAGCTAATGAAATTAGAAACGTGCTTGGCAAAAAATTGACAAGATGATGTTGAAAGTTTTTTAGGCTTCATTTTTATGCTGAAAGTATATGGTATTTGATATATAGAAATGAGTGTTGATATCATTTCATGACCAAACCAATTTAAGCATTTATTATGGCGTCTTACAAAGGGAACCTCAGGTATGCGAATCTCTTATTTGGATGAATTTTGGATATGTTGTAAAAAACCCCGTCATTTGAAGCTGTCTGTAATATTTCGGCGCACTATTCTATATTTTGCTAATAAATCGCGCTTTAAGCTTTAGCTTCGGTGACTTATATGTAAGACGACGAGTGGACTTGAAGCATTACAGCGGTGTAAGGGGTAGAGGTCCAGCCTAAAAGTGAAGACATCCTGAGGAAGAAGAAATACCTGAATTTTGAGGAGAACTTATGTTGTTTTTTTTTGGCAAATTAATCCATATTTATATCTAGACTTGGGTCTCCTCTTTTTAGAAGGCAACTCTGTGATATGAATCCTCCAAGAGTCGATCAAATGTATGAACAATATAGGTTATTTGCTTTGCTTGTGGAATAATTTTTAAGTAAAATGGCAATCCATTGAAATCCAAACCTAAATTTAAATAACCTACAATTGGTTCTTCGAAAATTCTAACACTTACTTGTGTAAGTCCTTGTGGACATTTTATGATTCTGTTATGGCATTGGACTTAATTGGGAAGTCTAATATTGTTACTGAAGGTATTCAATTACTTGATAGTCGCTTTTTAAATTGTATAACAGATTTATACATTTAAAGAGACATTTGAAATTTGTCAAATTGAGAGATTCGTCATTTCTAGCACGACATTGTCAAAAAGTGAAACGATTTTTCTCCAAGTGTAATTGAGCGCCACCATGAAAATGAGAGTAAAGGGTCATTTTTCGACTGTCACTTGGCCGGCTTTGTTGGGTTAAAACTAATCTGCTTGCCCACATTTGGCATAAATCTGTTAAATGTCAACCACTGAGTCCTTAGCTTTTGTGTCGCTTGTAAAGGTCCACATAAAATCCATATTTAATCATTTAGCCAGTCCCTTAGACTCCCACTCGTTTTGCGTCCCGTGCCCCATGCATAATTCAGTTAAATTCTTGCATCAACTTAATTACGATTCGACTTCTGCTCATAATCGTCATGACGATCATTATCATCATCATCCTCGTCTTGCAGTGTGAGAAGTGCCACTTCATCAGTCAGCATCGACAACCGGCGGCTGTTGTCTTGTTGCCTCTGCCTGTGCGTCGTGTCCTGTTGCCACCTGTCCACCAATTGGGAATCCTGTGATATTACCTACTGCTTTCCTGTGCTCCAGTGCTAGTCAGTGTGTGAGTGTGTATTTTGAGGCTACTCCCTTTGTTTGCACTCTCTGGCGGACTGCTCTCTGTTGCTGGCGATGGAGTTGCCCAAAGGCGTTTCACAGATTTCGTTGGACGTGTGTGGCATATGCGGCGTGTGCCATGTGGTTTTTGGTGGCTCTACACAACGGCATCCCCCATCATCATCTGCTTGCTTGAGTTGCCACTAATATCTGAGACCGTAATTTCTAGAGATGTACTTGTTTAGCTTTAAAAATATTTCTATTCGATTTAAATTTATAGAACTGTATTAAATGCTGTTTGTTTAACTTTTTCAAGCCGTTTAGCATTCTTTACTCATATCAGATTAGAAGTGAGAATATCGGATACTGACAGACATATTTCTAAAGTTTTAAGATATCAAAAAGATTTTTACAAAAAATAGTTAACATTAGGATAATTGACAGGACGACAAACCCTAGACCCAGAGACCAGAATACACTCTTCTATTAGATTATAATCAGCTGAGCCCGAATTTATTGTCCAAATATAATAAATAGTCTTTATATAAGAAGACATCATAAGATATAAGTGAAAAATATGGGGTTTTGACTCTTTTTAAAGTTATTTAGCATTTTGTCAGTTGAAAGTCTAATGAAAACTATTCCATAATGCCGACAGGATTCATCTTAATTCACTTAAAATGGTTCGTTCTCAAAAACGGATGATCAAAAAATTCTTTGATTATACATACGTAGGTGATAGATAATAAAGGAAACTCAAAGATATTATATTATCAGCCTGATATGAGCTTATAAAAAGCTATATTTCATAACGATTACTTACAGTTCAGATATGATTCACGTTATCATCTCTTATTTGAGATACCTTCTCTTTGGCTGTGTGTGTGCTGATGGAATTTTAATTAAATACTCGGGTGTCTATGTTAATTTATATGCGCATATGCTTAGCCAGTCAAAAACCCAGACTCCCCAAAACCATGAGATTCAGCTCAGTCGCACAGCCAAATACCATTTTCCACATTGATATGATGATACCGACGACGACGCCGACGAGGACGACTATGGCATGAGAGTTGAGTTGAGGTGAGATGAAAACCAACCAAATGGGATTTGCGGGGGAGAAGGAAAGGAGCGGGCAGCAGCGTTTTTGAAGTGGCTGCGCATGTTTGTGATTAAGAGCCCAGGCTGGCTCCCTTATGCCGAGTGGTATGAGTAGTCGTCGCGCCTGTCCCTGTCCTTGTCCTTCAGGTTCTCGGGTTTCATTGTTTAAAATTTAATTATAATTTAATGCTTAGTAAGCACTATTTCTCGCATGAAGTTTTGTCAGGTGTCTGTCTATCTTTGTCTCTTTCGCCCTCTTTGTGTGGGTGTGTGTGTTGCTGTGGTTTTTGGGCTCCTTTTTGATGGTTTTTTGTGCCAAAGCCACTTGATATTATCACATCAGCAACCGTGCGACCGACTGACTGTCTGCAGGATTCTTTGTATGTACGTTTGTCTGGTTTCTGGCCGTGCTCTTTGTCTAAGCTTTTTGGGTCGTCACCTGGTTTTTTAACAAAGATGAAATGTAAAAGACTTTGATATGGATATAATTTGTTATGGAGTTTGTTTTTGGGTTAGTTTGTTTTGGAGAAAATGCCTCAATGACTGTGTAATAGCAACAGATTGGCATTTTCACATTAACCAGAACAAAAGTTGCCTTTCTCTCTAATTGTTATCATTAAATTTAGATTTTTTCTGTGACTCTAATGAAATGGCCTATAACTTTGACAATTTTAAAATGTTTAAAGCAAAGAAGATATGAAATTAATTAGTAGAGGTTTTTATAACGCAACATTTTTGGTGTTATATGTTTACTTACCTTATGAGTTTAACATTTTAAAAACAATTTCTGATTTGATAAAATTTCGATAATTTATTTGTTATCATTTTCAAAATATACAAATACTACTAGAGTATGCTATCTCATGTGTCTGTTCTTATTTTATTTCTTTCATATTCGTTATTTCTATCTACTCGGATTTATATGTACAGTATAGTTCTTCCATTAAATTCCATTGCTACGTATTTGTATCAATGTTCACATTCATTTTGGCCAAATTAGCTCGACTAATGGCGTGTCCTGGCTGCAATTTTAGAGCCATTCGATAGCAATCGACAGCCTGTTGCTGTTGGCCACGCATTTGTAAAATTGCCCCTAGGTTGGCATGTGCATGGGCGGCGCGGGGTTGTAGGCTAACCGCTTTACGATACCACAATTCCGCTTCGGGTAAACGTTTAAGTAGACGCATTGCATCCGCAACGGCAGCATGGAGCACATAGTTATTGGGTGCCAAGGCAACGGCATTTAAGCGCTGGGTGAGGGACTCCCGATGACGTTCCTGTAGTTCCAGAAAGTCAGCTGCATAAGAGTATTGAGAAGTATTGCAAATATTTCGCATTATGAAGTTGGCTTTCACTTACCATAATGATGATGCACACTGGGCTCCGAAGGAGACAATTGAATGGCTCGTTTGAACCACAATTCGGCCTCTGCATAGTGACTACTCTGTAAATTGATAAATCAACATGAATCGATCATCTCCAAAGAATTTAGTCATTACTTACATTCTTAGCCAGCGTTTGGCCAACGGTTGCATATGTAGCTCTATGGCTTGGCTGCGCCTCCATGGCCAATTCTCGTTCAACTTGTGCTTGCTGCCATTGACCAAGCTCCACATAGATTTCTCCCAATTTCAAATGAAAGTTGGCTCTATCTTCCTTCGCCATATCTTTAAATTTAGTTAATCCTTCAGTCAGAATCTGTATGGCCAATTGGGATTGATTTTCCTTTCTATATAGCAGACTTAGCTGAAGGCAAGCACTGCGCCTTGCCTTTTCATGGCCCAATCTATCACGTACACCATGTCCTGGCAGGCGAATTCCAATTTGAAGTACAGAGATGGCTTCTTGATGTTGGCCCAGTGCCTGGAGAGATGCAGCCAGATTTAAATAGGCCGCAGCTAGTTGTGGTCTTAATTGTATGGCACGACGATAGCAGGGAAGAGCAGCTGTAAAATTTTGCTGCTGTTGATGCACTATACCCCTAAAAGTAGACAACATAATTAAAAGCTTAATAAAGTTTCTTAAAGAGATAAACTTTTCGTTGAAATTCTTGATATAAATATATTTAAAATTTACACCAAAGTAGTTAGCAACTAAGCTTATATTTAAGTAACCTAATTAAACACTTGTGATGTGAAATTTGTAAAACAAAAAAAAAAATTTAAACTTATTTTCAAATAGTGCTAAAAATATTAAGTTTTCCACTAGTTTTAGTGGATAGAGGTCTGTACCTAAATCTGCTAATGATAGAACTTGGTGTTGAAATTGCTTAATATTTGATAATTTGCTAATCTAAATGAAATGTCAATTTGTTTTAAGAATTTTCCATTTCCCATTTCCTTTAAAACGTAACCAAATGGAAATTTAACGAAATTTTCAATTATGAATGTTATTTTTATAAGGACAAGCCCAACATTGCTCTTTTTTTACACATGCAAAAGGAAAATTCGTCACTTGTTTTCCTAAACCAAAGGTAAACATTTTCTTTTAGGACATGAGGCATAAAAATTTAAAATCCCTTGCAAGCTATTTTTACTTTCCTATAAGCTCTACACCTTTCAATTTTATTATTCTCTCTTAAATACTATAAAAAGATTCTTATTGAAATTTCCAAAGAAATAAACTTTGAAAAAGTCCCTTCTAAAATCATAAAGCAAAAATTGTTTGTTAAAAATGCAAGAGAAGGGCAAGAAAATGGAATGAAAAGCTGATGCTTTTCCTTTTGCTGATGCTAAAGCTGAAGCTGCAGCTGCCATACCAGTTATTTAAACCCAAGGGACTGGACTGCACTGGACTGGTCTCGCACTTGGGCCAAAAGAGTGTTGGGCAGTAAATTAACTTTGCCTACGCTTTGCTGAGGTTTCGCTCTCTCTCTCTCTCTCTCTCTTTCACTCTCTGTTAGCCACCACCACGACCACCACTGACCCTAATTGCACTGAAGCAAGCTCAAAAAATACTTGCAAAATGTTGACCTTCAAGTATTTTTCGCTCATTTTCTGTTAGTTTCTTTATTTTCTTTTGAAAAGTTGTGTGTTGTTCTTCATTTAATTAACAGGGAACTATGTACGAGGACTATGATGCTATGAAAATAAGTTTCATTCTGAATGTTGTGAATTGCTCTTTTTTTTTCTTCTTGTTTTCTTGGACAAGAAACCAAGTGGATCACACAGTGTCATCACAAAGGCTGAACTAAATGTTGTATGTTGGCGATGGATAAACAAAAAAAATATCAATGCAATGCAAACGATGCTAGGTTCAGCTTCTCTCCTCCCCCCCCCATCCCAGTCGGTCTCTGGTTTCCGCTTTGGTCCGGGGTATATTATTGTCGTTGGGCTCTTTTTATTCATACATGAGAGAATGTCTGGCTCAGAGTTAGTCTGCTGTTGTATACTGCTCTTGTTGTTCTTCTTTTGTTTTCAAACATCAACACAAAACGTTCGTATGCATGAATAAGTGTTTTTAAAATAAAGAGGCAGCACATTTTATTTTGTTGCTGCAAAAGAATTGTAAGCGTCACAGAACAGTGCAAAGTAAACCTAAGCACAGATTGCACAACATTCAACCGACAGCAGCAGCAGCAAAAATGAGATTTTCAAATAAACATCGCATACACTGAGAGAAATGAATTTCCACAGTTTTGAGCTTAAATTTAATGGAATTTAGGAGCTGTAAGTAAACATTTATTCATTTTCTTAAGAATTTTAACATTATTTAAGTTTAAATAAATAGAATAATTGAAAATGTTACCCACAATGGACAACGGTTCGTATACGTAATATTTATGAATTTAATGAAGTCAGGACTTGAATGAATTTCAAACGTTCAATTATTGACGACTTGGTCGATTCTAATATTTCGACAGCAATCGCATGGGATCGCAAAAATATGCAATATTCAATTGAAACTTTTTAATCCACACTCGCCAGCCAGGACAGGCCAGACAATCAGTCAGTCAGTTAGGTAGCCAGAAAGGCAGAGAACCCGCAGGATTTTGAATTTGTTTAAATTTTTGTTGTTGTTGTTGCTGTTGCTGTGGTGGTTGTTGTTTGCCTCCTGTAAAAATTCCCCATAGAATTTCTTTGCACGCTTGTATCATGCAAAACATTTGTATGCAGAACACCCAACACCCCCCAAAAAAATGAAACAACAAAAAAAGACCAAAAGAACCAAGTGAATGCATACGAATTGCATTCGAACAGCGGATGGATTTGCTCAACTGAATATTGAGTATTCTATTCTATACTATTCTATTCCCTTCCTTTTTTTATATATATATGTACATATACAAATATATATGTATACATATAACTGAATGTTGTTCTATTTTGTATAGATGTTTTTTGTTTCCTCTATCTGGTATTACTTTTTTTTTGGGTTTTCTATTTTTTTGGTTGTGTGGCAGGTAAGCAAACAACAACGCAAACGGAAAACAGAGTGGAAAACTAGAAGAGAGTTGGGACAGAGAGGAGAGTGAAAAACAGAAATCGAATTATACAGTTCAGTGATTTTTCGGTTTTGGTGTTTGGTTGCCTGTTACTTTGACTTCCTCATCTCCCCACACTCGTATAACTCCCCCTCTCTCAGTTAGTCGGTCTCACAGCAGCCGCCCACACTTTAAGCTCTTCTCTCCGCAAACAACAATTCATCCTTTGGCTGTGGCATTTTGCAGCTAAAAATCAGAATCAGAGCAACATCAGCCATGAGGCACACAATAAATCCATTGACAGTTGACTAGACCAGCGGCAGCCGTGACACGGGCGACTGGCTGGGTAGTAGATTGGAGGATATGTCTATTGATGGCTTACGAGTAAATAATATATATAAACAGCTGCTTATCCGCGATATATTTGAGCTTGGATTTTGTTTTCTCTTCGACTTGGGGCAGAGAGGATGGGAGTAAGTAGGTGACACTGAGTTTCGAATTGAATCTGACGACTTTCTTACTTCTACTTTAAAGTGAAAAGCACATTGAAAGGTATAATATTTATCTCGACTTTGAATCGTGCTAACTTTTCGATAAGCTGCAGACAAAGACATAAAAGCAAAACCCAGAGAGAAGCGGAAAAACTTCATAACGGCTGAAAATGAAAATCTTTACCTTGGCTTCCTTCAACGTAGACCATTTCTTTCCTTCATGGGCCAGGGAATCTGCTTCGCCTACTGCATCGTCTCGGGTAACACTTTGAGCCATTTTAATAACTTGCCGTGAAAGGCGTGAAGCCCTAGCAAGTTATGAACTTCGTTCTCATTCTAGACGTCACTCCCCCCGCCCGGTTACCCTTTCATGTCATTGACATTAAATGAAATTTTATCTAAGTTGTCGACAGATTTCCATTTTTACTTTAGTCTTGCTACTTTTGCTTCTTCTTTCTTTTGAGATTAAAAGTTAAGTTTGACTTGGTATTTGAAAATTGGATTCTTTAATGGAAGAAGTAAATTCCATTTGTCTACGAAAAAATAACAGTAAGACAAATCCAAATGGTAGTAACACTGCAACAACAACAATTGGCATTTTTCTGCTGCATTTGAAGAATATGTTCAATTTACAATATACCAAACAATATATACTTATGTGTGTGTATATAAAAATGCTGAAGCATGACATTTTGGCATCCGCTGGGCGTCGGCGTCGGCGGCCTTATTCTCCTCTATCTCCGTCTAACTGCCGAACCCTCGAACCCTTTCAACTCCCTTCTCTGAGGCCAATGACATTGGTTTCTTCCACTTTCAACTTTGGACAACAAACACACAAGTATGCCAGCACCAGCATCAGTAGCTTTGGTTAGTCATAGTGCAATTTACTCTCGTTGCATCCATGCTGAAGGCGACCGCCAACTGAGCACCCCCTGGGATTGGGATTGGTTTTTGGGCTTGCGCTTGGGCTTGGGTCTGGGCCTGGACTTGGGTATATGAAAGGAGTTGCATTACGAGAGAAGCGCAAACACACGCCCTACATGCCAACGCTTAACGATTCCTGCACACATACAAGACTCACAGTGGTGAACACTTCCTTTCCCCCCGCCTTCTGATGCACTATGGGTAAAATTAGGAAAATTTTAATCAGAAATTTCATAAATCAATTCAGATTGCGTAATTAGCTTTTGATTCTAGCTAAAATCTTGAAAACGACTAAATGCACTATAACCTATAAAGGTTTCCGGGTAATTTTCACCTTCGTTTTACAACATAAATTGATTCTAAATAGTCTGTTATGTTTCGAAGTTGTTACCAAAATATTATCTTTTCATTCTAAGAAAAAAATGTAACTAATGACATTGCATTTTGACTGCAATTTTGAGTCATTTATCCCACCGTGTGAAAATGTGCATGAAAGTCAGGAGTCTTTTTTCCAGTTCTGAATATGCAGCTTGTCATTTTCAATAGCTGGCCATTCTTTTGGCTTGGCTTGGCCTGCCCTAACGTGGCCCGGCCTGGACTGGTTGAAACTCGCCTAGCCCGGCGCACTTCTTCTTGTGTTGCCAAAGCCAATGCTCATACGCTCGGTTGTCATTGTCGTTGTTGTTGTCGCCCTGCTTGTTGTTGATTATTGTGTTTGACATAATAGGCTTTACGCTCCAAAAAAATGAAAATGAGTGAGTAGGAGAGAGAGTAAGAAGACGTATACGTATGTACGTACCATATACAGATGAAGAAATCCTTTCGCTTTGCTTCTTTGGCAAATTGTAGGAAAATCCCCTTTCGTTTTGCTTGCCAACTTTTCGTTCTTTTTTTCTTTTTTTCTTTTTTTCTTTTGCTCCTCGCACAACAAAAGAAAAACATAACTGAAGCAGCTGAAGGGACACCATGGCATAGGGGATACAGGGACAGCTGTGCACATCCCTCCCTATACAAATAATTGCGCCGTTTGCTGGGCTGATGCTGTGGAGTAGGGACCCACAGCGGTCACAATGGGTAGTTGGAAACTGAAGTTGAAGCTTGGCTACCTCCATTCATGAATGGTGTAATCATATATTTCCGCCCGCTGCTAAATTGCCTTCGTTTAGAGACCTTCATATCCGAAGAATGGGCAAGGGGGGAATTGAATAAGTAAGTATGTCAGAAAAAAAACAAGAAAACAGTCAAACACTAAAAACAAACAGCATTAAATGGGTCCTATTTCTATACGGGAGCTGTATTATATATGTATGTATAATTCAGTTTTTGCATTTATTTATGTTCCTTTACCTATAAATGAGTAATAGCCCGTTGACTTTTTTCCCTGAATTTTTTGCGTCTATAAATTTATAGAGAGGGGATTATACGATTATAAATTTATTAATTTTAATGTAAATATTTTCTGACATATTTATAAAAAAAAAAAAAAAATGCACTAAAAGCATTTATATTTTACATTTTTTATAAAGCATTGCAATTAAAATTGTACAAAATTAAAGACAATTTGACGTTATGCCCTTGTAGAGGGTATTGGAGGTATATTATGTGTTTGTAATTCAAAGATGGATTGAATCTATAACCTCTATTTTTTATTAGCTTTAACAGAACCCCTCTTGTCACCTCTTTCTTTGCAATAAATCGTTTTTCCATTAGTTTAAGTGATAAATTCCTCAACTTATGCGATGAAACATGCTATTATCTTTCCCATATGCATATAGGTTTAGTTTGTGGGCTTTTCCGACTTTGTTGTACTCACATTTTGGCTTAAGCTTCAATCAGTTACCCATTATAGATCCTAGGATTTATCTGCCATCGACTATTCATCAACAAAAAAATTATAGCATTTACTAATTAATGACAGATATATATCGTTTCAGTTAAAATTCAATGACGATCCTCCTCCAACTATTTATGGATTTTTTTTCAAGGTTTTGTATTTAAATCTTATTGTTAATTAATAAGCTGATATTGATTTTGTAAAAGTTAACAAGTTTTAAAGTTGAGCTTAAGAATTTCGGAGATTCCATTATTCATACCAAATTATGTTAAACTTTTTGGCTAAAGTCTTTCGATATTATTAATAGAAGTTGACAAAGTTCTCTTATATTGGTAATTTAAGAATATGAATCAGGATCCTATATTAAAAAATGTAGAGGATAATCATTAATCATTAAAAACATTTTGGTCTGTTTTGACTTTCTATAAACTTGAAAAAGGTTTTTGTTTTTTTGCAATATTCTGTGCCTGAATTTTCAATGTTGAAATTTGTATTAAAGACAAAGTACGTACATACATATGTGGAACACCTGAGGGTTGTGTCATTCATAGTCTTAGGTTTTATTATGCCCTAATTAACAAGCATATCTGGAGGGGATTAGACGATTGAAGCGCAAGTATGTAGTTCAAATGATTCATTCATTTCTGCAATATTGTTTCAAAGAGTGCTTCCATTCGCAGGAGAAGAAAGGGGAAAAGGGAGTTGCACGGGGTAAAGGAAACGGGCGAAGGCAAATGCAAAGGGAAAGCGAATGAGAAAGAGAAAATACCAACCAGAAGCTATTTGCTGTTGATGGGTGCCGAGTGCATGCAAATTGCCATCGAAAAAGATGCAAAACATGTGCCCAGGACACCGTTCTAGAAGCAGCCTGAGAGCTAAAGTTGATTTGTATGCGCGTTGGGTTTCCCCCACCTATTTTTTTGTTTTTGCTGCTTTTGCTACTCCGCCTCCTGCTTCTTCGATGTTGTCCGAACGTTTTTGCCCACAAAAGTGAAGCAGCAACAGCAGCAGCTGCCATTTGGCATTAAGACCCCTTTACCACCATCACCGAAACGCCCCAAGGTCGCGCCCAGCCATTCACTTTGAGCTTTTGAATTTTGAAAAGGCTGCAAGCTATAAAAAAAGAAGACGAGAAGGAAAAAAAAAAACACTCGCACAAAAACTGACATCATTTTGTGGATTCAGGTTTCATGTTCGACAGCAAAAAACGCGCCAGAAAGGCGGGCAACATTTTCGCCACCATTTGACCCTTCCTCCCCATCGTTTCAAAGGAAAAAAGGGCTCCTAGCTAAGGATCGTTTACTCACAGATTAAAGTGGGCATCAGCCATAGTGGAACGATGTCGAATGGCCGCTTCTAGAACCAATTTGGCCTCATCATAACGTCCTTGAGAGCTAAGAATGCTGCCCAAATTGCCCAAAGCTGCAACGATATGAAATTTCTGTATATAATCTCAATTGTATATTTTAATATTTTTTGCAGACTATTCACCAACCTTTGGGTGGATTAATATGAATGGCGCTGCGATAAAGTTCCTCTTCGTTTCGCCAATCGGAGTTTCGTTGAATTGTGCGTAGACTGAAGGCACCTACAATTATGCCTAGGCAACAAAGAAGTAAAATTTTGCCACAGCCAAAGTCTTTTCTCTGCCAAAGCTGGCCAAAACCATAGCCAAAAATGAGGCAATAACCAACACTGGGCAGATATAAAAGACGCTCGGCGACCACAAAGCCCACATAGAATAACATATTGGTGGCAGGGAGAAACGGCAGTACGAGAAAGGCCAGGCCTACCAATGGAGCCGACGATGGCGAAGTGGCCGAGGAAGAGGAATCAGTCTGCTTGGTAGCTTCCTTTGCCAATCGCTGATTGCTGCTGTATCTATATAGATCAAGCTGATAGTGACATGAACAGCTATGTCCTTGCCAGCCCAGGCAACTATGTCCTCCCAATCGCTTTAGCAATGGCAAACTTATATTCGCCATGGCCCTGTAATCCATTCTCGTCGAGGCTTCCAGTTTAAGGCTCTTCCAGATGATTGTCATTAGAGTAGCATAGAAGCCAATGGTAAGTAGATTCCGAGCATCCCACAGACTTCGTATGCGAGCTATGGCATCCATGCTCCAATCGAAACTTAGTCGTTGCGGCCATAGAAGTAGTTGGAAATTAACTACAGGGAGATGGAAAAATGTCAGGGTACGTGACCACCAGCAAGGTTCATGGGCTGTGGGATTATCAGCCGAAGCAAAAGCAGTGCCAGGTCGTGGCAGAAGATTGAGGCGACAGTACAGGAAGGAAGCCAAAGAAATGCTTAGGATGCTTAATGACCACAAGCGATGCTGCAATATGGCAAAGATAAACGAGAAACAAAACGAACAAATTAGTAAAATTTAAAAATATTTTGAGTTCTTAAAAAGTTGTCTAATAATTTAAATACAAGAGCACAACTAAAAGCAATTCCTTAAAATATTAAATCAGCTCCCCAATATGGCCCTATGGATGAATCACTAACGACAACTAGACCTCTTTTAACATATCTTAACTTAAGACAAATGTTATTTAGGGCTATTAACGAAATGAAGAGCTAACTACCATCACCTTCGATTAAAATTAAACTATTTTAATAATGAATTTATAACAATTCTTAAAAATTAAAAGTGAAATTTTGCATTCGATATTCAACTCTCAACTGATTTCTACCCAATAGTGAAGGTTTATACATTTACTATATAATGATCTTGATCTCATATAGGATATAACATAAAGAAGCCATAGCCTCTGAGTATAAATATTGGATAAATCTAAAACCTCATCAGACATTTAAAAAAATTTGCCATATAAAAAGTTAATGTATACGACTTAAAGTTATTGTCACTTACCTTATCTTCATATTTGCGTGCCATCAACACATCGCACATTCCACAAAGGAGAAGCGCCGTTATGGCCGTCTCCTTGCACAGTAAACCCATCATAGCCAAGAGCAAAGTTAAGACCAATGACCGGGCATCTCGGTTCTGCATGTGCCGTCGATAAGCCAGGTAGGTGAGTAGATAGCACACACAGGCAGCCAGATCGGCTCGCCCCACTAGGCCCGCTACTGCTTCCGTATGGATGGGATGACTCGCAAAGACAAGACCAGTGGCAAGTATTCCGCTTCGAGTGGGCAACAATGTCTTGGCCACCAAGACCACCAGCAGGGTAGCCAGACAATGAAGGAGAACATTGATCAGGTGATAGCCGCCACCCAAAAGGAAATTGAGGCGGAAACTCAGGACACACAATGGACGCCAGGAGCCATGGGAGCCAGTATCCGTGAGCTCTGTGCCCCAATAATCATGCTGCAGCAACTGAGACAAGGAGAAAGGACTAACGCCAGTCACGTCTGCATTGCCCAAGATGGCGCGCCTGTAACGATAAAGTAACCGTGTGTAGGTAAGAGCAGAGACAGATAGAGAATGAAAGGGAGAGAACGAGCGAAAGATGAGTATGGAGACAGCAACAACAACCTGTGGCACACACCTGTCCTATTAATTAAAATGATTAATTGCTTCTTCCTTGCCCTAAGGGTGAAATAAATGCTTGCCTTGGGGCTGCTTCTTCCTCGACTCGACTCGACTTGGACTTGGACTCAATTCATCTCATCTTTCCTGTTACATGAAACCTGAGTACACCTCAAAAATGCAAGGCTTGTGTCCTTTTCCCTTACAATACTTCTGCTTCATCTTCTTCGAAGACTTTCCACTTAGACAATTCATTAAACGACTTGTGCACTAGCCAAAAAAAGTTTCAATCGTATTACCAGGAAGTTGGTGTTGAAATTATTAAGTTATTTATTTCCAAGGGATTAGTGAAAATAATCATGCAAACTGACAACAACTAAACTCATTGGATAAGAAAAGTACAATAAATTTTAAATGAATTGAATAGTTTGGCATATTGTACTCATAGAGGTTTTGCAGTGGGATGCTGGCTGCGCTGTGGTAAGCGTTATATTGACCAAAACTTATCTTCTATTTTTGGATGGTTTTACATGGAAAACTATCTCATTGTCAGATTTGGTAAAATAATCCCACTCCTTCACTGATTTTTCGTATAGCACTTAATGATATAGTGTTTTAAATACTTGATCTCTTTCAGGTTAGCTTAAATGTCAAGTTTCCTTCAAGAGTACAGAAGGACATGGCTATATCGACTCAGCTTTTTATGCTGAACAAAAATATATTTACTTTATGGGGAACGTTTCCTTCTCTGCATTACAAACATACCCTTTGCAAGTGTTTTTTTAAATTGCTAAAAGAACATGCAGTTTTGCTGCATTTTGCTGGTGTCAAACAAGCAGAGAATTTTGTATACTTTCTCGAAAAGGGTATATAAAGGTTGGTTAAAAACGGAAAAGTTAAATAAGGAAACATCTCCATATAAAGTGCTAAAATAATTAGTTCGCTCAACTATACAAAGAGAACCCGGATTCGAATCCCAGGCTATTTTTTTGCCTTAGTTGCCAATGCTTGTAAAATATGGTTGGTAATAGTTTACAACTATATCCTATACATATAATAATAATAATAATAATTAGTTGGATAATCCAAAATTAGCTCCATTGATATTTAATTTTTATAACAAAAGAGCCTTTGCACTTTAACGAAAAATAACCTACCATTTTTCTTTTTTCGACACTTTTCCAATATTGTCAGAATATATTCTTCGTACCTACATACAAATGACTTTAGATCGTTTAATTTGATCATTAAATACTATTTTCTATTTAGTAAGGTAAAAGTGAAGAAATTCGAACCAAAAAGGTATTCTAGCATACATTTTTAAAGGATAAGTTGTTGTAATCGATAAGGAATTTTAAAAACAGAAAATTGGAGACAATATATTTTATTTCTATGAAGGAAGGAGACACATTAGTACTTTGATTTTTACATACTCCGTTCCCATGTTTTTTTTTTTAGATAGCAAAACAGGAATTAAATAAATCCTTTGGAACAGATTATTTATTAATATTTTGAACAACACTTAAAATTTTTTAAGATGTTTAACAAACAATAACGAAACTTCTAAATGCTGCTCCTTATATATTTCGGTTATTTATTGGTTCGGTTATTTATTTCGGTGTGGATTGTAGACTATTTAATATTCATATGAAATCCAGTTGGAATTTTAGTAGGAAGAACATGAAACTTAAAAAGACTTAAATAATTTAAAATTAAACCCTTAGAAACATAATTGTAAAAAAATATGCAGTTTGTGTTTTCATTGTATTTACATAATAAGTAAGTTATTTTCAGAGAAATCTTAACTTTTATGTGCATTTGTTATATTTTTGATCTTCTTAAATGCTAAAAGTTAAAATTTTAATTTTTAGAGAAACATTCATAAACTACATAATATCAGAAATATTTGTTTTGCATTTTTTGGAAGAATTCATTTAAATACATTTTCCCATAAGTGTTCTCAAAATAAAGTAAACGACATTTGATTAATTTAAAGTTGATGAAACAAAGTCTAGGTATGTATGTATACATATATGTATATATATGAACGTATGTATGTACATATTTCTACCTGCACTAACAGCAAAAGTTATAAAAGTGAAATTCATGTAGAGTTTCATTTGTCAGCTATGTCCAATTTAATAAATTAGAATTCAGCTTCTAATGAAATTTTTTATGCATTTCCACAAAGTTGAAATTATTTAAGTTTGTATTTCTGGCAGGGTATGATAAAGGTTGTTAATTTTCAGAGTTTTTCTTATGAGTATGTTTGTATGTACACAGGACTCTCTTGTTTTTGCCCTGCACTCAGCATATAAATATTGTGAAAAGTGGCGAGCGACAGTGGCCCGCACCTGCCTCGATTCACCCTGGCAGCCTCTTTATGTATTACCTACCGCCCATACCTAGCACTTGGCACTTGATTAATTGCCGATTTGTTGGCGTACTTTGTGTCGTTGTTGTTCTACAGTACACATACAGTCACAAGCACACACACACACACATACATCCACCCACTTATTGTCCTGGCATGGAGTTAGTGTCCACGGCTCTTTGGTAATTGCCACACCGTTGTACATTTTACTTGTTGTTCTAATCGATTTGGCTAAGCGAAGAGAACCAAGGTTCGGTTCGGTTCTGGACTCATTGTTTGGTTGTTATCGGTATTGTTGTTGTTGTTGGTCCTTGTTGTTATTATTGTTGCACAGTTTGTGAAATTTATAGTGGGCTTGCAATAATACGAAAAGCTATTTTATGCATAATTAGTTTTTAGATGTATCCAAGTAAATGTCATTAATTAACTTTCTAACTTTGTTCTATGCGTTGGGTTTTCACTAGATATAAAATTACTTCACAATCAGAATACTGGCAGAGTGAGTGGGCGACGCCTCGTGAAAAGATTTATTTATCAAAAATTGTCAAACTGCGAAAATATTTGCATAAATTTGAATACCATGATTACGGTATCGCCACCGAGCAACCGAAGAAAAAGGTGAAAATTGCGAAAAATTTATATAGTTGGGGCATAATGTATCAAAATTATTGCAAAAGCAGCAACAAAAATAAATGCTTTAACGTTACGTTGTTTGTTAAAACAAATGTAGAATGTGGGTGCTTCCTTTGGAATGTTAGAAAAATTCCAAAAATTCAGGCAACTGAGATAGTGCTCTTCAAATTGTGATAGCTCCTTGGTCTACTTCAATATAACAGAATTGGATAAAAGATTAGTCTAAAGAAGTTGATTAGTTTTGGCAAATTTCAATGAAATTATGAAATGTTCATCATGTGTCTTCATTTTGAAGAAATTTTCAATTGAATGTTTGAATTTCCAACTATCAATTTTGGGATCAATTATTTAGATGGTTATATTTAATTGAAGCGCCTTATATTAAAGACTTAGTATTAATTGGAACCTTTCTGTGTTTATTGCAAAAGTTAAAAATTTATTTGAATTTATGTTATTTAGTCATAGTCTCAGTTTCATTAATTTTCTAAAATTTCTAGTATTTCTTTATTGTTTTCACTTAAATTTTGAAGCAATAAATAACAACTGTTCAGGAATTATTTTCTTTTATCTATTTCATTCACTCATTTTCTATCTAGCAAGCTTTCACTTCATATTTCATTTTATCTCTTTGAAAAATGTTTTACCTTTATTTAAAGAGATTTTTCCTCACTTTTCTCTTGTCTTCGTTTTTTTTTGTTGCTTTCATTTTTTTTAATAGGTGCTGTGCCTACAGGACGTTGCTGGTCACCCAAAAATTCACACCTACAACTTGATAAATTTCCTTTTTTTTAACAACAAAATGTTGCCAAACATCCCCAATCTGCAGTCTTACAATAATTTATGTGCCGTATTAAAAGGACAGCGGCAACAACAGCAACAGCAGCAACAACAATAACAATAACAAGCATCAGCAACAAGCAAACAGCAGCAGCAACGTTACGTATACGTAATTTTGATGGCACACTCCTCTGGTTGGGGTAACGTTATTTTGTGCTGTCGTTTTTTCACTTTTTTTTTCTTTCTTCGGTGTTATATACGTATATAAAATCGAAAATTTTCACTTTACATAAGCACGGCAACAGCAACATCAGCAGCAACAATAACATTACGTACAAGTGTTGCGGGTTGAGGATATGGGAGGAGGTTGAAGGTAAAATACTGTGGAAATGGAAGAATGGTGTCCACGTTTGGTTCTCCATCTACTCGTTTTCTGATGCTATGATATATTGTCTTCAACAAAAGCCAACCACAGTCCTGCTTGGCTATATGCATGTGTGTGTGTGTGTGTGTTTGGACCGATGTATAGTGACCTAAAATAGGAAAATTTAAAGCATAATGTGTACAGCTATCTTCCTAGGATTACATCCTTTAAACTTTTCAACTGACTAGTAAGGCGACTCGAGTTTGTCTTTCCGATTTGGATGGAACGAAAAATATGGGTTTTGTTAGTCTCAGGTAAAAGGGAAAATTGCGAATTGAAAAAACAAATATTTTTTAACGCGTAACCCCAAATTTTTAAAGTATTACCAAATTTGGTACAGTGGCCTGTCTAGTATGTACATTCAGAAGGAGTTTATGGCCCTTACGAGTGAGTAAAATCTTTTTTCTCTAGCATTATTTAAAGTATCATAAAAATATAGATTACTAATTTGTATAATCTGTAATTATATAAAATTTTAAAAATCGTAACACATGTAATAGATAAGAACGTAACGGAGTTTTGTACAAATATAATAAAAAAGATGAGTTTGTTTAGAATGAAAATCCTTAAAACAACCTTTCCGATTTTGGAAAGAAGAAAGGTTTTGCTTCTGGCCAGACCATGTTAAATGAAGACTACTTTTTGACCTAATAACAGGCTATAGCTCAGTTCATTAATTTAATACTTCTGACTTATGTTGTATTTATTTGTTTTTCAAGTTTCATTAAAATCCAAATCACAACTAAGCAATATCTACTTCGATTTAATAATGTGACTACTAGATATTGACATAAATTGATTATAAAATCTTCGCCACAGTCGTGAGAGTTATTAGGATTAATATACTACTGACATACTACATGAATCCTCAGCATTGCTCGTTAGAGTTAGTTAGATCTTTTAAAATTCAAAATTGTCTACACTGTAATCCCGTTTTATGGATATACATCTAGGTTAAAACAAGCTGCTGCCTTTAAGAACAATTTTTTATTTTATACTTAAAGTTTTAAAACAAGTGAACAAACATTTTACTGCATTTGTATTGTAAGATAAGTTGAGAGATGATGAACATTTTTGGTTCTGATTGCCAAGTTACCAAGTGAATGAATAGTGTTAAATTAGGATGCTTTAAGTTTTAAATTGTATGAAGCAAGCAAAAAAGTGATAAAGTCAAACCCATTAAATGACAAAATCAATTTTTTTCGCTATATTAACCACAATGTTTATGCCACTGTGGCAATATGTGTTGTGGTTGTCGTTTGCTGCTCATTATCCCATGTATGTATATGTACATATATGTATGTAGACTCTTCCTGGAGGCTCTCTAGACGCCAGAAGGATACCAGGACACCAGGAGACGAGCTGAGTTGAGTTGAGACTGCGAGTGAAAAGCGTACGATAACGGGGCAGCAACATGCCGCACTTGTAAGCTGCTTCAAGCTTTTTGGGCATTGTTGTTGCCTTCTGCTGTCACCCTGTAGTCCCTATACCCGGTTACCCACCCACTTTTCCTCTTCGCCCATTTCCACTATAGGTTCTGCTGTTGCTGACAAAGTGTTGGCCTGGCTTGGTTTTGGTGTTGATGTTGATGTTTTTCCATGTTGGCCTTGGTATTGCTGTTACCATTGCTATTGCTATTCATTCACTAGTTACGATGATAAAGCACAAAAAAGAGCACAACGGAAATTCTGCTGATGACGATAATGTTGACGCTGACAACAACTTTTGATGACGACAAGAAATTAAGCTCTATGCTGAAAAGGTGCCAGAAAGGGCCATGCCCCAAGGTGCAATGGAAATTTTTGCCTTTCAATATTTGCAGATTTGAACAAATTGAAGCTGCACACACACACACACACATTCAGAGCATTTTCTTCGATTCTTTTTGTTGTACTTCATCTACTTGTGCTTTGTGCACTTCCGATAAGAATTTTGTTTGCCTTCACCTCATCTCATCTCACTTCATCTCCATCCACTTGTTCTCTTCATCCCATCGACTAAAAATTTTTGTGGTTGCTTTGCCAGAAAAGATGAAGAAAAATGCCAATTGAAATTGAAGTGTAGATGAACGAAAAAAACCACAAAAAAAGAAGCAAAAAAAAAAAAAGAATGAGAAAAGAGGAAAAAAAGCAATAGCATTTGCTTTATAGGACGAAGTAGTTGAGCACGTTCACTCACAGCGAATTTGTAAACCCAATTTGTGGCACTAGCCATCCCCCCTCCCCCCCACTTATTCCTCTAACCTCAGGACTCTTCATTCTCACCTTCTATGCCACACTTGAAACCATTTTTTTTTTTTATGGAAAAATTCATATGTTCAATAGCCAAACAGTAAAAAAAATGAAATACAGAAAATCTCTTCAAAATCAAATATTGCATTGAAAATATGAATTTTTATACACAAAATATTTGTGCAAATTCTTTGCCATTTCAGTCTTTGTAAAATGTGAAATCATTTGATTTGACGAACCCTAAAGGAATTCCCCATTTGTTGTATTTGATTAAAACTTGAAAATTTACACCCCAAGGCATCAGAATAAAAAACAAATTGAATTTGTAAATTTATAGTTTATTTGAAATGAATTTATTTGCATTTTTGTCACTTTATAAACTCTTTCTTTAAAGAGCATAAAATTAACTTTCTGGTTTCAATTTTCTTCTTTGGTTTGGAAGATGTATCCAACATCCTTGTTGGAATTGTTTGAGATGTGTGAAAGAAGGTCAAAAGTTGTTATAAATAAGAACGAATCAAATTCATCCAAAAACATTGTGTTAATCAAAAAGAGAATAAATTGAGAATAGTTTATACTAAAACCTTTTTGTGAACTTTCAAAATAGTGTTCATCTTTCTCAGACATTTCTTTCTTTCATTATTTCTCGATTAGAAATCTAACTTGGAATTTGTAAGTTGTCCCAAAAACCTCTAATATTTCACTAAGTATTTAATAACAAAAATTAGCTGGCAATCTTATTTTCCTCTTCTTACCTGTCTTGTTGTTTCAAACTCATAAGACACTTTCATTGGAAGGACAATTTTTGTAAGCTAAAGACCCCTAAATAGTTAAAGCCATTATCTAGAACTTTAGTTGTAAATATTCCACAAAGTTTAATTTTCTCAACCTCACCCCTTGAGTGTGTGTGTCTGCATTTCTTTTTTATTGATGTGTATTGTATATTTACTTATAAGTTTTATACCCATTTCCTGTTGAAAAAGTATTGTCATTTATCAAAAGTTTTCTTACTTTGATTTCCTCCAACTGCAACTGATTAAAAACACATATATCAGTGCACATATCTTGTAGTATTTGCAGAACAAAAGATATTACCTTCGAATGTATATACATATGAGAGTGGGAATCAAGGCAAAAGCAAAACGTGAAGAACAATTCACATTATTTTCCGCTCCTCCCCGCTATCGTTACCACCGCCCGCATTTCATGGCTATTGCTTTTGGTTTTGGTTTTTGCTCTTTTTTCCAGTTGATAGGAAACAAATTGAAGGGAATGCTGCCATTTAATAAATCATGTTTTGTTTGGCTTTGGCCTGACAATAATAACTTGTGCTCATGTGGCCACTGTGGCCATGTTCTACGGGTGACCACAGCAACAACAACAGCAACAACAAGCCAATAGGTAGGCCCCTTCGTAGTGTTGGCAACTGCGTGAAAGTGACCACAGGAGCTTCCGTTACAGCAAAAAACATAAACTGCCAACCAACTTTTTGTCCACGAAAGTGAGGCAGCATATTAGAGACAGGAGAATGGGAATGGACGAGGATGGCGATTGGAACCCTCAGTTACATAAGTTGCGTTTATTATTTGTATGTATCTACATGGGGTGTGTGTGTGTGTGTGTTACTATTTGTGTAAGTTTTGCGCCTTCCATGTTTCCTGGACGTAACCAAAACGAAAACATAAACACAAAATAACAAGGATATGGTCTAGCGATGACAAAGTGACAATCAAATTTATGAACAAACTTTCTTAGCTTGTTTTTTAAGAAATAAGTACGGTACTTTAGAGATATTTTAAACGTAAAGTAGACTGACTATCTCATTTGGCCTTAGTTATAATATCATATATGAGTCAGTAAACCAAATGTAAGACCTGTTTATCGGTTTCAAGTACTCGAATAAACTAAGTGTTTTCTACTCGTCTAAACATACAAAATCTTGGAAGAAGAAATGTTCATTGGAAATACTAATACTAACATTAAACTAGAAAACAAGAACCTAGTACACAATAATTTAAACCTAAAACGGAGTATCTAGTTTATTTTTTATTAACTGGGCGGAAATGAAAATGATTTATTCATATGAAGACTATTTTATTTATTTTTTAATCAACAATGCTTTATTCGAAGATTAGGTATTTACGCACAGTACATTCCAAAAGTTCTTTGAATTTTACAAAAGACGCATTCCTGGGCTGCCTATTGCTTACTTTAAGGGGCAAATTTCCTCAATTTTACAGCTCTATGTAGCTATAATAACTGTGATTCCTGATAAAATAGTCTTCTTAGCATTATTGGTTTCGTCTTCGTCACGTTGCCATCTCTAAATGTGAAAACACTTTGGGTCAACTTGCCTCAACAATTGTTCTTTTAGAATTGGAGTCGAAGAGTAAGAGAGTCATGCAGAAGCTTTACGGGTTGACTTCGTATTTCGTCTACGAAACGACCATGATGGCGTTTTGTATCCTGGCCAGCGCTCCTGGAACTGGACAGCCACTACGACTACTACTCCGGCTATTGCTGTTACTACTCCTCGTGTGTGTGTGTGTGTGTGTGTGGCAAGTCCTTGGGGAAATTCCTGTCCATTGTACATGACTTTTGATATTTATGGGTAATTTCGTTTTGCGTTTGCAGCATTTCAATGCAAAAGGTGAGACAGAAAAAGAAAGTCTACGATAGAGTAAGACAGAAGCACAATCCTCATTGTAAGCCAGGACATAAATCAACATTTTGTTTTTTAATTTGCTTCACCGTCTGATTCTGACAATAGACCGAAAAGGAATACAAATATATATATATACATTCGTATATATAGCAGTTGTATATGGACTACAAAGAATAAACAACAATTGCGATAAGCTTACAGTTTTCCTAGCAAGTTTTACAATTAGGCAACGGCAGAATTTATTATTGTGATTTTATCAAATAAATGGCGGGCACTTGGCGGGCACTTGGCGAACAATTAATAATAAAGTTTCTCCTTTTTTTTTAACTTTGTTGTTGTGTTTTTTTTTTTTGTTTTTTTACGTTTTTGTCGACAAAGTGTGGCCTCAGGGCAAACAGACCAGCCTGTTTTACCTTCATCAAGTTGGGCTGACATATGGAATTTAAAATTCGAAGGGGGAGGAGAGGCCAAAAGCATACACAGCCGTTAAGGGAGGGAGAATTGTCTCCTCCCCTGCTCTTACCTGTCATCGTAGACAAATCCAGCATTTAATGTGTTTAGGTACAGAACAAAAGCCAATGCCGAGCAACCAGCGAGATGTCCTTTGTAGTGTGTGTCCTTTTGTCGCCTGTCCATGCTGCCATTAAAAGGGAGAGAGAGAGAGAGACAAAAAAGAGAAGACAAATGAAGAAAATGTGCATAAATAATTTAAAGTTGAGAGTGTCATAAAATATATGTCTGCAAATTAATTCTGGTAGGCTTTTCCCTTCTAATCCCAGACGAGGAACAAAAATATATACATACATAAGTAGACTACCAAACCCAGATTCACCTGAGACTTTATGAGAGATTTTTGTTTGCATTTAAACAGAAACTTTTTTCAAGAATTTATTTATTCTTTTGCATTTGCCATTACCTAATGTGTTTTAAGGAAATTCATTCACTTTATCATTTGCCGCTTTCTCATTCACTGGAATACCGCCTATTTCCATTTGTCCTTTTTCGTTGGCTTAAATAATGAAAGCAATCAGCAATCAAAACTGTTGAATGCAAACAAACCGTAACGCACGTACCTAATGATTATTGCTCAAAATGGAATGGGAATGGAAATGGAATGGATATGGCTGGACAACTGTCGCTATCATCATTCTCATTCCCATTCTCATTCCGATTGCCATTGCCATTCCCATCATCGTCATCATCGCCATCATCGCCATCATTGTCTCTTGTATTCGTATCCGTGGTCCGTACTATATGTCATGACATTCTTCGTTTTATATTAGCCGCAGACATGTTGTGTCTGTGTTTCTGTCTGCTTCCCGCCCTTTATTCTTGTCTCCACCACCCTGTCACCCTTTCCTTTACCCCTCCCCCACCGTCTCACCAGTTGTGCGTTGACGGAAATTAAGCGTTACGAGAACATTTCTGAATCGTGTGCCCAGGCAGAACCACGGCGCATGCATTGCAAGTGGACTGTGATGTGAAAATGGTGAAAAACAGGAATATGTATACTGAATGCAGTTTCATACAGTGAGAAAATTAAAAATTAACCAGACAATAAGTATTTTAATCCTTTATAAATGGAAAGTTCTTTGAATGATGTGGAAAATAAGAAAACGGATATCTTCATCTATCTCCAAAACAGTCTTGATTGTCAGGATTTTCTTGAGTTATTCGATATTGACTAAGGTTTTATCGAAAAGATATTTGTAAATTGATCTTACGCTTAGCCTTTAACTACATATTTGAAGTTTCATTAAATAAGTTATTACTGAAACTTAAAGTATTTCAAGTAAATTGAAAAATCTAAGGCGGAATCCTTAAATTCTAAGTGCGCGTAGTATAACTAAGGATTAGATCAAATTGAATTTTCCTTCATACCTTCTTTGAAGTTTATTGAAACCAAAAGTCATTCTATATAAAATTTCAACAAAATCAGCCAACACCATTTTCTAAATGGCCGAGTTAAACACTTGATAAACTCCCAGTAACAATCTCTAGCCAAGTAGAATCAAATCCTTGTTTAGAACTTCTTCATTATGATAATACGAATTATTATAATGAATATACGTTACGTAAAGTAATTTATGTGTCAGTTATATATATTACTAATTCTTTTGGTAAAAACAGCTCTTCAGTCTCTACAAACTTGTTTAAAGGATGTCTTTTTCTTCAAGTGTATGACCTATGCAATGCATTCCGTTGTACAATTCCTGTGCCATCATTGTTCGCATCAGTCTCAGCCTCAGTCTCGGTTTCGGTCTCTCAGTCCCTTGTTTTTGCTAGTGGTCGCCATTGTTGCTCTTGGATGTTACTCGGTTAGCTGTTGGCTGTTTTCTGTTGTCATCATCACCATCAGCGCCATTACAAGTAATGAGTGCGGTCTATGGGTCGCTTGGTACTGGCACTCGTTGGACTTGGGTTCTTGGTGGGGTCAGGTCATTGCATGAAAATTGTTATCTCGCACACTGCAGACGATTTCCGGCAGGCATTTTCATCATGTCCATTGGACCAGGCATTCAACCTACCCACCGACCTACCGACTCACCACTTCTTGTCCAACACTACCTCACCTATATATGTATGTATGTACGTACAAAGTCCTCCTGCGATTTCGTCAGAGAAATTAAGTCGCACCGTTTGCAAATGACAATGGTCTCGGCAATGGCGTTTTTTGCTCTCGTAGGAAATTCCGCGGACCATTTTGTGTTTGTCCCTGATTTTTTGTGCCAGTTGTTTTTTCAGGTGAACTATTGTTCCACTGTTTGCGGTTATTTTCATTGGACTTTACCTTAATTAAGTGAATTGTGTGTGCGATTTTTTGTTTGCTTGTTTCCTTTTTTGGGTGAAACTAACAATAATGTGATTAAAATTTAAAATGGAAATCTGTAAAATCTCTTATCCAACGTCATAAGGAATTAAGAATTTCAAACAGCAAATGAATCAATAGCCTATGTACCCACTTATGTATAGAACCACATACATATATGATTGTAAATATATCTCTTGATATGCTCAACGGGGGGTTTCGTTACGCCCATATCCCAAAGCTATTTCCATCAGCACACATACAAACGGCAACCGAATTTCTCATCTGTGTATGTGTATATCGTTTTGGCTTTGACTTCCTCGTTTTTGGTCTTCTGAAATGACGTTGCTAATGAGCTCTAATAACGATAATAATGCCCTACCAAATATACTAAAATATAAATATCTATATATGTGTGTGTGTGTGTAGATGTGTGCGAGGGTATCTTGTATAAATAGCAGTCGTTTTGTGTGAGTGTGTGTGTGTGTGTGAGTTGGCATGCCAAATATGCAATTGATTGGATGATAGTGATAGTTTGTTTAGGGAATATGCCACTTAAATATAATGATTTTTCTAAAAATATCATCAAAATGATATAAGCATTAGAAAGGGAGGGGAGCAATCGAGAAGGGTAAATTGAATATCATCTTAACGAATCATCCATGAATACCAAATTTAAGAATACCATCAACACGGAAAACCAATTTGTTGTGGAGCATACATCTGGCATCAATCTAAGACGCATTTATAATGTTACCTATTTTGTTATATGAATCTTTTGTAAAACAAGCCAAAGGACAATGTCAAGGGACTATTGAATCATGAATTCCATAAAAGAGTACAAGTCTTTACTGTACAGTAAATATATTCATGTAGACTTGTATGTAAATGAAAATGAACGAATTTTAAGAAAATGCAAGAAAACCCAATCAACTAAGGATGATACAAACAAGTATTATTACATCACCTTAAATTATGTTGGGAAAATCTTTCTTTCAGAAAGTTGAAGCAAAAATTTCAGTAATTTAATTTATTGATTTTGTGCCTTTTGAGTTTAAGCCAACAATGTCTGCAGGCATACAACAATTTGCCAGGTGTTACCAACTTAAACTTTAACGAAAAGTCAGAGACCTTCAGCTGAACAATTAATTTCGATTGCCAGACAAAATACAATATACACATACATACATACATATATATGTATATATATATGTTATGTTGGGGGGCAAGAGAAATTGAGTGAGTATTAATCAAAAAGGGCGACAAAGACTTTGGACTTGAATGAAGAGACTGTGTCATGATGACAGGATGCGTCAGCTGGCGCCATGAGTTACTTGGCTAATTTTTGGTTATATATAGCTGATTTGTCCATATAATCAAGAAGGATGAGGCTGTATTGTACATAGAGACCAACATACATATGTATATGGCCTTGATCAAATATGTTTGGCATTTGCCTAAAAAGTCAAAGTGCAATTAACAAGAGACAATTTGCTATCGTAGATTTTTCTCAAATCACTGTAAATATTTATTTTCAATTTCGTATGCAAATGTTTCACTCTGTCTGTGTGTCTGCGACTCCATCATTAATCAGAGAGCAACCCCGGTGGCAGATAAAAATAATTACGTTGTCATGTTTACGTTACTGAAAATTAGTCTGACAGTATCTTCTATGTGATGATGATATCTTTGATGTGATGTCAAGACAAGAACTTTTTCACTCTGCTTGGGTTAGCGCTCTCTCGTTCTCTCTGGCATTTTTTGTTTTATTAAGTAAATCAGCTTAAAAGCATGTTGACCTTATTTTCGAGACGGAAATTGTATATATAGAGACCGTACACCTTAAACCGGAAACGGAAACATTATTCCCAAAATGTCAAAACCATAACGAAAACCCCCCACCCACTTTTTTTTCCTTTGTTTCTGGGTCACTCGAAGGCAGACAGAGAAGAACCCAAAAAGCTTAAAAAAAAAAAAAAAAAAAAAAACTGAAAACACACAAAAAACTGAAACTGAAAATGGGGACAGACATTTGCACTGACCTAACCTGACCACTGAAGCTACAGCTGCCGATGGAGAAGAAGCCCGAGTGCTGGGAGCTGGTTGGTTGGTTGGTTGGTTGGCTTGCTTGGTTGGCTTGGCGGAAATCAAGTTGTGTCAACAGCTTAAAAGCCAAAATGTAATAAGCCAGGGAAATGTATAATGTAATAAAATATCAAATATAAAATGGTGTTGCGGATTGTGAGCGGTTTGGAGTGTAGTGTAGTGGGAGCATTTGTTGCCATTAAAGTTTTTTACTTTCAAATTGGAAACAGAGGGCGAACAACAAGAACGACAAAAGCAACAACGAGAAAAGCAAACGTAGCAGCTGGAGCATAAACAAGAAATCGCACCACCAGCTTCGATTTTATAAGCACAACGAAGCTGGACATACATTTGACCAGAAAATTATTAACTTACAGAGAAGAACATTTCAGCTGAAAATGTTTAAAAGCTTAAGATGAGTAAATGAACCTTAACCGATGAGCTATTAAGGATTGTTCTCTTCCTTAGCTTCTAAAGTCTGTAATTGATTCCCATCATCTTGAGAGGAGGGTTAACTTCATCAGGTTGTCAGATTGGGGGTGGAAAACTAAACTTATATATTGGCATATATGCAATACAAATTGATAGATCTGGTGGCCATCTTTGGAGAGAGAACTCACGATCACAGTTAAATGGAAATGCCTTTAATTAATCTACAAGACAAAGAACTAAACTACTGACTGTTTTTCGAGTAGAGTTATTTAATTGCAGTTTGCATTGTTCATATCAAAATTCCTTTTAAAGTAGGTATACCCATATTATGAAAGGAATTTCCATAAAAATAAAACGGAATTGCTGTTGCTGTTGCTGCTTTTTTCTTCATCTTGTTTTTTGTAGCCGCAAAATATGCAATATTTTATTATTGTTGCACCAGAAAGGACAAAAAGAAACAGCAGCGATGGGTGGAGGGGGTGAGAGAAATAGAAAAAAAAAAATAGAACAGTATGCAACACTTTATTTCAGCGCCATGAGCTTCCGCCTTGGCTGCTTCTGCTAGGCTTCCTTTCTCTTTTTATGCTTTTCTATATATTTTTTGGAAGCCATCCAACCGCTGACTTTTTGGTATTTGCCAAAAACAGTATTTCAACATTTCTACATAGTTTTTACATGCGATTTGAATGAGCACAAACGGATATGGGCGCCTCGCTTTGTCCCTATCCCCGAGTGTCTTGTGTGTGTGTGTTTCCAGTTGAATGTTAGATAAAGTAGCATATAAGTGGCACTCGAAATCATTTTAAAACACTCCAAAAATACCCATTCAGCTAAGTTTATTTTCTGGCATTTGTTATACCATACACCCATAGGGTGAAATGGTATATTAAAGTCGCCAAAATGTATGTAACAGGCAGAAGGAAGCTTCTCCGACCCTATAAAGTATATATATTCTTGATCAGGATGAACAGCCGAGTCGATCTAGCCATGTCCGTCTGTCCGTCCGTCCGTCCGTCCGTCCGTCCGTCCGTCCGTCCGTCCGTCCGTCCGTCCGTCCGTCCGTCCGTCCGTATGAACACGCAGATCTCGGAGACTATAAGAGCTAGAGCCACCAAATTTGGTATGTATACTCGTGTATTATGCACGCGTACAGAGTTAATTGGAATTTCGGCCACGCCCCCTTACGCCCCCAGGAATCACATAAAACTATTTTTCTTAAAAAGTATAACAGCTAGAGACATCAAATTTATTTTGTATACCCGTTTAGTTAGCGCGCAAAAACTGATTGTTCAAACTTTTTGCCACGCCCCCTTACGCCCCCAGGAATCACATAAAACTGTTTTTCTTAAAAAGTATAACAGCTAGAGACATCAAATTTGGTATGCAGATTAGCTTGATAGACGCGCAGATATTGGCTATTTAAAAATTTTGCCACGCCCACTTCCGCCCCCGCAAATTAAACAAAACTGATTTTCTCAAAAACTAACAAAGCTAAAGTCACCAAATTTAGTATGTACACTGGCTTAGTATGCGCGCAGGGTACATCTATTTTCATATTTTGCCACGCCCACTTCCGCCTCCATATTTAAGAAAAAACCGATTTTCTCCTGTAGATTTTTGACTATCGCATTCAAATTCGGCAGACTAATTATTCTTATCTATTTCTACAAAACTACCGAATTTTATTGAAATCGGACTAGAAACATGCAAAATATGCGTATGAACGTATTTTACAGAGCAGTCCACAAGGCCAGAATTGGCCGTTGGCTAGTGGCGGCGCTAGAGTGCTCGTATGTTCGTAGAGTGAGCGAGATAGCACATACTATGAAACATGTAAAAACAATTTAAAAGACATACATTTGGTTTTCGAAATTTGAAATATTTGTTTCGCCTGGTGTATGGTATACCCAAGTCGACGAGTCGACTTACTTGCTTCATTTTTTTCTTATTGTTATTATTATTATGTTTATTATAACAAACACAAGTTTTTCTTGGCATGCAAGCAGAAGGTTTTGTTTTGAAAGAGTTAAATAGAAATGGCTAATTATCAATAAATTGTAAATTCAATTATTTTGCACTCTTTCTATAAAAATAAACAGCACATTGACCCCTCATTCAAATAAATAACTATTTGTTAACTTTTCTCACCGTGGCTTTTTGTGTTTTCATTTTGTTTATCGTAACGAGTTCAAATCAAAAGTTCAGTAAAAAATCTCTGCACACATTGAAAAAAGTTTTATATAAATCGTAAAGTGTGGGTTCTGCTAACCCCCTGGTTTTTTCGCCACTTGTCTGTAGACTTTTGTGAGTGAGTTTTTTAATGGGTCTGACTGGGATCAAACTTCTGTTGAATTGCAAAAATTTTTGCAGCAATTGAAGAGGCAAACATAAATACATCCAACAAAAGGGAAGGGGAAGGCCTTTGGCTGGCTCCAGTTGGCGTTAATTTTATGTCTTGCCGAATGTTACACGCAAATGTAAATGCTAATTTCGATTGGAATGTATGCGTGTGTGGGTGTGGGTGTGTGTGTGCGTGGGGGAAATTCGAGGCATGGTTGTCTGGTATTTGTTTCTTAATTGCGTAAACCAAGCATTTGATTGGTATTTGCCCAGCAGTTGACATTAAATAGCTCAATCAATAAAAAATTAAAGCGGAAGTCTGGTTACCAAGTTTATGGAAGTGTGAGTATCTGCAAATATTTAATGCTCAAACGTTGTCGAGAGTTTGGAATAACGATGGGGTCAGAGTTACACCTAACGACTAACTAAATAAGTTCATTCTACTATGTATATTATTAGTAAACGGTCAATGGCCTAAGTCTAACCCCAAAATCGACTGCCGCCATATAATCATCATCATCATCATCATTATTACCTTCTTTATTATCAAGAATACTACCAAACAACAATTCAAAGAAGTCAAGAAACCTCAATTAGGCTGTCAATCATCGCGTCGCGACGCCAAAATAATAGAGCTATTGATTTTGTCCCTTCTGCACTAATGACCCTTGAAGGCGTACCCGTGGCCTCTTGATCGTACCAATTAGCCGACTGTTTCGACGGATTGGTTTTGATGTGCCGGAAAAAATTAAAAAAGAAAAGAAAGGAAAACCTTAAGGAAAACAAAAGTAACGCAATAAAAAGAGAAAAAACACTCAACAACAAACTTGGTGAGAAAACTCAAATCATCAAGGCGAAACAAAATTAAGTACTTGTCCAAGCCTAGTTATTAATGTTAAAATGATATACAAAATGTTATTAATATAAAATTCACACTTATTTATCTATAAACTGCAAAAGATACTTATCTCAAAAGCTAATAAAAAGAACTAATAGTTAAGCAAAGCCAAGGTAAAAAGGTCCTTCTTTCAACTAGAAGTGGGATTTGTGTAGTTAGAATTTAAACCACTTGTGCTGGTTTGGTGAACCAATTAGCAGCGAAGTTCACAATTGCGATCTGCAATTTTGACCACTTTGAAATCTATTAAACCTTTCGTATTAACCGACACAAAGACAATAATACGAATTCAATTCTTTATCCAGAGTTACAATGACCAATCCTGTTGAAAATGACAACTGAATGAACCGAAACTATCGGGGTTAGACATGTCGTCATCAAATTAGTTCAAAGATCTATGTATGTATACACGGTTTAGGACCATTAACCCAATAGGTTTAGTTTGTTATAACAAAAATTAAGTCATCTTCGAACATATAGAATATATATTTAGGCTTACATATGCTGTAGATATAGTACATATGTCTTGGATTCACCCGAATCTGATACTCTATTTTACATCTGCCATAAAAATGATCTTTTGGAAAAGGAGTTTAAACAAATTTGGGAGCTGTATTTCTGACAAATCTCCCTTTGTCGTCCCTTTCACTAAATAAAGGCCCGCAAATGTCTCTTCATACTAAATATTTCTCAGTCTTGACGTTTTAGATGTGATGATTGGATATGTGATGAGATTGGATTTATCTATCCTAACTAGGTAAACTTTACGATAATTACACTATAATGAACACTATATCTACTTGACCAGATAATCAAAGGAATGTTGGCAAAATGCGATTATAATAAAATAAACGAAACTCAAATAACAAATGATGTAAATCTAGTAAAGTAGACTTAATGACTCATCTGTACAACCTACATATGTAGAGTTTAAATATATACAATAATTTTGTTAAGTAAAAGTTGTATCACTTCATTGCATGAGCAATCCATTTTTTTCAAGAGAAAAGAAGATTTCAATAAAAGTAAAGATGAAATCCTATACTACTATTTCAGTTGGATTTTGGTCGGAAATAAGAAGACTCTAGAGTCCACATATAGTAGAACAATATAAACAAAAAAGTTGCCTATTAGTACGAAATTGAGTTGGTGCTCTGTGGAATGGGCCCACTATTGGTCATAATTGCGGTTTCAAATTATAAGCAATCTTTTTACAGATACGATTAGATGTATGTTTATGGTACCCTGACTTAGCCAGACATACAAACATAAGTAAAAAATAAACAAAAATTTCACACTCTCGAACAGTTGCCTATCTACCCAATTCTATTAAAACTATAGGGTGGATAAATAAATAAATAAATAATTTGAACTCTAGAAAAATTGTTTATGTCTACTTGAAAGGAAGTTTCAATTTAAACAAGTGTAGAACCAAATGATGAAACTTTTCAGTCGTCATTTATGACTGAGAGTGAAAAGTTGAAATAAAATTTAGTAAGCAAAATCCAATTAAAAATTAATTGATTAACTAAGCCTTAACCGTATCAATGGAATTTCCTGGCCTTTACTCCTCTAATTACCAAAATGGCATTAGAATTGCATTCTGACTATGTATATAATCCACTCACAATCAGATGGAGTTGCTACGGCCATAGGCCATTGGAACCATTTATCGATTAGCATAGCGTAACGGCAACGGTGTGATTTTCCCCTTTGACTTCTCCCACCAACAACTCTGCATTCCCTTACCGCATTACACAAACCAATCATCATCCATGTGTGGAATGGTGACGCAGGACGGTGGTGGAGCTGGTGGAGTTGGAGGCAAATGACGCTGCAAATGAAAGCAGGAAACGGTTACCGCATTCATTCATTTTACACACAAAAGCCATTAACCGCTTTGATTCTATTGTTTTGTTTGTCATCATCATCAGCTATAGCAGGAGCAGCAGGAGTAGCGCCAACAGCAACATCGTTTCCCGAACCACTCCCAATGCCATCAGGGCCATTGCCATGCCAGGAAGAAAAGCACGGCCGAATGGGGTGTGTGTTTTTAGGGGGTCACTAGAGGGCAAGGGTTTTTAGCATGAAGTCAAGGCTGTGATTTACACAATTTGTCCATTTTGTTCTCTACCTTCTTTTTTTTTTGTTGAAGCAAAGAAAATGATTCATGGTAACTGTCACAATACACCTACATATGTACATACATACATACATACACATTTACATATGTGAAAGGATTGACTCCCAGTGTTGGTTAGCAATTTTGAAACGGGGAAATGCTGGAATAACCTGCAGTGTTTGTAAATGCACAATTGTTAAATTGAAATAATGGAATGAAATTGGTTTTGTTTTTCTTTTCGTTCCACGTTAATCGGCTGATTGGTTTTAAAACAAAAGAAACCGTTGATGAATTAATCTAATTGAGCACTCATTGTAGGACTGGAAAAGTAATGGGCAGATCTGCCTAAATAAACCAAAAATGATCGAAAAATTAGAATGAAATTTAATTTAATAAGAAATATTAAAAGTGACTTGTATTATGTGCATTTAATTCCACATCTCTGGCACATATGATTTATTTATATGAATGTTCATCTATATGTTCATATTCTACTGCACTTTTGCCCATTTCGGGTTTTTCCTTTCTTTCTTCTTTTACTGTTGTTGTCGTTCTTGCGCCCCAATATTATTATTATTGAAAGACTTTTGCTGAGCTGCGGGTTTTATAAAGTGCTTGCGGCATTCCTTCCGTTCAGTCACCGACCGACCATCAGAACGAGCCAAACCCACCACCCACCCACAAAGCCACCCTCACCCTTTACCATACGACGACCAGGTCCAGCGAAGGCACAAAAAAACGACTCTTGCGGAAAAATCAACATTGCACAAAAGTTTTTCACCAACCTTGCCACCATCATCATATCCACCCAGTCTGATTTCCTCTACTCAACTCCCACTCCCACGCTACCGTTCCCGGTAGCCGGCGCTTAGCTCCATCGTTCATTTTGCTCCTTTTTTTTTGCATTGCTTTTTTGTTTTGGCTTAGCTTAGCGTTGATGATGTATGCACTTTGAAAAGAGTTGAGCAAAGTGGTTTTTCGGGTTTGATGAGCTAACGTCAACCAACCCTTTCCCTGCTACTCCACTTTTCATCTCCCATTCAATTCGCCTCCGCAAAATATGAGTGTGTTTGAATTGTGCTAGATGCATAAAGTTATTAATGGACTTCAATGGGGGTTTCAATTATGCAATTTTTGCGATTTGAATTTGAATGATATTTTGATTGTTTGCTTTGGTTGGCATGAGGATTTTCCAAGTTTTATTAGGAAAGTTCATTGTTTTAGTTTACTCTGTGAGACAAGAGTTAGATAGGAAGTGGCGATTATAAATTTTAAGTAAGAAAAACAATGTGGTAGGAGGAGCAGAAACATTGGAAACCAATCAGCCAAATTGATTGACTTTGTCCCATTCCAAATGTTTCAAATATGCTGTTAATAATGTCTAGTTCTATGTGATGCTTCGATTCAATTTCGTTTGGTCCGAAAATGCTGTGTATCACGTTTATGTCAATCATTATTTTGATAACTTAATTTGGTCACACTGTCACGGCAGTGACAGATTTGTGAAGTTTATAAACCAAAAAATTCAATTATTATGGCAAAGACCAGGTGAGACTAAGCTTACTATGGAATGGGACTGTGATGCCATGGAAATCCAAGAACGAAGGGATATCGCTTCAAGAAAAAACTGTTCTTTAAGACCATTTCTATATTCTTTTAGGAAGAAAAGTGGCAAGTTGCCGCTTTCGGAGAGACCCATCCAGCGACCTAAGATAGATCGCCCCGCCAAACGGGCTAAAATGTCAAAAAGTTCTCCAAAGAAATCGGAAGACATAATTATTGACTTGGCTACATCTGATGATAGCAGCGACGTGGAGATGGTTAGTGTGACATTTCCTGGAGAAAATGTGCCTACTGATTTCGAAATAATAAACATTTATCAAGATATTTCAAAGTTGGTAAAAATCGAGAAATATTTGAATATATTGTATCGGTAAGTTAATAAACCATCAATGTCATTTATTGATAACTTGATAACAATCTTCAATCTCCAATCTTGTTTCTATTCCCAGTCCTTTTGTATGCTTTGTCAATACAAAATGTGAATTCAAGCTATCTGAATTGAATATAATAATACCCAATGCAAAATATAATCCGGATCAACATTCCGCTCTATTCATCAAACGCACTTATCCAGTTGGCAGTTTGAAGGTCTATGCCAATGGTAATATCTACGCCCAAGGCTATAGTCGGGAGAGTGCCCACACTGGTCTACGAAGGTTCATAACCCATCTCGGGGACTTCGAGTATAAGCCCCTATTGCGCAATCCCAAGTACAATGTGGTAAATGCCACATTCTCAATGCCTTTCCATGTGAACCTAGAACAATTGCACTCGGCCTACCATTCGTGTACCTCATATAGTTCAAAGAAAACATTCTTAACCTATTGGATGGACGAATGGCAAATCAAGTTTGCCATATTTCCCACCGGATTCGTCTATGTGATGTTCTCTAAGCAACCGCGTTATACGCGCCGGGCCATTCAATTCATATTGCCAATATTATATCGTTATAAGAAATTGAATTCGAAGCCAATTGATATGGATAAAAGCGGTGATATCGATTACAAATTACGTTGGGAAAGGGAATTTCAAAGAGAAGATGATTTCTCCATAAAAATGTAATTAATAAATGTAATGCTATACACCACCACCAGTACGTACAGACATAATGCATTATTTAATATTCAACCGCTTAAAGTTGATGCATAAGTTTCCATGGCGCATTTACTTTGCAAATTATTTTGATGAATATGAAACTCTAACGTAATTTAAGCTCATAAATGTCTGTATATGGCCCCAAGTAAATTTCACTTTATGTGAAACTTTTATGTCAGTTTCACAGTGACACCAAAGTGATATATAGGGTTTATTTTTTTTCCATAGGATTTAAATAAACTAACAAAAAGTTCTGACCAAAGGCCAATAAAACTAATAAAATTTCAATGAATTCGAAAATCATTTTCAAGTCATTACCTTTGCTGGAGTTTTAACCACCAATTTGAAAGAGGTCAATGCGAAAAATCATTCACCAAAAATATATGTAAACAAATTCTATGTAGTTTTGCATATTCCTCTGTAAATTTAAATCGCCACATACCACTGAGATGAAAATACCATGTGGGTATCGGAACAACGACTTTAGGATACCCATTTATATAGAAATGGATCTGTCATACAAGTTTCTGTATCTATTTTTGGTGCGATTTTATCAAAAAGTCAACTCAAATACAAACTAATTGTTTATCTGTACAACTAAATGAAGATTAAGTCAGAATTCTAATCCTGTTTCATCCTAATGATGTATTAAACAACGACATAGACCAGCATGTTTGAGTGTTCTATGGATACTTTGTTCATTTATGATTAGTTTCAAATACTTTTATGAGAGCATAAGTTTAAAAGAAAAAGTAAACTTTATTAATAAACAAAAACGTCGGACATACATTGATGCATCCAGATTTTGATCTCCTTGTCATACATTATGGATACCAATATACCCATTCTTCAAACTGGTTGCACGGTATGTAAATGACAAGCCGAAACAAAGCGAAAACAAAATGTGTGAAATGAAATTCGAATCTGTCGTGGTCCCCCCCTCGGTCGCCAACCATGTTCAACCCATCCAGGTTGATACGATTTGCTCATCGTCCGGCATGAAAAACAATTGAGTGTCATATTTGTGTGTGCCATCCCATCCCTTCATCCAGTCCACAACCAGTAAGCTCAAATTCTATGTTTGTTTTGTAAACGCAGCTCCCTAGAATTGGTTTGGATTGCCATTGCTATATATGTACGTTGTGGGTGCGGATCTGTGTATGTTTTGTGTGTTGTTACTGTTACGTTTACGGTGGTTATGTGCGGATAATTTCGGACCGATTTCTGTTTGTCATTTTGTCATTTCTTTTGTTTGCATTTTGAATATATGCTAACGGTTGCCGCTCTATCACGCATTCCAAATCATTTTTATTTATGTATGTTCTGGGCTACTTTTTGCACATTCCGATTTGGATTAGGAGTTCATGGAAATGATCACTCGTTTTATCATCCAACTGAACACAATTTTCATTTCAAAATATATACAATTGAAGTGTACCAGAAATAGAATTTTCATTTCACTTGAAATGAACATATTCCAAAGATGTCTTTGACTTTATAAAATTGTTTATTGACTTTGATTGAAGTCTACTTTCGATCTCGTCATATTAACAAATAAAGATCTCTTATAGTTTTTAAAACAAACTTCTTTGTGGAATTGATCCGTTAGAACCTTAACGTACTTCTCGAGAAGTACAAATATCAGACAATCCAAAACTTTTCGACCGGTTTTTCCCATTGGAGCTATATGATGTAGTCGCCCGATCTTGATTAAATTTAGTACAGTCGTTTATAGGTGTAATTACCTCACCAACATAAAATTTCACGACAATAGCTTGGAAATTAACAAAGTTATTGAGAAAAGTCACTGTTCGTGACGTGACGGAGCCTGTCTTTTGAAATTCTGGCGAGGGTTCGGACGACATGGACCACACGCCTGGATACGTCCCTGATATTGCCCAACAGGCAAGTTTGAAACCCAAATTATTAATGTAATATTATAAAACTCGATAAATATTATCCCATCTGTAAGGAAACTTCAAAGTTTTCTGATAAATATTTTTATCTTGGAAGAAAGACTGAGTAAAAGATAAAGATATTGATCGTTCCCTTAGATAAATTCATGAAATTTAAGACAACTTCCTTTAGATATTCATTTTTTGGTTGGCTTGAACCTTTTTTAAGTCATTTAATTTCATTTATGATGCTCAATCTATGACTAAATTGTTAAAACTTCTCAGAAACAGTTTTAATACTTAAACATATTATGAAAATATTTATTGTGGAAATAAAGAAAAAGAAAGAAAAAAAAAAAAAAATGAAGACTAAAAATTAACTGAAATCTGGTTCTCTGGCTCTCATTTAAATTCCAAGCACAAAAGCTGAGAGCTCTAAAAACGCAAAAAGTAATTAATATTTTTTGTATGTGAAGCCCAAAGCCAGAGAGTCGAGTGGTGACCATGAGCTTGGCAGTAGTGGGCGTGTCATGGTTGGCGGTGGTGGCCTGCATTTTCATAATTTCTGCAAAAACAAAAACGACGAGAACAAGCGCAGAAAATTCCAAAGTCCTGGAATTTATGCAGCAAATATTAACTTTTCCACACACACACACACACACATAGACCACCCTTTACTCTACAACACTCCGGACGCCTCCATTTCGTCGCATAAATTCATGTAGGGATATGGACAGAAGAAGAAAAAAAATATTTAGGGAAATTCGAAAGAGTAAAATGAGGAGCATAGGACTCGCCTTCCAATTTTTGCTTGACCAGCAAGAACTGACAACAAAACTCATTAGCAAAACCGGCGACCGTGACCGTCGCGAAGTGGGTGTAACCCTGCGCCGATGCCACCGCCCTTAGTTTTGAAGTTGGGAGTTCTTTCTGGTTTCGGGGTTCTGGTCAACCGCAAACGAAAGCGCAGCATGCAGTAACCCGCCGTCCCTTTGCATCCAGTTCTGTGAGCCGTTGGAAAAGTTTTCGTTATTTTATTCATATTTTCACAGACTGCACTTTATCTCTCTGCGGCGGTCTTAGTTGGCGAAATTGTGTGCAACCACGAAAATCTAATAAGCGCGCAAATTTGTTGACATTGCGCAAATGTTTTTTACGAGCCGCAGCCTAAGAGGAAAAACTTGGACGTTGACTCGGTCTCGGTCTCGGAGTTGGTCTCGGACTCGGACTCGCATTCCCGTACAAAGTGAGAGACATACTGGCAGAGACAGCGAAGAGTAAATAGAAATGCCGTGTTCATTAAAGACGGCGTCGAGTGACTTTTTAACCCATGCAGAAACATTTCACAGCAGCGGACAAAAACAATGTTAGATCCCTTCTAGATCATATTACATCATATTGTTAGAATTTCATATAATTATGTCTTTCACTTTATAATCTAATTCAATAATTATTAGAAATAACCTTCTGACTTATGAAAGGGTATGTATTGCATAACAGAAATGATAATATAGAAAACTCTTTAAAGGGAAATTTTAGATTCTTCAATGATTGCCATTTTCTAATGCATTTGCTTGGAATTCAAAGATTCCTGATTTGTACTATGCGAATTTCCCTAAAGTAGACAAGGCATAGATAATGTTAAATCTAACCTATAGATTCGAATGAACAACTATCATTATGATACATGCATACATACATATATTAACATAAGCAAAAAAGATGGTCAAACTTTTGCGGTTAACCGATCTCACTCAAGACAATTTTTGTTAGAAATAAAGTAAGTCGTCTAGCCGGCTTTGGTATACCATGCTCCAAAGAAATATTTATAACATCAAATGTATATCTCGTTCTCCCTTAGCGCCGTCACCGGCCAACAACCAACCGGCCTACTCCTCTATTAAAATTGGCTGACTTATTGTTAGTAAAAAACGTTTGTGCGGTTAACTTGGCCATTTTGAATCCTATTTTAAGAAATTTGGTTAGCTAATTGCCCTAAGGAGTAAGTTTTTTTTTTTTATTTTCGTTGGTCTGTTGATGCCGATCAAAAATAAATATATGTACTTTATAGGGTCGGAAAATATTCTTCTTCTGCATGTTACATACATTTTGGCGACTTTAATATACCATTTCATCCTTTGAGTGCATGGAATAGAAATATATAGTGAAAAACTTGGCATACCACTTAATTTGTATCAAAATCAAATTGAATTAATTGTGCAATGTTTTGAACTCTAAGAAGATACAAGATTTTTATACCGTTGTAGAGGGTATTTGACAATTAATCTGAACTGAAACTTGATTACATTTTAATTGAAGAACACTGACACTTCTCGAGAATCCTTTTAAATTAAACAAGATTTGATTTCGTTTGAATTAAAACAACATTTAGAACTGGCCAAAAATTTGCAGCGCAGAACCCAACTGATCCATAAACTCTCCAAAGAGTTGGACTCGTGTTGACAGCGATTTGCGTCATCTTCTTAAAAATCAAAGACTAATTCAAGCTGCTTGTAAAAACAAAAACAGTTAAATAAACTTTTGATGTGAATTGGTCTTGAAAATCAAACAGCTAACCACCATTTGAAGCCTTTTTTGGACTCATAATGGGTTAAGAGCATGTTGGGCCTTAAACAACAAAAAGAGAGAAAGTAAAACAGAGAAGAGAGAGAGAGAGAGAGAGAGAGAGAGAGAGAGAGAGAGAGTGAAAGAAAGATCTCAAAAAAGCAAACTTTTACCTGTTATTTTCTACCCATTCTGTTTTTTTTTTGTTGTTTCTTTTTATTTTGCCATGGTCTACCTTTGCCAAGTGGTGCGCGATGTTGCGTAAACTTTTTGGCTTTTACGCTTGGCAAACATTGCGGCAAAAAAGAAAATCAAAAACAACAAAAAAGACCGAAAAAAATCAAGGATATCTGCAAAAGACTTTGTCTTTCCACCTTTAACCAGGTGGTAGCCATGACCATTGGGTTTGCATTTGTTCTTGTTCATGTCCTCGGAAACAGAGGAGGAGACAATTTCATTAAATGTTGTTGCAGGCATTTAAGACCTTTTCGATTGATAAGTCCATCAGACTTTTGCCTTTGATTTTCAACTCCAAAAGATCCAAAGGGAAGACTCAGAAGGACTTAATGCCACACACGCTGACAAAGGCACCCGCACACACATGAATGTGCACACACACATATGTATGTACAGATGTGACATGGCGTAAAGTTTTTAATTATTTTTGTGGTTTGAAATTGCATTTCTTCTTATGGGTGGGTGTTGGGCTGACGCGCCATACATACATTGGTCTCCGTACGTTTTTCTCGACGACCGCAAATGCGCCGACTTTTATCAGGGCTTTCTCCGGCTATTGTCATTGTGTGGACGACGGAGTTACACTTATTTAAAGAAAAGTGCAATAACATGTTATTTTTTATTTTCACATTTTATTCCTGTCCCACCCTCGCACGGAGACACACACACAGAAGGGCACACACAGCATGCGATTGTTAACGTAAGCGGCTTTAAAGCATTCCCTGCCTTATTACGTAATTACAAGTGGATGACAGTAAAGACGGCGGAACATTTGGTGGGTTCATCGTGAAAGGTGGCTCTGTACAAGGAGGTTGGAGCAGCATTCGATTTTTCATTGAATCAGACAGGATACGCGAATAATTGAAATACTGGACTGACTGCCATGACCAAATGAATGGAATCAAATGAAAATTAATTCATTTTTGGTAATGTACAAGTGAAGAAAGTTAAAGATATTCATGGGTTTCTTTTCCTTACGAAAATGCACGTCAAACGAAAAAAGATGCCATACATTAAAATGTAAAACTTTTGAGTTAATAAAAAAGGATCTACAATCTACATTTAATTAACTTTAAAGAGATACTTTTGATTATCTAATACTTAAAAACAAAGAAACAAAGAAAAGTATTAAAAACCGCACTCGAAAATAGCGCAGATCTATAAAGAGAATAAAGATATATATTTTATTAAACTATTCTTTTATCCTATAAGTTTCTAAATATTGGACGTTTTTACATCATTTTTTGGGACCATATTGTGTTTTCACTCTGGTAATGGTTATTTTAAATTAGAAGTAACTAAAGTTTTAAACATTTCTATCCGTCCCCTTAGCGTGTCATTCAGTAAACTAAAACTTTGGCGTTCCACTTGCAAATCAATTAGCTGATATGCCAAAGTAGTTGAAGAACATTTGCTTGTACATTTGGCTATATAATGCCTGTCAAAAGTCCATACTTTAGCTCTCAAACACAATAAACTTTTTGCACCTCCTACCCCAGGAAAAAATGAAGAGTAAAATGTTACTACCATCCAAGTACTGACATCAATTGCTGGGTCTGTCAGTAGGAAACTGGGTTAGGAATGCCAACGTAAAGCGGCCGACACGATTTCAATTTGCCTTCTAAGTTGATAAACGCCAAAAAATTAATTCAGCCGGCACACAAAATGCCTTACATTTCTATCTAGAATCTAGATGTGTGCCATTTGCCAGGGGCGTAGACCTTGAAGGGGGAGACTCTTTGATTGCAGTCCACAAAAACTGGTCTTGGGCCAAAAAAGTTCTCAATTTTGCGGAAATAGTTTAACAATATTGAAATATCTCTTTGGACGGAAAGTCCCCTTTTAGCCATAAATGCGAATATTTTCACTTTTCATACTCTTTGTAACTAGTTAAAAAGGTATGCTTAAACTGTCGATGGATATGTAAGAGATGGAAAACAAAAGCTATTTAAAACTATAAACAAAATCTGATCTTTATATCATAAAATGGGGAAATCTTCACGTAGAAATTTTACTCGGCCTGATTCAAATCGTTCTCTTATCAAATTAAAAAAAAAAGAAATTAAAATATGTTGTTTTATTGAAATGCATAGATAGATCTGTAAATGCTATGACCTTAGTGATTAATCTGGATAGTTGGACTTCAAATATCCAGATGGAAAAAAAAAAGAACTCAATCACTATGATTAGCCCCAAAATGTAGGCAACACACACAAAGTTAGTGAAAATTTCCTTTTAGGGTATTGTAAATTCAACTTGCATCGAGCAGTTTTGTTTTGTTTCCTTAGGTTGAAGTGATTCGTTTCGGGTTTCCAACTCACACAAGCACAGTCATTCAGACATGGGTTATATTTATGTATGTAAAAAGAAAGTTGGCTTTCTACTTTTTCTCTCTCTTTCTCTTTCCTTCTTTCTTTCTTCTTGGTCTTGGCTGTGTCAGGCACAAAGTTGCACCAGGATTCTATAGTTTGTGGGTACCTACAATTCTGCACGTGTGAGTGTGTGCTTGTGTAGGTGTATATGTTTGTGTGTAACTGTACTAAATAGTTTCTCACGTGACTTTTAGCCATAAAAAATGGCTTTATTGCTGCACACACGTATTCATTAATGGCAGCAATGAACTCACATGTGAAACTCCCTTAAGGAGTATGTGCTTCAAAAAGATGCCACCGCTTACCGCCACCTTATCCTCCACCCGTTTTACTCACTCTGAGTCACACACACTTCACCCACTGGGAAACTGTTGCAAGTTGTTGCTGTTGCATTTGGAACAGGCTGCAAGTCGTCTGCACAGGAAGTGCATATTAATTGTGAAAATTTGTACGGATATTTCTTCGAAAAGGTTTAGTTGTTGGTCGGTTGTTGTTGTTGTTGGTGTTGCTTCTGTGTTGCCAAGTTAGTAGCTTAAATCCTTGCCTTGCCTTGGCTTGGCTTTTCTTTCTTGTGTCTGTGTGTGTGTGTGTCTGTTTGCATTTTTTTTTTTTTTTTTTTTTTTTTTTAGTTCATTTATTAATTTATTAATTTACTACAGGAAAACAAAATACAAGTATACATAGCGTTTCACAACATAGACTGCGTTTGATAGAGAAGGTAGATGGCGAGTGATCCGGGACAGTCGGATTTGCATGCATTTGAGTGTGTGTGCATGTATGTTACCCAAAAAATGTAACATTGCCTTGAATTGTTGAAACTCATGCATAAGGAAAAAATAAACCACATTTCTAGAAATGTTGTCAGCAATAAATTGGCTACTGAACATTTCCCAGTCATATTTCATTCGGCATTTGATTTCACATTTTTCCTTCTTCATTAAGTAATTTAATTCTTTATTCACAGTAGGCATGAATATAAAATACAAATTTAAAGTCAAATAGAAAGTTTTCAAATAATTGGGAACATTTGCAAATTTGCTCTTAACCATTGTCTAGGCTTGTGGTAAACTATTTTGCCATGAGGCTTTGAAATGAAATAGACTATTGTTGAGAAAATACATTTTCCAACTGCTTAGAGTTTTGGAGCGAATGTTTTAGCTGCTTTCAATCACATGGGGTAAATTGAAATCGCGTTCTTTAAAATGTTTTTTTGTTAAGCCAAATAAAGAAACATTTTCGCTTTCATGTTTCACTCAACTAAAGTCTGATTTCTCCAAAGATTTCCCAAAGATGTCTACAGTCAAAGGGAATTGGTATTTCGGTGTTTGTTGTTACGTTTTCTCGAAAAGTTGCCATACCAAAACGATTTTCTTCATGGTACTAGAATTTTATTGTGGGAAAAACTTTTGCATTTTATGGTTAGACCCTTCACCGTCCCACCTACCATCAATAGCCACCTCATAAGTTGTGGCAAGTTGTGGTAAGGCAATGCACCCATTAGGCAAAGGAGAAAGCTTCGGCAAAATGAGGATTGAAACAATTCATAAAACAAACCAAAAAGAAAACCAAAAAAAAAAAAAGAAACAAAAAGGCGAAAGCAATTTTACTTTAACAGGGCACGCGTTTGCAAGTGACCACCACATGATGGAGAACACTAAAGGAACTATTCGTTCCTGCGTCCATTCCGTCGTTCACTTCGTCGTCCAGTCGGTTGCCTTGTTTCGTCCTATGGCCACTTAGAGGCGGCGCACTTTTAGGCGGCGCCATTGTAATGGGTTTGGTCAATGGTGAAAACGTGTTTACGCTTTTATTATGTAAAGGAACCACAGGAACCAGGATACGGATACAAAGATGGTGGCCCTTTGCACAAATCTCAGGCCAGTCATTTTTTCTAGGCCCACACAGGATCGTTTCCAGTAAGACTATATCTTGGCGCCATTGAAAGGGGGGCTCTTGAGTTAGAGATGAAATTTTTAAATGTTTAAATTAATCTTTAGTAAGATTTAACAATTTTTCTCTATACAATATTGAATTCTTGCAATTATTTTGTAGTCCTGAAATCCATTTTCCATTTTATGCTGGCCCTTACGAAACGTCCCTGTGCACATGAACAGACATACATACATACATATATGAACGCTTTCAGTGCCCCTTAATGTATGCAAAGTAATTGTGCGCATTAAATATGTTCTGTTTTTATTAACTGGCTCGGGTTTTTAACAATTAAGAAGAGAATAAGAACAACAACAACAACAATAGCATATCATAAAAAAGAAAATTATGCAAATGCAAATTTGAAGCAACAATATGGGTGAAAAACAATGAGTTTGTTAAAGGAAGAGAGAGAGATACAGAGAGAGTGAGAATGAGGTATGGAGACAGAGTGAGTGAAAAATAAAGACTGCGGCAAACTGCAGGCAATTTTCAGCTGCCTTTTGTTCACATTTCTCTATATCTATTCAGAATATGCAAATCCCATAAAAACTCATTTTGATGCCAATTGACTGCATTGTTGTTATTTTAACTGTAAAGACTTTTCCATTGCTGCAAAAATCTGACTTCATCTATATTTTTTCACATTCCCCGGTAATTAACTCAATATCACAATTTTTGTATGCTAAATAGAAGTAAAAAAAAAAAAACTCAGTATAATCAAAACATTTATTTATATAATACAGAAAAAAAAGGAAGAAAATCACGGGGTTTTTTTTGTGTGGCTTCGCATAACAACAACAAACAATTCGCCCAGCAATCTAAAATTTCAACTGAAACTTTACTCTGCTTCCTCCCATCCTGGTATGGGCGACCACCTTTAGTTGCCTTCTGGTATTGTATACAGACACGCATACACCAACACACACACACACGCACACACACACCAACGCCAATACGATATTGTTGGTTTTTAATTTTATAGCCAAACAAAATGCTTACAGATTTCGTTTCCGAGTTGAGTTTTATTTTGTTTCCTTGTTCCTTTTTTTCCCGTATTTTTATTAAAAATCGATTTTTTATACATGTATGTACATATGTATGTGTGTTTAGCAGCTGCACTTGAACTTTTTCTGGAATCTGTTGATATGTAGCAAAAGCAGCTAGCAATAATCCCACCCAATTCGACGACTGGTGGCTTAATGCACTCACATATCTTATACAAAAGTATTTGAAATCAGAGTCAAGGCAAGGGAGGCATGAGCTATGGCAATATATGTATATGTATAATCTGTTAGGACTAGTGATTATACATACATATATGTATGTATGTATGTACATTGTATTTGGAATACATCACATCGTCCTACATGTGTGTGTGTCTAAAGTAATCCCTGATTTCTTACTTTTTCTGAAATTTGTCGGTTTGTGCGTTGAGTTAAGCTTTTAATATTTTATAGTTTAAACCATTTGCCTTATATTTCCTCATATTTTGTATTTCGCATTAGTTATCGCATTAATTAGAGAAACCAAAGGATATGAAATTGATTTCTCAAAATGAATTTTTGCTTAAGTTTATGGAAGTGGTTTAAATTTTCTGCTTGTTAATATTTTTTTTTTTTGAGTGAATTATTAGGTAGAGAAGAGAATTAATAATCTTTCCCCTCTTCAAAACTATGAATTATAAACTGGAGCAAGCAATTATCCATGTCTAATTTGAAAACATTAATTTACAGAATTTTATATAGATGTTTAACATTAATTTACCAATTCGCTATTGTCTGGACGGAGACAAAGAGAGACTTCTGATCTGATTACGGGATGTAGAAGATTGTAATCAGAACAAAGGACTCGAAAAGGTTTATGCAGGGAATAGTTAGGAATACAGTGTTTTAAGGATAGAGGAATAAAATTTCTAGTAGATCTACGGGGTACAGATAGGTTTAACTGGTTCAATAGCTCAGGAGAGTCTATTTCACCTATTATTTGTAAGTGAACAACTTTCGCTATAAAAAACTCTTTTTCAGATTTGTAAGTCTTAAGTTATTTTAGAACAACTTTGAACCTTAATTTGAGTAACTATAGGCGATTACGCTTGCTTTTAAGTTTGAGATTTTGCTTAAGTAACGATATGATAAATTTCCTAAATATATAGCTAGAATTTTATGTACTTCTGGTTTGCCCATGTATTCAGACTCTGATTTGGTTGCCCGAATTTCCATTTCCGTTTCAGGAGTTTAACAACGTTAAAAGTGTTTAAAGGATTGGACAACAATGCTCGATTGCTTGTTCCCTTACTATGATGTTACGGCTTATATTTCTATATTTAAGTGGAACATTTCATGGTTTCGCCATCATTTTGGTTATGTGGTTTACCTACAAACGGAATGCATAGAACTTAACTGCTGAAATTCGAGTGCTAAGATACATGTTTGTATGTATGTATGTATTTAGTTTACTCTGTGCGTCGAGGCTTTGCATTTTAGTCCCTGATATTGTTGTTGTTGCTTTTTCAGCTTCTTGCCACTTCACTGTACACGCATTTTTCTGAATTTGCTATTATTCCACTCATACTATCTCTCTCTCCTTCTGTCTTTCACTCTGTCCCTCGCCCACAGAACAGATTACCAAAGTCGCAGCTAACATATTTTTCAAGAACACACAAAATGGGAAAAAAAACTAAGACGAAGAAGAAAAGTCGAATAGGAAATGCAAGTGGAAATGCAGGAAAAGAAGTGGAAGAAAAAGTAGTGGTAGTAGGAGTAGAAGAAGAAGAAGAAGAAGAAGAAGGAGAACAGGCAAAAAAAAAAAACTGTTGCAAGTGTGCTAAAGTTTCATGCTTCATTGGATGCCGACGCCAATGCCCTGGCGTCATGAGAGAGAGCAAGGAGTGAAGGAAGCTTCTTGGTGCCAGTTTTCTTCTCGAGGGCGGTTGAGGTCTGAGGCGGTGTGGCGGCATGAAGCACGCGCGCATTTTCCAAGAACAATCAAATTTGCAGCCAGCTGAATTTTCGCCCATGGTTGTAATATACCGCTATGTGATATGGCTGATGTTGTTTTTGGTGTTGCTACCAACGTACATGCAATTTTTTTTGGGGTTTGCGGGGCTGGGAAGAAGTAACTGAGACGAGGTAGTTTAGGTCTGTGGGTTTTCTTGAAGCACTTTCATAATCGAAATGCCCGATAAACGAACTTGAAGTCATGTATTTTCGAGAGCAAACGCCACCAGCAAAAGGTTCTTCAAAGGGACGAACGGAGAGTAGAGAGTTGCGGTAGAAAGGATGGCCCATCCTCCCTTCGAATGGGTGGCTTGCCTTGGACCAACAACGTTTTAGTATTTCAAAATTTTAAAAGGTCCTTCCTTGGTTCTGTTGTCTCTGCCGCTCCAAACGCCCTAAAGCCGAAGCCACTCAAGCACACATATGCTTAACGCTTACTTTTGGGAATATGTCTCCCCATGGTTTTAGTTTTGCTTTGTGCCTTAAACGTTTTCCCTTTCTTCTTTTCTCTCTTGCCCCTCCCTTCTCCCTTCCCTCTGTCCGACTCGTTGTCTCTACTCGTTTTTTTTTTTTTTTTTATTATTTGCATATTTTAATGCAAATTGTGCAGAATTAATTTAGTGCTGTTTAGTCTGCTGACGACTTCGTTACACCCCTTCCCCCTCTACTGTCGCTTGCTCGAGCGTATCCTTAGCCTTATCCTTACTCCTCTCTATCTCTATCTGTCTGTGTCCTTTGTGTAAGTGTGTCTGTGTGTGTCTCCTAGTATCTGTTCGTGTCGCGTTCGTTTCATATGTAAATATTCAAGTTTCAAGTTATTTTTCCTTCCCCCCTCCACTCTTGTTTGAAGTTTTTTTGCTTTTATTGTTTATGCCCTTAAATTGTGTTTGAAAAGCACTGGAGTGTGGCCTAGTTTTCTTTTCAGGGATTACAGAATGTTGGCTGGGGGGGAGTTGGTTGTGAGGGGCACCGGAAGGAAATGAATGTGAGAAAAATGTTTTATGAGCTATATTATGTAAACTGAATTTAGTTTAGTTTTCTGTTTTATTTATTTATTTTTTTGTTGTTTTTTTTTTTGGATTCGTGTTTGCTATGACAAAAGTTTGTTCAAGAATTTACGGAATTTGTTTTGATTTGGCTTTGAAGTGAACGTAAATTTGAAAATTGGAAATTCTTCAAAATGAAATATGTAGTTTCTTGAAAATTTAACCAGCTCATTAAGTTTTCCTCTTTCTTTTAGTCTACTTGGAATGTTAGTCATGGCTTAAGCTGGACATGAATATTCATGCATGAAGGACAAAGCACAGGACGACGACCAAAAAGAATTATTATATAAAAAATTTCACTCACGTACAAAGGAAATGAAATGAAATGAATTTCTGAGCCCCCGCTCAAACATACATACTTACTTACACACAGCTACACATACACACATACACTGATACATACACACCGAGCAGTCGTCCTTTTCTAGTTATCTCTTTGTCGTCCTTGCTTTTTTTCCTGTTTCTTTTTCCACGTAGCAGCAGCTGGAGCTGCTGCATCTGGTTGCTCGCGAAATTTATGCTGATCATTCATAATGTCAAATACGAGCAAGTCAACCAGCCTCCTACGAGGAGGTCAGTACAGTGAAAATAAATGGGCCTAAAACTGGGCCAGGTCAAAAGGAAAACGAACATAGAGGTTATCTCACACTTGGCTGAAGTTTCCAAACACATACATTTGTATTGCCATAGACAGGGAGAGAGAGAAAGGGAGAGAGAGAGAGAGAGAGAGAGAGAGAGAGAGAGAGAGAGAGAGAGAGAGAGAGAGACGGATTTTTATAAATCCAAGTGATCTCTGACTCTGAGCTCACCCATAATGTTACACTTACACTTGGCTGAAGCTTCTGTGCAGGAGAATTCGAAAAAAAACCAAATGAGTAGACTCATTCTGTAACTCTCTCATACCCTCAGAGAAATGTGTCGCGAGAAATCCCACACGAAAAGCAAAATCTCATACAATGAGAATGAGGAGGTGAAAAAAAGAAAAGGAAAATCAATTTCCGCTTCTTTTTTTGCAAAATAATTCCAAAGCCATACAAAAGCCTGGCATGAACCAAACCAAATCTGTGGATGAGCTACAACAAAACAAAACAACAACAAAAAAAAAACCAAGTCAGCGGAGAGAAGGGGGATAAAAGTTGCCATTATCCTGAGCGAGATAAGATATTTGCACAAGAATGGCATTCAGTTGATAAAATCCGATTTGAAAATGAGCGAATGCCTGGCAATGAGCAAGGACAACGAAACAAAACAGCCATAGGACGGCTGGGTGGGTGGCGGTGAGATGACAAGGACCAAGTCGATGCTGAATCGGTAGCAGTAGCAATGGCAATGGCAATAGCCGCCGTAGCCGGGCAGGGATAACAATTTTATAAATAAATATTTGTGCGCCCAGGCAACTTTCTTATGCTGAGCTCTTTCTCTCTTTTCCTCTCTTTATAGCTGTCTCTGTTTTCCTGTCTTTGCTATTCGCTTTTGAGCTCAACTCAACTATCTAGCGATAAATCATTTGAAGTTCTTTCCTTTCCTTTCTTTTTTGGCCTCCGCCTCCATTTGCTTTTCACTAGCAATTGGCCCGGTGACAATCTCTACTCTACTTTTTACGCACTTTTGAACGTAAATCTGTACAACAACAACAACAGCAACGCCAGCAGTGCCAGAGCCAGAACCGGAGCCGGAGCCAGGACCAGAGGTAGACATGGAGACAAGGCCAGAGAGAAGCAAAGTCGAAACGGAAGCGTGTCTCCTTCTGATAGCCCTCCAATGACTTCCGTTCCTGAGAGTTTTAAGGCTTTTTAATGAGAAAAGAACCAAAAAAAAAGACATGGGGGGATACTTAATCGATTGCCATTGTTGGCAAGGTCTACCTCCATACATATATGACTAGAAGTCAGGAAATTTGCACGTGTTCCTGAAGCTTTAATTTTTTGTCCAACTTTTTATGGCATGCTTTTTTTTTTGGGGGGATGGGGATGCCCAAAGCACTTTAACCAAACAGACAACGGAAAGAGAGGACAGGAGAGTGTAAGAGCAGAAGAGCAATCGGAATGACGGTCATGGCTTTGCCTATCGAAGAGTATTGTGTCCAAATCGTTTTCAGACGACAGTTTAGAATTCGATTCGAGGTCCACAGAGGGAGATTCGCCTTCACCATCGCCTGATTACTTATGCTGGTCAGGTAAATCTTGTAAAAATTGTCCTGCCATCAGTTGGAGGATTTTTCCTTTTCACTTTTGGCTTTCACATTGATTTGTTGGTTTGTGTCTTAAAGAACAACTTTAATTTGTTTTTTCTTGTTTTGGTCGTTTGATAGGGCCGAGATTTGCCTGTGGCTGCGGCCGAGCCATATGTCTTGGTCAAGGCAGATTGTGAGAACTAGTGAGAAAGAGCGACGAAGGATGGGCCTGGGGTCAAGTTTGGCTTTCTTTCGCACTGCTTTCCATTTCCGTACCTCGCCGTGACAAATGAGGTGGAGATCCCCTTAAGGTCGTTGTCAGGGTCGCGAAATGTTGAGCACTTTTTCTTCTTCCTGTATTTTTTTCTTTCCTTTTCTTCTTCTTCTTCTCTTTATTATTTGTTTATGCCTTGGTCTATTGAAAAATGTTTCTTTTTTGCGCTTTCGTCCCTTCAATAAAAGAAAAAAGATAAACAAGTAGCCGCAAATGGAGCACACGAATCCCCTCAACCGGAGTTAGTGAGTCCTGGGCCTCGGCCTGGGCCATGTCCTAACAAATTGTGGGCAATATTTTCATTTCATCAACATTGTCCTTGCCGTCCTTGCCGAAGCCTCGAGGCTGTGTTGGCAACTTTATTGCATTATTGAAAAACTTGTCAAAATATTTTGAATGTGTAGGAAAAAAATGTTGAAATGCTCTCTCCAACCGTTTCTCTTATTTAATATCCCCCTCTCATCCAAATATTGCTTTATACATATATATATTTTGTAGTAATATTATAAAAATATTTTTAAAATAACATAAAAAATATTCTTACCTCAGCTTTCGAGTAGCCATGGCCAATTGACTTTTGACTGGTTGAAATATTTGTCTATGGTTTAATTAATACATTTTTCGCATACATACAGATACATGTATGTATGTGTGTACAATGTACATACATATATTCCACTATGGCTGAATATTATATAAATTTTATGAATTTCATATTTCATCAAAGAGGCATTTAATAATACACAAACAAAATGGACAGCAGGGAGGGGAAAAAAAACAAATTGTTGCAGCAAAACAGAATAAAAATGAAATGCTCTTTCATATATTTATGCACATATGTATATGCATTTATTTTTCTAGTGAGTGAATTCTTTGAGGTTTTAATTAAATTGCAATTTCAAATTTGCACGATCCAAGCTAGAAATGCCTTTTCCATGTGTTTTTCCAGCTGAACTGTAAAGATAAAGTGAAAAGAGCATAATCAATTATTTAATATATAGAATTAGCTATTTGCTTTTGGTTTTAATTAGAATTTGTGAAAAATCGTTATAAAATAATACGTAAATATAAAGGTATAAAAAAAACTTAAATAAAATTTTATGCATTTGGTTAAATTATTTGCGGATTAGACAATAAAATTCAGGTCAAAAATGGCGGCTTCGGTTTGAACAAAAGATCTGTACCTATAACCTATAACTCGGACTAATGAAACGAAAACTTTAAACACAATTTTCCAACCATTCTGAAATCGTTTAAGGCCTTTGTATATCCTTTTTTAAAAGATGAAATAATTGAGATGAGATTATGTATTAAATGGTTTTGATTTTAAACTTAAACAACATTTTAGAAATTATATCTATAATGTATCTAAAATGACCGAGAAACTTAAGAATCGCTTCTGCTTTTCGCATAATGTTGTAATTCCCAACTAGTTTAAGATCAGAGCTTTAATAAACAACTTTGAGACTCCTCATTCAAAGGTTCAATATATTAAGACTTGAAATTAAATTATATTTAATACTTGGACAAACTTAGATACACTAGCCGCCAGTGAAAAGTTAATATTGAATCTTGATATTGAATACAATTAACTGATGTTAGTCTTTAGTCTTTAAATCTCTAAAACTAAGAGTGTTTAATATTGTAACCTTGAAATTATAATATAAAATTTAATTTTATATCTCTTCTTTAACTAAACTGAATTCACATTCAGTTTTTCTTTGCTTTGATATTTCCTTGCACTTTATGGAGCTGGAATTTAGTTATTTTTAAACTGAAATATCTATGGCGATATCGTGATATCTTTTCGATTATGTTTTCAGTTTCAACTTTCAATAACTTTTTGTTTTAAGTTTTTGTATTAGTAATAAAAAATCTCTTTAATTTGGCTGAGTATGCTTCAATCTTGCATTATTATGAAGTACCAAAGAACTAAAGTTACCATGGAGATCAAGTATTTATCTGCAAAATAAAGTTGAAAATTGCTTTCATCTGCAGGATTAAAGCGCTAAACTAAAGCTCGTTAAGGATATAACAGTCGGAGATGTTTCACCTGCCGTAACTAATCTCATTCCGGAGCAATTCTTTATTTGTTATTTTCCTGTAGGTTGTAATTCTAGACGGACTCTCAAACTCCAACCTCCCACTTGGCGCGGTAATTGGGACACAGCAGGGATACCGCACAATCCCCACAAACTTGCAACTAACTGGCTATCCTGTCATATTTCATTTTCACAAAATAATGATGCTTTTCGCAGGAATAATAGGAATATATTGATGAAATTTAATATGTTAAGAAAAGCTCAATTTGCTATTGCCCTCCTAGTCCGCTCCAACTTTACCTTCATCACCATCAGCATCATCATCAGCGTCATTTGCAGCGACCAATTGCTTGCTCCTCCTCCCTGTATGCCCTCCCGTGTCCTATATTTTCTGCTACTGCGAAAAAACATTTTCATTTTTGTTATGCCGCATCAAATTTCCAATTAAACAGGAAAATTGTCTGTTTTATTGCTGGAAATGCTTCGCTGCTGCTGTGGCGCTGACTTCAATGTTTGTTTGTGTCTAATTTATAGTAAATTATTTTTAGAGGTAATTATTTTGTGGTATTAAATATCCCTTCAAGTAAAGTAAAAATTAGTTTCAATTATTGGAATTCTGCCCATTAGTTAATACGCCAAACAGTGATCAATACTTTTCTGTTGTTTTTCCTCTCCCCCAGCATTTGTTTGTTTAGTTTTTGGTTTAACCTATTTTAATGAAATTTGTTTAGTTTTTGCTGAATGCTTAATTGAAATGTGCTGTCTAATTAGTGAAAGGCTTTCGGGCTCATTTGCTTGCACACGCACACAAACGGATACAAAGCGAATTGTATCTGCATCTATTGACTGTCAATTTGCAGGCACTGTTTGGTTTTGTTATATTGTGCCACGTTGTTGTTTTTTTTTTTCCATTTTATTTTGTTTTTGTCAAAATGTCAACTGCCAAAATGCGTGTGCCTGACAGTGTATATGTGTGCCTTTTCGTTGTGTGCGTGTGTATGTGGATCAGTATCTATTATGTGAAAATGCGCATGTGGTTTGGTCTGGGTGCCATATAAATGTCGCAGTCAATAATACAAAAGGCCCAAACGTGGAGACAATTTAAAATCTATATAATATACAGATATATTTATATATGTGGAGGTATGTATATTGGAGTTTTAAATATAGAAGCATTAAATATCCTATATCCTATTCATTAGCTCTCAAAAGTATGCTATGAAAACTGCAGGTCATGAAGAAGCGAACAAAGCTCACTTCTGAGTCAAGAAATATGTATAAATCTAAAAGAGAATTATATTAATCTTATAATGCTTCGTCCTACATTCAATCAGATCAATTATTTCTTCGACCAGTTGCCAATATATTGATGTCAATGTTAGACATTGACTGAATTATCAGTCCATATTTGATTGTATGTGTAATTTTTCAACTTTTCCAAATTAGACAGTATAAAAGCAACTATTCCTTTTTTTCATTAATTTTCCGCATTTATTTGAATTTTCACTATCAGAACGTGTATAAGCTTTAATATGCCAGAATGTGTTTGGAGCAATCTATTTTGAGGAAATGTAATTAAAAGTTTGTACAATGCATTAATCTAATCGCATGTGACACAAATCGAATTTTAAATTTTCTGGATTCTGTAAAATGTTTATGCTTGCAGGGAAAAATTATAACTCAATAAACTAAACATTTTAATAAAAGCATAGCTTAATCGATAACAAATATTTTTTATTATTTTCATTTCTAGTTAATCTTGCTGGAGTGACTTATCAGTGACTTGCCTCCCCAACTTCACTATAGTTGTCGATTTGAAGTGATTTTTTATATCCACATAAAAATATAAAATTATACTTTCAGTTTCATGTAGGGAAATGTAGAAAGATCTGCTTTCTAATAGAAATTTATTCAATGTTTCTCCTTATAGATTAACAAAAAATCGATTATATTTTGAAGGACTTTATCATCCCAAAAAATTTTGTCCACGTCGTGAGATCTAAAAAGGAGTTAAACTTTTGGAAACTATTCACATGTTTTTTTAATGCAAATCCATTTTTTTAAACGACAATTTATTATACTATTAAATTTTCGATATTCACCGTCAATATATTCAAGCAATTTCATATATCTCTAAGTAAGGACAAATAGTGAATAAATTAATGAATTCAATCCTTCTCGAAAACCAATTCCCAACTCTTATAATTTAATCCATAAAACTTGACCAATTTTTTTGTTTGATTTGGTTATAATTCTCATTTGGCTTTAGAGGCGTTTAATTGTTCTTGATAAAGCTATAGAGACAATCTGCTTGGCTCTTTTTTGCTCTGCATGTAGAATGCGTGCTTGGAATATCTTTGACTAATCGTAGTTAAAGTAGTTGAGACATTGTCATTTCCCTTCTTTCGAAAAGAATTCTTTAAACATTTAACAGAGTATGACAAAAGTTGGCTTTAATTCTTTGCGTTTGAGCTGCCGCTAGCGTGTCACGCACAATTTTCCCTTTTTCGAAAAAAAAAAAATAGCAAATTTTCTATGCGCATTTTTCTATTATTTATTATTTTATTGAGCTCTTCGCATTGCGTTGGCATTGTGAGTTTGTGGCGTATTGTGGGAGAGGGGGAATATGTCGTGTTGACAGCTGTCATTGATTTCGCTTAGAGACGCCAATTCGAGGGAGACATACATACATATGTAGATAGACAAAAATAGAGAGTGAATGAAAAGGAAAACGGGAGAGAGGGAGAGAAAATTAGCCACGTTTTCATTTCATTTGCATGCAGTGTTGCATAAAAATTATATTCACATCAGGCTTGTGGCAAATGCAAAACGAGAGAACTGAAGGCAGTGAAATATTTAATGGAATGGTGATATTTATAATAATAACATTACCAGAGGCATACATATATCAAAATTTATGTATTTATATGGCGGATGGTTTTAGGGGGGGATGGAAAATAATTAGAAAATTAAATTATGTGGCATTTAAAGAGAGAGGGAGAGGACAACAGACTGAATCGCTTTAAAAGGCTTTCCCGTTTGGTCATCAAATTGAGGCTGCTTAACAATTAAAATGCAATAACAGGCACCTCGTTTCGGCCACAAGTCAATTGCCATGTATTGCAATGGGGCAAAAGAAAAAGCAATTAAGTGGAATTTGCAATATGAAAATGTTCTCTTAAATTGAAAAATTATAATTATTTATTGCGACAGCATAAAGAGAAATCCACAGAGACAAGGGCAAAACGGGGAAGGAGTTGAGTGGGAGAAAGAGTTTCCCGTTTTTGTACATAGTCGGTCATTCAATCATATATACATACATATATGTATACATATATACTATATATATATATATATCGATTGTTGTTCGACTGAGGCTCTTAAATATAAAACATTTAACGTTCGCCTTTGTTGCATGATGATGGAGAACTCGCTTCATTTGTTGAATGGCATGAAAATGAATGGGCCCCATTGTAAGTTTCGTTTTTTAACTCGACATTTTTTTTTTTTTTTGTGTTTTATTATTTTTTGGTTTTTTATTCAAACCAAGTAATGAAGTTCTCTTCTTTCATTTCGCATCCCACCACCCCGAGTTTGATTTGTATGAGTGTGTGTGTGTGTGTTTTTTTTTTTTTATCGATGTACGTTAAATTTTATTGCAATTGTTATGCGCTCACATCTTTGGGGCACTGTTTGTTGTGTATGATGATGTTGCCATTTTCGTCTCTCCCTCGGTTTTTTGTTACTTTTTATATTTAATAAATTTAAATCACTTTATATATGAGTTTTATGTGCGTTAATAATGTGAGTGCATTTTAACTTTTCATTTTTTCAGTTTGCCGCTTAACGATTCGAGAAAGTAATTTATGCGTAAAGGTAATAAACTAACCAAATTTTTATAGCGAAAACCGATAAAGATATTTTCTTTTCAATTTATTTCTTTGTTAGCAAATTTCAACAGTTGATTGTAAGCTTTAATCAGTCATCAAAATGTATCAGTCATCAAAATCTATAATAGAATTTATATTAAGGTGGTCTAATTTCTATTCTTTCAAACTGGCTTAGGTCACAAGATTTTCCATATTCATCATTACTTGGCGGGGTTGTGGTTGATCCACACTTTTTTATGGGAATTTTGACCCACTTTTATTTGACCCTAGGGTTTTATTTTGAACTTCTTTCCTTTCTTATTTGTTTGGGCTTTCATTAAAGTATTTTCAAAAAAATCACTAAAGGATGTTACGGAAAGAAGCTAAGGAGTGATAGAGAAGGAAGACAGTATTATTGATAATCATTTACAATTTCATGTTTCAACAATGTGTATAACTATACAATTTCAAATGATCTCATCTCATTCTACACGAATTTAATATTACAAAATATTATTAATTGTATCACAAAACAACTAAAATTAGTTCGGAAAACAAAAAACGTCGTTTAAGTGGAAGAAGTCAGATAAAAAAGAAACCTAAAAACTTAAATGTCTCAAAAAATAACACTACAAACATTATCCAAAATTTCCTTCTTTTTGAAATGGGGTTCTAGCTGTGTCTAGGATTATCTACTAAAAGAATTGCACAAATCACAAGGACAGGACGTTATCTGTTCTATCTTTCAATCTTTCGACTCTGGAATCGTAATAAAACCTCCGATGAAGTATGTAAAACTAGTCAAGAATATCAATTAAACAAGGGGATACAAAATTAGTCAAATTTTACAAATGTCAAAAGCCAAAAGTCCTAGATGAACATGTAAAATAAATTGATCGGTTAGTTTAGTTCATTAAACTTGAGCGTGTGTGTATATATTAAATTTGATAATTATGTAATTATAAACAAGAAATATTCATTCATTTTATAACAAATCTCGACTGTCTAGCTCATTCTTTCAAAAACACTAGTCCCATATTTGATATCGAAACTAAAACTGATATTGCAAATAAAATTAGAGTCATGGTATCAAAACGATGGCAGTTATTCATAACCTTTATATTTCTGGACGTAATAAAATCGCTTAAACTTATATCTTTTGGATAGAAGACTGTGGGAAAACTTAAATTGAGTAACCAATTTGTCCAGCTGCACTTAAACACACCGAAGAAAAACGAAGAAAAATATAAAAATTTTGCTAAAAGAAAACTTTCTTTTTCGATTATTTTGACCGCAGTTCAGACTGAAAGAGAAGGAGAAGCAGAGGAGGACCAACAACTTCGTAGAAAAGTTGCTGTAGTTTTTGTGCCATTTGGTTGTCAACACATTCGACATAACGGCACATTCGTCCAATTTACACACACATACGCACACACTCTTACGAGTACACACAACGTGAAATACGTAGAAACATGCAAGTAGAGCCACTCCAAAGGACCAAGGACTCCCAGCACCAGACAAGCATCCTCGTTGTCGTCGGCGTGCGGCTGCGGCGTCGTCGTTGGCATTGGACAAACTTGAACTTTTGTGGCCAACTGCTGCAGCTTGCATACTTACAGGCGCGTACACATACACACACACACACACACACAAACATAGACAATCGCACACAGATAGAGATGGAAAGACAGAGTCGTACATCTATCAAAATTGCTATGCCCACAACATTTTTGGTTGCCCTTCTCTCTCTATATCTCTCGTCCCTTGCACTTTTCCATCCTTCGTCTGCTCTTTTTCTCTTTCTAATTACATGTTGGGCCCAAAACTGAAAACTTCATGCGTTTGTGGTTCGGTTTGGTTTTTCATTTGCATTCGCTTGGAAGGAACTTAGTTTTGTGCAAGTTTTGAGTGAATGAAATTTTTGTGTTGAAGCAGCAGTCGAGGCAAAACCAAAAGCTACTTCAAGTATTTTCCCTACTTCTTCTGTACTCGAGGGTTTTTTTTTAGTTGTTGTTGTTGTTGTTGTTGCTGATGTTTTTTGGCCATAATTAAATTTTCGGTCTTCTGCTATATTTTATTTATGATTTCTTTTACTTATACATATAAATTTGAGTCTTTTTGGTGCTTGTCACTTTGCAATACTTGAGTAGATGCGGGAGGCAAATTTTCTCAAGAAAATTTTCCGAAAGTTCACGGTTTAGTGAGCAGCGGCAAATTTTTGGTGCAACCAAATGTTGCACTCGCTTTAACTATTTTGGGTTTTCTTCGACTAAACTTTATAGTGCATAATGCTGAGCGCTGGGAGCCAAGTGAGAGGGGTACGAAAATCATTTATCAATGTCAGCGAATGTTTCTGCATCTAGGAAAAGTTTCAGGACAGCTCGGCCTAAAGTCTCTGGAAGTAGAAGCTGAGGAGGGAAACGGAGCCGGTGGTTGCACATACTCAGTCTGCAAGTGCGTGAAACAAGTTAGACAAAACTTCATACATTTCCCCTTCAGTTCATCGCCCCTCCTCTGCCTGCTTCAACATTGTTTCCACAAAATACTCAAGTGATTTTCAAAATTATGCACACGCATAAATGCATCGACCTCGCCCGGAGAAACTTTTCAAAGCTTTTCCAGAGATGTTTCCGATAATTTCATATGAGCATTGAAATTGATATAATTATGTATTATGTACAAGGTTTCGTGAGATATATTCCAATTTTTGTCTTCATCCTGCATTCCTTTAAAATGTTTGTTCTTGAGGCAAAATCAAATCGTTGAGGTCGTTTTGGTAATCGATCATTCTCTAATATGATGCACGAAATTAATGTTGCACAAAATTTATTTATGCACAAATCTAAACATTAAATTTACAGCATATTTTATTATGCTTTAACTATACAATTTTTATGAAACGGAAAATAGTCTGTCGCATTCCAACTATGATAAAAATAATCTTGTCTGTTAAACTTCTTAGAAGAAATAGTCATAAATAAATGGCTGCATCTGGTTATGACTATTATGTATAATGAAAATTGACTGATTAGTCAGTCTAACGAGCAATATGTAAATGATATTTAAGCGTAACAATCTCATAAATCTTTGAGAACTGGAAATACTTTATAATTTGGATATTACGGATATGTAAATTCTTTTCTTGGTCAATTAGTGTTTAACCCCTCCTTTATTGGCCATTCGAAAGGATAATTTCAAGCCGCCACCTCTTCTTTGAGATTCTTTCTTGGTTATTTAGGAAGTTGGCTTTGTTTTTTGTTTAATGCTTGAAACTTTTGCACTTAGCCATCATATCGGAACCCAAACTCATTGCCATTTTGTATGCTTTTCTTTTTCTCGTTTTCATTTCTTTTTTAAGCGGTTGAGGGCGTCTCTTCTAATCCTCTGGCCGCCACTTGTTTGATGCTGCTGTTGGTGCTCTTGCCGGGCTTGTTGGCTGCTTGGAGGAAACAAGTTTGCACTCAAAACTCGTAAATAATGGATAGATGGATGGATGTAGGGGGTATAACAACAACAACAACAACAGCAACAACAACACCCACATCAACAAACAAGAAAAAAAGCAGAAAAAGCGCAACCGCACCATTTATAATGGAAAAAGTTGGACCCGGAGACCACTTGAAACTATTGCACAAGCCCATGCAGCCCAGTTGGCCCTGGTGGCCAGAGATGCAACACGGAGCAACTACAGTAGCAGCCGGCGGCGTTATTGTCATGTGTACTGTAAAAAATAACAAATAACAAACATGCAGCAAGTGCAGCAGGGCAGCAGCAGAAACAACAACAACAACAACAACAACAAGTCATAAAGGCGTTGTCTGTCTGTGGCCTTGATGTGGTTATTTGACTCCATTCTCATTCTCCTATGTCTACCGATGACCATACCTATGCGTCTTTCCCCTATCCATTACCATTGATGCCACACCATGCCCAATCCCCCACTGCCCTGCCATTTATCCATACATGAATGTACATGAACAACATTGGAAGCCAAGGTTATAGTCGCATTTTTAATATGCTGTTCGTTCCGGTGCTGGAAGTGTTGTTTATGATGCGCATATCCGATGAATTTTTATATATGAATATATGCCATACATGTGCACGTAGTTATATGTACAATAAATTTATAAACAGCATTCAACTTGCTGCTAGTTAAACTTTGAACGGAAATTTCAGAAGCGAAATGTCGAGTACAGGCAGTGTAATTTAAATTGACGCGACAAAACCAGAAAACGGATTAAAATCGTACTAAAAAGGCAAAACTCGACGGAAATTGATTATACACGCACACACACACACACACAGACATACTAACACCCACATAGTCTTACACACACACACTTGAATTTCCGCCCACACAGCAATTGGATAATTTTATCATCTTAAGTTTGAAGCTTATAGAAATTTAATACTATTTAATTTATGTATTTGCATTTGGTATTTCCAAGTTTTCTTATACCCAACAGCCACAATAATAACAACAATAACAATCCACGTGCTCCAAAAATCACGTAAATATCCCGACGTTTTTGCCGGCAAAAATATCAACGAATCGACGAACACAGACCATGCGTCCCGAATGTGCCATGCAGACTGAGTATGGAGCAGATCTCTCGGCAACAGCGGCAACGGCAACAGCAGCCCTTCGCAATGGATACAAATTGTGGCAACAACGAGTGGTCGACCGACCTCTCCAATAACAACCCCAAGTTATCCAATGAGAGACCATGCCTCCCACACTCGCTCAATTGTGCCACTCGTGATTCCCAACTTCCTATGCGCAGGCGTCTGCTCTTGTCCTGTTAACTCACTGTTAACTTGAAGTGTGGTGAATATGTTAGTTGCACGTTAAGCAGGAGCAACAGTTTGATTTCAAAGGACATTGGTGTTCAAGGAAATTTATAGCAACAAAATTTTTAAAAACTCTTGTTCCTACTTTTAAAGCAAATTTTATTTGCTATTATGATTGAATTTTAATTTTTTGTTGTTTCAGATCGCAAACATTTTTATCCGCTGTTAGTTTCCCCTCAGCACTTGCTATAAACTCTGTTATGAACAGACCCCGCCTACTACTGTAAAAAGAACTTGATGACCTTTTAACAGAATTGAATGTGAACCAATGTTGTCCCAGTCCCAGCGACTTCAAGCGAGTTGTATATCTCTCCACTTGATTAATCAGTCACTTTGTCTGCAATTGTCAAATAAAAGTAATGCATAATGCATAAATTGGACTCAATTAGTTTAATTTGCATTTGTGAAAGGGGTAAACAAACAGAAATGTTGCTGAAGCCATAAATTAAAATATTCTGTTATAGACTCACAATTGGTACTTGAATCGTTCAATTGTCATTATATTTCTTTTTTGTTTCTTTTTGAGGTGCTGTTTCCCTGTTACTTATGACTAACAATTTTCCCACATTTTCTAAATCTTCTTATATCGTATAATGCAACAGCTTGCCGAGTGTGCCAACATCAACCCCCTGTGCTCTCTTTCGTCCTTTCCCTTATGAAGTTCAACAAATTATTGTGAATGGGATTTTATATGTATACATTTCTTTTTTTTTTTTTTTTCGGGGTTGATTTGTATGCAGCGCTAAAAGCTTGAAAAATGTTTTACCCGCACGTGTTTCCTGCGCTTTGATAGCAAAAACTCATACACCAACACCCAGTCACCCACATTCACACACACACACAGACATATACACACCCATATTCGAGACACATTATATAAATAAAATGGGAAAAAAAGCACAACAATGAAATGCCAACTCTCTAGCTTGGGCGGCTGACAGCGGCAGTTACATTACAATTTTCCAGCGGGCAAGGCAATGAGACCGTCATGTGGGAGGGGTGTGTGTGTGTGTGTGTGTGGTGCGGGCAAAGACAGAGTCAAGAGCCCTTCTACCCGCCACAGTATGTGACATTTTTAGAGCAAAACACCATAGACAAAAATGACAAAAAAAAAACCAAAATGATGCAATTTTTAGTATACCCAGCAAGTAGAGCAGAATGCAAAAGGCATATAGGGAAAAACAGAGTGTCTATAAAACAATAGAAATATGCAGGGTATAAGCAAACTTATCTGTAAATGGCTCAGGGTCCACTGACCATAAAAGCAAACACAATGGTTGAGATATCTCAGTATCAAGAGGTTTTTCTGTTGCAAATCTGATTGCTTTATTTTACAAATTATATATACGGTTTATCTCATCATACACAATGAAAATCATTAAGTTTTCCTTTTTTGGTTGTTCCTTTTTAGCCTGCAAACCTAGTTGAAAATATGTCATATCTCTTGGATATATCAGTATGTTTATTTGACTCCTTTTCGCTAATTAAAATGCCAAAATTCTAGACTTATTATCATTTCTGGAGTTCATATCCATGCTAAAAGATTAAACTTCTGGTCATAAGGAGACAATTTGTATACAATTAATTAATAATTAAATGAATTTTCCCAATGAAACCATCAAAGATCTATCTGAAAGTTGCTAAAATCCCATAAATTGATTGGCCGATGATAGCTTTCAAGTGTTGGTGGAAAAGTAAACTTCCTAAGTTTCTTTTCCAGTAATGGGTATGAAATCCGCCATCCTTTTTACAAATGCTTCCGTTTCATTATTGTATGTGCGGGAGAGATTTGATGGCACATTACAGTTCTAATGAATGGCTGGGCCTGGCTACACTCGAATGATTTTTGTCCAAGTATGTATTTACATTGGATGGTGGGAATAGGGGGGGTAGGAATGGGCGAAGAGGGAGTGGGATAGAGAGAATAACAACTAAGTACTGTGTATGTAGTTCTCCCCCATTTGCAATCTTATTTTCTCTCCCCCGATTGCGTAGTGTAAACTTTTGCAGATTTCCCTTGACGCAAAGTGAAGGAAGAAAAGCGAAAGAAAGAATTGAATCCAGCGAGAATGCGCGCGAGACAAACATCTAAATTGTCAACGTAATGCGACAAAATATTGAAGTCAGCAGCAATGGCAATAGCAACAACAGTTGGGCTCCAACACACACACACACACACACACACATACACACCTGCCGCATTTTGTGTGTCCTGTGCTCAGTGTTCGGTGTTCGGTGTTCTATGTTCTGTGTCCTGTGACTCAATTCAGTTGTTCAGTGTGAAACTTGCCAGGCACGAATTCAATTTCGCGTCCACAGATGCCATTCACCTTCGGCACGTACAACTATCAACGTCAACAAGTTACCCAACATCATGGGGAAACAGCCGAGAAGAGGCTGCCGTACAAGGTGGACGGATGAGAGTGAGGGCGTTCCTTCAAGAGGCGTGGCATACAACTAAAGTGGAAAACAGCAGTCAGACAATACAATTGCTTCCTTGAATGCATTTTGAAGACGACGTCTCACTTCCTGAAACATCTCCCAATGCTCCTGACATTTTATACTGAATTATTTATTTAGTTTTTTTCTCTCTCTCTCTCTCACTTTCTTTCTCATCCTCTACTCCTTCTCCTACTCCAACTTGCTTTTTTCACTCCGTTTTTATTTTTCTTCATTATATGCTTTTGTGCCATTTTTATTGTTCTGCGTTGACAAGGAGAGTCAACAAGACTGAAATGTGAGCCAAGCGCCACTTGCTAAGGATCAATTTCAGCCTAGAAGCCTCTGTCCTCTCCCAATATAATTAAATACTGACTTTGTAGTTGACCATCAAAAAATATATAGACATACACATATATTTAGTTCTTTTGAATGGAATTCGAATAATGCTTTACTTTTGTTCATTACCTTTGAGATTTCCATTCATTTTTCGTTGTATTTTCATTTTACTTTTATTTATTTTCTGTTTTTTTTTTTTTTTTTGCTGTGCTAAAATTAAATATGACTGTGAAATATTTTCAATTTGTGGACAAGAAAACTTTCGTGCAGCAAGTGGAAAACGTTCGACGAAGTAAGTATATACATTTTGTTACTGCTGCTGGGCTTGAGGTTTACCCGTGGGAAATTTGCTAACAGAAAATAAAAGTTTCTGGTCAAGTGAGTGCAAAAGTTTTAAGTGACGCACTTTCTTCTTTCCTTTTTATACACTTCCCCAAAAGGGATGTTTTCCTTTTGGCCCATTGTTTATTCGATAGTTATGAATCAACGATCAAGGTGAATGTTGGTGATGTTGTCTTCAGCTTGGTGACAACATAAAATTTTAAGGACACAATTAAAGTTAGTCTAACAAAAGGAAAAATATGGAAACATTTGGGATAAAGATAACTGCAGACCCTTCTGTCCTTAAAATCAAACCAAATGTCAACAGAATAACAAAATTCCAAAGGCCTAGTCCCAATTGAATGGTTTTATATACATTTTTTAAGATCTTATAAATATAATTCCAAGCTATTGTAAGCTAAAATCTAATTAGTATCTTAGACTACGATTTATAATCCTTGTTTCAATTGATTTGATATTTACTGTCATGTACATTTTATAGAGTACAACAATGAGTACTAAAACATTTTAGTTGACAAAACCCTCCCGACTTCATCTTTCATTTTGTCTTTTCCAGCCATGGATATTCTTTTCCCTTATCCATTGCCGTTTTATTTTTGTCGTTCGACTAGTGCTTGAGACTGAAATTTATTAGGCCTGACTTATGGCCTGAACGTACATACATACATACATATGTACATACAGTCATACATAATGAATAAGCACTTTAGTTACAAGCGTGTGTAAGGTTTTGATTAAGTTTTTCCAATTCAGAGCAAGCAAAAATTGTGTTCTGCAATTAATTTTCATTTTACAATAGTTTTGTGTGCTAAAACAAATTTAATTTTGAAAGACTCGTGGTATAAACTTTAGTGTAAAAGTATTTTAGTGAATACGCTTATAAAATTGGTTAAATGAACGAAAAAAGGGAAACATTTTCGACATTATAGAGTATACATATTCGAGGACTACATGAGAAACATGATCTATATCCCAATGCCTATCTGAATCTCTTTCTATGAGTTAAAGACTTGTTGAAATTAATCGAGTTATTTTTGATGTTGTTGGTCTTTTTTTGACTGGACCACCATAACATATAGTTTAGAAAAAATTAATTTATATTTCTTAAGTTTTTAGACCTTAACGCTTATATTACATCTTTTCGCAAGATTTGTAAAGATACAGCTTTCATTAAAATATACAAAGTAAAAAAAAAGTTCTTATGGTAAATACTTTTTTGTTTTTATGAATATCAAAGGTTTGTCATTACGTTTTCTTTGATATTTTTATACCATACACCCATAGGGTGAAATGGTATATTAAAGTCGCCAAAATGTATGTAACAGGCAGAAGGAAGCTTCTCCGACCCTATAAAGTATATATATTCTTGATCAGGATGAACAGCTGAGTCGATCTAGCCATGTCCGTCTGTCTGTCCGTCCGTCCGTCCGTATGAACACGCAGATCTCGGAGACTATAAGAGCTAGAGCCACCAAATTTGGTATGTATACTCGTGTATTGTGTACATATATAGAGTTAATTGGAATTTGGACCACGCCCCCTTACGCCCCCAGGAATCACATTAAACTATTTTTCTTAAAAAGTATAACAGCTAGAGACATCAAATTTGGTATTCTGACTAGATTAATAGATGCGCAGAAACTGGCTATTTAAAAATTTTGCCACGCCCACGTTCGCCCCCGCAAATTAAACAAAACTGACTTTTTCAAAAACGAACAAAGCTAAAGTCATCAAATTTAGTATGTATACTGGATTAGTATGCGCGCAGAGTATATATATTTTCATATTTTGCCACGCCCACTTCCGCCTTCATAATTAAGAAAAAACCGATTTTCTCCTGTAGTTTTTTGACTATCGCATTCAAATTCGGCAGACTAATTAATCTTATCTATTTCTACAAAACTACCAAATTTTATTGAAATCGGACTAGAAACATGCAAAATATGCGTATGAACGTATTTTACTACGCGGTCCACAAGGCCAGAATTGGCCGTTGGCTAGTAGCGGCGCTAGAGTGCTCGTGTGTTCGTAGAGTGAGCGAGATAGCACATACTATGAAACATGTAAAAACAATTTAATAGACATACATATGTACATTTGGTTTTCGAAATTTGAAATATTTGTTTCACCTGGTGTATGGTATACCCAAGTCGACGAGTCGACTTACTTGCTTCATTTCTTTTTATGTTGTCGTCTTATTCAGTTGATGAGATATTCCTAAGCTCCTATAGAAGAAAGTAGATTATCATTGTCACATTTTGAAAAATAATCAATATTTTTAATTCAACAGCAGCTGCATATAGAAACAACTTTACTAATACCAAAAGATAGGGTACATTTTTTTTATTGGTGCAGAAAAATCTCACCGAATTCGTCATCCACCTAAACACCTGAAATTTACTTTTAATGACCTAAGGATATCAGGAGCTTTTATAAATAAGGTTCTCTCAACTATGGTTAAATATAAGACATTCTATAAAAAAAAATATCCTTGATAATCGATATAGCTTAACTTTAAAAGATGGTCGTGTTTACAATAACTTAAAGTCGTTTCCGACATATTTTCAAAAAGTTAGTTTTAATTTGATCAACCTTCGAAGATGTGTTTTAACAATTAAAGGTTTTAGCTTCACAGTTGCCATTGTATGATCGTATGTGCAAACAATGTATGTCCTTTATTTGATACTATCAACACAATGGAATACAATTCTATTTATAAGCGAATGGGAAATTCAAATGGCCAGACTGTAAATTCGACAACGAGAATAGATTTCAGTGCCATAAACAAATACGTAATTGCCATGTAATGCCTTCTGTTGACAGGGATCCGACAACAACATAGAGATAGAGATACGAAAAAGAGATGGAGAGATAGTGAGAGAGAAGGAGAAATGAGAAAATAGAAATTAGCATAAAACTTCGATTTCCCACACAAAACAGCTGAAAAAAAGCAGGCAAAAACGCAATAGCCATAAACCAAAGTGGGGCTTTCATGAGATGGAATGGTTGGAGATTGGCTACATGCATGCTCACACACACACACACACACACACACAACCCACTCGCTTGGAATATATCTGTAATACTTTTGCATTAATTACTAATTTATTCTAACTTTTAAAACTTGCGGCTTGGCACACAATGGTTTAGCAAAATTCTCGCCCTTCTTTTGCCCCCCATTTATTGTCTGACTGTATGTATATTCCTCTTCAGTTTTTGTTTTTTGTCTATTTTGTTCATTTGACTAATTAAATTTTCGAAAAGTTATCTGTTAAAAATTTTATGAATATTTAAAAAGTTTTGGGCAAATGATTTGCCTCCACCAACTTCACTCGACTCGTTGAAGAAGACAAAAGCCTTCAAATTGAAAATTCATCATCAAAAAGTTGGAACAGTTTTGTAAAGTGGATAAAATATTCATGCATGCAAGTTTTTATTAGTACCTACCAGAGAAAAAGTTGGATTGGCTAATAATTCTCGAAAAAGCAATTAGCTTTGGCTCTCAACACCACAAAACTTCAATTGCTGTTGCCTCAAAAAAAAAAAAAAAAAAAAAAAAATGTGCAGAGAGAATCAAAAACGAGAAAGGCTTGAGGTCAGATAATAACTATGTAAGTTTCTCAGGCTAATCGAGCGTAGAAGTTTTGGTTCAAAAATTAGAGAATGAGCTGCAAAAACCCTTTACACATAAATATAGATGGAAAGAATTGTCACATAGTTTTAGGACAAGATAACCCTAATTATTTATATTCTGACCTCTAGACCCATGACCCAAGCCATATTTGGGTGCAGCTCGGAATCTCAAAGTTAGAATAGGCAAAAACTTTACACATCTTGGTTTTTTTTTATCTTTGAGAAGCAACGCAAAAATGGGTTGGCGAAACTACTTCACGCATATTAAACTGACATTTCACAAGTAGAAGGAAACTTTTTCTAATATGCAAATTCATAGCAAATACCAAAGGCAAAGAAAAGGATAAAGTAGCGACACACACAGTAGTAGTCGTAGTAGTAGCAGGCGGCAGGCAGTAGGCATTACACCCAGTTGAAGTAGAAGCACATCCTTGAATTAACACGTGCGAGTTGGCATTAATTTGTGTAAAACTGGTGTTGGCAACCAACCAGACAGGCTGGGTTGGTAGGTTTTCCTTTTGCATCCACATATGTATGTGAGCATGGGCGTAGTTGGCCAGTTTTCAAAAAGGATCACAAAATATAATAGCAAGGAATAAGTATACTCTATAATATGAGGAAAAGACCTTTTTAACCCTGACTAATGGCGGTTTATTCGTTTAGAGGGTTAAATGAAGAGGAACTTACACTTCTCATTGTAGATTAGATGATCTTGAAGCAATTTCAAGACCCAAACATTTAGCGGCTCAGATGTCGTGCGACCCTTCTTTTTAGCTTTTTTTTGGCTTCTACGCTCTTGGTTTTTGGGAAAGCAGTTTTTGTCGTTAGATATGCAAATGTTGGTGGAAGACTGAGGGAGAGTCAGTGGCATGCAACTAAATATTATTTACCACACTGGCAGATGCTCAAGATGAGAAACTGTGCCGCCACTTCTAGTCACAAATTAACATAGAACAACTAAAACAGTCTTTTATAAATATTTATGAGCGGTTGAGGATTAGTACTTTACTTTACTTTATTCCACTTGGTTTTTCCTTTATATACATCTTCTTTTTTTTTTTTGGTCTCTAGCATATGGAAAAGAAAAAATGGAATTTGTGTCTCTAAATCTATTACTTCTTTAAATTTCAATTGTTAAATACTTTAAAAAAAACATTACAATAATAGGTGTTATTAATTTGATTAATTCGTCCATAAATACTGATATTGGAAAAAAAAAGAAAATTTGGTTTAATGCCTCTAAGAATTGTGGTTGGCCACATTACTTTCAACACCATGGGTGAGTGAATTGAATTTGGATTTTTAACTTGACAGGTATTTAATCTAGTAAGCCATGAAATTTTCATAAATCTAAGAACGTAATGCTGTCAATAGTTTTTATTATTTCTGACTTTTGCTTCAATCGAAAATAATTTGCTCATATCGGAATTACATTTTTGCGTTCATTTACTATAATGATTAAACGAAAGAATTCAGTATGTATTAACTTGCATTCGAGTTGATTTTTTGCAATACCATTAAGCTTTAATCCCTTTAGGAGGACAAAGAGGAAACATCAAAGATTGGTGACGTGTGGGCATCCATGCAGGCGCGACGTGTGTCATCTGCAGGTCCCGTTGATGAGACTGATATTCGACTGATGAAGGCCTTCGGGGAACACCATACACCATTATCCGATAGTGCACCTCGTGATATGGAAATAATAGGCTCCAACACTATTTGCAAGAAATGCATGCTATTCACCAATGTGTGCTACACTCTGGGGCATCATTTGAAGGAGTGCAGTAAGGAAATTCTCAAATAGACAAATCCATCGGATGTAAATAGATGATAGATAAATAAACAAAAACTACTGAAATTAATTAATTTTGGTTTATTGGAATACTTTTTTTTATTTGTGTGCCTAATTTTTGCAGGACTAGGTTTACATACATGAGAAGATTAAAAATATCCTGTAGCGCCTTGTTTAAGACTTCCCTTCACGACACTAAGTTCTTTAGGTTGACGTTGGTTTATTTTTTTCCGCCGATGGCATTGACGGAGGAGACTTGAAGACCTCAGGAATTCCTAAGGATCTTTTCATGCGAACATCTTCCACATCAACTTTGGATCTATGAGTCATTTTGGTAAAGTACATCTCTGGCCAAAGCTTGAAAGATGTTGACTTAGTGAGTAAGGTATAAAGTTCAGCTCCCGTTGATGAGACTGATATTCGATTGATAAATCCCCACGGAGAACAGCATTCGCCTTTATAATATGAAAAATATCAAAAAAGCTAACATCGGCTATGCCGAAGTTTATATAACCTTGCAGTCCTTGACAATAATAATTTTACATGTTCAAAATTTGTTTTCTGCAACTCAATTCATCAATATACAAACAAAACAATTAAACTCTTTATACTACAATTTGTTTTTCTTCTTCATTCCCTAAACAAAGCAACGCACGCATACACGTACAGTTTATGTAGCGTTGCGTCTGTGTGTGTATGCATTTTATATCCAATTCTGTCACATTAGCAACTTTCATCTGATAATTTTCAGCCCGATAGCTCTTAAGATGGTTGAGTAAAACGCATACGCACGGACGGACAGACAGACCGTCTGTCAAACGTACAGAAGGACGTGGCTATATCGACTCAGCTTTTCATGCTGATCAAGAATGTATATATTTTATGGGGCCCTCTGCAAGGGTATAATAATACTTAGGCTCCAACACTATTTGCAGGCAATGCTTGCTACACTTTGGGGCATCATTTGAAGGAGTGCAATAAGAAAAATTCTCAATTAGATATATTCATCGGGTGTAAATAGATAGATGATAGATAAATAAACAAAAACTACTGAATTTAATTTATTTTTGTTTATTGAAATACATTTTTTTGTTTGTGCGCCTAATTTTTGCAGGACTAGGTTTACATGAACGAGAAGATTTGACATTTCCCTTCACGACTTGTTTAACATTTCCCTTCACGACTTGTTTACCATTTCCCTTCACGACTTGCTTAAGATTTCCCTTCGCAACTTGTTTAAAATTTTCCTTGACGACTTGCTTAAGATGTCCCTTCGCGACTTTTTTAAGATTTTCCTTCGCGACTTGTTTAAGATTTTCCTTTACGACTTGTTTAATATTTCCCTTCACGTCACGGAGTTCTGGAGGTTGACGTTGTTTTATTTTATCCACCGATGGCATTGATGGAGTAGACTTGAAGACCTCAGGAATTCCTAAGGATTTTTCCATGCGAACATCTTCCAGAGTAACTTTGGATCTATGAGTCATTCTGGTAAAGCGATTGGCCTCAAAAAGTACATCTCTGGCCAAAGCTTGAAAGATGTTGACTTAGTGAGTAAAGTATACACTTGTATCGTTTATAGCAGATACTTACTGTACATTATATCAAGAAGAAGACCACGAACCTCGGGCTTGGCATTTAGGTTTTCTCCCTTAAGCACATTATTCACGAAAGCCATGTCCGCTTCAATCTTCAAATTTTTCGTTGGCAAAGTGTATTTATGATCTGGCATTTTTTTTAATTTTTTTGTTTTATTTATTTGATAGTCGGATAGATAATAGTAGAGACAGGTTCTGTCACTTATGTATGTATTCAAAATCGTTTTTTAACACTGCCTGATAAATATTTCTAAAGTAGCAATTGAATTAGTTGTCTTTGACTCTTAAAGTGCTTTCTGCAAACATAAACTGTATTAAGATGACCAAGTATGTGACCACAGCGGCAAACATCTGTTGGTATTAAATTAATTTTTACTCTGCGTTTTAAAATATATATGTAGGGAAATTGAACTTCACTTACACTGCTCAGCAGATGCAAATTAAGGCTGAAAAAGTCCTTGGCCGTGATCACAAACCGTTGATGCAAAGTCTGTAGGGAAAATTCACATACCAAGTTGTTATAGCGTTTACTGCCCAGCGGTTTGATCAACTTGGATATAAGGCAACCTATTTGACGACCCTGAAATGTGTAAATCTATAAGTGAGAATACTTTTTTAATGTTAATTGTCTCTCACGAGATTAAAGCTTTGTTGACAATACCAACAAGTTATGGACAGCTGCAAGGAGACATTGAAGAGGAATCCAAAGTGTTCTATGAAAACTGTGATATGCAGACCACTGGTCAATTCCAGAAAGACCCAATACGAATTGAAAACAAAGTCGAGAAAGAAGACTATAAATATGATCAGCAGGCTTTCGCCATACTTCACATTAAGCTTAGCAAACATATTGTAGAGTTCGCTATAGCGTAGCTTGAGACTCCTTACTTCATTTGTACATTCATGCATATTTTCCGGTTTCCGCCAATAAAAAGGGATTGGCCTAGCCAGCATTTCCAGCCGACAACGAGCTATCCTTACCTCATTGTTGGCTTCAACAATTTCCGCAAGAAATGCTACCAAATGCAATTGCAATCCCAACGTACTGGGCAAGGATCTCCAATAGAAAACCGTGACACTCTTATCACAATTGACAACTTTAAAATAAGTGACCAAGCAATGCACCACTAAGATGGGAGTCAGTAGGCCGAACACAAAATAGGCCACTCTGAGATCTCTCCACAGAGGTGTTTCCCGTCTGGACTCGCTATTTCTGTGAAGAAATATGTGGATCACTATAATAGCATGTGCTAGAGTTTGAGTGGTGAACAGAATATGCTCCAACATGCAATCGAGTCGGCATTCCTTTAGAAATACTATCGTTCGATATAGAGTCAATATCCAAATGGATATATACCAACAGAGCCAACTGCAGAATAAAATCAAATGTGGGGCACGCTGTCGCTTGAAGGAGCCCACGCCAAACAGGCAGACTATCAGGAAAAAGGATTTTATAAATGAACGCGAGGCGACTTGTGACCAGTTTGAGGTGAACATGATTACTACGGAATAAGCCTTTGGTCTTAAAGAAGCTTGGCAGAAAAGCTTTTAAGGCGATGTCATCCATCAATGTCAACTTGAGTGACTGTAATTAACCTTATAGCTAATAACTTGACTTACATTTTCAGCTCCTGCGTCGCCGTACCAGAAGAGGGCTATGATCAAACTGCCCATAGAAAGAGTTGTAACTGCATTGTAGATAAAGACCATAACCACGATATTACCAGACATCCAAGCCTCGAGCATCCAATAGGCGTTGGAAACAAATTCAAAACCTGTTATCAACTGCAGTCCGAGTATTCCCCAGCCATAGCAATCGCTAAACACTTCGTAGCACTCGAAGATGCGTTCATAGCTTAGTCGGAGTGTTTGCAATTGTCGGCATTCCTGCAGGCCATACGGTTGCCAGAGCTCATTGCCACTGGCAAGAGCGAGCAGAGAGCAGCGCAATTGAACGGATCGCTGATTCAGGTCCATTACATGCTGCAGCAGCTGGATATATCTTATACGCAAAAGCCAAATCATTGGCATGGAAAGTCCGTGTATGGGGTTTATATGAATCTCATGATTTGCCCAAGTGCGTATCGCATCGCAGACCAATTGCAAACTGATCAAACCTAATAAACGGAACGACACAATGCGACGACCACGGGACATTCCGAGGCGTTGAAGAAGTAGCTCCGACTGCAGGCGCAAGGTCTCCAAGTGGTAGTGAACATTTCGCTTTAAAATGCTTTCAAAGATTAGTAGGAGACCCACAAAATTATTGCCCAGGAATAGAAATGTTCCCACAAAAGCTGAAATAATCTTCTTGGCAGTATACAGAAAAACGAAGCCACGACTTAGCATATAGCTAAGATATAGTATCCAGATGAAACGCAAGGCAATGAATGCTATAAAAGAATACTTTTTTGCCAGCGACGGTAAAGGAACCAAGGCCCAGAAACAATAACTTGCCTGGAGAAAGCGACGAGTTAGGCAGGCTAGTGAATTCATTGTCTGAGGCACCAAATACAACTGATTTCACAAATGGGCAAAGTCAACTAATCGACTGCTAGTGCAGTAATTATATAGAATGACTTGGGACAAGAGAAAAGCATATGTGCAAGACTCAGTGATTAAGTATTTCCACATAGAACAATTTTATATACCAACATACATACATAAACATGTACGAGAAGTTATTCAAGTAAATCATTTGTTTGGTTGTCTGTCCCTTGTTTATGGCAAAACTGTCAATATAATGCGAATTTCCTTTTCTCTCACCATCAATGTAGAAAATCCATAAATCTAAAATTCCAAGTATTTTGAGGGCCAATAAATTTTCATTTTGATAAACCCCCTTAAGCCTTTTCATGGCCAAAAACAAAGCAAAACCAAAGCAAACCAAAGCGAAACGAAACAAAACAAAAACTTTTGTGATTTATGAAGTTTTCAGCTACTTCTCTGCTCTTTTGGTCATAAAACACAACCCACATAACAACATTCGGTGGACATGATAGAAGAACTTTGTGTCTTAGTATTTCGATTTTAAAGACTCGATTCGCACACAACAAAACGGAAAGGCAAAAGAAAACAAGTCACCATTAAAAAGACAATCATAAAAAAGAACACATTAACCCAAGTGCCAATAACAATGATAAAAACTGTTCATCTGTTAATATAATTTTCATAAATTTTATCGATTTAAATTATAATCATACAAATATGAAGAAGCTTCCTTGCTGTAAAGAGGAGACTGGGCGGTCTGAGGGGTGTTACGACAGCTTGTCCTAATGTTAAACCATAAACAAAATGTGACACAATTTCTTCTAATACATACATATATCTACACGAGCTTTGTGGCAAGGGGGAGTAGGTGCCAGGACATGTCATCCTCATCCTGGTGACATTTGCGTCAGCTGGCGATCAAAGTCAAATTAAATTGAAACAACTTTTCCTTTTTTTGTTTTTCTTTTTTTGGCTATAACATGTCATCTTGTCTGCCATGGAATGGATACGTGACATAAGAGCTAAAAACATCAAAAGAAATATTCTTGTTCATGGGAAAGACAAATAAATTTAACTAATTTCAATAGGCTGAAACACAATTTATTTATATTCGATGCCATGATAAGAGATTACACTAGATAGTACTAGCAAAATTTCGTTTTTGCAAGGTCTGACTAACTTTTAGCCATACAGTTTGAATGTTTGTAGCATGTTTCATGTACGTGCCCAAGGGATGCTTGAATAATTTTTGCAATTTATTTTGAGCTTATGGCCCCAAATGAGGCAGGCGTATTTGACATCGAGCCAAATGACTGTCAATAGGACAAAATATCATGACTTTTAATAAACAAGCTAAGGCCCAAAGAAACCGACAGAATGCACCACATTCATTTCCATTACCTTTTTCTAATTTTTTTTAACTGCATAACATTTCCAAAAGCTTAAGAAGCATATGAGCACCCTAGCGCCCTCACCAGCCAACGGCCAACTCCGGCAAAAATGTTTATATGTATAACTTGGCTAATTTAAGTCCGATTTCGATCGAATTTGCTGGTATTTTGATGGCATAGGGTAGAAAATTTCGGGAGATAATCGAGTTTTTTTAAATTACGGGGGGCAGAATGGGGTGTGGCAAAACTTTAAAATAAACTTGATCACTTTACATACTACACGAGTCTACATATTAAATTTGGTGGCTCTATCTCTTATAGTCTCCGAGATCTAGGCGTTCACACAGACGGACAGATGGACTCAGCTGTTGATGCTGATCAAGAATGTATACTTAATGGGGTCGGCAAAGCATCCTACTGCCTGCTACATACATTTTGCGACTTTAATATACCATTTCACCGTATGGATGTATGGTATAAAAATATATAAAAAGTCTTAAATAACAATATTTAACTTTAATCCCAAAATTATTTGCTACGTTATATAAGTTATTTTCAAAAGGTGATATTTGGGACACACATACTATATTAGTATATAAATTATTTGAATTGATGTCGTTTTGCCTTTAGCTAATTAATTAATACAACGGTTCACCACTGCGTATACACGACATTCATTCTAGTCCACATATATCGACATGACGTTCAATCGTCCAGGCCTAAAAAATTGCAGGCAAAAGTTAATTCGAATATTTATTCAGTTGATGTCTCAAATCGTGTACCATTTTTGTTGCCTGTTGCATTTGGGATCCTTTCGGTACAGCCAAGAACTTGGATTACTGAAAAGTTATCACACATCCTGGCCATGGAAATGTTGCGCAGCAATTATCAAGTTGTTTTTTTTTATACTGGACTGTTGTTTCTTTTTTCATTTCTTGGCAACGCTCCACATGCTTATAACTGGAGTCGAGGATTTTCCAATTGATGCTTACATCTCGTTTTGGACGCAGACCACCGTGTGTTTTTGTTTAATGGTCACACTCCGACTGCTCCAATTGGCCCATAGTCGATCATACAATTTACTTTGCATTTCGATTGTAAACAGATTGCTAAGGATTCAACGCTGCATTGTTAAGTCTCTTGGCTCCAAGCACATCGCATATGACATGGATTTAGTAATAATTTTCGTCATGAAATTAATGTTTACGTTGCTTCATATTTGGGCTCTTTATCACCCTCTCAGCGGCATACATATTTTTGTAAAGTTTCCAACCATGAATTTAGTGCTATTTGAGCTATTTTTTAACTCATATTTTCTGTATCTATTACATGTTTTGAGTTGGCAGCGCTCCTTTCTGATATTTCTGGAGTTCTATAGGGAACATGTTTCGCAAAGAAACGCGCCGACCCTTAAGGAAGCTAGGAAATTGGTAGCTTGCTTTAATCTCTACAATCGTATTGCCCAGCTTCACTGCCAAGTATCCAAGGCATGGCTAAAGTGTTCGGGCGTACTTTTTACCTACATGTATACAAGTGCACTTGGAACCGCCCATACCGCATACTGCCTATATAATAAATCCGAATTAAGCGTAAAATGGAGATTCGGTTATTATTTTAGGCGTAAATTGAGCACCTGCCTAAATGGTTTTGTGGCCACATTTCTCATTTCCATTTGTAATGATCGAGTTAAACAGTTTGAAAGTGACTTGCTAGAACAGTTCTTTCTAATTGAGTTAAAGCACATGTACCGAGATGGAGTTAAAATGCAAAGATTCACTCGGTTTATAAGCGGAAAGGTGAGTAGTATTTTATGATTCAGCAAATTGTGATACAATGCCATTTGTTTACAGTATGCCTGTCTTTTGTTGCAACAGAAGGTGCAACCCATTCGAAATTATATTTGGAACACGAATATAATATGTGATCGCGATCAGTTTTTTACCTTTCTTATTTTTATGTGGATTAATGCCATTACAAATTTACAGTTTATGTGTAGTTCTAATGGTACTCAATATTGTGACGTAATATCTTGAAAGCTAAAAAAATATACAAAATATGAATGAGAATCTTACAAATTGGTAAGACTTATTGACCTCAACCTTTTGACTCACTGCACGAAGGTCGTAATTTATACGACGTAACGAATATATTGCACATCTTGTTATACATATTGTTGCAAAAGGGTAAACACAAATGAAAACAACGATGATATTGATAGGAGCTTTATAATAAAGTGATCCGATCCGGCGGAATCAGAAATATGCCTACTGTAGTTCTAACGCTCTAGGAGGAGTTTTCGTCGATACAGACGGACATGGCTATATGTATTCGTATGGTGGAAATTATATGAAATTATATGTAAGAGTGCGAGAGAACCACTGTGCAAATAAGAATGTCCATATCAGTGAAAAGAAATCGATAGGGTAACAATCGATGGAGATAAAAAATAATGTAAAAATAATGGTTAAATAAATCTGTAATTTTGCTTATAAACAAATAAATTAGTCTAATATAAAGTTTAGCCAGAGCTGAATATTGAAGGCCAATGGACTCAACCCCGACATACATAGATATTACTAATAAACACATAAATTGTTTTCATTAATGTCACTTTGCATTAAGCTAAATAATTAATACGAAGGTTCACCACTGCGTATACACAACATTCATTCCAATCCACACATATCAAAATATTGTTCGTTCGTCTAGAATCTAGTCCAAAAACATTGCAAAAAGAAAAGTTTCTGTCTTGTTAAATGTCTCAAATCGTATATTATTTTTGTTGTTTTCTGTACTTGAAATCGTTTCCGTTTGCGTTAGGATGAGTTTTGGCTTAATTCACATGAGACATGGACTTATGTAAGTTTCCTGTATGAAATTAATATTCACATGACTACATATTTGTATCTGGAACATGTTTTTGCGTTGGCAGCGCGCTTTGCTATTTTTTACTCAAGTCCAATAAAAAGTAAAAAGTATAGTATAGTAAAAAGTATATCTCTCACTATGATCTCTAATATAAAATTTTTTAAGCAGAAGCGATTCGCAAAATTTCGATAAAAATCCCAATTGAACCGCCTAGGATAGGAACATCTAGTTTGGATGGTCAAATTTCGGCTCGGCAACTATTTACGACGAGGGAAATGGTGGATGGTCGCTAGTGATTAACAGTTTGTGTCTTCAAGAGTAGTTAGTACTAATATTTGCCCAATTTATAAACGAGCAGCTGAGCTACAGCCAATTATAATTATGGAAAACTCCCTTAGTGGGATTGTAACAAAAGAGTCCTTGTTTTATTTTATATGTGACATCATTTTCACCCATGCACACGTGATAATTTTGGAAAAATGATTGGTCGTTATGCACATTGCTGTACTTTTCTTTGTCATTAAAACTAATTTCCGCTTAGCTAATTAATGTTTAAGATTATGAATATTTCCATTGGAATTATTTCCAGCTTCAGTTCTTTATGAAAATGTCTCTTTGTGGTCAATGTATTAAACGTTGTAAAAGAAAGCTTTTGAAATTATTGATCAAAACGTTGACCCAAGTCGTATACAAGTTCTGTGTCCTTCTGGATTTGGGTGGCTTCCACTATGTTGAAGAACTTGGATTAATAAAAAGATATCACATATCCTGGCATGGAGCACTTTGTGCAGCCATTTTGAAACTATTTTGGATTGTATTGGAGTTGCCTTATTATTTTGCCGGCTGTGGGCTGGTGAATCTCTTCCTTGTTGTCGGCGATGTCAATTTAGAATTGCAAAATGATGTTTACAATATGCTAAATAGCCTAGTCAGTCTAACTATGGCTGCTGTGGTGACATTCCGTCTGCTCCATCTAGCACATAGTCGATCATACAGTTTGCTTTGCATTTCGAGTGTGAACAGAGTACTCCGAATCCAACGTCGCATGAGACGAATATTTGGATCAAAGCATTTTACTTTTGACATGGATTTGGCTTTGATTCTAGTTATCAAAGTTCTTTTCATTTTGATACATGTTTGGACTCAGTATACAAATGCGATTCATGCTGAAGTCTTAATCTACGTTCAATTTCCCACCATGAATATTGTACTCTTCGAATTGATATTCATATCGTATTTCGTATATCAGTTGCATGTGTTGAGTTGGCAACGTTCTTTTCTGATATTCCTACAGTCGTATATAGAGTGCATTACCCCAGAAGGTGTACCAAGTAGTAAGAATGCTAGAAAATTGGTAGCGTGCTTTAATCTTTACAATCAAATTGGCCAGCTTCATGGCAAAGTGTCTAAGGCATGGCTAAAGGGTTCGGCAGCACTCTTCACCTACATGTATACGACTGCACATGAAACCGCCTATATCGCATATTGCTTATATAGTAAGTCCGAATTAAGCATAAAAGGACGATTCTGGTTCCTAGTGTGCAATAAATTAAGCAGCTGCCTATATGGCTATTTGGCCACATTTCTTATTGCTATTTGGAGCGATCGACTTAAGAAAATTGAAATTGATTTGGCTGATCAATTCTTTCTAATTGATTTAAAACACATGCACTGCGAAGAAGATGTAATGCAAAGATTCGCTCGATTTATAAGAGGAAAGGTAAATGATAACTTATAAATCGTTTAAATACTATATCTTGTGATGTATTTACAGTATGCCTGTTTTTTGTTGCAACAGAAGACGCAACCTATTCGAAACCATATCTGGAACGAGAATATCATATGTGATCGGGATCTATTCTTCAGCTTTATCATCGCGATGCTCATTAATGCCATTACATATTTACAATTCTTGTATAGTGCCAATGACATTACCTGTCATTCATTCAAACAGATTTGAGTCCTGTTTAGCACATTGATTTGAAGCCAAAATATTTGGATACAAACCATTTGCCTTTCACTCAACGCACAGTGGTCGATTTTTGAATTTTGGTGCCATAAAGTCAGTAAAAGAGTAATCCATCCATTTTTGAAGCCACGATTGTCGCATATTAAATGTAATATTTATTTTATATTGCCATAAAAATATAAAAAAATCTCTTGTTATAAATTTTGATTAATGGTAAATCAATTTCGTTTATTAGGAAATCATTTATTACAAAAAGAAAAACTTTGAATTAATATGCAAATTAAAATTCAAAGTTATATACAATAATTATATACAATAATACTTAACATTATTCTAAAAAGATGAATAATTCCGAAACTACAAAAAATATTTAGAGTCGAATAGTTTTAAACCTTGTATCTGGTTCGCATAGCTACAATCGTTATTGCAAATCCTTTTTCCTTAAATTTAAATAAAAACCAGAGGGCCGGGGCTAACTTCGACCGCGTCAAAGTTTGTATACCCTTGCAACTTTTTTGGTAACTCTTCCCTTACCAATTAGCCATCAATGTGGAAGAACGTTTTATCTAAAAAGCCTTATGTTTGCGAAAGAATGGCCTACAGTCATAGGAAATAACGAAGATATTGATCATAGTCACTGTTTTTGACCGATCGTTCCTATGGGAGCTATATGATATAGTCACCCGATCCTTATCAAATTTAGCACAGTCATTAAAAGATACAGTGGCGGACACGAATTTAAGACGTTTTTTTTTTTTATTTTTAGTTCTGATTTTCTCGGCTCCTAAATAACTTATCCCAATAATTTTTTCTTTAAATTGTTGGTTATTGTATTCAGATAATGGACCGTAAGAATGGTCTTCATAGGTTAATCCGTTTAATTCACAGGTGCATTTAAACAAAGAGAAATCCGTTTTTTGGGGGGCATTTATTTAAGACGTTTTTTCCAAAATCTTAAATATTAAAGATAGACGTTTAAAATCTTCGTAGAAGTTGTAGATCTAGCAAAACTAAGATAAACTGCATACAATAATTTTTGAATTAAGCCCCAACTTTCGATTTGGAGCCATTTGAAAATCTGAATTTTGTATGGAAATTTTTGGTCCTTTGGGCGAGTCTATTTTACAATACAAGTTTGTACTAAAGTACTTTTTTCCTTGAACTACGAAGGAAAGTGAATTGAATTCCCCGTCGAATGACATATTTTTCATTAAAATCGGATAAGAATTAGATTTTTTTTTTGCCTATCAATAAGGGACATTTTACGCCAATCTAAACAGCGGCCTTTGGAAGGGGTATACGCATGAAAAGAAAGAGATGGAGAATAGAAGGGTAGTTTTGAAAAAAATTTCCCATATTGATAGGCGATGAAAACTATCTAATTTTTATCCAATTTGAATCAAAAATATGTCATTCGACGGGGAATTCAATTAAAAGTAACGAAGTTATTTATAAAAGTCACTGTTTTCCACCGATCGTTCCTATGGGAGCTATATGATATAGTCTTCCGATCTTGTTCAAATTTGGCACAGTAGTTTATAGGCGTAATAATCTCTCTAATATAAAGTTTCACGATAATAGCGCGAAAATAACGAAGTTATTAAGAAAAGTCACTGTTCGTGACTTAATATACCCTTTTTGCAAGGGTATAATAATTAGTATTTTTAATAAGATTAGTATACCAAGAGCTTACTCGTCTCAAGTCACAACACAAGTCACATTTTTATACCTGAATAGGGATTCCGGGAAATAGAAAATAAACCAAGCTTCATTCGTAGAATTCAAAATATATACTGATTTTATTAACCAAAGTATGGAGTTTATAAAGGGAATCTTAGGCTCTAAGAGGTAACAATTGTAAAATATCTTATTCTAATGACCCATATATGTAAATATATAAATTATATATATTCTTGATCAGCACGACGAGACGAGTTCAAAAAGCCATGTCCGTTCGCCCGCCCGTCTGTCCATCCATCGGAATTAGCACGAATTCCTTCTAGACCGTTAAAGCTACAGTGTTTGTATATCTTGGATTCAGTCGGATCGGAATACTATATCAAATAGCTCACATACAAACGACAAAGTCACGAACACTCTACGCCGTGACCAATTATGAGGTCGGAAAAGTTTCCATCTGCCTGCTACATACTTTTTTGATGACTTCTCCCCTGTTAGGAGCAGGGCATACAAATTGATGTAGTTTGTCATAATTATGAATATAGTTTTGTCATTACATACATATGGATTTTAGGTAATATAAATTAGATATATACACCAGAATGCTTATTATCCAAATTGCTTATCCAAAGAGTGGAACTATTTCACGTTTTAGTTTCCAATGAAAATGACGTCTGGTCGTCAAAGTATTAAAAACTGTAAACGAAAGTTTTTAAAATTATTTATCAAATTAATGTGGCGATTCGTATACAAATTCTGCGTGCATTTCGCTATGTTAAAGGACTTCGATTAATGAAAGCAAGTCAAATGTCCTGGTTTCGGACATTGGAACTAACCGTTTTCAAACTATTATGGTGTGCAGTGGATACGCCGACCTACTTTACATTACGTTTGCTGGTAGAATGCTTTCTTTTTATCAGCAAAAGCCGCATAGTATGGCTGTTACAGAATGGATGACAAAATGACCTTTACAATTTGATGCATAATTTAGTCTGTGTAGTTATGGTTGTCATGATGACACTCCGTCTGCTTTATCTCGTACATAGTCGATCATACAGTTTCCTTTGCATTTCGAGTGTGAATGGAGTTCTTGGAATCCAACGTCGCATGAGACAAATATTTGGCTTTAAGCATTTTACTTGTGATATAGACATGGTTGTGATTTTCCTTATCAAATTGCCATTTATATTGATGCATATATGGACTCAGTACACAAATATAGCTTATTCCACTATTGCTCATTTCCAGCTTTACGTAGAGTTTCCAACCATGAATATTGTACTCTTTGAATTGATATTCCTATCATACTTTTTATATCAGCTACATGTGTTGAGTTGGCAACGTTCTTTGCTGATATTTCTACAATCTTATGTAGAATGCATTACCCCAGAAGGTGTACCAAGTAGTAAGAATGCTAGAAAATTGGTAGCTTGCTATAATCTCTACAATCAGATTAACCAGCTTCATGGCAAAGTGTCCAAGGCATGGCTAAAGGGTTCCGTCGCCCTTTTCCTCTACATGTTTTCAGCTACCCACGACAGCACTTTCACAGCATACTGTTACTATTACCACCCCGAATTGAGTATTAACTGGCGAATTTGGGTTTTAATAAGCCATAAATTAAGCGCCTGTGTATATGGTTTTGTGGCCACATTTCTTATTGCCATTTGTAATGATCGAGTTAAACATTTGGAAAGTGACTTACTTGAACAGTTCTTTCTAATTGAATTAAAGCACATGTACCGAGATGGAGTTATAATGCAGAGATTCTCTTGGTTTATAAGCGGAAAGGTAAGTAGTAATATATGATTCAGCAAATTGTGATACAATGCCATTTGTTTACAGTATGCCTGTCTTTTGTTGCAACAGAAGGCGCAACCCATTCGAAATTATATTTGGAACACGAATATAATATGTGATCGCAATCAGTTTTTTATCTTTCTAACTATAATGTTGATTAACGCCATTATATATTTGCAATACTTGTGTAGTTTTAATGAAACTAAGTGTGAGACAATTCTTTAAAAATAAACACGCAAATTTTATGCAAAGCATAATTTCAAATTTAATTGCATTATTCAGCATGGCGTACAGGACATCAGAGCTATTGCATAAAGTCCTAACAGGCTTTAAAACAAATAACTCTAAATGATGAGATAAAGAAAGATGTTTTATTACTTCAATATTAGATTGAAATTCTCCATTCTAAAATATGTCACCCATAGACTTAAGATTTCCTATATAAGACCAAAACCTTCCGTAAATAAAGTCTGTTTAAATTTTGAATGCTCCCCGTAAACGTTATTTATATTATTATTATCAGTCCTTAGTATTTAGGCTTAAACTATCAACCTAAGTATAATTTTACAAGCGTTGGCTAATTAACTGTCTAACTGTCCTCCGGCTTAGAAGAAAACTACATCCATACACGAATCCTCGTTGTTCAGTTGTCTTATCATCTAACCTATTCAAAATAATTAAATAAACGAATAACTAAAATATAGTAACTGTGGAGAAAAATTACGTTGGTTAAAGTCAATTTAAACCCAAAAAATGTATTGAATAAAACACACAAAGATAAAACGAGACATTCATTGGCAATCGAACTGGGAGAATCCAACGCAATCCTATTAAAAAGTTGAACCATCAAACTTAAGTTGAAGTGAATTATGCATTCTTTCCTCAAGACTTTTTCTGGCTCTTCAAAGACAAAAAGGAGAAATATTTCCCTTTATTTTTTGTTGGCTGCTCTCGTAGATTAGCCAAAAGTTTGAATTGCTGGTAGTTAGCTTTATACATACAAATACATAAGTGCATATAAATTGCATAATTTTGACAAGAGTTGGCTAAAATGAATTAAGTTGGAAATATCTAGTGAAAAATTTAAAATGCTATCTATGTATGTGCATAAATTTATACATGAGATGATGTCTTTCACATAAATACCTAATGAATCGTTTTTGTCTCTTAACTGAGTTCCATTTGGCATTTCCTTTGCCTGTGCTATTTCTGGTTAACCACAAAAGATTTTACACCAGGCCAAAAAGGTGTCTCGCAAATGGACTTTTGCAATTTTAATAACTACTCAAAATGGTATCTGAAACTGAGTCTGTTAACTGGCAACTGTCAGCACTGTCAGGTGGAAGGACAAACCTACAACCAACCGCCCAACCAAGCAGCCGACCACAAGGACAACAGAACCGCAAAAAGAGTTCGGCTCCACTTTTTCATCTTTTTGCTCTCTGCATTTTTAATGCTATTGGAATTTAAATGGAAATTAATGCCAGAGATGAGCTTTGATAAATGCAACTAGCCAAGCTAAAAAATACCAAAAAAAAAAAAAAAAAAGATAATTAACAATGAAAAGGAAACAAAGAAGTGCACGAATAAACGAATATAAAAATGGCTAATTGGTTGCAATTGTCTTCCAATCAGAGTTAACCGCAGAACAATTTCATATTTTTTGTATGTTTTTAGCTGGCAATTGGCAATTAAACCGAAATGGCGACAAAAAATTTGCCAATTTCAAGCAAAATTGGAAGATGTGAAAAGTTCGAGCAGCAAAGGTAAAACTAAACCATTTGTTAGATGCTTTTAGCACGTCGGAAACGTACTTATATTGTATCAACGGGTCACACCACTCGAATTTTTGATGGAGTCGAATAGGAAATACACTTGAATAAGTCAGAATGACCTACTCTTTATGTTTACCCCGACAATAAATAACTCGTGAGGTCAATTTTAAATTGTTGACAATAGATGATAATAGCATTCTGATTGAATGTTACTAAACTTTAATCGGAGGTCCCTCAAAAGAGAGCTTATCCCTTGACTTGTTTATTCGATAACCTGATCATTTAACTGTTATATACTACATATGTATGAATAATCTAGGCCACTTGTTTAAAAGTAGTGTGTAAGGAGCATGATTTACAAACAAAAGTGAAAGCAGTTTCTGGAATCAACGACTATACATTGTCTGTTTTCTTGTTAATCGTATTAAAGATTAGTGCTGGGATTTTCGATATCTTGTTAGAGATTTAATCGATATACTCTTCATATTTAGGGTGTATTAAAGCAAGTTACTTCGCATAATGTGACAGTTTTCTCTGGCGAAGTTTGGCAAAATGTTTCTTTATTTATGTATGCATGCCTGGAACTGCTGTCTGCTCTATGCGCCTGTTGCAACTCGAGTTCCCTCGAGTTGTGGCAACTTCTGTTGCACTTTGCTGTTGTTGTTGTTGTTGCAGTTGTTTTTCGACAACTTTCCTACGAGCTCGGGGTAGTGTAGCCCTATATTGCCAAGGCTAACCACCAAGTACAGTGGCACTAGTTGTTTGGTGGTCGCTCAACAACATCTGGATGGTAAATAAATCACGTATTTAAACAAGTTTTCAACTTTAACAACAGCAAAATTGTAAACACTGCACGTACAGAACTTTGGTTTATGACAAATGGAAATACATGCAGCAAACAAACGCAAACTGGAAAACAAACACCAAAACAAGAAAAAGTACATTAACAATTTTTGAAATTTGTATCTACTATTTCAGTCGCATAGGAGTAGACCATCTCTATCATCTTCAAATTTACGTTCCCAGAGTAATTTGTAGGTTATATCACCGAAGACTAAATTTTTCTGCTCTTCCTCAGTTAGAAAGCCATTTCTGAAATCCGACAAAATGGGCAAGAAGCCGGCAATGGCAGCCCGTGTTTCGCTATGCTTGGACGAATGTAGGACCATGACATAACCACTGGTAAAGACAACAAATCGTAGCTGTGTACCCTCAATGGAATAGATAAGAAAAGGTCGTTTCTTGATATTGAATGAAACCTGTTCGCTATGGAGCTCAGCCAACATTTCCAAGTCCACTTTAAAGGGCATACAAAATGAGGCATTCACAATGTTGTGCCTCAAAAAATTAATCTCAGCTTTAATGTTCAGAGCCTGAACCATTTGAATGACACTCAAGATTGCATCCCGGGCCGAATCTGCTGTCAGGGCAGATGAAATCATTTTTCCTCCCTCATAGACTTTAACCTTAGCCAGGGGAAAGGTCGTCTTAATCGATACGGATGGATGACAGCCAGGTTCATAGTGCGAATCGATTATTAGAAGACACAATTCACACAAATTGAAACGGCAATTGGCATCCATAAGACATGTGAAGGGTCTATAGAGTAATTCCAATTCTTTCTCGATTTTCGTTAGATTACCAATATCTTCGAAAATATTATAAAATTTCAATCCAGAATCCGCATCACCCTCAGAGTTTGAGTCCCAATTGAATGTGCTGTCCAGCATATCCAATAGTTTACAGTAATTATTCCAACTATCATTATCAGAATTATTCTCCTCGGAATTAGTGTACAAAATGTCAGTTGAACTGCAGATTTCATCTAAATGGTCTGTATTGACTTTTGTCGGATCAATGCTTTCGGCTACTATAACATCATCTTGATCTTGTAATGGTTCAGAAACTGAATTTTCTTCTTTCGAAGGCACTTCAATTAATATGGTAGCTTTAATTAAAGATGCTGAAGAACAGTTATTTCCATTATCAATTTCTATTTTCTCCACGTCGTCAATTATAGACTCCATAATCTGAAAGAATTTTGTGTCTAATTTTATGATTCCAATTGATAGTCTACTCTTGTTTGATATAATATTTCCTTTGATAGTAAAATCAAAGACTAACTTATACTATACATTGACTAATTGCTTTTCCTTTTCGAAAATCTTTTGTGTTATGATAATCAAGAAATGTGGAAAGCCATTTATTAAGTTAATTTTGATGTCCAGTCGGAGTGTGGCAAAAAAATGTGTACACTCTCTGTTGACCATATTTTATGTTCATTTTCTGGTTATGAAATTTACAGAGCTGTCAGAAAGAGTTCAGCGACATTTTAGTAAATATTGAAATTTAATCAAGCAAAGTGCAAAACACTCGCCCTGTGTGACAACAGCAGCAGCAACAACAACAACAACAACAAGGACAAGAGAACCCACCTCTTTCACAGACACCTGTCACCGTAGCTTGGCATTACCTTCCTGTTCTTTGCTGGTGCCAGCGCCAATGCCAGTGCCATGATGACATTCCTCCTTCCCACACCCATAACCATGTGGCACATACACAATGCCTGCATGCATGTGTGTCTGTGTGGATTTCTGTGTGTGTGGATTTCCAAGTCAACAATCAATTGAATCGATTTCATTTTACAAATTGCGTTGAATTTTGTGGTGCAGTCAGCTGCAATTGACGGCCAAGCCAGCGGGATAACAATAACAATCTGACCAGAATCTCAGCAGGCAGAGCCGAGATAGATTATAACTCTTATGGACTGATTTTGATGGTGAACACACATGCAACAGCTTCTAATTGGAAGTTCACTGCAATCGCCAACAAAAGCGGCAACAAACCCGGAGATAGATGAAGTTTCGAGATGTGGCAGCAATACGTGTAAACTGATCGACTCTATATTGGATGTGGCTTTAAACTGACCGAGTAACCAGTGGGAAATCACCTAATGAGACAATGACTAACAGTGGAACAAACTCATTTCCAGAGTAATTTACTGGATTAAATCTTTAGGTCATGAAAGTTAATTTTAATGCAATTAATATTTTAAATTAATTGACTTAACTACATGACTACTACAACTCTGGATTCTGTAGACAATTCTGCCTATGAAAGAATTTATTGGTTCTTGAAAAATAATACCTACAGACCACTTGCTCAACCTTAGTTTAAGAAATATATAATATAGTAATATTTAGTTTTGAATAACTTCAAAAAGAAAGAAATCTAGACATTTAGTATTAATGTTAAACCAGAGGACCGCAGCTAACTTCTACCGCGTCAAAGTTTGTATACCCTTGCAGGTTTTTTGTTCATTATTCCTTAATTGTGGCCTACAATCTTAGCAAAGCAAATAGAGAAGTTATTGATCCAAGTTAGTGTTTTCCAGCGATTGTTTCTATGGGACCTGTACAGTCATCTGATCCTGATCGAATTTTTGTTAATTTTGTTGACAATAGTCTAGAAAACATCGAAGATATTGAGAAAAGTCAGCTATATGATATAGTGGTCCAGTCCGGCTGAATTCGTAACTATATAAACTGTGCAGTATTTGCCTACATGCAAAATTTCAATTCTGTAGCTTTGACTTTCTAACAGGAGTTCGCGTTGATCCAGACAGATGGACGGACGGACACGATCGCCGTACTGAACAAAAGAATATATATACTTTATACGGAGATGCTTCCTTCTATTCGTTGCACACTTCTGACCAAAGTTAATATACTCTTGTTGCAAGGGTATAAAAAGCCGCTTAAATAACCTGGTTAGCTATGTTGGCTTAGAGGTTTTCTTCTGAAAATATTGTAAAAATGTTTAGTTACATTTTGGACTCGCATTTGATAAAATGTTGTAATTTTGTGGGCTTGTTAGAACACATGTTTACGCCATATGTATATATGTATGTTGATACATATAATTAAGGAAGAGCCGACCGTCAATGCAAAGCGAAGCTGAAATTCATGAAATTGTTTTTATTATGAAAGCTACAAATTATAATAATAATCTAATTATTATAAGCCGATGCTGCAAACCGAAGAATTTTATAAATTATTGGTAGAAATAACTGCAACGTTTTTAATTCCTGGGATAAAAAGTAAAGAGTGAGGGTAAAGTGTAAGTTAGTAGCCAATGACCAAAAGTTTCTTTATAGTGAGTGTCGTTACTTTATGGACCTGGAATATTTTGATTATTTTATTATTTGAAGAAGAAAAATTTGTGTATATGTAGCTCTTTAAAAATCTTTGACGCTTTTCAGCAAAATCAAACCTATTTATACAATTTCTGTTGAAGGTAAAAATATTAATTGGGGGGTGCTGATCACGACCCCGTACTCAGTTTTTCTCCATCACGTCAGGAATTAAAAAAAATGCGTTCAAATTATTCAAAATGACCTAATTTGCAATATATTTTTCCATGATATAAGCATAATATTGTACTAAAAACAATAGTGTTTTATCCTATTAATATATAAGGCTTGATTTAACAGAACTTTACAAAATATCAAAGAGTTTTTTCTTTGTTATAAGGCATAATATCTTACACTCTGGATATGGTTCTATAATGAGTAAAATTTGAACCAAAAAGTATGCCATATGGATTCCAAGAATTATCTGCTTTTAAATTTTAAAGAATTGTGTGAATTTGCTGCGTCTTAAAAATTGTTTATTAGTTTAAAAAAGTTCTAAAATCTGTTTTTTTTGTTTTAAACTTTCTATAGTATACTTTTGGGTGACTATTTACCAACGGCAGATCTCTAGGTTTCACAAAATCTGGACGTGATGGAGAAAAACCAAGTATGCAGTTAGAAACAGCGTACGAATTAGTTAAGAACACCTCTCAAGTTAACGTCAGCAAAAATCATGTCGGCCTGTGTAATTATTAAAATATGACTGCAAAAGAGTTAATTTAGTGTGCACAGTAAAAGTAGTTTGAGAAAACTAAGTAGTTTACTCAAGGTGCATATTTTCTGTGATGTAGTGACACATCTGACAAAGAAACGAGTTGAACACATTTCTGATGGTAAAGTCTCAGTCGACCGCAGGCCACAGGCCCAAATGGACCTAGTACAGAAAAGTCAAGTAATTGCTGAAGTAGCCAAGTAACATTAGTGCATTCATATCCGGCTCAGTGAGTGCTCGAAAGTCGAGCTAATTGGAATTTGCGTTTAGTAAATTTTCCATTATGATTTTCTTGGTAAGCCACAAAATCAGTTCTATAACCTAAATCCATTTGTCATACACGAAATTGCAATTTCGAGTCACTCTCCATTCCACTCTATTGTCCTGCCTCACATAATGACTATGCCTAAATCGATTATAGACCATTACAGGAGACGCCTACGCAGTCCGCAATTAATATGCTTTTTTGGAGTTTTGTTTTTGGTTTCTTTTTTTTGTTTTTGCTTTTGGGTGTCTCCCGGAACTGCATCTGCAATTTTGTGTTTTGCTGTGTAATTAAAAGTTGTGGCGCCAACTGTGACCAAGGATAAGAGCTGCTCACCGACAACAGGGACAACCAGGGCAACCAGGGGCAGCAGAGACGACGCTGATGGTGGTTGAATGGGTGTCGGTTTTGTGAATGGAGATGGGCGAGCAGTGGTTGCCACTCATTTTAATTCAAATTGAAGTGGCGTTTTTGTGTTGTGCAAGTAATTAGAACATAAAGTAGAATCGAAGCGATACCGAGACTCCTGGCCCATGGCACATGCCTCCGGCTCGTCGGCTGCGTCGAACGAAACTCAAATTACATTCGCTTGATGGTGGATGATGATGAACAATTGGAGATAAGTGCAGGCAGGCATGAAATATAGTGTACACATACATATAGCAAATAATCCTGTGTCCGGGGTCGGCGCTGGAGCCAGGGACAAGCACTCAAAAATAGTGAAATGTCGCCGGCACGCAATGTTTTCATTTACATTTACCTAATCGCCATTAGGTGAGGCAAAACGACGACAACCACTACGTCGAGTTACATTTCGAATAATTACAATTCCTTTGCGGCAGTACGATTGGGATTTTGGGTAAGAGTTAGTTCGAAGGATCGTGTAATCGTTTTGTGTGGCCAACTTTTGCTTTTGTAATTTGTTAGAAAATTGATTAACACAACCTTCCACATACACTCAGCATAGGACCAAGGGAAACAACTGATGGCAACAAAATTGTTATTGGTTTTTGTTTATTAAATGAAGAAACGACTTTGTTGGGGGGGTCTCGATAGGGCAAGGGTAAGTTAAGTGGAGTGTATTCCACGCTCACGTTTCATAATTAATCAGCTGGTGGAACAAATTTAATAATCTCAATCCATGTCAATTTATTTGGATTACGAAAATATTTCTAGCTTAACCCTTATTCGATTGGCAAACTTTAGAGACAGATTCCACAGAGCTATGTCAATGTTTTTTTAGAATCTACTCGATATTCTTTTTGTTTAGAATAACTTTTTGATTTCAGTTGACTTATATAGCAATCGAAGTCACACTTGTTTCTCTGTTCAAATTCATAAAATTTATAGTTGCAAGAGCATTTCACATTTGATTTATTATTGTGGCAGTATATAGAGCTTAGACTATATCAAATTATAGCACGATGTCTTCGTCCAGATCATCCAGCATTAGCGAAAGTCCAAAACAGTCCATGTCCCAGGAGTTTGATAATATGCGGGATAGATATACGAGACGTGTAAATAAACTCGAAAGCGATGTCCTACAATGCTGTCGGGAGCTTAAGCGGCACTATAAGGAGAAGACAAAGGAAAAATCATTTCCGAGATCAGAATATCTAGAAAAACCAGCAAACTATGTGGAAACCGATCAATTTGTTTCCTGGCACTACAACATGTCAGAGTTTCCAGTGGAGAATATATGCATTCAGTTGAAAAATGAACGTGTCCATATATCGGCCTACTTCAAGGATGATATTCAATCTTTGGATGTCAAGCGGGAGTTTTTGATACCAGACCATGTTGAGAAGTCTAAACTGACCGCTCGCTTGACTCCCAATGGCATACTGACCATATCGGTTCCTGTGAAAGTAGTGCTGCCGGATGATCAACAAATAAAGAATTGATATCTAAGATATCGATTTCTTCTATATACATTCTATTGCAGTTTTATATGATTTATTTTTGAACTTATGAAAGAAAAATATATTTCTTGTTGACTGATTATCATGAGTTTCCATCTATCTCGAACTAGCTGGGTCGAGGCAATTGAGGGTACTGACCCCAGCACATTATGGATTTCGTGTATGATTTTCCAAATGGATTATCTACCACGCCATTCATTTGGCAGAAGGCATCTGGCACGCAAGGAAGGAACATTACTTGCGGTGTTGGCATCAGGCCTGTCCCTTGATTTCCTTGCAGTTTTAGCAGCAATTCCTTCTTCAATTCCTCAATAGCACTTCGCTGAGGGCAGACGTTCGCCTCCATTTCTGGGATTTGGCTTGGACACTCGGGGTTGCAGCAAACAGCAGGTAACTTTTGATTGTCCTTCGTAGAGCAGCTGGGTTCGGTGTTTTTCTGACAAGGAGCAACAACTGTTTCGTGTGTACTGTTTTTTGGAGCACATGGACAGCCTGACGCCGTTTTGTTTTGTAAATTATTGCTACTACTTTTTCGAATTGCTAACGAATCTTTCCCAGAGCTGATACTTGGGGTTGAACCGCTCTTCCGGGGAGAACAATTTATGACATTCCCATTGAAAGCGGTCACTTGGGGCTGAAATACTGTAGGAGAAAGTTTGGGATCTACACAGATTCGAGATGAACCGTTAGAGTTAATGGACATTTCTGAACAGGATCTCTTATGCAGACTCTTCCTGCAAATTGTTGGCTTATCGACGAAAGAATCTTGGCTTGATTGAGCACCACAAGGAGCTTCTTTTGGAAAAATACGACAATTCGTATTCAGGCAAACCCTCTTCGATGGTCGAGGTGTCATGTCATTTGGATCTCTTCGTACAAGGCTGGGTCGGAAAGGTTTGCAGGGAGATGTCTGCGAGCAACTTTGACTAGAAGCATTTGACACACTTGAGAAACTGTATTGTGGACAAATATGTCGCGGCTTTGAGATTATTGAGGTTCCTGAACCACTTTTGCCACTGAGTGAACATGAGCATTGGCTTTGTTTGGGGGAAAAAGAAACCTTTAGAGCACTTCGTACATTTCCATAGTTGTTCTCCGGACACCTTAAAGTATCCAAACTAGGCGAACCAGCACACATGCGGTTATTAACAGGATATTTAATGATGCAGCATTCTGTCCTTGATTTCACATTGCATGGACCATGATCAAATCTATTATTGTCTTCTGGGCATTGACACGATGTGATAACTTTTGGAGGTTCTAGCAAATTGTCGTCGTCAGTACGAATAGTTACGCATACATTGACATTGCTGGGCTTGAGGGAACTATCATTTGACTGGCATTCGTTGTTCTCAATGGAAAGCTGACTATCGCACGCACAAGTTTCGTAGCTTTCTTGATATCTAAAAGATTAGTGCAAGTATTAAAAAATTCCTTCGTTCTATTGGTTAAAGTTATTTACCTTAACTTATTTACCTTCGAACAGGAATTATGGCAGAGAGTCCGGCAATCGTTATCATCATTGGAATAGCATTTCGGAATACAACATCTGCTTGTAGGAAATCTTGAACGTCCTGAAGGACATGCACGCTCGCAGTTTAGCATTGAATAATTATAATAGTTTTCCTCATTGGCAATTCCACAGGTGGATTTCTCGCGATACACCGTGGGATAGACATGTTGTCTGAAAGCATTACATTTGACAGTTGTTTCATTACGTGACCTGACAGCACATGGGCAATCATTATTTGGCTTACAGTACCATTTATTTCGGACTGTCAGTCGCGAAGCACTTCTCTTTATAGTTTCCAAGCAGCTCCCCAATTTGGCTGATGAGCCGTTACCACAAGCACAACATTGTGTCTGAGGGTTGCTGAGATGGCGCTTGGACCCAAAAGCCCTTCGTTTCGTTCGCTTTAGGCATACTTTCGACTTTCTCAAGAAACCGGAAATACGCTGCTTTAACGATCTGCGGTGACTACGACGTGGTTCGTAAAGGCATATATAGTTGGGACGTAGACAGGCTTGAGACGCTTGACATCGGCATGAACGCTGGCAAGCAACTGAAGCACGGTTGACATTGGTTCTATAGTCACAGCCTGAATCGTGCCTTTCAGGCTGTGGATCGCACCTGGCTGCGAACGAATTTCTCCTTTCCTTTTGCTTGTAAGGTATATCCACACCCGAGAAACGGACACCCGTATGTCCTTCCCTTTTATCTGTACAAAAATGGTTTCTTTTATTTCGAGAACCTGTTGGCGATTGCTTTGGGATTCTGTGCGGGATCTCAGTATCACCATCAAGGCCCGCAACACCTGTAAAGTCCACAGACTTTCTGTTACGGGAATTCTTCTGTGCATGAGTTTTATGATAGACCTTTTCGGGGTGATCCTTTGAGTATAAGCAGGCTTGATAATTGCTATTGTACTCCGTTGGAAATGTTGATTTTGAAGGCTTTGGCCTTTTTTCTTTGTATTCATATTTGGATTTACGAGATGGCTTTAATGCCGCATCTTTGCTTGTATAAAAGCCACATTCATTTGGTATGGGACCTGAAGGAATACTCGACTGAGCTCCCTCATAATAGTAATGGTCCCTAGGAAAAACTGATGACAGTGGGTTACGTGGAATATCATGGTAATCGTAGTCTATTGGTCTTTGGTCATAGTAATCGTGATAGTTATCAAGATCAACCCTTCTGTTGGCTTTATATCTATAATCCGGAGTATAAGGAGCACAGTCTTGTCTGATACCTGATTCACAACTGCCGTGCCTACAGAGAGGTGGATATTCACAAGCCACAGAACCGGAAGCTTGTCTATGTCTGTTCCTTGCCGATCTAGGGTAAATAGAATTCGGCTCTGAATGGGCATACTGTCTGTTTGAATACTTGTATTCCCTTTGCGGAGTTTCACAATGGGAATTGTAATCATTCGATACATATGCCGATTCCGGAACTCGCGGAGGTCTTTTTATAGGTTGAGGCATATGTTTGCAGTATTCGTAGTGACCTTCAGATCTCGGATAAGGCTTAGATTTTGAATAAGCTCTCTTAATATCCATAATACTTCTGTATGAGGGACGCGGAGACAACTCAGGCTTAACAACTCTTATATTTTCTAAGGAGTCTGTAGGATAATAAGGTTTTCTACACGATCGCTCCCTGCCATAGTTATTCATGTTATACTCAAAGTCTACTGGCCTTTCTAGTAGATGAGATGGAATTTGGCGAATCCTATGAGGACTTAAATGTCTGTTAGGATAATCTATAATATCTCTGCTACTTTTATGCTCAATAGGATGATAATAACGGGAATTATGATCATCACATTTTGTCACCGTGTTTCTATTGATTTCATTTTTGTAGTTGCAATTAGAATAGAATTTATTTGGTTCCCCAATGGATGTCGAACTTTTATTCAATTTGCCCACTCCTCCACCCGGATTGCGTTCTATATCAAGAGAATATAATTTTCAGGATTAATGCTTACAACTTTTTGCAACTAGCTTACGATTTTCGCTGCGATTCCTTTGGTTATTCAATCTATCTGAAAAATCAATATTAAAGAACATCAAAATCCTTCTCAATTGATCCTCTCTTTCCTCAATCCGTATCATGCTCTGGTTGGCCATCATGAATAGATAGATTCATCATTGCCAATCAGAACAATAGTTCTGACATGGATACCATTCAAACCATATTACTGCAAATTTCGAATACAAAAATTAAAAGTAAATAATTGTTGAAAGAATTTGCAAAGTAGGCTGAGATGGGATTCATTTGTACTTCCCTGCACAGATCGAAATAAGATAGATTCTATATTTAACCAATCTGTTGAATTCCAATTTTAATTTAGATCAATAAAATAGAATAAGAGTTTCATTTAAGTTCCATGGTCATTGTTAAATATTTAACATTAATTCCCATCAAAGATTCAAGGTGAGCAACGGGTGGATAGGATTGTAAAAACTTTGTGCTTCCTTTCTTTTCTTTTACTGTTTTCATTACTTCCTTATTTTAATTGCAGAGTAAATACTTTGTACAAACAACAAAGACGGATGGATGGATAAACGGAGGAAGAAGAAGGCATCATCATTATGTCAAGAGTACTAGAAAATATGTTTTTAATTGCGAGAATATTTGCATTTAAAAAAATAGATGTGATAATTATTCAGAATGGTGCAAATTTCCATTACATTAAAATTTCAGACAATAGGCATGGGCAGTGGGTGCTTTTGATAACAGTAAAATGCAGTGTTGAGCGTGTTCAAGTGCGGAAATTGCTGAAAATTATTTTCAATGAAACAAAAGTAAGTGCTTTTTAAGTGCTCCCTCCGCCAAAACACTGTACACAGCGAAATAGGACCCAACAGGACCAAACGGAAATGGTAAACTACATAAATGCAATCAAATGACACATGATTTGGATAATGGCTAAAAGAATTAGTAAGGTAGATTCAATTTTACCCATATACCTATTTCATATTGGCTACAGATGAGGATTGTACGATTCATTCAGATGTGTTCTCGTTTCCGAGTCCGTTTCGTACCGTTTTCGAACTTTCTGTTTCCAAATGAAATGTCAACTGTTTTTGAAGCCAAGTTCACTTTTCTTTCGCCCATGATGTCCGTTTACAGGGTGGCCAAGCTACCTATATATGCAATTATTTAGAAATATATTGGTTATCCCGTGCGAATCGTGTCAAAAAACAATGTGATTCTAGTCCTGGCAAAAGAATTTAGTTCACAGCGAACTTATTTGTAGTTCGTTGTCAACCACAAGAGGTGGCATAATCATTTCTATTAAATTATTTCGAAAACGACATCAATTCCATTTCAACTGCTGTTGTATCTTTTTCACAATACATTTTTTGGTTACCTGCTGATTCTAACAGCATAATTCTTGTAAATCAATGTTTGGAACGATATTAGTTACTTTTTATCTAGAATTGTCAGCATATTTTAGAATAATAAGGAAACTTTGAAATTACCTTTATTCTACACGAAAACCAGAAAATGTGGCTCGAGATCAGGAGCAATATCAGGTCCTTAAACCGATTCTGAGAAAAAACATTCGTAATCAGAAACGACAACCGGTCTGATTAACTTAGGTCAAATAACTTTGATTCTAAAACGTCATACAGTTTTTCTTTGTTCTTCCACATAGCTAATAAGTAAGCCATGTATAAAAATGCTGTCTTACGGTGTAATTAGCATAAGTAATCGACTAATACATCACTAGTATACACTAACGGCAAAACAAAGTATAAGAAACTTTAAATAATCGCCTGACGTGACACTTTTGATTCGCCTAGAACACTCAATGCTTCACAATGTGTTTGTAGGAAATGGATTTTAGACCTGTTGTCGCTTGCGATTTCAAGCGAAATTATTTAATTACTTATCCCTATGAATCTATGTGTGCTTTGACAAATCTCGATTTTTAGTATCATCTCTAGGAAAAAATGAAATACTCAAAGTTCACAATGAACTAACTATTACCTTTTAACAATAGATTTGTAAATACAATTGGTTCAAAATGTATCAAATGACAGCAGATATTGTTGTTGCTATATGTTGCAATGACTTTGTAATGATGGCTTCTGACACCATGAAGAGCAAGTCACTTGTATTTTTGAAAGATGGTAAGTTTTGTTTTCTTGTGAGGGTCATAAGCGAGTCTTTCGATATGTGATATTTGCAGATCTCAAAAAAATCCATAACCTTTCCGAACAGTCTGTGTTTGCCGTAATAGGCGGTGGACCCCATGCCATGCAAATAAGCAACCATATATCGACAAATCTTCATCTATATAAATTACAAAATGGATATTGTCCATCGGCAGAGGCTTCTGCAAACTTTACTCGCCAGACACTGATGACTTACGTAAAGAACCAAGTACAAATTCGAGTTTCCGTTTTAATCGCTAGTTATGACAAACAGAGGGGACCTGAACTCTTTTTAATCGACACACTGAGTAATGCTCATTCGATCAAATACGCGGGTCATGGATGCGCCAGTGGCCTCTCTAACAACATCTTGCAAAGTGAATGGAAACAGAATTTGACTCTTTCCCAGGGCCATGCGCTTTTGAAAAAGTGCATTACTGCGATCCACTATCGTGTGATTCTCAATATCAGGAATTTCAGTGTAATTATGGTGGATAAACATGGAGTACAGAAATTGGAGCCAATTGTTTTTAGTTCACCAAATCCGGTTCAACCGATGGTGCATTTGTAATTTCTTCCTTTTTTTTTTTTTTTTTTTTTTGTTATTTTATTACTGTGATGCAAAAATTATAAAAATGTGAGTTCTACTTATTGCCAGCGTCTCCAATTAGAGTGAAAATCGAATAGGCTGCCTTACAGTTCGCCATGAAAGTCGTCAAATGAATGGGCACCATGTGGCCGGCTAAGAGTAGGGGTCGCTTCTTTGTTCTTTCAGCTAGAACTAAGGCATTCTGACGATATTGACGACTTTGATTGATCCAGTTACTGCAGAATATTGCATAGTGTAGGCGATCAAATTGAAAGTCTACATTGGCACCAATATAGCAAACGGGAAATATTTCACAATTGAGTCCGATTAGGAAAAATGTAAAGAAGAATCGGTCCTGTGGCGTCTTCGCATAGAAAATTAAAGTGAACATCGATGTACCGAAATCGATGGCAATCACAATGAATTGGATTAGCATGGGCCATGAGATAATCTCCATGGTGAGCTTAAAGAGTCTAGATAAACAAGATGTTAGCCTATTCTTGTATCTTTTATTTAGCCCTTACCTATAAAGCTTCTCCTGATCGCGAATGCAGTTGATTAGCTCCTTTTCATTTGCCCGCTGGTCATCATTTTTGTTGTGTCCTATGACAGAGATTCGCAGTGCAAGTAACTCACACTGACCAGCAATAAGATTTAGGGCCAAAGGTGGAAACAAGTCGTCGACCATGTTCTCCATGATCTGTATGAAAATGCCAACACATTGAAAAGTTAGAGCCAAACTATAATTAACCACTGACTCGGACCAATCCAGTGGGAACCATCCTGGAAATATTAGACTTCGCCCGCTGCGCAAACAAACCGATATCTCAGTAAAAATAGTTAGTGTTATATAGATAACCAAATATAAATTGCACAGGATGCGATTTTGCTTAACCATTTGCCATAAGCAAATGCCTTGCTGCGATCCATTCACACGAGCATCCAGTTGTCCGAGTATCCTTTCGAGTTGCTCAAGTGTATCCATCTTGGCCATATAGCAGAGAAACTTCAGTGACGTGGACACTGAAGTCACAGCCATGCAAAAGTTGGTAATATTCTCCATAGGCGTACCAAAACTCCCAATGGCTCTCAGTAAAGACAAGGGCAACAAAAATCCCGCAAAAATGTGAAACACAGTAAAGAAATTCCCATATTTCCTGGCATTCAGACTGAAAGCACCTAGAAAATGCCAAATGCTCCTGCAAACGCGAAAATGCTCTATTGTCTTCTTGTTGGTGTTCTCCATGGTGTGGCCTGCTTTCCTTGATGACTGAATTCCTCAAAATGCATTTGCCTGTCTTTTATAGACGACATCCTTCACGATTTCCAGCAATTAGCACAATTATCAATGTTGTTTTAAAGAGAATTACAAATGAAGCAAATAATTATAGTTCAAATTAAGTTATTATTGCACTTACATAGAGTTAATTATGGGAAGTGTTAGCTATAGATAACATAAAAAGCAGCTGCATATATACAATAAGAATTTGACTTTCAAATATCTAATGCAATACGAGATCAATACGTTTATTTTGGAAAGACAGTTGAAAGAGAATCACAAATGTTTCATTCCAAACTCATTCCTTTGAACTTCAAATATTATAATTAATATTTGCGGAAACTCATCTGGCTGATATCATGTTTCATCAGACTCAACTTTACGACAATTCATTTATTTCTGAAAGTACATTTCAAATCCCATTTTGGGTTTTCAAAATTTGGATGCTTTTTTTTTATAGGTAGTTGAAATTTTTCATTTTTTAAGTTTGAAATATAATATAAATGAGATGTATATATCGATTCCTTCATCATGCATCCGACTTAAATCATCTTCATTGAACCTAGAACTTGTTCCACAGCGCAATTTGAAGATGTTAGAAAAGATCTACTAATCTACTTTTAAAATGGGAAATATATTAAAATTTATTTGGAAAGTTCTTACCAAATATAAAGCTATTATTGGCCTTAGTAAGTTTTTTAGCCAAAGTTCGTATAACTATCTCTTGACATGTGAGTGTCAGAAATAAACGCGCAGTTTGACTTCGTTTGCCCTTCACCTGTGTATGTATCTACATACATGTATGTACATATGTGTGTATCTATGTACATCAGTTATACACATGTATGTACAAACATACATTCAAGTTTTTGTCTTGAACTAGAAGGGCAAAGCAGATAATGCTCTAGTAAGCTGCCACCATTGCTCCCAGGTCCCGCCCACTCTTGCCAAGCAATTTGTGACGTTTAAGGGCGCAACGAGGCAGCGACTTCTTGACAGGACATTAACTTTCCACATGGAGAAGAAGACGACTACAACAGCGATGATGACGAGGACGACGACGACTGTCTAACTGTTTGTGTGTGACGACTCTGATGATGATTCATGATGATGATCCTTTGCCATTGCCTTGCAGTTTTTCTTGCCATTTTCGTTGTCATTTTTCATTCGAAGGATGGGTGGAGCGGTATCTGGTGGGGGTTTGGCGGCTGTAGATTTTAGCTTTCTCTTGCTTTTTCGACAGCCTATTAGTTTTTATTATTTGTTGCAATTAGTTTGCCCGAGGCACGATACGGCATCGGCGTCTGTTTATGTCTCTCTATCTCTGTGTGCTTTTATGACACTTTTCTGCACATTTTTCAACGAAATGAGCGTCATCTGTTGATTGTTGTTGTAGTTGTTACTTACAGTACAGTGGTCTGTGAGTCAGTGAAATGAAATGTGTAGGAAATGGCAATACCAACTACAAGCATTAATTGTTTAATACATATTGTTTTCTTATGTCTTAGCTCATTTATTCGAAAGTTCGAAGAAGTTATGGAGTGTTTTCGACCACTTTATAAACTTTTGACTCACTGTAGCCGCTGCTACTGCCGCTGTTTTTCACGCCAAACAACAGGAGAAATGGCAACAAGAACATCAGGGCTATATCTATGATAAATTATGGCCAAAAGTCAAAGTCATCAATCAGAGCTTGGGTCATGGTTTATTTGCTGCTCGTGGGCATTTGGCAGCAGTTAACTTCCTCATCCTCCTCCTTACCTCACTGCATTACACTCTCCAACTCTCCGACTCTGTTTCTCGACTTGAACAAGAGGCATTTGTATATGCAAGCAGGCAGCAGAGGACAGAACAGGACATCTGCTAGCCAAAAAGGATTAAATATAAATCGCAAGTGCGTAGCAAGTAGCCCAACCTCAACTCGGCTCAGGTGTTGTAGCATTTCGATTTAATTTTCATTAAAATTCAGATATAAAATATGCAAAAGGTAAACTGCGGCAACTGGAAACAGTCCTGCTTCTGTGTGCCCAAAGCCCATTAAAATTCCTTAAAGACCCGGGACACACAGGCCACAGGACAGAAACTGGAAGATGGAGGATGTAGGAGAGAGAAAGAGAGAACTGGTCCTAACACGACAGTCGACTTGACTTGACTCCTTTTCATTTTCGAGTGCTTATTAAAATTGCAAAGGTCCAGGATTTGCGGACATTATGATGCGGTGAATGCGAATTTATGCGGCTCCGGCTCCTGACGTCAACGTGTTTGGCCTCAGCTGCGTTATCCTCGTTTTTATTTCATTTTTTCCTCTCGCCCCTTCAACTGCTGTTTAATTATGCATTTTCATCTGGCAAGCCAACCACCAACAGCAACAGCAGCAGCAGCAGCATCAGAAGTCACAAGGGCTGAGGCAACATCCTCCCATCCCAGTCAAAGGTAAAGCGATTTTGGCCAGCCACTTTTTGCCACTCAAGGTATGAAAACTGTAAATCTGCGGGGGATAAGCAAAGCAACATCAGCGAAAGATGGCGGATTAAGAATTATATTTCAATTTGTAGGTATATACCCTTGACTTTTTCACTTCTTGCTCCTGCGATGACCGAAAACAACCTGGCACCTGTTTTATTTCCTTTTTGCTTTTTTTGTTGCAAGCTGTGCTCATTTTTATGAGTTTTGCTGTCAACCAACTGACTGACTGACTGACTGACTGACTGACAGATGGACAGACGGACTGAATGCTTGTTGAAATGGGAAATAGAGACATGTTGGCTTTTCTGCTTCCGATTCGCAACAGTTGACGTTTCATGTTCTCCCTGTCTCTCCTCCCCCTCCCCCCACCACCGACGACTACTGCCCAATGTATCTATTGTTGCTCAAACAGAGATGGAGAGATGGATGTAGGTTGATGAACAAGTGGAGGCCACATATGCTAATACATGAAAGCAGCCAACCATGACCATGTTATGCCACCCAGTCTCCACACCCTCAGTTTGTGCTTAAGCCTGCCATGTCAACTAATCCTTAAAAAACTACAAATATAGCACTTACCATAAAATTTAATGGGAATATCGATTTTTTAGCATTTTAAAATATCTGCTAAATATACATACATATTACCATCGACTGTAAGATTGATTGCTTAACGATTTGAGTATTTTCTTTTCGTAATAAATCACTGCGGTTTTTAATACAGCTATATTAATATACATACATATGTAGAATCTAAGTATCAGGAACTATTTGTCGGGAATAAGGAATGCCGTACTTCTTTTCGCATCAATTATGTCCCCTACTTCGGATCCCCTCTGGCAGGTCATATAGGCAACCGACATGGCACGCTTACGAACCTCCTCAATGTGCGCATGCTCACCGACAATGGTTACCAGACGCTCCATAGCCTTTGTTAGAGTGGGTGAGTTGTGATTACATAGCTGCGGACAGTCTAACAGATATTCCTTGATGGCATTGGCCAACATCTGCATGGAAACTCGCTTTAAATTACATTGTATATACCAAAATAAAAGGGAAACTTACCCTCATGTAAAGTTTCTCGACTCCGGCTTTCATATGTCGTGGCAGATTTTCCTCCAGTGCCAGACGAAATTCAATATTATTGTCAATATTTTGTATCAGCCTGGTCAGCAGTTTCATCATGCTCAAGGCATGCGAATGGAGTTGACCCAATTGAATGGTACTCTTATATCGAAATGCATTGATCAGATGCTCGTTGGTGGTCAGAAAACTGAAGAATAAACTATTAGAAACACACATATGCATCAAGCAAAACTCACCTATAGAAATTATCCTTGCCATAGCGGCGCACAAAGGGCTCTATGTACCGCCAGGCATTACGCAGGGCAGCCTTTTCGGTTAAACTAAAACCATTCTCATCGACCTTGTGGCTGACATCACGACTAGCCAATGGCTTTGGATAGATGGGCAGACTGTGGACTTCCTCTAGCGCAGCGTTCGATCCGCTCTCTTCCATTCTTCTGATATGGGCAGAGAATATCCAAGTGAATGTAGTTTTTTGTGTTTATTTTGTATTTTTTGTGTTTGATGTGGCTATGACTTACTAAAAGTACATACATATACTACATAATGAAAAGTTTTGAAAAAAAAAATTGAAAATTCCTTTATTGTTTTAGAGATTAGGAAAGCGTAACTTAAATTTTAATTCGAGTGAAATTATTGTGTTTTCAAAATTTTCAGTTAACTAAACATTTTCTTTCAAAAAACACGTAGACTCTACTGAGTCTAAGTTAAACAAATTTAGTACTAATCATGGCAATGGAAACAATTTTAGGGATCAAAGGTCTTGATTTTGTTATGCTCGCTTCGGACACTATGCAGGCCAAATCGTTGATTTTCATGAAAGATGGTAAGTTGACAAAAAGAATATACAAGATTACTTGTGGGTTACTTATTTTTTAGATCAATCGAAAATTCATCGTCTATCGGACTTCTCGATGATGGCCACTGTGGGTGATGGCGGCGATACGATACAATTCTCCGATTATATATCGAAAAACTTACATCTCTATAAAATTTCGAATGGTTATCACTTGAGTCCCAAGGCAGCTGCCCACTTTACGCGTAAGAATCTGGCGGATTATCTGAGAACCAACAGTAGATATCAGGTGGCCATGCTTTTGGCCGGCTACGATGAGTCCGAGGGTCCCGACTTGCATTACATTGATTCGTATGGCGCGTCCCAGTCGATTAATCATGCTGGCCACGGCTGGGGTAGTATCTTTTGTGGTAGCATTTTGCAACGGTATTGGCATCAACATCTTACTCAACATGAGGCATACGAAATATTGAAAAAGTCCGTGGTCGAAATTCAAAAACGTCTGATCATCAATTTAAGAAATTTCGATGTATATGTTGTGGACAAGAATGGCATGCGTCAAATGGAGCCCATCAATCCGGGCTCGCTGATCCATGAGAATCTAAGTTTAAATTGGTAAAAGAAAATTGTAGACGAAATTAAAAGTGTAGAGAGAAAAATCCGCTCTCGAGTAATGTTTGCCTTTCTCGGCTCATACAAAATAAAATTTTACGGTTACACACCCACGCACTTGTCGTGCCTGTGGCAATACAGGTCCCTCGATGGTCCTGGTATGGTCACATGTTTTTAGTTATGCAGGCAACACGGCAATGCCTTTGGGAAATTAACAGGACATTTTCACAGGAAAAAAGAGACAACTACAAAAAAAAAAAAAGAAAATGGTTCGTTTAAATAGGTTTTCGTTCGAGTGATGACCAACCATGAGAGTGAGCAGAAAAAATGGCAAATCCTTCCATGGACAGCATAGTTCTCGGTGTGAATTGTTAGCTTACTGCTAAAAATTACAACATTTTTAAAGCCAATAAATGGCCTATAAATCACTCACTTTACACGCGATAGATTCCAAAATTTCCTCCTGTTTTGATTTCCTTTCGTACGTCGTTTTTTGCTTTTATTATTGGGCATTTCGTTGCACTCGACGGAGATAAATCACAGCATCACTTGATGGGTGGTCCTGGGATGTGTCTATATTGGTAGGTTCGAGCGTTTCGCCTGCAACAATGATGCCTGATGTCCCAGTGTTAAATACCAACGCCATTGGTCGGCGAGAGGAGGGCATAATTTATGAGCAAACACAGTGTCGCGACGCCCCGGAGACAGATGTGACATCAGCAATGACCACCAAAAGTGACATTAATGTTATCCTCGAGGCGAGAATGTATTGAACGCTTCTGAATTATATTAAAGGGAAATGCAATCAAAAAATAATCAGAGCCAGATATCGGTGAATTTATATCTATAAAGTTTGTTAAAAAAGGTGTCCTTCAGCACATTAAGCTTTGTGTTTCGTTCACATCAATCGAATCGATCCATATAACCATTATTATCGCCGTAGACTAAGTCTTACTTTTTATAATTTAAAGAATTATTTCCACATCTATTGAATTCAGTTTTAAGTTTCGTTTTGTTAACAAATGGTTAAAAAATTTTCTTTTGGTCTTAAACGAATTTATTTAAGGTTTTTAAAAACCCATCGTTTCCATTAGATTGTTGGTGATTATGGCTTCTACATTTGTTTTCTAAATGTAAGAGAGAAAGAGTTGTTCCATCTAATCCCTTGGCCAAGTACTTTTGCTATATACTCCTATTTGTATTTCTACTCCAACTTGTGTCTTTATAGTCACATTGCATATGGAGTAGAAAATAAAAATAACGAGAAAAAAAAGTTGCAGTTAAACTTTTCAACATTTGTCAGAGTCAGAGGATTTGTTTGCCTTAGGACCGGGGAGGCAGACTGGGCTCTGGCACTGGGCTTGGAGATTGTTCGTGCGTTAGTTCGTTCGTCGTTTTGTTTGTTTGTTTGTTTATTTTTCGAACGCCCCACTATTTGTTTTCTTTCCAATTTTGTAATTTCAAACTTTTTCTATTGATTTCTTGGCACGCATGAACACCTTCAGCAACATCAACGAGGAATAGGATAGGACGACGATGGGAACGGGGACGGAGACGGAGACGTCGACGACGACGGCAAGGACAGCCAGCGACAGCTTGGAGGCGAATCACAGGCGAAACTTGCCAAAGTCCTGGGCATTCAATTTAAGTTGTGGGTGAGTTTGTTTGCTGCCAGCAGCTGCTGTCCTGCCCCAATGATGACCATGCGTGGAAGAAATGCACAAAACACTTTATAAAAACAAAAACTATCGAAATAAAAAAATACATTTTTTTTGGCAAGCAGGAAAAGGAGTAAAACTTTTCAATGCACTTAACACTCTATTCCGAAGACGTTTGAAGGAAGAGAAAAAACTGTCACTAACATTGTGCAACATTTATTAATGTGTCAATCGAATTGAAGACTTTGCCAGCAAACAAAACAAGGAGGGAAAAAAAACCAAGTAAGAGGGGAGAGAAAAGAAAACGATAAACTTTTGGGATAAAAATGGGAAACTGTCTTTACCCTAATATTTCAAAGCTTTCCACAAGAAATATTGGCTACACCTTTGTGCCAAAACTTTTGATTGTTCAAATGGATGATGAAAAACGTGACTCTGAAATAATCAGAAAATTAATTAAAAAAGCAAGAATCGATTACTTTAGCTACTGTCCATTGCATTTTTATTTGAAATTTATGCACCTTTCAATACTACAACGTTTCAATATAACATAGACCATGCGACGCTATCTTGACAGTATAACAAATAAAAGTGTTGCAAAGTTATTGTAAGCAGACTTTTTTTTGCAGTACAATCAATTCTTTTTGTCACATGTTTTTAATTGTTTTGTGCATTTCTTTTTTTTTGTTTTCGTCGAACCTTCTCGCCAAGTCGGGCATAACGAAGACAGTGTTGCAAAATGTTTTTGTGTGATTTGGTTCTATCGATAACTTTAAGACTATAACAAGGTTTTTTATTTTAAGTTGAATTCACTTATTGTAATTGTATTGTATCAAAAAACGAAGAGGTGAATATGGGTGAAGTGGCAAACGACAAGGATACGAACTTTGCTCTGAGCGATTTTCGCATAGTGACCAAACTCGGTGCCGGTTCTTTTGGTGACATCTTTATGGCCGAGAACAAAGTCACATCGCAGCGAGTGGCCATGAAGTTGGAGATTAAAAATTGCCCCCATCCCCAATTGCATTCTGAGTATAAGCTGTACCGCAGTTTAAGTTCCGCCAGGGGAATACCACGAATCTATCAATTCGGTTCCCTTTCGAGATACAACGTAATGGTAATGGAGCTGCTGGGTGCATCGTTGGAGGAGCTTTTCAACGTGTGCTCTCGCCGATTCTCACTGAAGACCGTACTTATGCTGTCAACCCAGATGATTGAACGCGTGGAACATCTACACAACGCCAAGTACGTTCATCGCGACATTAAGCCTGATAATTTTCTGATGGGCAAAGGCGGACAAAGCCATGTCGTGCATATTATCGATTTCGGATTGACCAAGAAGTATTTCGATGAAAAGACAAACACTCACATTAGCTACAAAAGCGGCGGTCGCTTGACAGGAACAGCTCGCTATGCTTCGATCAATGCCATGCGCGGTGGTGAACAATCCCGTCGCGACGACATGGAAGCCTTGGGCTATGTATTCATGTATTTTCTACGTGGAAACCTACCGTGGCAGGGCCTGGTAGCAACAACTAAGAAGCAAAAGTATGAGGCTCTTACCGAAAAGAAGAGTTCAACCACATTGGAAGAACTCTGTAAAGGTTATCCGGAGGAATTTGCACTTTACCTGGGCTATTGTAGGTCCCTGGGCTTTGAAGAAACGCCACAATACGCACATGTACGTAGGACTTTGTACAATCTGTACAAACGTTTGCAGTATGCCCATGATAATATCTACGATTGGATTACCATCAAGCAGCTTCACAACGAAATATCTGCCGCCAAGGAGCAACCTAAAGAGAATGACACTGACAGTAAAAACATTTAAAGATTTATTTACGAATTCAAAGAATTTATTGTACTGACAAGTAAAGATCTAAAATGTCAATTTTTTATAACATCTGCCAAATGTAGTTTTTAAATACATCTCAAACCAAAAAAGTTAATTTATATGTTCTTCAACCATATAGGATGCACATATGTATGTATGTATGAAGGTGCACATTCTTGTGTATTTTGAAATCAGTTTTCCTAGTTCGCCTGTCAGAAATGCCAATTGGAAAACACACACAAGTTGCAACGTTTTCGTAAAATGAGTCCAATTAACAAGAACTCGCTCTGATTTTCTGCAACGTTTGCATTTTGTGCTGCCAGAAATGTCTGCCAGCAGCACAACCAGCAAAAGTCAATGTAAGACTGCCTCGCCCCGCCCTGTCCTGTCCTGCCGTACCCATGGCCAGGCTAGCTAGCACTTCCTCACTTCGCCATGTCTTTTCGCCCTGGCCTGCTACTGCTAGTGTGGCTCTTGCGCTTCGAACAAATGAAAACGTAGCAAATGACAGCATCCAATTTACGTTTTGCAATTAAACTGACACCGAACAGACACTTTTGATTTAGCCCTTACTCCTCGGATGTCACCCACATGGGAGAGCATTCTGCCTCGAAAGATTTATGGTTGAAAGTATTAAAAACCTTTTATTCTATGAAGCATTTTTCAAGGATTGGCTTCCATTGGATAATTTCTTCTTTTTGATTTGGTGCAGTTTCCCGAATAATCATAACCAATTTCCGACATTTGAATATATTGGTATAATCGGCCATTATTTCAGTTGTTTTCTCTTTTTTTTTAACTCTTAAAATCTATTTTCTTACGAAAAATGTTTTTGTTTACACAGGAATTTTGAAAAGGTAACTAACTTGCTTCAAAGTTTTACTGCCATTTATTTTTGTAATAACGAATCAAATTTTCAGTTTTCCAAGGGTTGCTACGACCATGGGATCGATTTCAGTTGAAATAATTGAAATATGTATATTGGTTAAAAGTCTTGTGACTCCACATGCATTTCTATTTCACTCCAGTATCTTGAAAACTGACTTATTGTTGGGCCCACGCATAGTTAACCCTAACAGCTAACAAGAAAATCATCAAAATCGAAAGTCATCAGGGCAGCAAGCCCAATTTGACAACGCGTTGACATTGACGATGACTGACAACTTAATTGTGGACCCTGGACAAACAGAATTCTATTTTTGTGGCCTGAAATGAGCAGGTAAAGTTCGCGGCAAACTTTCAACGCTTCCACCTTGAAATCCCAATGACAACAACATTAATAATTCAATTTGCTGTTCAGAGGCCCAGCAAACAGGAAAAGGAAGTGGGCACGCGGCTGACTCTCCCAGCTTTTCCAGGGGCCACCCGTTTGTAGTGGTGTTGCTGTCTCAATATTTGGCAATTACTTTCAGTTTCACTTGGGCGTGGTGGTGGCTAAGAGGCAGTAGTAGCAGCAGGTGCATAACCCCGGCACTTAGTTGAAAGCGATATCCTTAATCTATTTAACCTCCATGTCAACTGGGTCTTGGGTCTGGGCTTACAAAATCTAGATTACCTTTTTGCTTGAGCGCCAGAGCCTTAGGATGTGTACCACGTTGTTGTCGCATCCTGGCAAAAAACGGAGACGGCAACTGAAGTGTCGTTTTAATAAGCGTCTCCAGCTTATGTATGTAGATGCTACAGTCATCTATGGACTTGTTTTCATTTTTCGTTAATGGCCCACAGGTCGACCATTGTATAAGCCCCATAATATTAAAGTGCGTGTGTGTGTGTGTGTGTGTTGTTTGTTGCAGAAACCCATTTTGGCTAGGAAATGACCCCATCATGTGATATCTCTTCTTCGGGTAATGCGCTTTAAAGATATTCTATTATTTGAAAAGCAGGAGAGAGACAGATAGAAGCCTTTATGTTAAGATTTATAATATTTAAAGCCTGATTTATACAATCTTCCTATTTGACAGATTGTTTGCCCATCACTCGAATGCAAACTAATCTCTCAACACATCGCTCACATTTTATGGTATTTGCCAAGACATTTCGGTTTAGAAATGGCAACAATTTTATCTTGATGTTCTGCTAAAATGCTTCTTGGTGTTAATACATTGCTAAGTGCCCGGCAATTTGGTCCAGAGTGGAGGCCTGACTGAGCCTAGGAGAGGCATTCATGTGTCAATCAAATGTTAAAAGCTTCGACTTAACGTACACATGTACACTGTACATGCCCATGGAGAACATAGTTGGTGGGTTGTTACCTCAGAATGTATATCCTTGTGCATACAACTCAATTTTCAGTATGGCAATTTGTAAATGTAACTAACAGAGATCTCTTTTCTATTTGAGGGAGCAACCTAATCAAAATTAAAATAAGATTCTCATCGCTCAGCCGCAGACATTCGCATTCTTTTATTTTAAGATACATTCTGGCAGATATGACGCAACAAACAAACGACCCAAACAAATTACACATTTTCTCTCTCCACTCCCTCATTCTCGCATTTTTCCCCATTTTCTTTTTTTGCTTTATTGTCGGCAATTTATTTGCAGCTAAATTGAAATACACACCATTTACCTGCAGACAATGACAACCAGAAAGCAAGCTAAGAAGGAGCGCCAGGAATGATGGCTCATGGACGGAAGGGGACGACTCGTAGCGACATTTGTCGCTGACTCCCAGTGACACACGCATTATAAAGCAAGGACTAATGGCGAACGAGATTAGAGAAATACTGTGACATCATCTTTCTAGTCAATTCAGGGCAGAAATTCATAAGCTCGTAGAAGTTTGAACCCTACGAATAGCGAATATTTCCTATGGGATGCAGCAGATTCGGTTATCTTGTTAATTGAACTGCCCTAAAAAATTGTAAAATGAAAATGGAAAACTGAACGACTGAATACTTCTCTTTAGTTGTATTAAAATTGCAATCGGAATCAATTGTTTTGCTTCTGTGATTTTCCAGATTCCGGTTTAGTCAGTTTCGCATCAAAATGTATTCTTTTAGAGTTCAACTCTTCCCAATATCATGGTCTGAGTTCAGTCAGTCTGAATTCAAAAGTGCCTAAATACCTGGCATAAACTGAAGCGAGGAGTAACCTCATGGCCGAGTTTCGATTTGCCAACCATTTGAGCTTGTTGAATGAAATGCCCAACTCTGTTGGAGTTTTTGATTTTAATTTAGATAAAGTGCGCGCTATGGAAATCAGTTGCGCTGTAACTTTTCCAAGTTTATCCGCGCACAAATCGGCTACAAGGCGAACTAAACACTCTATAAATACGACACACAGCACAGGAGCGAGGGAGAAGGCGAGCTAGTGGGCGGGTACAGTTGAGGAGGCGTTACAGGGGCTTAAAGGTAAACTGTAAATTGCACGCTTTCATGTAGATAATTAATCACCAAGAGTTCCACGGACACGGGTATTGGATTCTATACTCTTACCTTGTCCCCCTGCCACACTTTGACTTCGAATTTCGTTTCGAGGCAATCTATTCTTTTGGTCTGGTTTTGGTTTCGTTTCTACACTTTCATGTTTATTGTAGTTTAATTTATTTGTAGAGAGGCATGTGATCTTTATCGTATAATTTCAAGTTGAACAACAATTGTATTTGTTGGAAGGATTTATGTATGTATGCTTCGCCTTGTTGTTCCGTTCTTCGGGTAGGTGAAATTTTCGCGGAAGTGAAATCAATTATACGCCCTGTTAGGCAAAGGAAATGCGAAAATTATTTCAATTGGATTTAAGCTACTTTGAATTAAAATTACAATTTAAAAGGCATTTCACCAGCAATTGTATTTAATGTATTAGCTATTCCATAGGCTTATGTTTAGATGTATCAATAAGATATTTGATAATTTTGTTCCAATAATCCTGTCAATTTTGGCAACTCAAATGAACCTTATGTACTTGCATAAATATTAGTCCTAAATTAGAAACAAAATATCATAAATCAATTGAGTTCAAGGCAAGCTGATTTGCAAAAATTTGAAAAGAATTTGTGTGCAAATTGAAATTGTAAAGCATTTCTTGAACAATTCTACGAATGTGTAAGAGCAAATACATACAGATACATACGTACATAAGAAATGCATGCTCAGTATCATTTGTGTACCTAAATATTATTATTGTCCTTTTTCCAATTGCAAAACTCAGCTGGGACAAAGTTTTTGTATGCATATTTGAAAACGATTGCAAATGGGACAATATATGTATGTATAAAATGTAACTCAATTTTTAAACGCAATATGCCAGAGAAAAGCTGAGAGCGTTCCCTATTTATGCCATGCATTCTAAAGAGTGAAATGGTATATCAGACTCGCCAAAATGTATGTAACAGAGATAAGAAAGTAAAGTACATATATGAAGAATGACGGGAATGGGCTCATTTTGGTCTTATAACTTGGTGCATGGTATATGGAAGTCGGCGCTGTCTTATAAACTTACTCTATTTTGCATCCATTCACACACACGTACATACATATGAACATATACATTATATGCAACTAGATATTTTGATTTGATTTATTTATAACTTCAATTTGTGTACATTATTTTTGCAATATTGAGCTCTGACGTATGTAAGAAATTGCATCTGCTGGACTCCAGGGGAAAAGGAATACACAATTCTCTTTTGCCCGAAGAGCGAACCAACGTAAGTAAGGCAATTCAATTTTTCAGTTTGGCACTAAGGAAAACTAAGTTGAGAATATGCAAAAACGAATGCCAAATGAAAATGGCTTGCCAAGGAGAAAAAAAAAAAGCTTATAAAATATGTGTATTTTTATATTCAATATAATATAACTTCTATTTTCATGGGCTACATGGATGAAATAAAATAAAACCAAGAATTTGTCATATAAGGCAACCAGGATTTTCCCTACTTTTTTTGTGTGTTGATGTTTCTGCTCTTTGTTTTAGCCTTTTTTTCGTTCCACAAAACTTCCTGAACAACCTTCAACAAAAAGTATACACGAAAAAAGGCAAAAACAATTGCACGAAACACCAAGAGAAAGATTTCTTTTTCCTTTTTTTTTTTTTTTGGTTTCTCCTGCTTGATGCACATAATTACATGAAAAGAAAATTAGTGTCGAGATTCTCTTTGAGTCTCGGCGTTGTCGTCTCTTCAGGTGAAAACTTTTAATGAGCAATTTTCTTACAAATTTTCAAAGTGTTGCCACATTTAATTTTTTAATTAAAAATTTTCTATTTATCACCGTTCTTTTTTTTCTTGTGAGAAAACAGAAAACAACGTTTTTTCAGAGCCCTTGAAGAAATATGAAATCGACCACAGCAAAGACATGAGCGTAGCAAGACGGGCGTATCGGGTCAAAACTATCAACTTCTTTAGGATTTTAAGTAATTTTAAATTCCGAAAATTCGATAGCATTCAATTTTCCAGGACTTCTCAGTTTGACAAGCCTCCCTCTAGATAAGGTGCTATGTCCATGAGACATGGCTATCCTTTAATCCGTCTCCTTTTATTTATCGGTGTCGAACAGAAGTGAGTCCAAGTCCATGTTAATGGCCAATTGACACGCCACTTGGCTTTGACTGTGGAGGCTTTTAGCCTAAGTTCATTTGCTCCCCAAAAAAGACGAAATGTTTTTCCTCCTGCTGTTGCTGCTGGTGTCCGGCACTTTGGCACGATTAATGTATGGCCTTGGGTTGGGTGGCTCTCGCCTTCCATTCGACCGTATACGATGGGAACCACACATATAATGAGGTGTTAACTGAGCGTGCTGATTGCTGCCATTTTTGATAAGGTGTCCGCATTAATATTTCTATTGCGTTTATTTGCCACCTTAAATTCCCACTTTTTCGTTTTTATTTGTAGGTGTGCAGGACGCCATTAGCTGATAAGGATAAAAAGAAAATTTATATTTAAATGACAAAAATATTCTTGTACCTTTTTAATTACTTGCATCTTGTTGATACACAGTATATGTATGTCTTCATAAAGATATTTGCAGGAACTGTTATATAGCAAAATTTGTTGGATCGTATTAAGAATTGAGTTGACCATCGATGACAAAAAATGGTTTAGGTGCCTTGCTTTGGTGAAAGACGCCCCAAGGGTCTTTTAAAACATACGATTAACTGCAAAATAAAAATTTAAATGAGTTCTTAAGCAGCGAACCAAATTTGGTGACTTTAGCTCGAATCGACTGGTCTATTCAAGAATGAATATACCTAAGGGTGTTCTGAAAACTTTTTTTTTTGCCTTTTATATATGTTGGCGATTTGCATTTAAGATTTTTACCTTATGAATATATGGTATACAAATATTTATGTAAATTCTTTTCTTTTTTAACTATTTCTTTAGACAATTTCTTAGTGAAAGTTTGTTTGGAAAATTAACTCCGATCGATTAGGTCATTTTTAAAAAATCTTTCTTTTTCTGTCTGTTCTTTTGAAAATATTTTTTAAGTTGGCTTGAATTTATAATTAAGTGCACAAACATTTATTTTAAAAACAAAACAAAAGAATGTCTTTGTCTAAAAGAGAATTATTCTATAAAGTTTGGACAAAAATACGTTCAAAGCCGACACAGGGAGCTAACAATGAAATTAAGGATAATAAGTTGCCCAGAAAAGTATGCAACAGAACATACATAGGTAATTGTAAAATACGTTTAGAGTAATTAAGACGATAGTAAAAAAAGTATGCAAAGAAATAAGTTAAACCTTTTTGAAATCGATTAGAAATTGGCGAAAATACAGTCTAAGGAATATACATAGGCGGAATCACCAAAGATTATTTTAAAAAATCTTAAATATTCTCAAAAAAAAAAACCCAAGTGAATATGTAATCGACAGATTTTTAAAAGAAATCCTTATGTTTGCATTTACACCTCAAAAACTAAAAATTATGAAAGTCGTCTTGACTATTTTTTAAAAAACGGCAATTTTTAAGGTTCTAATTCAGCGAAAATATTGTTGCTGAAGAATGATATTAATAAAATAGTTATTTATGTTGGATGACTTTTAAATTGTTTAGCCAAGCCAAGGGAATTGGACCGTAATAAAGGCATTATCTATTATCAATACAAAAAACCCATTAAAAGAAAACGAAAATTACTTGTCAAATTGATTTGAAATTGGATTGAAACGTTTGGTCATAATTTTCTCGTCTTGTCAGATATTCGACGTTTATTGGGCTTGACACTCAACGTTATTAATTTTGCTATTCTTCGGGCTATAAAATTGACATTTTATTAATGCATTAGTTAAATGAGATGTGTGGGTGGTGGAAATAGAAAAGAAGAAGAAGTGGAACTAGGACATCTGCTTTTGCTTTGTTTCGCATCGTGAACTACAAAATTAATTACAAGGGGAAACCAATTAATTTCTAGTCTTAATAAATTTACAAATTTATTTACTTTTCTTTGTCATTGTGGAAATGCAAATTCTTGAAGCACTTGAAGGATGCTAGAGAGGCGCGATTATGGAGTTCAAGGAGGCATCTTTTGTTATTTTTGAGTTAAGGTGGCTCGAAATGCCTAAGGACAACGAAACCGAACGTAGACGGAGCAGCCTAAGATGAACCGTGCGTACGATGTGGGCGAGGGAAAGCGGCTGTGAACAAAGTTGTCTTCAAGTGGCCACTCCACTTGTATGTTTCCAAACAGCAAAATCTAAGCGGCACAAAGGAGGCGACGAACGTGCCAAGTGCCACACAGTGGCAACACGGACCTTACACTTTCCCATGCACCTTGGGCAAACAATGGTCTCGGTCCTCTCACCCAGACCCCAGTCCTTGGGGGGGAAATGCACTTAGTTCATTCGTATGATGTGTCATCTGGCGGTGTGCATTGCAGGTTATTTAGGCCTGGGGTTTATTGTGTATGCTCAGCACTTGGGGTTTCATCTTTGGCAACGAGATGAGAAGGATGTGGAAGCAGATTTATTGCGATTTTAAGACGCTGGGAAAAAAGAAACAAGTAATTTTTGATTCTCCAGAAAAATATTTTAATTATATAATTATAAGTACACAATTTAAAACATCGAATCGAAATGCGTTTTCTATATTCAATATAATATAGGAAGACTTAACGACAAAACGTATATTCAATGTTGAGGGCTCTTACCATAAATTCCTGGCGCTAAACTGAGTCAAGTCGAGTGCAAGAATCGAATAAAGTTTATTTAACAAAAGATAATACTTACATAGTTTAAAATTCCTGTCCTGTCCTGTATCTTTTAAAAGGAATATAATGTGCCAAGTTAATACTAAAATGATGGACCAGTCAGTACTACCAATTGGCAACCATTGCAGGCCGTAGTGAAAGTCATTTAGTCTTTGTGAAATATGTTTTAATTGCAACTCAAGACTTTTTTGTGGTTTTTCATCTTGTGGTTATTTTTATTCATGTTCTATGAAGAGCAGCAAAGAAACATCAAGGCCTCAAGGGGCCAAGTGGCAAGTGCCAAGTGGCAATTATGTGCTCAGACCAGCCGTTGAAGTATGCGCTCGAATTGGCAAAAGGCAACGAGAAACAGAGGTTTCAGCGTGTTGCACGTTGACAAGGCCAAATGCATTTAATTTCCCAAGAAGGCGCGTAATTAGTTGGCTCCTTTGGAGGCATATAAAAATGCATACATATATAGGACATAATATATTACCAGAGCAAGGACCTGGAATAATTTGAGAAGTTGCGAAGTAAGCAGCAAGAGCCCAACAACCACTAATGTGCCTCTTTGAGGTGTTGTAATTGTTTTCCTTATTTATTACATTGAAACATTCGAGCAGGCTTTAGTCATTTATAATTAAGGAAAACCAAATCTACATTAACGAAGTATAAAAAAAGTTGGTAAATTTTTTAGTAGTACATATAAGTATTCTTGAAAGTAGCAAAACATTTACATATTAGATTTAGGTTTAGGGACACCCTTTGCTACTACATTACAAAAAACTTATCGGCTCAAAAGAATAATCAGCCACTTTTCTTTTTATTTTTGAGTCAACATACGATTCTATGCTTTTCTATATACGTAACCACAATATTTTGGCAGATTGTTAGAATGACTAGGCTCTAACCTCCAAATGAACAAGTTGTCTGTATAGCGTTATTTCAAAAACTACCAAGTTCTCTCATCAGCAGACTTTGATAACCACTCTAAAATTGTAAAGCCATACCACAACTTCAACACTTAAACCAGTTGCGAATCGTAACTGGATGAAGCGAAAGAAGGCAAGCATAGCTTACAACTCCAAAGTTCATTTTTCTGTTTTCATACTCCGAAAAGCATCAACAGATTAGTGATTACAAGATTTGTATAAAAACATAGTGGTCTATAATCCTTTTCTAGGTCGTTACAACTTTTTTTTACTGTGCATTGAATTCTATGTCCACCATTGTCTTCATAAATGAGCATTTTACTCTCCTATTCAGTGTCTGGAATTATTCTGTGTTGCTATATAAGGACATTTTTTTGTCCTCCGAGCATACAGGCTTCAGTTTAAAAAATTATAAACAAAGTCAAGACTTAAATGTGCAGTTAGAGGTACAGTAGAAACTGGTTATAACGAGTGCGCCTATAACGTCCATCCAGTTTATAGCGACAGAAGTTCAAAGAGTGATTGGTTGGTCCCAATACAAATATATATGAAGGGGCCTCCGGTTAGTACGTCTTCCAGATATAACAACGAAAATCGTCGGTCCCTTGGGCGTCGTTATAACCGTATTCTACTGTATTTTTATGTGAACTATGTACATATATCCTTCTTACCTCCCTCTTTATGGGTTGTTGGTTAATTTTTTGACTTTTTTAATTAATTATTCATTTTTGCCATCATCTTTTGAGCCCTTTATCCTGTGTTAGGTTCCCTCTATGACCTAACCCTGTCTGAAACAGTCTGCAAATTCAAAAGTATTAAAATAGTGCTTTATTTATTATTATACAATTATTTTATAATAATTTTATATATTTCTGATAGGACATTGGCATATAGACTCGGTTTGTCATAGAGATGGTGAATATTTAAGCTTGGACTTGGGATTGTCGCATTTTTTGAGTTTAGGTATATAAAAATCAGTTTAAGATGCCTTTTAAAATTATCTAAATGAGGTATTTGTGTTGTGAGTTATAAAGTATGTAAAGAAAATGATTTCATTTGAAATAAAGCAACAAATAGTTTATAGTGCTCTACTTTTGCCTTAATCTAGATTCCAGATAATATCAAAATATTCTATTTAATTTAATTAAAATTAATTTCTTACCTACGATTTGGGCAATTGAGCTAAAACATTTTTCGTGTATTAAATAATCGATTATCACTATCTATTACATGAATATAAATTGTAAGTCAGTGAGTAAATATGTAAATGTAAGTAAATTTCTGTTCCCTGGGCTAAAATACACATTTTCAAGTTGAAAAGTGCAATTTGTGAAAATTACATTTAAATAATTGAAATAACAAATGTTTTGTTGGCCTGTGGAAATTTGTTTGTTGTGTGCACAAAAGAATAAGTGGAAGACAGACAGAGAGAGAGTGAGAGAGAGAGAGAGAAAGGAGCAGATAAAGGTAATGTCGGGGGTGTGAAAGAGACAGAGATAAACGAGGTCGCTCAATTTGATGAGACAAAGCCGAAATGAATAATTCATGTAAAAAATATAAACTAACTGCGGGCATCCATTCAAAACACTGACATATGTAAGTGCTATGTGTACTTGTTATATTTTGGGATCAGGATGAGAGTACAGGAAAGGACTTCAAACATATGTACGTTTAATATAGCACCCACACATACAGACACACACACACACACAACCACACACAATGCTTTGGTATTTTGCTCGCCAGCTGTGGGTAATTTGTAAACGTCAAAAGGCAAACATTCATGTCCTGCCTTATGCCTTCCGCCTCCTGCCTAGTAAGTCCCCCTATTTCACCTTCTCCGTCTCCACTTTCATCCTCATTTTGCTGTCTATGTTTCCCCGCACTGTCATGTCAAAGATCAGAATGAATTTGCACGTGTTCGGAATGAAGAAGACGCCACCGTGTCTATCGTCTATGCCTTTCTGGGTCTCCCTCTGTGACAGTGACTGTGTTTCATTTTAAATACAATTTATTGTTGATGCCATCTCTGGATTTGGCTAAAACTAAACTTGGCCCATTTGAGTCTCATCATAATCCACACCATATGTATGTACATATGTATGTATGCATATTCGCATTTTGCCTTATGGCTTTTAATATTTAATGTCCCAGAAAGTACTACAAACTGTATGATTAATAAAAACAAGTTGAGGAATACAAAAAACCAACACAAAAAATGCATCTGTCATACAAGTTTATTTGTACACACACATTTAGTATGTGGGTGTGTGTGTGTTTGGTCTAAGGAGCAAAATTCTTTCACATGAAAGCTGTCGAAATATACAACTACTACTAGTAGGCAGATGTCAGTTGGCATCACGTTGCCAGTACGTGTTCAATTTTGAATATTACGCTCATAGTTTTTCCCCATTTTTCCCATTTTCAATTGCCGATTCATATTTCTGTTGCTCTTCACGTGCGTCATCAGAGAGCTTAGCAAAATTGTCAAATGAAAGACCAGGACGAGAATATTGATAATTATTGAAAGGTTGAAGCATCTTCCTGGAGAAATCCACTCTGGGACTACAATTCAGTAACAATAGATTTGAATGCTTTACAGATATGTTAACTGCTTTAAAATCAAGACTTGGGAAGATCCTTTGAGAAAAGGTAAAACTGAAGAGATAGTCCACGACTTATTTTCTTCCATCTTTACCTGACTTCCTAGTCACTTTATAATTATGAAATATTCATCTCTTTAGCTTAGTAAGTAGGGTTTCAGATCTCTCAAACTGCTGTTGCTTGTATTCTCTACACATAATCCGATTTCGAGAGATAATTAAATTATTTGGTTATCGCCATTCGAGCCAGGAGATTCATCTCTCAATTTGGTTGCTCATCTTTGTAAGGTAATACAAAGTATTCAGGTTCATCAGTGCAAATGAACTGCAAAGTCTCATCACATCCGCTTTTCCAACCCCTTTCCGTGGCCATCTAAATCCTCTATCCAGTAGCCAGTTTTCGTAATTAGTTGGCAAAATGTTGGAGCTTTTGAAATTTACGTAAATTGTTTAATTGTTGCCAAAGGAAGTGAATAATCTGCACAAATTTCGTTTATTACTTGTCTTGGTTGGTGAGTGAGTTTTGGAATTTTTTCCCATTCTGTTGTATGTATTTATCCTACACATTGCTGCCTCTCTTGTGTTGCGGTCTTTTATCTCATTCTCATTGCCATTTTCTCGTCTCTGTTTGTTCCATAAAAGGCACTTCATTTGCATAAATGAATGCTGCAAATTTTGAGTAGCACTTGAAGTTAGCTGAAGGAGGGCCAAAGAGCGTACGTGTATGGATTGCTATTGCTTTTGCTATCTTCACCGATGCGTTTCCATTCATACACTGCCATGGGCCATGGCTTAGCCTTATCCACAAGCCGCAATTCAATGCGTAGGCCAAACAAATTGATATGAATGGCCCCCAACTCAACTCTCGAGTCGACTTCTTGACTCAAGTTTCGAGTGGAAAATGCATCATCATCATCATCATCATCCACAGAAAAGGATGCTACACTTAGTGATGCGTTCGTGTATACTTCAATTTTTTCAACTCAATATCCTTGATAATCAGTCCAATTTGAAAAAATAACATAATAAATGTTAAAATTAATGGGATTTAAATTAATATTTATATGATTTGACCTCTTTTGCAATTGGTATACACATGCGATATATTAGACTATCTTGAGGATGATCCTGGAACGTTAATTGTAGGTCCTGTGTATATAAGTTCTTTACAAAGTCTTTAAAAATATGTTGAAACTTAAAAATATTCGAAAACGCTTAATAAATAGCATAAGTAGCTAAAATTACCATCAATCATATCTGATTTGAACACGTTCTGCAGAATAAAAATTTGGCAATAAGTTGGCCTTCTTTATCATCTCTAATTGTAAGAGCAAAAGCTTTCTATTTAATTAACATGCAAACTCCTCGAGCGTATGCGTATTGAAATGTTTCCCTTCAAGTGCTGCACTGTCTCCTCTGGCCCTTCCCTGCCTTTTCATTTGAACATATTTCGTTGGGATTTTTCTTTTGTAGAATATTATACATATTTCTTTTTGTGCTTTTATGTGAATGGATATTGCATGTTGCTCTGCTCGTCGAACATTTTAACCAGCAACCAATTTTAATTAGTCCTGCCAGTTTTTGGCTCATCAATTTTACTGCAAACAATCAATTGCAGAATGTGGTTTGTAATCATTTATTGAGACCCACCAGCACCACCCCCATCCAGTCTTTCATCCATCCGTCTCCCTCCCACCTTTGCCACTTTCCATATGCCTGGAGGGACATTCAACTTTTATCATTATGATGCGCAAATGGTGTAAACTTTTTTCCCGCAAAAGTAAATTAGTTACATTTCGCGTTTGTAAGCGATTTAGTTTGTTGATTAAACTTTTCGCATAAACGCCATGACCGCGCCGGAGGCGGCCACCAGGCTCATGCCATGTAAATGAATTTATGTAAATGTAATGCATTAGATTTTAATTTAAACGATATTCAAGAAAAAACACTTAAAATAGAATTAATGGTTCAAAAAAAGATTATTATTCTAATTTTAATCCTTTTCACTATGCATTATAATGGAGTCTTATCATCAAAGTCTACGTTTTAAGAAATTTTGAAGAGTTGTTGAACCGGAACTTACACCAAAAACCGATTAGTACATGCATTGTATATACATATCAGATTAAGCCGGATGGCTTACGAAAATACATACATATCAGATCATTTCATATTATAACTTTAATATGGTCTTTAATATCTTTCCATGCGTATAAATTTATAAACATTCATATAGCTAATGATATTATAACGGTCGTGGCAACCAAAAAATTGATCAAATAAACTTTTTAATTTCTTCATCATTTGGGAATACCATTAACAACATATGTAAATAAAAAACACACACAAAAATCGAAATAGAAGGGTATCTTCATAACTCTTATTGCTCCTACTTAATATTATAGGGTATTTTTTTTTACACAAAATAGTTTGCAATTCCCAACTACTTATTGTTAGAAAATGACTTGAAAAATATACAATCTGCTCACCTTTCTTTGCTGCGTTTGAAGTAATCTTTGTCCGAAGAACCCTTAAGCCAGCACAAATGCAAGGTTTGACTAAAAGGTTTTATTTGTAGTTTTACACTTATGTCAATCTTCAGTTCAGTAAATAAAAAAAAAATTAAAAACAAAAAAAATTTCTTCCTCTCCCCGACGGGGAATTGAACCCCGGTCTCCCGCGTGACAGGCGGGGATACTAACCACTATACTATCGAGGATGTTGTTTGACTCGTGTCCAAATAACTTTTGATGCCAAGTCTTGCCCCTTTGATGCAAGTTCAGATCGCTATTTATTTTTAGACCATTCGACTAACAATAAGTTATAGAACACAATAACAAAAACTACTTATTGTTGGTGTAATGTTGATAATTAAGTTTCAAATATTTTCCTCAGAAATGAGTCAAACAAAATTATATTTTTTACAATTTACCACAAATAATTTTTCGTAGTATTTCGAGAGTTTCTATCTATTGAGATAAAAGATACAAAAGAGCAATCACTCACTCGATTTTTAATGGACTTGGCCTTAGGCATCATTGCTTATAATCGAAAAACTCGTCAAATAGTTTTAGATTTAGAAACTTAGAATACTTTTTGCAAAAATAAGAGATAATGAAGCAAGTAAGTCGACTCGTCGACTCGGGTATACCATACACCAGGTGAAACAAATTTTTTTAAATTTCGAAAACCAAATGTACATATGTATGTCTATTAAATTGTTTTTACATGTTTCATAGTATGTGCTATCTCGCTCACTCTACGAACACACGAGCACTCTAGCGCCGCTACTAGCCAACGGCCAATTCTGGCCTTGTGGACCGCGTAGTAAAATACGTTCATACGCATATTTTGCATATTTCTAGTCCGATTTCAATAAAATTTGGTAGTTTTGTAGAAATAGATAAGATTAATTAGTCTGCCGAATTTGAATGCGATAGTCAAGTCAACTACAGGAGAAAATTGGTTTTTCTTAATTATGGAGGCGGAAGTGGGCGTGGCAAAATATGAAAATATATATACTCTGCGCGAATACTAAGCCAGTATACATACTAAATTTGGTGACTTTAGCTTTGTTTGTTTTTGATAAAATCAGTTTTGTTTGATTTGCGGGGGCGGAAATGGGCGTGGCAAAATTTTGAAATAGCCAGTTTCTGCGCATCTATTAAACTAGTCTGCATACCAAATTTGATGTCGGTAGCTGTCATAGTTTTTAAGAAAATCAGTTTTATGTAAATTCCGGGGGCGGAAGGGGGCGTGGCAAAAAGTTTAAACAATTAGTTTCTGCGCGCCAACTAAACGAGTATATAAACCAAATTTGATGTCTCTAGCTGTCATACTTTTTAAGAAAAACAGTTTTATGTGATTCCTGGGGGCGTAAGGGGGCGTGCCCGAAATTCCAATTAACTCTGAACATGTGCATACTACACGAGTATACATACCAAATTTGGTGGCTCTAGCTCTTATAGTCTCCGAGATCTGCGTGTTCATACGGACGGACGGACGGACGGACGGACAGACGGACATGGCTAGATCGACTCGGCTATTCATCCTGATCAAGAATATATATACTTTATAGGGTCGGAGAAGCTTCCTTCTGCCTGTTACATACATTTTGGCGACTTTAATATACCATTTCACCCTATGGGTGTATGGTATAACAATTTGTACGTACATATGTATGTATAATAAAACTTTCGATTTTCCGAAATGGACATTGTTATTATTTTTTAAAAAAGTTTTTTCAAGGTCAACCACTCCGCATCTTTGCTACTGTAGTTTTGTATGTAGTTACATACACAATTATAGTCCATTTAAGCCAAGACTACAAGCCAAAATGACAAAGAGATATCTATGAGATTCAATTAAGACATTTAATCGGCCAATTGTTAGGGGTCAATATTTTAACGAAAAAGGGGTTGATATGTTCTGATAAGTTCTAACAAAAAAGTATCAAATTTTAACACTTTTACTTAATGTATTCCAAACAAATTGGAAATTAGGCAGCACAAAACAACATTAATTTTTTAATAAACCAAAAAATTTATCCGTATTTCTTACACCTAACAAGTATTATTATTATGGCACTACTGATAATGCCTTGAATGAACCTTTTGCAGTATTTTGCCTTATTGATAAGTAACTTTGACTATAATAAGCATTTCAAATGTACAAATATTAAAGAAGCTTCATGTTTCAGATAATGTTGGTACAATGCTTTACATATCCGAAAACCGAATATTATTGGTGACCGAATTTTTCCGTTTTTTTTTATACCTTTGCAAAAAGGGTATATTAATTTTGGTCAGAAGTGTGCAACGCATAGAACGAAGCATCTCCGACCATACAAAGTATATATATTCTTGATCAGCACGACGAGACGAGTTCAAATAACCATGTCCGCCCATCCGTCTGGATCAACGCAAACTCCTCCTAGACCGTAAGAGCTACAGAGCTGAAATTTTGCACGTAGGCTTGTATATACTGCAGGGGTTGTATATCTCGGATTCAGCCGGATCGGACCACTATATCATATAGCTCCCATACAAACCCCAAAGTCACGAACAGTGACTTTTCTCAATAACTTCGTTATTTTCTATGTTATTATCGTGAAACTTAATATTAGAGAGTTTATTACGCTTATAAACGACTGTGCCAAATTTGATCAAGATCGGATGACTATATCATATAGCACCCATAGGAACGATCGGTGGAAAACAGTGACTTTGATCAATACCTTCGTTATTTCCTATGATTGTAGGCCATTCTTTCGCAAACATAAGCCTTTTTATGTATAATTTACCATATTTAGTTTTTTTATTTTATTTAATTTTTATAAAGTTACGTGGGTTAGATGTTGAAAAAAGAAAAACCGAATATTAATGTGATCCACTGTAGATCAAATACATACAAATGTAAAAGTAAAAGAACTAATAAAGATCACATCTTATTAATCTTATTTCTTCATCAACTTAAAATTGTTAACCTTTAAAATGAAAATAAATTAAGCATTATTAATTACAATATATATTGAAGTGTTTTTCTTGCAATTTACTTAATTGATTTCCACTTTGGCACTAAGTACGAGATTTTCCACCTGACAACTTACCAGGGCCAGGGCTGTCATGGCTCTCCCAGCATCTCACACAATCCCAAATCACTTTTTTCGCCAACGCTGATTCAAACCCCGAAAAAAATTGTCATGACCAAATGCATACATATATGTATGTACATATAGAGTAAATGCAACAAATCCATGGCATAATATGGATGTGAAAGCTATGGAGCTTTTACATTTCGGCCAATGGGGATTATGTGCTCAACAATTGCTGGGACACTGAATACATTGTGGATTCGGGTGTGGGGTGAGGATGGGGGGATGGGGTATCACATGGGCAAACATCACCGCTGTCTACTGTTGATTAAATAAAAGGAAAATGCGAACTAGAGGGAGAGAAATTCGAAATAAAAACTAAACAAGGAAAAAGCAAAAAAAAAACCGTTAACAATTTTCACATTGATGCCCAGGAGAATGTAAAAAACGGAAAAAACTGGATGGTAAAAAATCCACAACAAAACAAAATAAAAAAAGGAAACGAAAACAAGTCCAGAAAAAAATGTATATATATATTCAGATAGCTAGCAAAAGGACGAGGAAGTGCAGCGTATAAATAATTCAGGCCGAAATGTCAAACAACATCGTCTCAGGATGATTTCTGCGGAAGTCCTCTGCCAGCCAGCCTTCCACCGCCAAGTTGTCCTGCCCGTTCTTATTCCCGATCCCGATCCCATTGTCGCATTCGTCCTCGATGTCTGGCACTTCGATGCGATGTGCACAACTTTGCAGCATGAATAAGTAGTAAGCCATTGTCTGGTGCTAGAGGAGCGCATTGGATGTCGTCTTTGTTAAAAAGTTGTTGACGTTGATGCTCCACTCCACTCTACTCTACTCCACTCACAACGTGTTAAAAAAGGTGAACAACATTTGTAGACTCTCTACTACTCCCCAGCATCAGATCTAACTCTGACAATTCCGACTCCATCTCCGGTCTCAGGCAATTGAAGTGTCATCTGTCTTTGTGACTTTTGCAGTTTGCTCACGTCACAATTATTTGCAGCCAAGTGAAATTTATACACCGCACACACACACACACACACAGTAAAACACATGTATCTACATACTGTGTGCGAAAAACTTTGCACAAACAAAAATTAATACCCCAAATCGAATTTGCTGAACCTGCCTGTGGCCACAAGCAACCTACCACCAAACCAAGGTAGTACACAAACTGAGTCACCCACCCAACCCACTCTCTCATCATAAGCAAGGGCAAAACATGTAATTGTAATTGCAAAAGGACAACCAACCCCTCACTTTGGGGAAGTTTCATTGTGTTTCATTACTTGATGGCAGTTTATTAAAAAATTTGTGAACTTAATGCCCAAGCGGAGGCCCAAGCCCAGTCCCAGCTGCTGGGGATTTTCAGAATTTAATAAAAACGTCAGCCAGAACAGGACCTGGCCCCTGTAGAGAAGAAATCACAACACTTGACGCACAGACCAACCACCTCCCAGGGATTAGAGATGGCAGCGATTGGGGAGAAAAGTTCTCATAGGAAATACTAGTGAATGTCATTAAGCAAATTTATGCAAGGTAAGTTTAACTCATTTTATTTGATCAGATTCCTCTCCTGCAGAAATATAAGTTATTAAACAAAGTGAACATTTTTAAATACAAATGGGCTCATAGTCAAAAATATTTCATATTTAAGTTCTTATATGGAACATACAAAAATAACCCACACACATTGGCAGAAATTTCTCATTCTAGCTTTAAACTGCTTTCATCCCTAGTCTATGATTTTTTTTGTTGGGCTTTAATTTTCCTAAGACAATCTACCATCTCTACGCTTGTAATTGCAGTCACAATGAATGGACTGTTGTTGGCAGGGGTTGGATTACCCCCCCTTCGTGACCGGAACGCCTGGCGCCAGGACGCAATGGAAGTAGGTTTTTTGTTTCTTTCGCCAACACTACGTCACTCGCATTCCCCCTGGCCCTTCACCTTGCCCATTGCCAATTGCCGTTGTGCAACACAGGGGTGACTTCCGTTTGCCACTTGCTATCCTCTCCCCTTGAATATTGTATATTGGCTTTTCTTGCGCCGAGTTTTTCTCGTTCTTTTCAGTTTTGTGGCTCTGTTGTCTCGTTTTCCCTTCCATTTCCAATTGCAACTGTTGCTTCTGTGTTGGCTTGTTTGCCTCTGTATCTTCTTCTTCTCTCTCTCGAAGGACTTTTGTCTCTTATTCTGGGTTTTTTTGTTTTTCAAATGTGCCGCATCATTAATTTTGTTGTACTGTTATTTGCTTGCATGCCACTTCTATCCCTGCCACATTGAATGTAACTCATATCACGCCTTATGGAGAACAATAAATTTTGATAATGTGTCAATTTATGAATGGCGACCGCTTGTCCATTTGACCCAAATGAAATGAGATGAGAGGAGGCAACGTATATGTGTGCAGGATAGAATTCCTTGTTCTTCTCATTGTGAAGGATTTTGAAGCTGTCAGCATCTATTGATTGTTTTATTGATGGTCATGGGGATTGACTTGGCGAATAATCGCCCCAGTCTTTATGGTTTGACAACTGTGGGCAGGGGCAGGAAATCCATATTAGGATGAAAAGATAAATAGTTTCTGATAGATGAAATTATTCAATCAATTCAATATGCAAATTTTTGATTTTTGTCACAGTCGTAGTCAAAGAATCAAACAAAACCAAGATTGTTATTTAATTAGGCAAATTATTTATTATGATTATTATTATAATTATTATTGTTGTTGTTGTTGTTTGGCATTAATTTATTATTCAGCCGGCAAATGTTTGTCCAATTAAACCAAAGCCTGGTTCATCTGGCTAATTAATGAGAATCGAGAGAGCAATGTGGTAAATCTTGCCATATGTAAATATGTTCGTATATATGTACATATATACTTGGTATATAGAACTAATTAGTAAATGATTTTGGTTACCATTCCATAGGCAAACGCAAATCATGTCTAATCCAAATTGAAATGTAACCAATTGAACCTAAAGTAAGGGAAAATTTGCACACTCCATGGCAGTTTTTCCTTCATTTAAGTGAGAATGGAGGAAAAACTATGTAACTATGTATACATAGGTACATGTACATGTACATGTATATGTATTGCAGATAATACGATGGGAATCTTGTCTGTGGTAAATAATTTATGTATGATGTTTATTTTATATATTTTGTGACGCCTCACCTCCCTCTCTGTCAATATCGTGTATTTCCCTCATCGGGCTTCTCTCTTCTTTCCTCATCACATATTGTATGTATAGGCATTTCGCATTGTATTCATTTATTTGTAATTAGGGATTAAGTAAGATTACAACCATCAATATCAATTATTTGAGCACCCCTCCTCCACTGCCACACCCACCTCCTCCTTGACACCCACGAGTCATTTCCATGTATTAGTTAGCTGTACATTTGTTCATTAGAATTTATATGCCTAAAAGAAACACACGCAAAAACCAAACAACAATAACAGATAGAGAGCGAGAGCGTGAGATAGAAAAAAAGTACTGAAACAATACATTAAATAAATTAATGTTGATTTAATGGAATGCATATTCATTAGGCCAGGCCACTAACAGTATTTCTGTGTGGGGTATTTAGTTAATTGCAATTAAACTCATACTCACACCAATACAAATGGCCATGGAGAGAGCAAGTTATTATTGTTTCGAAGCCTTTAAATGATGATTGGCAAAATACATAGCTATGGAAACACATAAACATTACACACAAATATACATATGTATTTAATACATAATTGTTTTTAGGCAAAAATCGTAAATTAAGTAAATTTGTATATATAAATCCGCTTATGGCCTATGTAGATATGTAAGTACTTGAAAGGTTTTTTTCGCCAGGTAACTTCTACTTATAATTCGTTTCACTCTGAATTGATAAATAAAATAATGTTTAATTAAATAATAATTACATAAGGTACAACTAGAAACATTAACTATAACTGAGGGCCACAATCGATCTAATTAAAAAAAATATTACTATTAAATTAAGAGCAATCGAAAGGATGTTCTGTTCTTACATCACATTTTATGCATATTTGTTTATCAATGGGTCTTAAAATGGTGTAAATGATTCGCATTGCCTTAAAATAGATAAAAGTTGTTCATTTTTGTTTAAAGAAACTGAAAATTATGACCCACACGAAATTGTTCTTCTTTTCGTTTCGAAAGTTGTATTTCAAACATTAGTTTGTAAATATATGGCCAAATTGTTTTTTAAGTCAAATTAATTTGTGGTTCAAATCTATTTCAATTATAGTTAAGGTTTGCGGAAATATCTAATCGATTAACTTACACGCTTAAGATACCTTAGGGTATTACCAAGTCAGCATTTTATACATTCTTTGATCATATATTACTTTTTTCAGAACCTCTTTCTGATTGAAACAGTCACAAGTATTTTCGTTTTTTGCTCATAATTAAATCATTTCTATGAAGAAAATGCAACTCTTCTTAATGACTTGACCATAATCCCATTTTTAAACAATTTCGATACCTTTTTGAGTTATCATGTTCGATTTATTAGCCCTTATATTTACTTTTTAAAGAGTTTTCTATTAAAGGACTTATAATCAAGAAGGTTTCGTGTTCAAATCACGTCGGGGTCACCAAAATGAAAGACGTTAGTAATTCTTGAATTAAGTTAATCTTTTTTTGTTTATACATATATGTATGTATAAATAGGCACTAGCACATAAACCAGTGACTCAAAGTTGTCGCAACCAACACATAAATTGGGTGGACTTCGGAGTGAGACTACAAAGGTAGAGATGGCGGCCAATGACACAGTGATGCACACCCGATGTAACTACAATTGGTATCTGATATCTGATCTTACTAAGAATAAAGCATTTCTTTTATAGTAAAAATAGAGAGTTCGACATAGTGTTAGGTCAGCAAAAAACGTCTTTATTGATAATCGCTAACCATAGCAGCTTAATTACTAGGTCTTACTTGTTAACTGCTGACCATATCAGATCTACTTATGTATGACTGATGAGCCATCGGTATCTATAATCGGGTTACATATTGATCTTGACATACATTTCCATTTGTTCTATGATTGTCTTAATAGTATCTTATTTTATATAATTTAAACACCAACATGTGGTTCAAAAAACTTTGATCAATCCAAGACTTTAGTTAGGAAAAAAAAATAATTTCTTCTTCAAACACACGGTCATAGACACAAACCAAATTTTCAATAAATTGTTTCAAAATCAAGAAAACAAAAAAAATTAAATTTAAAGTAAAATAATGACATCTAAAGACCATTTTTTGAGAGTGTTTGAAAGTCGCCATTTAAAAATGAAATAATGATGACTGCTTTTCTTTCTCGATTACAATTTATAATATGTTACTATAACAAAATGATTAATCAAATTCAATTTGGCTTTGCCAAAGTCTTTTCACAAAATCCAATTATTTTCATTCTATTCAAGTTTGCTATTTCAATTTGGCAAGTGCACGGACTTACTCAGTCGTCTGTGTTTCCCTCGTTTCTCCTCCACCTCCAGCACATGCCATATGACATTGAAATATTACAATAACACATACATGTCTGTGAGTACATACATACAAATGTGTGTACATTGTATCGATTTTTTTTCTGCGCTTTCCTTCCAACAATAACCCAGGCAAAAAGTCAAATTTTCTGTGAATGCTTTTGTCACAAATGACTTTGCCGTTTTAATTGATTGCCGGCAATAAACCGAATGGGCGCCTATACAGACGAATATGCGAATGTGTTGCGTGTGTGTGTGTGAGTGAGTGAGAGTATGCGTATGACTTTTCCATCTCCATGTCCTCCTCATATCCTTTTGCAATCCGCAGCTGTCGCAAAAAGTTTAAATGGCAAGCGTCAAACGGGGATGAGTTGAAGGAAATTGGTGGAACGCCCTTTTCCGTCTGTTAGAAACAAAGCAACACACAAAAAAAGAAAGCCGAGAAAATTCTTTGTTTTATTCTTAGAATTTTCTACGACAATTTCAACTTTTATATTTGCCTATGTGGGGCATTGGTGTTGGTGGTGCTTCGGTGGGGTGAGGATAAGATGGGATGGGATGGGATGGCTACGGTTTGTTCCCCATAAAATTCTCAATTACATTTATGATTTCTTGCCAAGATTTGCCTGAGCATACAATACCATAATATGTATATCGCATACATATGCATACATACAAATATCTATCTTTGTATATGTATGTATATAAATATCTTTGTGTGTTTGTGTGTGCGCACTTATATGTATTCATTTTTATGCCGCTTTTATTGCATTATTTTCAGCATCGTTCCGTGCATGGTGTTTATTTTGGAATGCTAGAAATGTTGGAAATGGAGCCATTTTTTTTTTTTTTTTGTTCTGTGTTTTTGTGAACTGAACGTGACTGAAACGCAATTTCCGTAGCTTAGTTTAATTTGCTCAATATTGGTCTAGAAATGTGGGGGGGGGTGGGTTGAAGAAAAGATTGGGGGATTGAGTAACATAAAGAAATTCGATTTCTCGATACGATTTTTGTTTTGTGTATGGGAAAAGTTTTCAATATTCTTATTTGATTTTGAATGTCATTGGACATTTGGACCACTCTATACATGTATGTATAGTGACATGACCATGTCCTGTTCGATGTTCTTCTATTTGGATCCCATCTCTCTCTCTCTCTGTCTCTCTTATTTTGTTCTTTTTTTTCTCTCCCTGTTGTGTCTTAATCCCTTTAATGGACTATTAAGCGTTTTTACGGCCAGAACAGGCCTCTGCTGTCTGCTTTATGGTGCTTGGAGTTTATGGTAATCTCATCATTTGATGTTGCAGCACGTTCCTCAAAGTCCTTCAGTTCTGCCAGTTTTATGCTTTCGCATATTTGCATTGTGTGTGTGTGAGAGGACAGTGAGAGACAGCTGTGCCTTCCTGAGTGTGTTATAGCTTGTGAAAGTACAGATAGATGTAAAAGTTGTCTATTTTTCTATTGGAGATGGAACATGCAAAAGTTCATTCTCAAAATTCATCAAAATTGCTGAAATTACGATTGTTAATTTGATCCTGCAAGCATTTCATTCTCCGTTTTCATTTTTTTATTAACTTTTTTTGTTTAATTTTGATGACTAAATCTATTTGAGTCGAAGTTGATGTCGTTGTGCTTAATATGCTTGGCTAGACACAGTTTTCAGTGTATGACTTTGTCTATAAATTCTATAACTTCTTAGCTTTGACTTAACTTACCGTATCTTACCACTGTTTCAACTAATTCTAAATTAATAGTACCAACTTTTAAAGGAATATGTTCCTCAGTAATTGTACCACAACTTGACCTTGCAATCGGTACAACTTTAAATCGATTATTATTTGAGAATTGTCAACAGTTTTCTGCTATTCCGACTCACATCTCTAGTTTGTGATTGACATTTCTGTGAAGTTGTTGGCAGCGGTGTGTAATAAATTGATTGTGCCAGCATGGGGGCATATTCCTTCTACGATCTAAAACTTGCCACACTCTTTTGCCTTTTGAAATTGATACCCCTAATGGCTAGGCCCAATCCAATGCTCGTTCCCTTCTCTGCTCGCTGCCCCCAAACCTATCGTGCCTTCTGTGTGTATGTGTCTCGTTTTGATTGACATGTGAATAGGGAAAGCCGCAGCCACTTTCAGTTAGCCGCCCAATTAGGAAAGCTTTTTGCCTTTTGTGGCATACACAGGCCAAATACAAAGCCCAAGTACAAAGCCCCAGACACTACCGGCACTAGAAGGTAGCAGGTGGACATGGACATGCACATGGACATGGTCGTGGTCGTGGTCTTGGACATGGACTATAGATGTGGCGTGTCAGTCACGCAGTTTTTTCTTCTCTTTTTTTTTTTTTTTCGTTTTTAGAACGCTCATCGAGTCTCTTTAATTTTTTTCCTTTTTTTTTTGGCTGGGCGTGGTGGGCGTTTGTGACTTTGTTGCGTGATTACCTTAATTGATGGGCATTTCCGTTGAACAAATGAAGCCACTCAATTAACACCCTTCAGGGACGAGATGAGGCCAGACCATGCCAGGCGAATAAAAGCCACACCACGACATCATGTCAGAGAGTCAGAAGCACAAATTGCACACCTCCAAACTCATCCACACACTCATTCATTACGGAAAACGTTACTGAAATCCGAGATCTAAGTGTTTTTTCCCCCATTATTTTTCACAGTCGTTTTGTCTTTAAAAGCGCTGAAATGTAGGCAACACAATTTGAAACTTTTCATTTGGGTTGATTAGCGAGGGGGAGAAGGGATGGGAGCGGGCTATGTTTCTTGTATAGAGTATATATGTATGTATGGCAATATAAAAACTTACCTTTTGAACTCACTAGGCTTTGTCGAAAACTTGTAGAGGACTTTTTAAATTGGTTAATAATAAGCAAGCACAGGCAGAGGGCAACAAAATAATGAAAAAGTGTAAAACTTTCTATAAGAAAAAACCAAAATATGAAGAACTTTTCGACAAACTGCTTTCAATTTCTCTCTTACTTTATTGTTTGATGTTAACAAAATGATTAAAAGTTTTTAACAATTTCTTTGAGCCATCACCTTTCAGGTGTAAAAAGTTGTAAGTTTTTCCTTTAATAATTTTTATAATGAATTTCAGATTGTGAGCAAAAAGTACAAAATCACCACGTCAAAAGGCCTACAAACGGATTACACAAAATCCAATAAAGTAGAAAATGAAGATAACTGCAGATGTCGCCAGGCAAGAAGACAAAATCGTAATTCGAGTCAAGAAGTTGAGAAATCACAACAGAGTGAAATTGTTTTGGATGCCAGCCAATCGCATTTCCCCCTGACCATAACTACAAACAGACCGAGCCAGACCCAGACGAAGGCAGACCATATTCTGTGAGATAATTTCCTGTCATTATTTTGTGGTCTTCCGCAGTTGAACTCGTAACTCGAACTCGCCTCAAAGGTTTATATCTGGCGCACACAGAGATTGTGAGAACTGAACTTCGGCAATGTGTAGTAGCCAGAGATTCATTCAGTCAGTCAGGCAGTCATTCAGTCAGTTGGCAAAAGGAAAAATTGACTGCATTGCCCACGGGTCAACAAATAAATTGGTTGGCGAGCGCCGGCCTCGCAATGTCCTGTGTCCTGTATGTCCTGCCAGCCTGCCTGCCATGTTGATTTTGAGGTCATCGCTGATATTGCGGATGCGAATCGTTTTTGATTGCATTGGTTGCAAGTTGAAACTGAAATTGCAATGCAGTTGTTCTGACATATGAAGGTAGGCACCATCCCTTTGCCCCAAACACCTCTTCTGCCACCAAACAACATACTCTTCGGCGTATTAATTGTGGTTTTGGTTGGCGAAAATTGCCATTTTAAGTGCGGCTTGGCATCATTTCCATTGGCAGATTGAGGGCCGCATACAAAACTGAAAAAAGACTCTGCGTCAAATATTTATTACAAATGCCCATACACACTCTCAAACACACACACACACACACACATTTGCAAGCCTACAATCGTGTATGTATATATTTCTGTATATGTATGTATGTATGTCGCTTCGAAGACAGACAGAACAGACAGCGGCGATTTGTGCTTTTTTTTTGCCCAATGCACCTGCAGAATGCTAAATAAATCAACCAGAAATCCAGATATGAGAAAGTCGTTACTGAGGATACTCTAGGATCATATGCTGATAGTTTGAAGAGGATAAAAATTGAAAACTTTGTGTTAACTTAAAGTTGTGCCCTTGTGCAACAGGTCCTACTAAGAAACATTCTATCCTCTTTTATGGCTTTATTTGTAGTTTGGCCTTATGTGATGAACATGCCAAATAAAAATATTACATTAGATCCTCAATTTATATTAAAACAAAAAATGCCTAGCATTCAGTCAATTTCTTTGTCTTAATAGATTAAAATACTAAAACTTTAAGTCCAAAACTATTTGTACGGAAGAATAATCCATTTTCTAAGTGTTGATATTTCTCAAATCCGGGCAATACAGTACAAAATGAAGAATATGAAGCGGAATATAATCCCACATGTCATACTTAGAATTTCATTTCGTGTTTTTTCATATCTGCAACTTTTATTTACCAAACAAATTTATACAAATTTGGTAGGTCATAAAATACATGTACCCCAAGGAGCAATTTGAAGCCAAAAACAGTTGCAATATAAAAGTGGGAATACTGTTATTTTTTGTTTGTATTCACTACTAACTCACTAACATACACTTACACACACCCACACACATCTACACACATGGAGCACACACACTGACATCCTGAAAATATTTCACGAATTGAGCTGTCATGCAAATGTGGCGTTTCTGTTTTTGAAGTTGACAGCCCTCGAAAATTGTGCTGCAAACATCACATCGAGATTGAGGCATTGACATGGGGTTTGGCTTGACTTGGCTCCGCTTTGCTCGGCCCGACTCGGATTGGGGTTTTTGTGTATTTGTGGGAAGTTGCATTGTCAGTTCCATCAATCATAGGCCTTGCTGCACAGACACGCATAGGTCCTTAAACGTGAAATAGATCACAAAGCAGAGGAGGAAGAGAAACTTTTTTTTGGTCTAACTTATGGTGTGACGAAAATTTCTGCGTCCTTGCACAAATTGCTTTTCGATCGATCATTTTAATTAGACCTAGGCGATTTGTTTCCCATTTTGGAAACAATTTGCATAAATGCCTAGCAACTTCACTCTCCTAATGTCACTTATGAGTGGACTTTTTATATTTTGTAACCATATGCTATGTTGCCGACACAATTAATCGATCTGAATTGTCCAGCCACTTTGGACAAGTATCGAAACTGAAGCGAAAGTGAAACAGCTATTCTTTAAGGATGACACACCCATATATTCAGACACACACACACCAGCACGGCAAATTTTCACACTTAATACGCTAATAACTCAAATGCCCAAGTCAAACAACAACAACAAAAACACTTGGAAAAAAAAAACTTCAAAAGAAATGGCAAAAGTTTTATTGAAAGTGCCACACAATTTGTTTGTATATTTAAATTATCATACAATTTTCCAAAGTTTTTCACTGAAAATGAACGCGGCTGGCCTCTCACCCCACCCCAGACGCCCGCTCTGCCATTACGGAGAGGCCACTCGGGCTTTTGACTTTTGGCATTTTGATAGTGGTTTGAGGCATGGCAAAGATGGTGGAGAAATGACTCGGCTCCTGCCTCCTGGCATTTGAATTACATTTGTGTAATTTTGCGGAAAAAACTTTTTTTATTTGCTAATTTTGTTAAAATTAGAAAAGAAAATGAAAGAGAATTGTAAATGGCATTATAATATGGCAAAGCTCTAAAAGAAGATTTCTCGAGAGTCACGTTCAAAATGTGTTCTTGTGTGGCCACAAAAAATAATTACCTACACATGTAATTTGCAATTCTTTTTCAAGTTTTTAGTTATGCAAAATCCGGCGAAATGGCAGAAATGTGAAATGGAAATAAAAGTTTAATTGGTAAAATGAGTAAGTACTTAGCCAGATCCTTATAGCACAGCAAATACGACGTTTCCAACCCCGTAAAGTATATAAATGTACATATATATATTCTTGATCAGCACGAGTAGCTTAGTCGATGAATTTATTTAGTTAATTTAAATGCTATTCGAATGCTTAAGACGAAGTATGAAAATCATTCGGATCGGACCTCTCTATTACTAAGTAATAAACGAAAACATTTTAATCCATTTTTGAAACAAAAACATTACTAACATTGACCAATTCAAAAAATTTTGCTAATTTCTTATTAATGATACTGTAAAAGCTAAAGCCAACAAATGTTATACGTTTTATGATTCAATTAGGTAAAAAATCTATATTTAACAGTATTATCACTCTCATTACATAGCGTTAATTAACAATAACTTTTTACAATTGCTTTTCGACAAATTAGGAGTGCAATCTCGGCTGCACGAACCAAAAAAAGGATGCTACATAATCCGTTAATAAAATATATAGTTATACAATATTCAAACGCATCTCAGTTCTTATGCACCACTCGAGTGATGGCCAATTCAACATTCGTTCATATTAATGTTTAATACATAGACATTTTAGTAAGTCTAATAGTAAAGTATTTCATTTTTTATTTACATACTCACACTGACTCTCATTGGAGCTACACAAATACTGTAAATGCGTAATGGCATTAAGCAACATAATAATTATAAATGTAAAAAACTGATCGCGATCACATATTATATTCGAATTCCAAATATAATTTCGAATGGGTTGCGTCTTCTGTTGCAACAAAAGACAAGCATACTGAAAGTAAATCACCAGACATAATATATGTAAAAAAGATTCATGTTTTGCCATTTACCTTCATGCTTATATATCGATCGAATGTCTGCATTATAACTTCGTCTCGGAACATGTGCTTCAACTCAATTAGAAAAAATTGATCTACCAATTCAATTTCAATCTGCTTACCTCGATCATTCCAAATGGAAATGAGAAATGTGGCCACAAAGCCAAATAGACAGGTGCACAATTTATGGCCTAATAAAAACCACAAACGAAATTCTACACTCAATTCTGATCGATATAAGCAGTGTGCTATAGAGGCGCTCTCAGAAGAGGGCGGCAGAACTCTTTAGCCATATCTCAGACACTTTTCCATGAAGCTGAACCATTTGATTGTGGAGATTAAAGCAAGCCAACAATTTGATAGCTCTCTTACTGGTTGGTACACCTTCTGGAGAGATGCTCATCACATACGACTGTAGAAACATCAGCAAAGAGCGTTGCCAACTCAACACGTGTAACAGATATAAAAAGTACGAAATGAATATCAATTCAAATAGTACAATATTCATGGTGGGAAATTGAACGTAAATATAGATTTCAGGATTTGTCAAATCTGCGTACTGAGTCCAAATATGAATAGAAATAATAACTGATTTGATGAAGAAAATTATAACTAAATCCATATCCAAAGTAAAATGCTTTGATCCAAATATTCGTTTCATTCGACTTTGGATTCGGAGTACTTCGTTCACTCTCGAAATACAAAGCAAACTGTATGGTCGACTATGTGCTAGATGGAGCAGACGGAGTGTGACCACAGCAGCCATAGCTAGACTGACTATGGCATTCATAATATTATAGACGTTACTTTCCAATTCAGAAGAAACATCACCAATAAGTATAAAGAGACTTAACTGACTGAACATTGTTACATAGTAAGGGCACTCAATTGCGAGCCATAAAAGTTTAAAAACTGTTGTACAAAATGCCCAAGACAAGGATATGTGATGTCTTTTTATCAATCCAAGTTCTTCAACGTAGTGGAATGCACCCAAATCCAGAAGGACACAGAACTTATATACCACTTGAGATGTCAATTTGATAAACAGTTCTGAAAACTATTTTTTAAAGCGTTTAATACATTGACGACCACTCGACATTGTTATGAAGAACTGAAACATAAAGTTATTCCAACTTTCGAAGAAGCAATGAAGAATCAATGAATATGTGTACATTGTATATGTACCAATTATATTATAAATTGATATGTTATGAAAATGAATTAGTAGACAAATTCTTTCTATAACGTGCCGAACGGCAATCCTTTCACTTTTAGGAGTTTGTTATTGGTATCAATAATTTAGTGCGATTAAACTAAGTGCAAATATATTCCTAATGGAATTGAATTCGTGAATGAATATTGTATTTTCCATACTTAATGTCACGACGATGATGTCAGAGTATATACATAACTCAATAATCTATTGTTTCATATGAAAACATAATGTTAACAAGAATACAAAAACCAAAAAAAAATTGTGAATTGTTTAATATATTTATGGCAAATACTCGTATTCATGGAGATCTAAACGATGCCAATATAGTAACTATCTCTGACTCTTCTTTTAATATTTCAAAATCGGTATTTATAACAGATACAGAATAGCAACACATAATTAAAGAATGCTGAGTGCATTGCACCCCCATCAAAGCGACTCATTAACCAAAGTTGTTGGCAAATAAAACCCGAAAACTTCAATCTGGTCATGGCAAATACAAATACAAGTTTTATTTGCTCAATAAATTGAACATACACATGCAACGAAAAGAGGTATGTATGTATGTACATATATGTATGTCCATCCATGTATGTATATGCACATAGTAATTTCTAAATCTAAAATAAACATCATTCCATCTGTTCCATGGCCATCGACATCTACTCACATCTCATCTGGAAAAAGCCAAAATCAAATGTGCAGCTGCCTAATATTAAATGTACACAAACGGAAGAGTTAATCCTTATCGACAATTTGACATCAGCAATTTTCGATGCTTTTGCTTTCAAATAACGGAAACCATTAAGTTGTCACATGCAAGCGACATGAAAAAAAATATAAATGTATGTACATATGTATGTATGTATGTCTATGCTATATGCTGTATGTGTGAATTTGTTAGTGAAAAAAGGAGAGAGATGGACATGTCAGTGGCACATCATTGAATGGGTGGGTCGCCGTTCAGTTGGTTGGCTTGCTGAATTGGTGGATTGGTGGGTGAATCGACAGCTGAAGCTGAAGCAAGCCACAAGTGGTCATTCAGACAAATGGGCAAAATGGCGCGGGGCCTCATGAATAATTCAGATTTTAAATTGCATTTATGCAAATGCCAGGCGGATGCTTTTGCAGATTTTCGCCACGAGGAGTTTTGTTTTGACCCACTTCTACACCTCCATCTTGCTCTTGTCATCTACCCTCCCACCATTGCTATTATTCCCATAGCCCTGAGTTATCCCCAAAATCCCCCGCCGTTGCAACGTAATTCTCCGAAAGCTGCAAAGTTTCTGTTATTTTTTTCCCCCTCGTTGCTAATGCACAATTTGTATGCGTCAACACTTTTGTCCCAGAAATGATTTTTTATCACACAGTAAAAAAAAAGAAGGAAAATGAAAGGAAAATGGTAGGAAAGTCTATTGATAAGCGAGCCAACGTTTAAATGGAGGCCAAGTGAATCAGTGACCTGCAAGACATAAAATCTTTATCTATCCTATCCTATGCCTGGCATTCCTGGGCCACCTGTTTTGTCTCCCGACTCCCCATCTTTCTATCCCTCTCTCTCAGTATCCTCTTACTCAACTCTTTGGCAATTTGTGTGCATCGCCAAACTGCAGATGTTTTTTGCCCTCCTCACCTCAGTCCACATTTTCTCGAGTCTCGCTCCAGAAACTTGCAGATTTATTGCCCAGAAACTTTTATTGCCTGAAGGAATCCATGTATACTATACACTTATATATATATGTATATATATTTATATATGTATATGTGTATGTGCACACCCATTGGTTAGGCCAGGCCCAGATAAAGATGCAATCTGGAACTTGTTTGGCGAGAAAACACTTTGCCATCTGTGCAAAAGTCTATCCTTCTCCCTCTTTCTCTCTCTCTCTATCTGTCTATTCTTGCCCTTAAACTATGTCTTCGTAATTGATGCCATCTGTTTAGGCTTAATTTTTGAATTGTAACTATTTGTCATGGTGCAAATGGTTCCCTAATGGCAAAATTACATAGCATGAACGCAAAAAAAGAGTCAGAATAGATGCTTAAAATGATTATGATTGGGCAAGAAACTACTATAACTGAAGCCATATACGCACATAGGTCTCATTCTCAGGATATTTTTTATTCAAAAGACTTCAATATAAAACAAACTTGATAATAGTCCAAGTTTAAAGTTTTAGCTCGTACAAGTCTCAAAACTTAAAAAGAGCTTAAGTTTGAGTTTACGAAAAGGTGGAAATGGCCTTGAGAGTCCCACTTGAATACATTTCCACTACATATGTATGTGTATGTGCTTGAATTCTTTTTTTGTGGTCTCCTAAAAGGGAAATCAATCAAGTGGAAATAATAGACCCTTCGACAACAACTTGGTCCTAACTAAATGATGCTAATCGGATTTGAAAATGAGTCAGTCGGAGAGCATCATCGAGTAGTATCAGAAGCCACAACAACTGTATCCTTGAATTCCCCCATCGCCACAATCGAGTCTTTACATTTTCCGTCAATGGGTGCAAAGAAAAGGCGGAGTTGGCCGACAGACCAAAAGTGGGTTTGGCCAACACACACCCACACACATTCATATACACACATTCAAAAGAGGGTTCTGGTATTGGTATTGGTTTTGGTGGCTTCATCATTAAATACAAAATAAATTCAATGTGATGCGACTCGATTTGATATTCATTTATGCGCCTCAAAGATAAGCACTAAATAAATAAATCCGCAACCCAAAAAAAAAAAAAAGAAATGTGATGAGAAGAAAGAAAAGCAGTCTGGCAGTTGGGGTTTCCCTCCCTTCTCTGTGCCGAGAAAATGTAAATAAATGACTGGGAAAATATGGTCCGAGATATCGGTCGAAGGCGCCGATTCGTATGGAAATGAAATGACAGCGGACAAAAACTGTAAATCGCTCACAGGCTGCTTTAAATTACAACTGTCAATCGAATTGTATTTGAAGAGGCTACAAGCAGCGTTTCCGGCCAAAACCAGTCAGCTAGAGATGAAAGCGTGAGTCACGTGCAACAGTTATTAAAAAGAAGCATTTAACATTAGGAAAACGAGATTCATATGAAACCAAACTGGCCACCGTGAAGACATTCAAAGCGTTATTGACAAGACTAAAAACCCATTTCAGTAAATAAAACCATTTTGTATCTATCATTAATGGAAGCTTTAAAAATAGTAAATTTGGCCACATACCCTAAAATATTTAGCTAAACGTATTTAGATTTAAAACACACAGAAATAGTTTTTAAATAAAATCATAACCTGTTATTAACTCTTCGGCCAAACTCTTAAAATACGATTCTTTGATTCTCAATTGTGACAACAGAGCTAAAATATTGACTGATAAATAAATTATGAATGGTTAATTGTAACAAGTTAATATCTAAAACTTGGATTAAAATTCGTTCTGAGATTTTGTGTACCGTCATTGAGGCATTAAACATGAGTTGATTGGTTTTGTTAAACATATGTATTAACCAAACATTTTTCGTTGTGATTGAATTTAGGCCTTTTCGACCATTGATAAACATTCGTTAACGGCATTGTTCATTTTGTCGATACGAAGGACCGAACCCTTGATCCAATCGAGTCCTTAGGATAAGGTACTGAAATTCTTTACTTATTCAAGTATTCCAAGAGTATTTCTTATATCTTTTGAAATACACCGATTCATTATAAAGATTTGAGGAAAGAATGGCCTACTTATTCAAATTATATAAATGTGGAGAAATTTGTAAAGCTAGAACCTTAGGAGATTCAACATCCCTGCAAAGCACCAGGCGAAAATATCAACCACAACTCGTCATGGCTGAACTTTTGCATATTTTTGATAAAGATCAAAGTTCAATTCTTTAAAGTAGCCTAATAATCATGCAAATTCTAATTTATGTTCAAAAGATCCACGCGTATTCCCCAGTTCTCAGTTTGAAGTAAATCAAGTTGTTTCATGGTTTCATCATTGGGTATTGCCAGTTAATAGCCGCTTCCCTTCTCAATAACTGGTTTTCTGTTTGTTTACGCACATATGTTGCCCAAATGAAAATCAAAACATCATGAAATTGTTTTTCCAACATCATTTTGGTAGGAAAAATTTCCATTTTTCTGCAAACCTGATGTGTACACACTTCCACACACACACACACACACACAAAATACGTACATATACACAAATATTTCCTGACGTTTACAGAAGGGATATGAACAACATCCGGCGCTTTTTTGTGGGGGTTACAAAAGAGAATGGAGAGGCTACCATAATTTCTAACAACATTTTACTACTCATTGCATTTGACCAAACAAGCCAACCGACCTTCTTTACTCCGCAGCTCCCACTCAACCCCGACCCCAAACCAACATCTGCAGGCCAACCTCAGTCCAGTCAACCGATTTGGTTATTACAAACTCATATCTTGTGTTCTTGATGTTGTTGTTGCTGTTGGAGCATAACCAAACTGACCGCAGGCCAGGACAGATGTAGTAGCTCGGGGGGCAGGTTGGGTTTTTTGGTCTTCCAACCAATTTCGGACGCTGTTCTAAAAATGTTGAAAAATTTGCATTTTATATTAACGGAAACAGTTGTTGCCTTTGAGCACACATGTGCCTCACTTAGTTGCCCTTCACCTTCATCCCTGGATCTGAATCCCGAATCCAGGGGGCACCTTCATCCGTTTCTAGTCAGTTGGTTTCCTGGCACAATTCTAAAACAAATTTGACGCGTTTATGCATGTAAATTAAACAAATTTGATTTTAAATATCTTCTGGCCAAAAAGGCAAAAGCATCCAAGCAGCAAACAAATTGGAACATGATGACCATTCCTCCTCCAACCATATAAGCTCGTAACCCGGGAACACCAACAACAACAACAACGAATTATGGCCGAGATGGAGCAGAGAAAGATGGAAAGATGAATTTATAAGAGCTCATTTGAACATATTTTATGCGGTTTTTGAACTTGATGTTTATAAATGTTAAGCATATTGAAATACTGGCAAGAGGGTCACATACTAGTCCGCCAATCTTCATTCATTTCGTTTTAAACTCGCAACTGATTATCCCTTTTGACTATTTTTAAAAATTAAAGACATATTTAAGCAAGTCATATTATCTAAAACTTTAATCAGTTTTGTCACTAATAATAAGTAAATTGTTAACTTTAAGCCAAAATATATACATGATGTGAAAAACTTTTACCAGCCGCACGTGTTTCAACATTGAGGCAAAGGATTATGGCTAGTGGGTTGAATATTTCGGTTAGGGGGCTGCAAAAGTACGTTCAATTTCAACAAAATCCAAAGAACATTTCAATTTTTTTTTTTTTTTTTTTTTCATTTAACACTAAAGTCAAACACACTCGAACTCGACACTTTTGTTGGGCCAACTTTGGGCCACTTAAAAGTCCATTAATGGCATTAAATGGACAACATTGTGCCAAGAGTTTTTAAGCACATTGTGTGTCCTCACATAGTTATTTTTATACCCTCGATCGGGGTAGACATGAAAGGGAATAAAAATGCACTAAATTAAACTAAAAAGCAAAAGCTGGAAGAAAGCAGCTTTGAGTATGATTATAGAGTATCTAGAAATCGATTCCAATCTCGCACATATGTGTATGAAATATTGTTGACTAAAGGAAAAGCCTTTTTCAGATTGGTAGATTAAATTTTCTTTGGTTTTGCTAAATCGAATTTAAGTCTCAAATTCGGCTAGACTACACATATAGTGCAATTTTGACAGGGCTCTCTCTTCGTCCTGATGTCAAGGGACTTTTGCATGACAGGCAACACCAAAACCTGACAATAGCCGGCGCATTTCAATAGCTACAAAAAGAGGCTGGTTCTGGCTCTGGCTCTGGCTCTGGCCTGTACCCCACCATTGTATGTATGTACATAGTTGTCGCCGTTCCAAGTCTCGGTTGTTCAATTTCGCTCGGTTAGCTTTGAATTTACCAGGTTTGGCTGAATATCGGGGGGATAAAACGCACGAATGCCCCGCGAAAACAAAAATGACAATGGCAGGCAACAAATTTTTTGGATTCCCAGCAGCACTCCAGTTTCCGGTTACCATTTTTTTTTTTTTTTTTTTTTAGTTTGTTGGTTGTTTTCCTTGGCCTTTTTTTGTTCGGTTGCTCTCTTGTTGACAGAAGTTTTGCACATGCAGCGCCATTGTAAATGTGACTTCATTTAAGATTAAAGCAAACAATAAAATGAAAACTAACCAGCTAACGGGATAACGTGTATTCCGATAACCTTTAATTTATGGTTAACAACGAATAATCAAAGTGTTTTTAAGTTAAACCGATATATTAAATTCGCAAAGTGTATGAACCATGCCCAAGAAAGTGTTTCCGATCGCCGACACTGCATATACACTAATACAAATAAGTAAATCAATTTCTTATTGACTCATTAATTTTTATGTTATCAACAGATTGCACCACATTTTGTGTAACAATTTTTCTATATATTTTGTTTACTTTTACTTTTCTATATTTTCAAAATGAGTGTCATTAGAACTACATAAATATTGTAAATATGTAATGGCATCAAACAGCAAAAGAATAAAAAACGAAAAAAACTGATGGCGACATATTATATTCGAATTCCAAATAAAAATTCGAATGGGTTGTGCCTTCTGTTGGAACAAAAGACAAGCATACTGTAAATAGATCACAATATATAGAATATATGTAGAAAAGATTTATAATTTGCCACTTACTTTCACGTTTACAAATCGAGTGAAGCGTTGTCCTATAACTTTGTCGCGTCATAAGTGGTTCAGTTCGAAAAGAAAAAAACTATCAACCAAATCATCCTCCATCTGTTTAAACCGACCATTACAAATGGAAATAAGTAATGTGGCTACAAAACCATATAGGCAGGAACTCAATTCTTTGCTTAAGACGATCCAGAAGCGCCATTCTGCATTAAATTCCGAGTGATAATATATGCAGTATGCCAAATGGGCGCACATATGGGCAGTTGTATACATGTAGGTGAAGAGCCATGTTTTAGACACTTTACCATGAAGTTGGCCATTTTGATTGTAGATATCAAAACTAGCTATCAATTGTCTAGCTCTTGTACTGGTTGGTACACCTTTTTGGGAAACGCATTTCCCATGTAACAGATATAAAAAGTATGAGATAAAAATCATCTCAAATATCACAACATTCATGGTTGGAAATCTTACAAATATTACTTTCATTTTTCTAGGGGTATACTGACCCTAAATATAAAGCAGAGTGAACACTAATTTAAAAACGAAAATGACGACTAAGTCGATGTCATATGTGGTATGCTTAGACCCAAGTATTCTCCTTATTCTACGTTGGATTCGTAGCACTCCGTTTACACTCAAAATGCACAGTGAATTGTATGATTGACTATGTGCCAACTGGAGTAGTCGCAGTATGACCACGAAGGAAAACAACAGGTTGGTAAATAGATAAAACACATAATAGGCTTTATCTCCGAGTTCAATCGCTCTACCGAGATCGGTTATAAACAAGTTGAGCATTGCAAAAAATAGCCAAAAATAAGGACAGTCCAGGGCGAACAAATATAACTTGATAATTGTTGGAACGACTTCCCATTTCCAGAATGTTCGATGACTTCTCAGTAGTCCAAGTTTTCGATTGTACCGAAACGATGCCAAACACAGAAGACAACAAAAATTATACACGATTTGAGACATCAACTGAATAAATAGTCCAAGAATCTTTTGCCTGCAATGTTTTGTAGGTAGACGACCGAACAGCATGTCGATTATCGCTGAACAGAGTGATTGTTGTGTATACGCAGTGGTGACCCTTCGCATAACCAATTAGTTAAATGCGAATTGATATTAATGAATGTAAGTTATGCGATCATATACAGCACTTTACGATATAATGGACATACCTAAAAAACTATTTCAGCATTTATCATATTTTTATTTTCTTATATTGGTGAAAATATGTCGTCACACTGAGTGCCATTAGAACCACCCAGAAATTGTATGTACGAGTATGAAATGGCATCAATCAATAAAAGACTAAGAAAGTTAAGGAACTGACCGCGATCACATATTATATTCGAATTCCATATATAATTTCGAATGGGTTGTGCCTTCTGTTGCAACAAAAAACAAGCATACTGTAAATAAATGGAAAAATATATTAATTTCCTGAATCATAAGTGTAGTAACTCACCTTTCCGCTTATAAATCGGGCGAATCTTTGCATTATAGCTTCGTCTCGATACATGTGCTTCAACTCAATTAGAAAGAACTGATCAAGTATATCAATTTCAATCTGTTTAAATCGATCATTACAAATGGAAATGACAAATATGGCCACAAAACCATTTAGGCAGGCACTCAATTTATGGATTAATAAAAACAAGAAGCGATATTTTACACCCACTTTGGGGCTATTATATAAGCAGTATGCTGTATGGGCGCTCATGTGTGCAGATGAATACATGTAGGTAAAAAGTATGGTAGAACTCTTGAGCCATGTTTTAGAGACTTTACCATGAAGCTGGCCAATTTGATTGTAGAAATTGAAGCATGATCCCAATTTTTTAGCTTTCTTTACGGTTGGCGCTCCTCTTATCGAAACATGTTCTCTATAGGACTCCAGATATATGAACAAACACCGTTGCCAGCTTAACGTGTGCAACTGATATAAAAAGTACGATATGAAAATCGTTTCGAAGACCACAATATTCATGGTTGGAAATTCGACAAATAATATTAGCGTTTCAGGGGTATACCGAGCCCATATATAAAGCAAAGTGAACAATAATTTAAAAACGAAAATTACGACTAAATCCATGTCATATGTCAAATGCTTAGAACCAAATATTGTCCTCATGCGTCGTTGGATTCGTAGCAAACCGTTCACACTCGAAATGCACAGCAAATTGTATGATCGACTATGTGCCAACTGAAGTAGTCGGAGTGTCACCACTAAGGAAATCCATAGGTAGCTATGCGAACAAAACATATAGTAAGCTTGATTTCTAAATACATTTTTTCTATCAGTCAAAAGCAACTTGAGCACTACAAAAAAACACCAAAAGAGGACCTTTTGACAGTCCACTGCGAAAATAAATAGTTTAGTAATGACTGAACAGAATTCCCATAGCCAAGATGTGTAATCACTTAGTATTCCAAGTTCTCGGTTGTACCGAAACGATCCCAAATGTGAAATACAACAAAAATAGTACACGATTTTGGACACCAACTGAATAAATAGTCTAAGAAACTTTCGCCTGCAATGTTTTAGGTCTAGACGAACGAACGACATGTCGATATGTGTGGATTCGAATGAATATTGTGTATACGCAGTGGTGAACCTACATTTTAATAAATTAGCCAAATGCGAAGTGACATCAGTGAAAGTAATTTTTTGCTTGTGAACAGTATGATCCAAATTAATAGGCACACTCCCTCTTTCTACTGCATCAATTGGCGTACCTACAATATATGTACATATATATGTACACAAACAATATACATCCATATATTCAAATGGGAATAGTTCTTAAATTTGAAAAGTATGTTCTTTGTGTCCTCTATCCAAACACTTAAGTGGAAAAGTAGGAAATTTATAAAATTAAACAAAATGGAGGTAATAACTGAAACGGAAAATTGAAAAACATCAACATTTTATGATTTTTTTGTCAGCTATTATGAAAAGTTCGTGGTATGAAATTATTCATTAAATTTGTTAAACTTTGGATGACTGCATTACATAAAAATAATAATAAAATGAGGATCATTTCAAATTAAAGGACCCCTTTTTTAAATCCTTATTACTCTAAAAATAGTAGTTCAGATGTTTTTTCGATGTATCGTTTAAAAATGGTTACTAACAGTTTTGGCTACAGAATAACGTGGAGAAATTGCAGATTTCCAGTAAATTCGAGCCTGTTTAAAGCGCAGTAAACTTGGCCTTAATAGATGAACGGAATGAATGAGCTGCAGATGTAAAAGCAGACCCAGAGCCTTCATCGAACAGAATCTGATGTAGGTACACTCTGATGTGAATCTCAATTTTAGTGGAAAGGGCATAAAAGGCATTTGAATGGATCTGGATGACTGGGTGGTTTTTGGTACTGGAATGACATCCGCATTGCATTTGCATTTCGCAGAGCTCTCAATCAAAATGTCGGGAACAAAGTGCTGGATACTGTGTGATGGCACTGCTGGGAAAAGTTGAGTTTGCCTTGTTGGCCATGTGCAAACTGGCATGGAGTAGGAGTGCTTGAGCACTGGTTTGGGAGTAGCTTTAGATGGACACAATTAGTAGCAAGAGCACGTCTATCAATCAAATCTTGATAAGGAGCAAATTCAATTTTGACAAATCACAAATAGGCTTTTGTAAACTGAAATTAATGACGATTCGCCCTCTGCCCTGCCATTTGGGGCGAAAGTTGGCCTCCGACCAAGCGAACCCTTGATGTAATTAAAACATACATACTATATTCTGGTCGTAAAGGGGCAAATGGATGATGTCCCCTGGCCCCCTAAGAGAATTTCAGTTTCTATTTAAACTTGGCCATTTAATTACATTGGAAATGTCATGTTTGCTTACGGCAGCTTCAAAGCTGCATCAAAAGCCAAAATTTAACTATATATTTGGCATCACAGGGTAAATACTATAACACATATACTTGCATATAAACATGCATCTAATCTATAGCCGAAATCTGCAACTAAAGCTTTAAATTTGCAATAAATTCAATGTTGAAAATACATACAACGAAAACCATTGTGGCTTATGCAAAAATCATCAGCCATATAAATTACATATACACCCACAAGTGTGCGTGTGTGTGTCTGCATATTACGAATGAAAATATTTACAAAAATTTCTTTTTGATTTATTTAAGTGGAACTAATTGTGGGCGTTGAACTGCAAAAAAAAAAAACCGAGAAAAATCCATAAAGAAAAAACCTATAAAAATTCCACCGAACAAATTCAAATTTATGCATATTGTCAAATTGAATTCTTCTACTGTAACACGACAATAAGCGAAAATTATTTAATTAAACTATCATCAGCACATAAAGGAGATGACTATTGTGGCCACTAAAGTGGAGCAGGTCCAACCCACATAATATTGTGGTCGTATACCTAAAAGTTAATATTAGATAGATGCTTAAACAGGGCCAATATAATGAAAGGAAGACAAGCAAACCTTAAAATTTAATTCGCCATTCGCAAATTCAGACAACTTGCAAAAAGTATTGAACTTTAAATATTTTGTATATCACTTTTTACCAAGTATTTTCTTTTAACTTTAGTAATGTCTATGACATGAACATTTTCTACTATTGTTTAAATTTGAGAGTGCTGATCGCAAAACTGAAAAAATAGATGATTACTCTTCAAATGAGATATATGTACAGTAGAATCCGGCTATAACGAAGCTCTAGGGACCGACGAACTTCGTCGTTGTATCCGAAATACGTACTATCCGGAGGCCCTTTCATATACATATGTATGTATTGGGACCAATTAGTCATTGAACTTTAGTCGCCATAACCGGACGGAAGTTATAAGGGGAGTCGTTATAACCGGATTCTACTGTACTATGTAAATATAAGAACATATATACCAGACTAATTCTGATAAATAATACCAATATTCATCTTTTTGTTCATAGAAAAACATTTAATTATCAATTTAAGTGATAAGCATTTACATTGACTTATTCTTTTAATTATTGAGGATATAGCTTACAACATAAATTTACTGCTCATATCCTATTTTTCGAGTCGACGGCAGAATGACTAACTGGCGGACTGCCTAACTGGCCAAAGAAAAAAAAGAGAAAAGCAAACGTATCGTGTCCATGAAGAATTTATTTCACTTGCCCAGTCAACATTTACTTGCAAAAAGTCACATGGGGATCCAAGCACGAACAGTAAACCAACAGCCAACCAACCATTCAACCCACAATGAACACTGAACAACGAACAATAGACATTCGCGTGTTTGCGTGCAATTTGTTGTCGTAAAACAAAGAAAACGTAGCAAATTTAACACCTACCACGGAAAGAGTCACATGGAAAGTTAAACCAGCGAAGGGAAATTGGAATAGGATATGAGAATGAAATTAAAAGGTTGAATCTTAATGAATTAAGAGAGCAGGATAAAGATACATGTAATAAATACGTATACTGGTAAAATGCCAATGAGCAAATACATTCATGATTTATGTTTAGTTCCCATAAGTCATAAAGACCTTTAGTCTTTGAGATTCAATTAAATAAAAATTAGTCCGGAATGTGCAAGATTTGTTCAATTTTTAAAGAAAAATTAAGAAACTCAAAGTATGTAATTTTTACATCTTTTTACGTTTGACTTTTACATTTTTTATTAACCCAATAATTGTTGAAATTGTTTTTTGAAAGAAGAAATTGATTAGTCGTTGTAAGCTCTCCATATTTTTCATCTTTCTTTTTTGTAAATACTTGTGTTAGTTAAAGAATATTTTTTGTAGAATTGGAAGTGTGATTTGTACCTACAGCAGTCCTCCGTAAATGAGTTGTCATTTGGGCAACTGAACAACGAGTATCCGGGTTCGAATCCCACGGTAGTGTATATATGTAATTTTCGTCTAACAAAAAGCCGAAGGCCCTAGTTGCCACAAACTAGTTTACAACTACATATATCAATATACTTATAATAATAATTGTACTTACAGACCCATTTAGCAATTTTCTTTTGTTAAATTCATCTAACTCACTTTACTATGGAATTTGGGAGAATTTAATCAAGGATTCGAATTTTGTTATATGTCTTCCTTATAGCATTAATCAAACAAATCAGGAAGCAATTGAATTACTTATATCTATCAAACTTAAACTTTTTAAATTTAAGGCCTAAATTCTTAAATACCTCACAGAAGACAACTTATTTACCGATTTGTAACATTTTTAAGATTCGTTGAACGTGATTTGACTTAAAACTTTTGAAACAATCTTTTAAAATATATGTATGATCATTTTTAATTCTGCTTTTTGTTAGTGTACATCAATCAACAAACGATGAAAAGTTATCATCTCTATATAAAACACGATTGGTCGAAATAAGAGTTTTAGTTCAATCAGTTTATTATTTTTCAAGCGATTGTCATAATGTGTAATTTATATTAGTTAAATTAATCGGAATCATACAACTAGCTTTCAATTTATTAAATCTATAAATGATTGCCAAAATAGTTCTTAAAATCCAAAGGCATTAATCGAATTTTGTTGGCCATGCCTTCTCATAGAGTTTCTTTCAATTCATTTGCTTTAATTTTGCACCTGACATTTAAATCGTTTCGGTCATGCCTCCAAGGATAAAAGGAAAATAGAAACCGTTTCGCACGCCTTTATTCAACAACTTTTTGTGTGTTTTTATGAGTACGCCAAAAAATCTAATTAACACATGCTGCCATATTTCTGGGCTAATCCTTTCCTCAAGGCAAAGCAAAATTACAATTTAAAAAATAATTACGAAAATGTCTGCCATGGAAATACATATTTCGCTGCCTGGCAGTATAAAGAGAGAGAGAGAAGGAGAGATAGAGAAACTGAGAGACATAGAGCGATTCTCGCATCTCATTTCGCTGCAATTTCTAAAGGCGCTAAATGTTAATGAACATTATAAAAACAATTGCAAGTAATTATAATTTGAATGATAATAGGGAAACTTCTTAATCCCCGCAACGGTAATTTTTATTCTCCCCTTTTTTCGCATTCTCTTCGCACACCCCCTTCCTTACGAGCACAGCCTCTTTCTTTTTCACCAAGAGTTTTCCCAATTACAAAAACAGCTAGCAGAGACAAAGCAATGGAAAACGTGAAAATGCATAATAAAAGTGGCAGTGAATGAGGGAATTGTGGCAAAAGTGGAAATGATGGGGCAGAAGGAACCGACCGACTTCTTCTTGTGGTAATTACATTTTTAAAATGAAACCTCAACAAGAAGCGAAAGAGAAAGAGAGAAAGCAATCCTTATAAGCATTCACCAGATGATTTCCTTATACTCTTTTCCAAGGAGTATTTCACTTCAAAGCGATAACTCGTAACAACAAAAAATTTACTCACAAGTTTGGAGAACAAAACATTATTTCCATAGCACACTGTATCTAAATACTGAGGAAAAAACTTCTCTTCGACAACGTCAGGAAGGGTATAGAATAGGAGGCATTGGCAAAGTTATTTGACCTTTTGTAGTCTAAAGCAACAAAGCCAAACGAATAAAAACATATTAAAACAAATTAGAATAAATGTTGGGAATTTCTAAAATATAAACCTATACACAGAAATAAATATGTTTGTTGTATTGTACTTTTAATTTTCTAATCGAATGCTAATCATAATTGCTGTGCAAATACAATTAACGCCTGTTAAAATGTTTTTGTTTTCCCGTTCGTGTCCTCATCATCCGTCATCCTTGACTGTTTGTTGGCCAATTGAAAATTTGTTTTCCCTTTTACCCATCCTCCCTGTTACCTTTCGTGTAAACATCGCGTGCAATTATTTTTACTAGTTTATAGTTAAACTCATTTTTCTCCCTTCCGAAAAAAAAACATTTCCCATTCAATTGAACAAAACGAAACGCTTATCAAAACATTAACAAAAAAAACAAAAACAATTAAGATTGTCTGACAAGAGTGAGGGGCTCATGGAGCAAGGGAGCAGGAAAATGTTTTTAAGTACACAAGTTGTTAGGATACGTCATGGTGTACAATTTGGGTAACTTTGTTGAAGAGCATATGAAGGATTTCGTGACATGTCAGCCATGCGAGTGACACATGAGCACAAATAAGCCCTTGGCCCCCAAAAAGTATACTAAGGATTTTAACTCAATGTTCAAACAAATGCAAATCCCTTTAAACAGAAGCTAAAGTCGACTTTTGGTATCAAAAACGATTATTTTAAACTTAAAAATTACATTTTCTCTTTGGAAAATTTACAAAAAATAAAACACCTGATGTAATAAAACTTGTTTAATGACTAAGGCGCATATACTTATACTCCCAAATTAAATACATATATAAATTTGATTCCAAATTAAATTTATTTTGTTTATACCCGTTCGGGAGTCGTCTAAGCAGTCTATTTTTGAATCGATGAAATAATAATTGAACTTTTGGTATCCTCTATTTAAACACAGCCACCATGGAGCTCGATAATCGTTAACAAGCGGTGTTATTTGGAAGTATTTTTAAACTATTATGTTAAGTTAAAAACAATCTTTAGTTTAGTTTTAATAAACTGACTACCAAGATTTCTCATCTTTATGCACTCCAAATGAAATAAGTAGGTACTGTAAACCGTCATATTGTAAAATTTGGAAAATTAAACCCTTCTGTATATAAAATATAATGTATAAAAAGTTTAAGTTTTCGCTCATTTAACATTTAAAGACACAAATGGTTTCAAATAGCATATTTAACTATAAAAACCGCAGGTGAAACTAGCTTAAAGTCATATCAAAGAGAACCATAAAGGTCCCACATGTCATGTGGGCCAAACAAAAACCCTTTGATTTCAATCTCAGAAAATGGATCACCCTATCAATTAGAAAAGAAAATGGGTCTCACTGTCTCGTTCACTATCTATCTCTGTTTGTGCTCAAAAATATGTGACGGCAATTTAATTAAAAACTTATGAATGAGTGAACAAAACAAAAAAAAAAAAAAAAAAAAGGAAGGCAAAAGTTTGCTCATCCTTTAGACTTCAAGATGTTTTTATCGTTGTTGTTTGCACAAATGAAACCTGCAAACACACAAAGAGAAAAGAAAAGGGTCGTTGGGCGGAACGGGGTGAAAGGGGAAAGTTTATATATGTTTGGGGGGTCCTGTACAGATCAGCATACGAGTAGAACTCGGTTTGAGTACAAAACTTTTTACAGCGTAAAAATATAATTGGAGAAATTTGCGAACAAATGCACCAAAAAAAAAAAAAAAAAAAAAAAACTGGGAATAAAGTTTGTTGTTTCTAGTTCCTTTATATACAAGAAAATTTATACATGTGCAGAATAGATATATTATATACAAGAGACGGGAATTGGATTTAAGAAAGAAATTGGTATTTCTGTTCAGTGAGAAATCGATTTCCCTCAAGAATGCAGGTTGTGTAAATGTATTTACACACAAATTTGTTCGTCCTGGCACATTGACAAACATTTCTCATCGTTTGTCCGAAATGTTTATTGTGTGTGCACTCAACACAAAAGTGAATAAGAAAATTTGTTTGCCAACTTTTCTAGTTCTTCCCCTACCACTTCTTCCATCTTTTCCCGTATTTGTTGGGTTTTGTAATTTGTAAACATCAAAGAGAAAATGGCCGTGGGAAAGACAGAGAGATGAAGATACAGAGAGAAAAAGAGAAAGAGAGGTGGAACTAGAGGCCAAAAGGCAGAGGGAGAAAACATGTCGCCGGAGTCAAAGGGATCAAGAGTTGCTTTGCGAATTCGTGCGGAAATCTTCTACGTGTGTGGCATGACAAAATCCGCCTAAAAAAAAAGACAGAAAAGCAAATCCAAGACAAGTTGAAAATGATACGGGAAAATGCGACCAGAAGAGGGGAAAATGGTGTAAAGGATGTAAGGTTTATCATCTTAACTTGGGTTTTGGAAATCTTAAAAAATAATATAGATCAATTCGCGATGCATACATACACATCGATATCTTTTTTATGGGCTTCTAATGACTTTCCTGATGAAGCCTCAGACTTTGTGTGACCATTGAGGGCTGGTGGGTGGGTGGTTCTATGCTTTGCTTGGCAATGGCCAAAAGTTATGATAACAAAGAACTAATTAAGAAACATGACGTCCTTATGACAGCCTTCTCCTACCACATCAGGCTCAGTTTTAGTCTCGGCCTGCAGCCTGATGGCCTGATGTACTAATTAAGTTTCGCACGTGACAAGAAATCGTTAGTAGCAATTTCGCTGTTTGATTTTTCGCAGTGAAATTTTCCTCCTTTCAGTGGTTTTTCTTCTTCGCTTCTCTTTTTTAACCATTCTCCTCAGTATTTTCATTTTGTTTCGTTTGGTTTTCTTGCTCCTCCGGGTCTTTTCATCTGAATAATTAGCTGCAAAGTGGGCAAAAGTCTCTGGCGGCTGAGATGGCGTTGGCGTTGGCGATGGCGATGACGATGACGTCGTCGACAAGACTTGATGAGCTTCACGTTCAGTTGTGGGTAGTTTACTTTAGGGTAAACTATGCTAGTAGTACAAATTAGAATTAATTTTCATGCGGCCATAGATACCCAGTAGAATTTCAAATGCCACGGTTTGAATATCAAATGAATTTCTTTTGAAAAGATAAAGTCGCTTAGCATATGCTCTACATAAGCCAAAGATGTACAATTTTCAAAAGCATAATTTAGAGTTGGAAATACTTAAACATCTGCTTAAACTACAAAATCATTTTTAATTCAAGAAATATTTGCTTTTTTCTGGTTGTGAAATGCTTAAGCTTTTACTAACAAATTAAACATTTGTATTATATTTTTGAAGTACACTTACTTACCATTCTAATTGAGGGCAACATTTTTGTGCTGCTATCACAAAACTCTAAAATATCTCTAGAGATAAAAGTTAGCATGAAATCGAAGGTTCGATTAAGATAAATTAATCTGCATTTATAAGTACATGGTATATTTGAAGATACTTATTTTACAGGAAAATCCGTTTGCTTCTTTTCTTCAATATTCCATTTCTCTTATCGCTTACTCTAATCGCCTCTTTTTAAGAAGTTGGATTAAGCAAACTTGACTTTTTAAGAAAGAAAAGATATTCAACCATTACATTTACATTTCTATCAATGAAATTTGCATTCATTTCTATATACCTAAAAAAGAGTTGGTCTACAACGTGTATATTAAGTGGTTTTTAGCTAATTTGTATGTAATCTACTTATATAAATAAGAAGAACGTGCATCATTATTAAACCTTATATCGATCATAAAGAAAGTCGTTAAGACTTGCAAGGAATATTTTGCAAACAATTAGTTAAGGTTTTTTTTCGGACTCATCTGTAAAACCATTATTCAAATATATTATGCAAACTGAACTGAACAATTCGACCAGCTGTATCAATTTGTTTACAAAATCAGAGGCCAAGATAGGCAAATTTTAGAGAGAAGCGAAAGCCTACTATAAAATGCGGTTCAGACATATTGCTCAATTGTCAGTTCATTGGATGGGTTTTCTTCATTTTTATTTTTGGAGGGACAGGGACCCAAAACGTGTCCGGCATTGATAAATTTAAGGGCGTGAAGACTACATGGCCAACCGGATGTGAAGAAGAAGGTGGAAAATGTAGAAGGATGAGCAGAATTGGGGGTAACGGAAATGGAATGACTTCAAGCTTGGTGGTGGTCATGCCATTAAGAATGCTAATGTGTCTATTCAATGCGAGTTTTATGCAAATGGGAAGGTTAAAAGCAAAATAAGAGCCAGTCGCTTTTGGTAATGCGATAAAAAATTTGACACATCATCACTTTTCAATAAAATCAACAAATTTTATTTAAGTCAGCTCCCCCCAGACAGAGTCCCATCCCGAAAGCCAGAGAAGGATGCGCCTCGCTGGCCAGATGAAACTTTTTTACATCCAACTTACTCCTCCTTATTCTGTATCGGATGTGGGATGACAGGATGTGGAGGGGACAAGAGCAAAAAGTAATGCCATTTTCTATGGGCCGCTTTTTATTCTCCCATGGGAAGCTTATCCATTTTGGCCATACGGTTTTACTTGCTTCCCATTTTTTTGTTCTGTTATTTTTTACTTTTTTTTTTTTTTTTTTGTTTTCCTTTGTCAGTTCTTTCTTTCATTCTTTCTTTTGGCTTTTCGCCTTTTGTCGAATGCCTTTTGTTGATGATTCCACGGAAGTGAGCAGGCTTTTTCAGTTCGTTGTGCTATGAAAATACTTTGCATTTGGAAAAATTTGGAAAATCCAAATCCGGTTATGTTACTAATTTTTCTCTCTTGTGCCATACCAAAGATGGCAGGGTAGGAGGAATACGTTCAGCAGGAGTAAAAGGATGTAAAGGATTACTGAAGCATTCAACATCAATTACAGTATCGAGCATAAAATTCATTTTTATGCCATGTTCTCTCCCCAATGTCAAACTCTAGTGATTGATGGAATTGACAATTGTGCCGGCAATACTAAACCGAGTGGGTTGGGTGATTCGTTGCTTGGTTAGTTGGTTTATTGGCTGGTTCTTTGGGTGTGTGATTGCTTTAGAGAGACAACTTCTAGTGCATTCGTTCCGTTTCATGCTACTGCTCTGATGTTCCATCTCCCGTTGGCCATGTCATGTCAAATGCTGCGTTTTTGCGCTGTCAACTCAAGCCACATTTGTCTGGCAGCTCAATTAGGGCCAAGTGAAATCCCTCTGGTGTCTATATAAAATGTACATACCTATGCAAGTAGATAGGGAATGTACATATGTTCTGGGCCAGGAAATGACGTCACATTTTTTTATACCCTTGCAGAGGGTATTATAAAATTGGTCAGATGTTTGTAACGCACAGAAGGAGACGTTTCCGACCCCATAAAGTATATATATTCTTGATCAGCATGAGAAGCTAAGTCGATATAGCCATGTCCGTCTGTCCGTCTGACCGTCTGTCCGTCGGTGCGTACGCGTTTTACTCAGCCATCTTAAGAGCTATCGGGATGAAATTTTTTTTGGGAGCTTTTTTTTACCCGGGTGAGATAAAGTATGAAAATCTTTGGGATCGGACTACTATATCATATAACTCTGGAACAAAAATTTTTGCAAAAATTGGAGTATCCCCATGAAATTTACCAATATAATAGAATTTGATATAAAATCTCAGATCCCAAAATTTGACCCTGATCGGATAAATAGAACACAAGTTACAGTCTATATAAATCGGTTCAATCGCTGCCGGCAGCTCTGCTTGCTGCCTACTACGTCATCATCAAATCAACAGAGCACATGCATACACACACAGACGCAACGCTACATAAACTGTATGTGTATGCGTGCGTTGCTTTGCTTAGGGAATGAGGGAAGAAGAAGAACAAATTGTACATAGTATGAAGAGTAAAATTGTTTTGTTTGTATATTAATGAATTGAGTTGCAGAAAACAAATTTTGAACATGTGAAATTATTATTGTCAAGGACTGCAAGGGTATATAAACTTCGGCATAGCCGAATTTAACTTCTTTGATATTTTTATTTAAATTTTATTATTTATTTATCGTTCAACCAATTCATACATATATACATATACATATATATGTGTTTACATTGTTTGTGAAATGTTATTAAATGACGGCATTTAATTGTTGATTAGGTTGTTATTTTTTTTGTGGTGGAGTGGGAAACAAAAATAATGTTAGATCTTGGAAACAAAAAAAATTTGGCGTGTGTGAGAAAAAAATTATAATTGTGCTGCGATAAGAAATGTGTGTGTGTGTGTGTGCAAGCGAAAGATCTGGGGGTTTATCCAAAAATTTGTTTGGAGAACAATCTACTTATACTACTTATAGAAGTGTGACAAGAACGAATGGAAAAACCAGAAGGCCGGGGCTAACTTCGACCGCGTCAAAGTTTGTATACCCTTGCAACTTTTTTGGCAACTCTTTTCTTACCTATTAGCCATCACTGTGGAAGAACGTTTTATCTAAAAAGGCTTATATTTGCGAAAGAACATAAGCCTTTTCCTATGGGAGCTATATGATGTAGTCACCCAATCTTGATCAAGCTTTTACGGTCTAGGCTTTTTTCTGTAGCTTTTACGGTCTAGGAGGAGTTTGCGTTGATCCAGACGTACGGACGGACGGACATGGCTATTTGAACTCGTCTCGTCGTGCTGATCAAGAATATATATACTTTGTATGGTCGGAGATGTTTCGTTCTATGCGTTGTACACTTCTAACCAAAATTAATATACCCTTTTTGCAAGGGTATAATAGCCCAATGGAAAATTGAAAACTAGAGCATATTGCAACTATTGTTCAGTTCTGTATACTCGGAATAATCTCAAACTGTTTACAATTATCTGATTAGCAGGAGTTAATCACTTTTATACTTTGTGTATCTATGTAGTTTAATCATTTGATTTTCATGAAAATGTACATTTTCAGCATTGCCCTTCATGTATTCCGATTGTCTTTCACCACATTTGTTCGACAATTATTTGATCATTTTATTTTTTACTTCGATTGATAGCCTAAATCACTTGATTCGATATTTTGTTCTCTCATCCATTTTGTTCTTCCTGGGATTTTAAGAAAAGGTAAACATCTGATTTAACATATTTAATAAATTAAATACGCAATATTTTTAAATAATTGTTTTTCGTCTTTCCTTCAATCAAATCATGCAATCATTTCTTCACCTAATAATTGCAAATTCCAATTCAGAAAACGGTATTTTTTAAAATACGAACCTCTTGTAGAACCTATTAAATAAAGTAAATATAAATAAGTCAAATAACTACACATATTAAATTTATAACACCGAATATATAATCGACTTTAGGCACTGCACTATAAGTCGAAGAAATATACTTCTTCTAAAGTTTATATCTATTTAAATGACCGTTTCACCTATTGGCTGCATTGTATAAAAACTCAATGAAATGTATAACAAAAAAAGTTGATTTTGTTGAGTCTAAGGTTTACAATTAAATCAAACAACAAAACTAGTTACCTTAATAGCTAATATTAAAGCTGAATAAAAGATATGTACCTACTTATGCTAACGTACATCTACGGACGTCACATGGATTTACCTTCAAAATTTAGAATGGCAAACTGTTCATTAATGTGAATTTATATAAATTAATTTATGATTTTGTCTTTATTACAGTTTCCCTATCTTAATTCTTAATTGTAATTAAGTCATCCGCAGACTCTAGACTTGGTAAAATCCAAGAAGTCCTGGAGAGGACTTAAATAGTGACCTGTTCACCTGGGCATATCTTCTATTTTTCTTTTATTTTTATACTTTATCTATTTCATAAACTTTAAGCAAATTGCAAATGAAAGTTTCTGGGATTTTACATGACATTTTATGGCATTGAAATGGGAAATGTTGGAGGTATACGAATAAGTACAGTACATACACTCTAACATGGTACATATACTTATTTATGAAAGTTTTTCTGTTTTTTTTTTCTTTATTTTTATGTGTCTGGTGCCCTCGAGGGGGGCATCACATCTTTGTTGCACATATGTACATCTGTGTGGCTTGAAGTTTTTATTGCCCAAGGGTGTGGTGACTGACAGGATCCGGAGGGTGGGAAGTACTGGAGTATGAGAGTTTGAGGGGGCACGTGCACTCCCACAGGTGACGATGGCCTCGTTTATGAACAAACAGCAAAATGTTGTCAACATTTCAAATTTATTTGTTCAATATACAAACGCATACATGTGTATGGTTGGCCATGTAGATACATATGTATATTTGTCTGTCTTTCTCGCTCTGTATGTGTGTGTGTAAGTGTGTGTGTGTGTAGGTGTCCCGTTGGTTGTGTGCGTGTTATTAAATTAAACACAGAGCTGCCATCAGCGCTGGGCCAAAAGCATTCATTAGCCACGTTTACTGCACCCGTGGCGACCTCCATTTTGGTTGATGAGTTTTTTTCTGTTTTTTTTTCTCTTGTTGTTTTTGTTATTTCTGTTGTTGCTGCTACTGCTGCTGCTCATCCTGCAAAAAGTAAAACTTTCTGTTTGTGTTTGCTTTTTGATATACCTAGGGTAATTTTGTGAGCAGTAAAACAAAGAGTATATAAGACTAAATAGAGAGCATTTCAAATCAAGTTTTCATTCCATTTCAAAGAGTTGCCTTTTATCAATATCGCTGAAACCTTTTGACTCAGGTTATAAAAATAAAACAGACACACATTAAGTTCCATTTTCATCAGTTTGAATCGGTTAAGTAACTTTCAAAAAATATATAACATACTTCTTTGGGCCACTATAAAAATGTATAGCATAATTACTACAGGGTATTCCATAAGTTGTTTTAGCTTAAACAAAAGGTTTTTTATGATATTTTCTGTGTGTTGTGTTCGAGTATTTTTTTCATTACTTTGTCTATTTGTTTGTTTGGTGCTGTGTTGTGGCTGTTGTTGTTGCGGCTGCTGTCATTTCGTGACTTTCTGTGTATGAGTGTATGTACGTGTACGTATACATATGTATGTACATGTGTGTGTGTATGTGTTTGTGAATGGTGTGATGTTACATTTTGATATTTCTGAGCATTATTTTTTCGTATGTTTTGCCTTTATTTTGTTTCTCTAAAGCGTCACAGTAAACGACAACTACGTGAGCCTGTTTTTCGCATATAGAAATGATTATTGCTAGCCATTATGGGGACTAAAATGGTGTCGCCCTCTTTCATTTATATATATATATATGTATGTATGTATGTCTGTCTCTTTCTTTACAAAAAGCCATCACCATTTAAATATTTGGATAAACATATATAGTGGGTATATATGTACATTTATAGGTATATAGAGAAATAACTACAGATGCTGCACAGGGGCAACACAAATGCGTTTTCCGTGCCATGGCAACAGCCACAAATGAAACGCATTAATTCTAATTAACTTTTTGTGGTTTTAGCTAACCCAAAAACGGCCAAAAAGGAGGCCGAAGTCACCGCAGTCGGTTTATGAGTACGAATTTGCGCAACAAATGAAGTGCAGGCAATAAAAAAGAGCGACAAAAGGCAAAATGGCAAACCGTTGTGCTCATCCCGCACCAGTCCCCATTTCTCAGTCCTCTAGTCCGGGTCCGGTGTCAGCGTCGACGTTCTCGTCCATTGTCCTTTACTGCGTTTTGTGCGTTGAGCCATGAAAATGGAAATGAAAATTTATACGTTTGGGGCGGCCACAACGCCCATAGCTGCCGCCGCGTCCGTGTGATTAAAACACCTGCGCCGACAGCTGCTGCTGGCAACATTAGCAGTTAGAGTCCGGGCAGGAGTTTGGTGTTGGAGATGCCTGTGATTGTCTCTGGCAGCTGCCTTGGTGATCATAGCTTTTCATTTCTAGTCACCTCGAGGGCTAATGAAACGTCATGTTATTTATGTCCTAGGTTGCTTTCTAATGCAAAAGACATTGCTTCTCATCTGGCAGATAGGAATCCTCAGAGATTCATATTTGTAGCCACTGTCTCTTAGTATTACCTACAATCAAATAGGAGCAAAATAAGTACTGCAGTCACCCAGTTGGCAAACAGAACCTTTCATGGCAGAAAACCCATCAGACCCTCAATTGATCCATCGAATATATTTATAACTAGAATAAGTCCAGATTTAAATTATAATACTTTAATTCTAGTCTTAGCGTAGGGGGCTTGTTCCCTTTTTGATTCTTCTAAATTTTTGTCTATCAATTTGAGGTATTTCGTACCTACGAAATATATTGGCACTTTAAAAGCTAACAATCTTAATAAAAGTTGTTCCGTATATCTGCAAAAAATGTCGCTCGAATGCTGTCAGTAAAACGCGTATGTTGATATACGACTATGTTCCTATATAATAAAATCCGAAACGAATGCCCAACGTACTTCAAATGAGGCTCATAAAACGAAACAAAGACCAAGGCCTGGCCAAAGGGATGGCAAAAGGTGGGAAGAGGCATCCAGACGACGCTCAGCAATTGCTGCAGAAAGTCAAAGTCATTAAAAAGTAATGTCATCGTCAACGAACCCAACCACCTCTACCTCCACCTCCACCACTTCCAGCTTGATCCTGTCTCCACCCTATAACATCGCCCTTTAGTAGCCTGTGGCGCTTAGTTGGCATTTCAACTCCTTCAGCTCCACCTCTCATGCGCTCCATTAATGATGGATGAGGACTCGAGTGAAACTGGAGGGCTGATGGTGCTGCTCCTTCTGCTGCTGCTCACCAAAAATGATTTGATGAAAACATTTGAAATTTTTATCGGGTGCAAATTTATGCAGAACTGTTGATGTCATCGCCATTGCGTTTTCTTTTTCTTGGCCGCAGAAAAATGATGACGATGCCAGTGACGTTGAAATATTAAAGAACATTACCGTTTCCCACTCCACCCCGTATCTGTGCCATTTCCGAAGTGAAACTGAATCTGAAACCGAAACTGGAACTGGAGCTGCGTGATTGGCGGTTTTATACTCTCAAGGCTCAACGGAGCGCGTCCTGTAACTCTCTCTCCCTTTTCGATGTGTGAGTGTGCATGGCAGTAACCGATAAGAAGATTTGTGTTTTTTCTTTCTCCTTCTATTGTTGTTTTTATAGGATTTAATTTTTATTAACTTTAGGAGTGGGCGCATCTTAAAAATTTGTAATAAATGGCTTCCAAATTGATTGGAAGCTCGCAAAATGCTTTAACTTGCAAAGCCAAAGACAACAGAAATGTTTGTGGAAAATTTAGTAGAAAATTTGTTTCAAATTAAATTGCCTGGAGCAAATTGTCAAATTTCAAATTCAAATTTCAAATAGAAGTATTGTGTGAATCGATCTTATATTTTTTATAAATTTGGTCATAATAATTTTTATTTCTTAGAACTAACCACATTAAATTTAATAAGCTGTTAATTTTTGGCAAAAAAAAATTGCTGAAATATTGGAAAAATATATAAGTTTTAGGAAATAATCATATAGATTCGATAAACACAACACAAGAAGATATATATATCGTATATTCATGTATGTGGGTATTTAGTTTTGTTTTAGATATTTAGATATTTTCATTTTTTATCACAATCGAACCCTTTTCACAATCGTTTTCCTTTGCTTTTGTTCTTTGTAGTCAGTCTTATTCTTGAGAACTGACTGAGCGCTGATGCCAAGCAAATAAATTTTAGTTAACTTGTATGAAAAGATTAGAACAAATATCACAAATTCCTTCAGAAATTACAAAACAAAATCAGCAGAAATCTGCCGACCTTGTTAGGGCATTAAGTTTCTTTGAAATGGAGCTGGAACTTATTCTCATTGATTAAAGGTGTAAATAATTAACATTCGTAACAATCTCCTGAAAAATATAAAATTCTTGATTTTATGGAATGTCAAATTTTGTGTTGCTTGGAAAACCGACGGACGTGTATACTTTAATGATTGAAGTGATATAGACTAAAAAATATCAAAGAAGTTAAATTCGGCTATGCCGAAGTTTATATACCCTTGCAGTCCTTGACAATAATAATTTCACATGTTCAAAATTTGTTTTCTGCAACTCAATTCATTAATATACAAACAAAACAATTTTACTCTTCATACTATGTACAATTTTTTCTTCTTCTTCCCTCATTCCCTAAGCAAAGCAACGCACGCATACACATACAGTTTATGTAGCGTTGCGTCTGTGTGTGTATGCATGTGCTCTGTTGATTTGATGATGACGTAGTAGGCAGCAAGCAGAGCTGCCGGCAGCGATTGAACCGATTTATATAGACTGTAACTTGTGTTCTATTTATCCGATCAGGGTCAAATTTTGGGATCTGAGATTTTATATCAAATTCTATTATATTGGTAAATTTCATGGGGATACTCCAATTTTTGCAAAAATTTTTGTTCCAGAGTTATATGATATAGTAGTCCGATCCCAAAGATTTTCATACTTTATCTCACCCGGGTAAAAAAAGCTCCTAAAAAAAATTTCATCCCGATAGCTCTTAAGATGGCTGAGTAAAACGCGTACGCACCGACGGACAGACGGACAGACGGACATGGCTATATCGACTTAGCTTCTCATGCTGATCAAGAATATATATACTTTATGGGGTCGGAAACGTCTCCTTCTGTGCGTTACAAACATCTGACCAATTTTATAATACCCTCTGCAAGGGTATAAAAATAATACATAATAACAGTGGTTATACAGCTGTGGTCATGATTTTATAACCTTTTCAGACTTTAGTTTAGGAGCCGCCAGATTTGACATTCCCTAGCTGATATTCCTAAGATTTCTGTCTAGGTTAAATCCACAAATTGAATTCTAACAATAAGTTACGAGTTATGTATGTATGTAGGAAATGAAATAAAACACACGCAACTCACTAAGGCCTTTATAATATTATAAATATATTCTTAACACTAAGAAACATTCTTAATAAATAAGACTAAATAAGGAAATCAAAATTAAATAATTTTAAATATAATAATAAGAGAAAGTATAACATGTTTTAAGACGAACTTCCAAACTGTAATGGCCAGTTCAAAGTTTGCACACTAAAACTGGTTGCGAATTGCAACTAAACAAGATGAAAAATGAAATTGGGCAAGGCTGTAATAACAGAATTCACTTGTTGTTCATACCCTCGAGCGACATCATAAAACCAAATAGCCAGCTGAAAAATTGACTTTATTATTTGGTTAAAACTTTTTTTGTTGGTTTGTTTATTTCAATGTTTTTATTTTTATTTTTTGTACTAAAAAAAGCCGTCAACCCTATATGGCCTATGCCTAAAACTGTTATTTTTAAATGCAACATTTTGCAGCCTGGTAAAATCGTTAAGCTTCTATATATTGCTCACTTTTTGAAAGCCTTCTTTTTTTTTTATTAGGTTAAAAAAGAAACTGAATATTCTGTTTTTTTTTTTTTTTTTGGCCCTCCACAAACGGCATACATTCGAGGCCGCAGCCGCTTTTTGGGGCCAGACAAGCCGTGGCTGTTGGGGTTAAAGGATGGGTACGAGGGGGATACTGTGACGCGACGGCTGCCAATATTCATATAATATTTTCACAGTGAAATATTTTTTGCTCATAAAAGAAAATTGACTGCGAAAATTGTTTTACTGACGCACCCAAAAACCAGGCAAACTATCCGAACTTCCTCTTTATGCATTCTTCAATATTTCGCAACTCGTTTCACTCTCGTGTTTTCTCCGCAATTTCTCCTGTTTTTTTCTCTCTCTCTCTCTCTCTCTTTCTCTATGTTGTTATTTCGTTTTGTTGCTTTAATTTTTGTTGATGTTGTTTTGTTTACTGAGTTTCTCTTTCCTTTTTTTTTCGTGTGCAGTTTTTATGATTTTTTATGCGTTTATTTTGCATGCATCAGCGCGTTATTAAATTCCACGGTCTGTTCCTCAACACACATACACACCCACACACGCACACCAGCACGCACACACGAGCATCCGCAACGGCATCCGCACCAGCATCCACACCACATCCGCCTTGTGGAAAATGCGTCTCATTTAACCGCAAGCTTCTTTTCTCATAAAAGTCAAAAACATTTTTATACATACCACGCCCACTTAAGCCCACCCATCCCAAGCCATTAAAAAATTCTTCAATGCAAATCACAGATTTTGTCTTTCACCCATGGCTCTCTAGATAATAAACTTAGATTACATCTAGCTTTTTCCTATAATGATGGGAAATCCAGTAGTAATAACTCAATGAAAAGCCCAAAAACTTTTTTATTACTAAAGTGTTTGCTACCTTTTTTGCCCTTTGGCCTAAGCAAAAGGCTTATCCATATTAAATTGCCATTAAAATTTTAACTCATCTGGGGCTCACTTGGACTTAAGTAGCTAATTTAAGGCTTAAACTTCGTAGACCTTCTTCTTTGAAACTCAAAATCCCTGCGCCACTGTTAAAGGATACATAATAACATTCTCTGCTATGTAAAGCCTATGTTAACAGCTTATCCTGAACACCGTGCTGCCCCGTTTGTTAACAAAATGTTAACCGTTAGCACAGTTTCTACAGATGGCCAGGGGTTGTCCTTAATAGACTGTTACGTACATTTGCTGTTAATTCTAGAATGTTTACATATCAAGAAAGACAACAAAAACTTTGATAAAACCATTGCAGGTAAAGGACAACAGGTGCTAAGGATATTTGAAAATGCCCATACATGAAAATGCTATATAAAAACTATTTTATACATACTGACTTAAGCTACTTCTCTTGCGGAAAATACCAAATAATCAGGTCTAGGCAATATTAATCTACTGAAAATACATCCAGAGGGCCGGGGCTAACATGGGCGGCGCGTTCGTATATCCTTGCAAGTTTTTTTCTTACTCTTCCCTCACCTTAACCCGTACTTGACACAGATGAGATAATATAATGTATTAAGTGTAATTGAAGCACAAGATCATCAACATCCGGTAATCGAATCTATACCAACAAATACCAACAGAACGACATCAAATTTGAATAAAATAAACTTATTAAAAAAAGCTTTTTGAAAGGAAATCAGTTGTTTTGCCTTTTTTACTTTAATAACCAAAGTGAACTTTTTTCTGTGAGATAATGTAGTAGATAACTTGATCCAGTCGTTTTTCTCGACTTCACGATGAATAATATTTAAGAAACAATTACAAAGAGTTTGCAAAACCAATTTATTTGCCATTTGCACATTTCGCAATTAATCTATCAATTGAAATCAAATCGAAAAAATCCTCTATAAATGATTATATGTATATAAATGTATATGTACATATGTACATACATATGTAAATTAAGTTAAGAACTAGAGCAAAATGCTAAATTTGATTTTACTTTGAAGTTGCATGGCAGGCAAAGGGTCTCACTGTCAGGACCTGTCGGAAGGACCAAGAGCTTGTGCTGAAGCTGATGGATAGCTAGATTGTGTATGATGAGATTATTTGAATTACCTGTGCAATCAAATTGACACCACATAGACATGACATACTGTCATCTAGCGTCTGTGAATTGGCATGGAGTGGCAGCTAGTAACAGGAACAGAACCAGACAGGTGGACATGAAAACTTATATTGCAGGTGGGAGGTACCTTTGCCTGATTTGTGTAGCCAAGCTCAAACATTGAGTAGCTGCCAAAGTAGGCTAGAAATCAAACGCAACAACTTTACCTGATTATTCTCTCATTCGATACAGAAATCCCCCTTCAGAGCGTTGCTAAAAAATAAAATGGATTGTAATAATAGAAATATTCTATTGATATTGGATGATAGTATGGATTTCCTCTTCACAACAGCGCTTTCTTGCCAAGGGTCAACCATGAGTGAAACGAATAACGCTGATATGTTAACTTCAAAGACAACCAAGAAGAACGTTGAAATGGAGAAACAGAAACTTTCAACACCAAAGGCCTACAAGTTTATGGAAATATATGATCAGAGGAAGAAAATGATGCTCAATCAACAACAAGAAAATGAACGCAAATTACGAGAATTTCGCGCAAATCCAATGCCCAATTTTGGTTTGGCTCATCAGCTAATAAATAATCGTAAGGTAATGCATCGTATAACGGTGCCGATCACACCAAATGTCCTTAAGACGTCCTTGTTAGCTCAGCCGAAACGTCAACAACAAATTCAAGCACAGATTAAACTGAAGGAGGAGAATCTACTGAAAACACTAAAACCGAATTTTAAAGCACTCCCTATGCCTCCATTTAAAATGGAGCCTTTCAAGCCAGCTAATCGACAGTCGTTGATTGATATGAAACCATTTAACTTAAAGTCCGAGGAGCGCGGACTTCAACGGAAACTGTTCAATGGGCAGAACATGAAAATTATGGAGAACAAAAATCGTCGCATGGAAGAGGAGCGCAAAAATCGTGAATTGCAGCTGAAGCAGAAGCTTCGTCAGTTGACGAATTTCAAGGCCAATCGTAATCCATTTGGTTACCTACACAAGTAACACCACATACATACCATACACATTTCGTTATTTTTGGGTTCTTGTTTTAACTTTCTTTGAGTTATAATTTTATTAAATCTAATGTTGGCAGTAATTGAATTGAAATGCTTTAATCTGTATCTTTTTGTGTCCCTATATTCAATTTGTTCATTTAAAATGGCTTAACTGAGGAGGGGAATGTGAAGGAAGACTTCATCAATCAAATGGGGATGAACCCAACTCCCACACACACACACACGCACGCAAGGACACCCACGTCGCCAGTGCAAACAATTTGTTGTAAGTGTATCAATTGATGCGTCCTCCATTTCTGCATATGTATGTATGTTTGTGTGCGACAAGAGAATGGGCGACGTTTCTGGATGGGGCTCTGTGTGTGTATGTGTATGTGTACATCACATAATCAAAAGCACAAATACTAAAACAAGCACTCAAACTGTCAAAGCTATGATTGATAGTGTTGACATTCGCTTTTTGACTTTCAGTCTTGTTAGTTGGCGCGAGGAATGATGAAGAAGAAAAACCAATGTCCATACACCCACGGCCCATAACCCACAACTCACATCCCAAGCTAACCTGACTTTTTGTGCATTGAATTTCTGTTAATGGAACGTTTGGCGGATTCTCACCTCACAAACAGAGTTCCTTCAATAAAAGTGTGGGAGTGGGTTTCAAAGTATATGTTCGTATGTGTGTGTGTGTGCGGGTATGTGGCTGTGTGTCTGTGTGAATGATGAATTGCATTGCCTTTGTTTATCGATAGGGCTACAGCGTTTGAAATTTGTATTTATTGCAAATTCCTTTACAAAGTTTAAAGGTGAAAATCAATCATCAATTCACTGACATGTGCAAAGTATTTTGAAATGAAAAACTAATTTCACTTTAATTACAATTGATCTGAAATTCGTGTGGCTTATTCATCAAGATTTTAAGCGATTTGGAGTGATTTGAATTATTTTATTTTAATTTTAACTTTGAACTGTCCATTAATAAGCAAAACTTTTAAATCCTGTTTATAGATTAGCCAATTGTTTACAACCAACCATAACAGATTTCGATGAAGCATTTTCATTAAAATTTAACCTAAAGGATGCAATTTCATCATATGATATAGCTACTGTACTTTGATTGAATGAAACGTAAAATTGTTGAACTACTAATCCATAATCTTAGCTAATAATCTTTAAATGCTAAACATACCTTTCGCACTTACTCACAAATATGTATGTATCTCTAATGAGATTCTTTTATTTATAAACATATGAATGATTTGTATTTATTAGGTGGAAGTCGCTTACTTTATTTTACAATATTGTTTGCTGTTGCTAGATTCTTGGTAGTTGGGATATTATAAAAAGAAAAGGAGTACCCAAATATTAGGTCGACTGAAAACAGAATACAAAAGTGTTAGATTCAAATCTTCTTATTAAATAACCCATTTTCAAGCGGGCTTAATAAAACGACATTTCATGGTAATTAGCATTTAACCAAATACAAATCTGTGGTCACCAAAATTTTAAATGGTTTAGTTTGGACAGAACCAATTGGTAAAACGAATTAAACTGACTGTATACTTAGCATCAATTTGAACATAATTATATATGTACAAAATTGGATAAAAATGTACAAAACTTCTAAAAGTCGAACAGTGGGCGAAAATAGGTCAAATAAAGGCAGAAAAGAAAACGCAAGCACAAAAAGAGCCTTCTTATCATTATCATTAGTTGTTATGTGAGAAAAGTTAAAGTCCTTTTGAAAAGGAAGTATGCGACAATGAACTGGAAACTAGGCAAAATTTCACATAGTCTTAAATCCCATTTCAGATGGCATTATCTTAACATTCTATATATGTAGATACCTAAAACAATTCAGATACATATAACGACTGGGTACACATAATAATTTGCTTTTTCTCACCAAATTACGATTATGATGATGATAATTAATTTCCAACTCCTCCATAAACATCTTTACACTTGCTGATTAAGCCAAATGTGTGGTTGGCCTCATCAAGAAGAATGTATGTATGTACAGGAAATCCACTTGACTTGAAGTTATCAGCATTATAAATACACACCCCAACAGAAAGTTTTCTTTGAAAACTCCTCTTAATTAGAACTATGTAAATATGATTCTCTCCCTAAATCCCAACTCTATAGCTGAGTAACTTTTTAAAAGCCCTCCTGCCCTTAGATTAACAACATTGCTTACAAAATAAAACTTTTCGCCTTGATAAGTATCTCTGATAGACATTAGTTGAGAGGCAAAAAAAGTTAACATAGACGAAAGTAAGTAAGTATAAATCGACTAAGACACAAGCAGAATCAGAATCACAACCAGATAAACGTGCTTCACAAACAGAGAAAACAGAAAGCAAAAGTTAGACCAAAAACTTGAACAACAAAAAGGAAAACTCTTTCCTTTTTTTCTCCCATCTTTGCGATAATTGCTAGAGAGGGTTTTTTTTTTTTTTTGTTTTTGCCACTCTCTTTCTCTCTTATCGCATTCACCAACCCCCCAAGAATGCCTGCTGATTAGTTGTTGGATAAATAAGGGTAAGGGGAGCGAGGGTCGACTACTGGTATTATCTTACAGTTTTGCAATTAGTGGCTCATTTAAGAGAGATTTGCAGCTGAGACTTTTGCTGATTAGATTTTCTGTTACGAATCCTTTCAAAATGATTGAAAAGTTCAGAGGCCACTGCCTAGTAAATTTTCCATTGCTAAAAATTTTCCTACTCAATGTGTTTTTGCCTCTATGTGTGTGTGTGTGTGAGTGTGTGAGTTGGCCTTTAACTGCTGTGTGAGGAGATGAGAAAAAGGGAGGTGAGTGAGCTACGCCAGGTTCAAACATTAAATGCTATGAGTTTTTGTCTACCCTTACACATTCTTCTCGAATCATTTAACCCAAACGCAATTTTCATAAAACGAAATTATTAAAATTGTTGATTCGGGCTCATATGTTGTGTGTGTGTGTGTGTGCATGTGTGATTTCAAAAATTTCACCCTTTCTGGCTTTATTATGGCATAAAAAGAAACTTTAAAATTAAATAATAAAGCTTGGAAAATTGTTTACAAGCATACTATATATTTATATACCAATACATAAAATGTATATATAATTAAATATTCGATTTTCTCGATAAGGAAAAAAAAGATATTTTTCGTGAGTTAAGTAACGTACTTTATTATTTGAAAGGAAACTTAGAACTGATTACAAAAATGTCTTATGGTTATATTTATAGCTAAATTTGGGAGCCCTTTGGTGGCGTGGTTGATACTTCGACGATTTGATTGGTCCGACTTTAAATGCTGAGTTAGCGTTCTCACGCCTTTGGTTGTTAGGGGGACAATTATTATTTCAAGTGTTCGATTGTTTATGTTAATTTTTATGGATTAGCGTTCATACGCTTTGGTTTTGAGGGGGGACAATTGTTTACGTTATGATTTTTAGGGGCCGAAATATTTATATGTTATTGGGTATTGGAGTCGGATATATGACTCCCCCATCCTAAAGAAAATAGCCTGTCCTCAGGCGGATACATTGGGATATAGCGAGGGATTTTTCTCAGCTGTAAATATTGGAGTGTCAATTTTGTTTATAATTTGGGACTCGATTTTTTCAACAATTGGGGTTTCGATTATGTCTGTGGGACCACGATTGTTATTTGATCGGAAATGCTTAATAATTAATTTTTGTGGCATTGCTTTAAACTTATAGATTAAGTATGTAATCAAACTTATTATAGTAAGTATAAAAGTGGTTAATGTAATAGTTTGAAATGCAGTATAATATTTCGTATGTTCGTTAATTATCTCTTTTGTTTGGATAAAGGAAATAGGTTCTAGCCTGGTGATATTGTTTGTTACATAAATGCTTTGGCTATAGTCAAGTAATGAATTTATTATTGATATTTCGTTTAGTTGTAAGGCACAATCGTAAATTTTTATTATGTTATTGCCTTCTATTATTAATTCGTTGTTTACGCAATTTTGATTAAGTTTAGTTTTTTGGTAGATTCCATGTTACAATTATGTTTGGTTCAATGTAATTAGTTTGAAAATTCTTATATGTCTTAGTGTATTTACAAGTGGTTGGGATTTGATTTAAAATGCCTATTATACATTCGTTAGTTTCTATTTGTTTTGTGTTTTTATTGAACAAAGTGTTGTTATTAAAATAGTATTTATCGTATGAATTTTCTGTCAAAATATTTTTATTCTCGTCTGGATAAGGAAGTATCTCAAAGATAGGGGTTTTTATTACTTCTTGAGGAATGTTTGAAATGATAAATATCTCGTTTGAACTTGGTTTAAGCCAGGTGGAAGTTTTTGTATTCAATAGTTTTTCCGAATTAACATGACTTAAGTGATTATGTTTTAAAAGTTTTGGGTTGAAAATTCCTAATCTAGTGAGCTGCATGCCCATTTCTATGTCTTCAATGTATTCTGTGAAATGCTCAAAATTAAAGATTAGAACTTCTAATCTTACTTCTTTTTCTTTTTCTTCCCTGAGGCTGTTTATTACTTCTAAACCTTTATTAACAGTGTCTATTACGTAATTTAGTTCGTTTGCTTGTACGCTATTGCTTTCAAGATTATTTATTTTTTCTTCTAATTCATCTTTATCTTCCTGATCAAGAGTACCAAAAAGATATTTGTATATTGAACCAATTCCGTTAATTAGTCCTCGTTTGTTACGTTTTACAATGTGTATTCCATTAATTTCCCTACTTAGTTTTTCTGTTAAGTATTGAATATGGATTATGTTTTTAAATTCTTGTGCTTGTTGCATTAAATTATTATATGTAATGTCTATTAGAGTTAAGTTCACTTTTAAATAATGATATTCAAAGTTTGTCGGTAAGTCCATGGTTCCTGTTTTAAATATTAAGTAACCTTTTGGTGCTTTTACTGGGTTTATGTCAATGGATTGACTGCATGTTGATTTTAATGTTAAGAATAGCATGATGTAATAAAAAGTCATCTTGAGTTGTTGACCTGTAATTAATTAATTGTCGTATTTGCTTTTATTAACTTTCTTTTTCTTCTTGAATTTTGATTTGTAGTGTGTAACTTTTTGTCCTCTATTTCTTTCTTCAAAATGTTTCTCGTCTAACTGATTTATTTCTCCTGTCTTTTTGAATGGGTTTGTCGTTTTTGACTTTACTAGTGGTGCTTGTTTAAATCTAGTGTCGATTTCGAAGTCGTGTCTATCTTCGTTTAAATTGTTTATTTGATGTATTTTTCTTGTTTGGGTATTATAGTCGGGGGATCCTGCATAGATAAAAATGTCCGCTGGTGTTCGGTTAGTTGTTTTATGTCTCGTCTTATGGTTGTATACGTAGAGAATTTTTTCAAATTTGAGTAATTTATCTTCGATGTCATTTTCACTATTAATAAGTCTGAGTTTTTCATTTATTGTTTTATGGAATCTTTCTACATCTGAGATGCCGTTTTTACTTGATGTGATTTCTAACTTTACATTTTCTTCTTGTAGCCAATTTTTTAGTGCTATACACAGAAATGCTGAATCTTTGTCTGATTTTATTTCTATCGGTTTGCCCATTTCAGTGAATACTTTCATAATTGCTCTCTTGGCTTCTAACCAATCTCTAGACTTTACTTCTACAAGTGTTGCAAATTTCGAGTAAATGTCAATGCATGAGAGGAATTGTAAATTGTCGATCATGTAAAAGTCCATGACGTATTTTTCTCTGATATTAAAAAGTTCTGGTGTTATTTCAAAAGTTAGTTTTGTATTTCTATTTTCTGTCTTTGCGATATTGCATACTGAGCATTCATTAATAATGTTTTGAATTAGGTTTTGGAAATCGGGAAAATAATATTTTTCTTTAAACAAATTAATCGTTTTTTCAATTCCTGGATGTAATAATTCTTTATGTTGTTTTAGGATTATTTCTTTAAATTGTGCAAACGTTTGAAGGTCCTCTAACTTAATGCTAGATTTCGAGGTTTTTGTATTTGCGTTTGGTTGTATTATTTCGATAAAAGCTTGTTGGAATATGGGAAAATCTTGTTCATTATGAAAATATAGTACAGTGTTCTTACTGCAGAGATATCTTATGATTATATCCCTTGCGTAAGCATTGGTCATTTCTTTGTATGTTATTTTTATGTTTGTTTTGTAAAAGTAAGTTGTTGTTTCTGTTTTGTCTTCTGAACCTCTAATGAATTCTATTTGTCTGTTATAATAATTAATGGGTCTTTCTACTATTGGAATGTAGTTTTCATTATCCTCGTGAGCACTATGTATTGTAGCTGCTGTGCTTTCTGTTGATCCTAAAAAGTTTTCATCTATTTTAACTCTGGAAAGGGCATCTGCTACATGATTTTCTTTGCCAGGTAAATATTTAATTTTGTAATCAAACTCATTTAGTCTTACTTTCCATCTTTGAAGTTTCATATTTGGTTCTTTTATATTGTTGAGCCATACTAAAGGCTTATGGTCGCTTAGAATCTCGAACTTTCTACCGAAAAGGTATGGCCTAAAATATTTAGTTGCCCATACAATAGATAGTAATTCCTTTTCTATGGTTGAATAATTAAGTTCGTGTTCGTTAAGTGTTCTACTACCATAGGAAATAGGTCTATGGTCCTGTGAAAGGAACGCACCTAAAGCTATGTTGCTGGCATCTGTGGTTAAGAAAAATGGTTTTTTGAAATCGGGATATGCAAGTATAGGATCATTCATAAGGAGATATTTTAATTTCTCAAAGGATGAAATATAATTTGGGTCGTTTATATTTATTTCAGCTCCTTTCTTTAATCCTAGAGTTAATGGTTTTGCAATATGTGCAAAGTTGGGTATAAATTTCCTGAAGAATCCGCATAATCCTAAGAATGATTTAATTTCTTTTGGAGTTTTGGGTATCGGAAAATTTTGAATTGCTTTGACTTTGTCTGGGTTAGGTTTTATACCTTCTGTTGTTATTATATGACCAAGGAATGCAGTTTCCTTTTTCATAAATTCGCATTTGTCAAGTTGGAGTTTAAGATTTGCTTCTCTTAGTTTGTTAAATACCTTTCTGAGTGATAGTATGTGTTCCTCCAATGAAGTGGAGTACACAATGATGTCATCCAGATAAACAAGGCAATCCTTATAAATAAGGTCTTCCAAAAGATTATTCATGCATCTTTGGAATGTTGCTGGGGCATTTTTAAGACCAAATGGCATACGTGTGTATTCGTAATGGCCATGTTTAGTTGAGAAAGCTGTTTTTGCAATAGATTCAGGATCCATTTGAATTTGATGAAATCCCTTAGCTAAATCAATGGTGGTAAAGTATTGGCATTTTCCTAGTTTGTCGAGAATTTCGTCCATGACTGGAATTGGAAATTTGTCGTCTATTGTGACTTCATTTAGATTTCGATAGTCAATGACTAATCTGAATTTTTGTTTCTTGGAAGCATCTCCTTTTTTTGGGACGATCCAAATGGGTGAACAGTAGGGGGAGTTCGATTTTCGAATGATACCCTGTTCAATCATTTCATTTATTTGTTTGTTGACTTCCATATCAAATGTTTGGGGATATTTGTATGGTCGTTTATAGATTGGGTCCTCATGTTTTGTATGAATAGAGTGCTTTATTGTACTCGTGAAAGTCAAATTTTCACCTTCGCGATACTGAATGTCACTGAATTCGTACAAGACCTTTTTTAATTTTTGAGTTTCTTCGTTGTTTAAATGGTCGAGTCTATACTCATTGCTTTCTATTATTTCGTTTTCAATCGCAAAATTTGTTTCCGGGTCTCTTTCTGTGGGTGGGTCCAAAACTTCTATGTTTTGTTCTTCTTCTATTTCTTCAACATCTCTAAAGTAAAATGTATAGTTTCCTAATTTTGCGTATTCTTCTTCATAATTTATTTGTGCTTTGCAGGCTTTTAGGAAGGTTCTGCCTATCAACATGTCGTATTTATTTGAAAATTTATGGATATAAAATTTTTGTTCTGTCGGACAAAGTTTGCTGGGTGCAAGGAAAATAATTTCTTTTAGTTCTACTGCTCCTTCAATCATGTGAATTTTGGAATCTCCTAAATAGGTTTTGAAATTAAAAAAGTTTTCGGACATTATATTGATTGAAGAGCCTGAATCGACTACACATCTCAAAGGTTTATTGTTCATTATTATTCTGATGAAGGACTTGTCTTTATCTCTTCTTCCGATTGATCCGAGGCATTCTGATGAAAATTTTCGGATGTATCCATTTTGCTAATTCCACTATTACTTTCTCTTTGCCTTTTTGTAGGCTGGTTTGCTACATTATTCTTTGAATAGTTGTTTTGCTGTTGATTATTCATTGGATTTTGAGCCCTGTCAATATTTAGTTTCTGTTGAAATTCTTGGAATAGTTTTTGGTTTGGTATTGTATCTGATTGCTTTGTTTGAGACGGAATTGTACTATTGGGTACAAAAGTTTTTCCACTTTTTTGATTCTGATTTTGGCTTTGATTTGACTTTCTTATTTCCGTTATACTATTTTCGTATAACCCTTCTCTTTGAGCTACTTGTTTCAATTTACTGATTGTGGTTATATCGTATCTAGCTAATGTCATGAATAGTCTATCGGGTAATTTTTTATTTATTACGTCTTTGATGGTGTTATTTAACGCGTTTGTATAGAGCGCGGTGTTATTCGCGTCGTTTTCTAGACTTAATTTGTTTGTTATAATGTAAGACTTATCTTCTAATTCGGTGACGAACTTACGAAGATTTCCTGTGTAGCTGGTGTTGTAGAGGCGTCGCAAAAGTTCCTCACAGGGGGTCTGCGTTTTTAATTCGTTGATAAGGAGTGTCCTTAGTTCCGGCCAGGTGTTAGATTGTCCGATTTGTGAGAGTCGTTGTGCTTCTCCGGTAAGCTGCATCTCGATAGCACTGAACAGTATGTTATGCTGCCTTATATCGTGGGTTGGATATAGGTGCATAATAAAATCGATCCTCCTTATAAACGACGTCAGATTTTCTGGAGCTCCATCGTAATTTGCCACTTGTCTTAATGAAGACAGTGCTTGGTTGAGGTGGGCTTCTGTGAGTTCTACAGCCATTGTATATCTTTTAAATTTTTTGATTTTTCTGGATTTTAGTGATGGTTTGTTTTGGTTTTTTTTTTTTCTGTGTTTTAGTGATGGTTGTTTTGTTGATCTTCTGGGTTTTTTTGTGGTGTTTTGTTTTGTTAATTTTCTGGGTTTTGGTTATGTTTTATTTTCTGGATTTTGGTTTTTTGTTCGCACACAAGTTGGCGGTTTTTGTTCCTCAATTGGATTTAATAGTTGTAACACACAGTTAATATTTTCGCGCACAGTTGGCGTAAATATTTTTTCTTTGGTTGCAACGCACAGTTGATACTTCCGCGCACAGTTGGCAGAAAGTATTTTTCACTGTTGTAGACTTTTGAGCACTACCCGTAAATTCTTGATGTCGGATCGGAAATTTATTTTGTAGTGATTATTCACTAATTCTATGTAACGCACAGATAACAGTTCTACACGTCGCACGGATAGAATAACAGTTCACTACAATAGTTATTCACCAGTTCTATGTAACACACGGATAACGATTCTATATGTAACACGGATAGAATAACTTTTTTTTTTTTCCAATCCTACCGACTGCGCCAATTAAATATTCGATTTTCTCGATAAGGAAAAAAAAGATATTTTTCGTGAGTTAAGTAACGTACTTTATTATTTGAAAGGAAACTTAGAACTGATTACAAAAATGTCTTATGGTTATATTTATAGCTAAATTTGGGAGCCCTTTGGTGGCGTGGTTGATACTTCGACGATTTGATTGGTCCGACTTTAAATGCTGAGTTAGCGTTCTCACGCCTTTGGTTGTTAGGGGGACAATTATTATTTCAAGTGTTCGATTGTTTATGTTAATTTTTATGGATTAGCGTTCATACGCTTTGGTTTTGAGGGGGACAATTGTTTACGTTATGATTTTTAGGGGCCGAAATATTTATATGTTATTGGGTATTGGAGTCGGATATATGTACCTATAATTTGGTCATACACACATACATAGATCAAAAAATCTTTAATTAAGTTACTAGAATTCATTGGAAAAGTTTTTGTCAATTGAATTAAATTGAACAATTGACCAATTTAACTTTTTGACTATCAAAAGCAAATTAGAAATTGATTTATTATGGATTTTTTTTTGTCCTGCATTAAGCAATATTAAATACAAATGGTAAGCGAGGGGCATTTAAGTAGTAATTGACTCTTTGCCATCCATTTCTTGTCTTGTCTATACCTAAACAGAAAAGACTATCTATTATAGTCATCAGGAAAGTATGTACATAAAACTTAAAACTAAATACAACTTTATACACACATCAATAAGCTTGAAAAACTTGGGCAACTATGACTAGATTTGTAAGTTTATTCTTCATTTAAAAAAGTAAATAATGTAAAAGTATGTAACCTAAAACTTAATTTTTAGTCCCTTTGAAACCCAAACCAACTAATTTGATTTCTTTCATCCTTTATCTCTCTCTCTCTCTCTTATTTATTTCTTGAATTCTTTCTCTGTATGTTAAATTAGTCTTTCATATTTGATTTAACAGATTTTTCTCACATTACAAAGATTTAAAAACAATTTAAAATGCAATATGATAAGATATTCATTTATTATTTTATATATATATGTACCTTGCTTCCAACGACATGAATTCAGAGACAAATATTTATTAAATACACCTCGTTCATATTCGTGTATGCGTCTGCAATTCATATTGTCAATCATCATTATAGTTATTGATTAATAATTAAGCTATCTGTTTTTTTTTTTTTTTTTTGTGTTTTTGTCTTTATTTTTTTTAATTTATTTATATTTCTGTCTGTCGTGTTGAAAGGCGATAAAGAATCGATTATTGAAATGTTTTGTCAACCGACATAAATTCTCTAAAAATATTTCCAATTCTCGTGACGATTGGACATTAGTCTGTCATATTAAAAGGATATTTATGGCATTTGCTTTGCTTTCCTTATTGAACAATTAATAATATAGAATGTATGTATATGCATATGTATTAGCTCTCAGTCAGTGAAATGTTTGGCGAACTGGACAAGAGAATACGAAATTTAATTTGTTAACCGTGTCAACTGTCTGGGGTCAAAACGGTGCGCAGTTTTCTTATCGCATGTCAACAGCAGCAGTAGTTCGCCCTTTGCTTTTCCTTTTTCCTCTTTATCACCATAGACATCCCTTACTTTACACACCCTTGTGGCAGGCCAGAGGCGTCAGTCCTTTAGACTATTTATCTTGCAATTTAAGACTAAGTTGAAGGCATCGAAATATATTTAGTATAGTTTTAGTGATTTAATTGTTTGGCTTTTCGTCTTATGACCCTTGCTGCCTGTAGGTCAACCCCTGCTATGCCTACGCCCCAATAACATACATACATATATCTATATCCAGGGTTGATCCCCACATGTCTTGGCCTGAACGCAACAGCAGACCAATAAACAAAAGCATTAAACCCATAAAACAGGGAACATGGCACTCTCGAGAATTAACACTACATTATTCACAATGCAATTTCAGAAACAACAGAAATTTTGATAGCTCAAAAGAAAGAAACGACCAAGTTAATACCTCTTAATGTAATACTTAAATTTAAGTCGTAGTAAAAATAGTATTTGAATAGGGATCTACTGAGAATTTGTTACTTACTTTCACTACGGTTTGTCAAATAAATATTGGAATAATATTTTTAAAATTCATTTCAAAAAGGAAACTATTTAAATTTGAGGTATATCTTTGCATTGGTTTATGGGAGCCTTTATTAACTCCACTTTATTGCCGATATCTGTCGATAAAAAGTAAACTTTGATACCTACTAAAATGTGTGAACTTTGATAAATACCTATATTATCACAATTTACGATAAAAAAGAACTTTTAAATAAACAACTACAAGAAATGGTGCACCACTAATCGATCGCAATTTATCTTTAAATCAAAAGACTGCATCTGACTTTAGTTTAGTTTAATACAAATAGTTTTTACATTACTTATAAATAATAATACAATATTTTAGTTCCTACGATCTATCTGCGCCAAAGGTACACAATTAATCCAAAATAATGTAAGTTCGAAATCAAAAGTCACTTGAGTTCCATTATACCTCAGAGATTTGGTATCCCTTGGGTAAATAGTGTAGAGCAGAAAGTAGAAAAAAAAATAAGAAATTGTTTCAACTGGCAAACGGCAACATCGGATGCGACTGTGAATGTGAATGCATATGGATATAGGTATGTATAAATGTGTTTGTGTGTGCGTAGGTGTGTATGTGGGGGTGATGCTCACATGTGGGTGCCGCTGCCTCCGGGTGGTCTTCGCGCTCCATAGGTATGCATTGTGGAAACAGAATGGAGCAGAGGCTTGGGCACCTTTTGCTGTGCGCTATACATTGGGTTTGTTTTTTGTTTGTTTCCTTATTTTTCATTTATTTATTGTGCGGGCTTAAAAAAAAATGTGAAAAATTAAAAATATTGTGTGCGTGCAATATATTTTTTCCTTCTCTCTCTGTCTCTCTCTTTCTTTCTTTCATTTTGTCCCACTATCTGTCTCATCTCTCTTTCTCTTTATGCTTTTATGCATATTTCCCACAACACACTTTGGAGTCTCGCAGTGGCAGCAGCGTTTAAATCATCCAACCAGTGATGGTGGTGGCATGGTGGCCATGGGCGTGCACTGTGGGGCTAAAGGAGTCAGGAGATGATGTTACCGTTTGTAGTTAGTTTGCCACTGAAGTTGGGCTTAACCCATCAGCGACAGCACATCAGAGGTGCAGTAGTCCTCCCAGTACTCACCCCTTGTTCCACGTGTTGATTTATGTTCAGAGTTTGCGTTCATTTATCATTACAGTTGAAAGCATTTCCCGCTTTGTTCGGCTTCTTCCTTTTATTATTATTGCAATATAAAAAAAAGAATAAGAAATAACTACGAAAATATAAACAAAACAAAGAAAAAACCCAACGTCAACAAATGGGTAATACTTTTAATACAAGTTGCTTTTTTATATACATATCTACATTTATATTTCAAAAAGTTATTTTGCAGATCTGGCAGGTGCCCGAAATGTGGTGCTTATCATCAAAAAATGCTTTTAGCATTGGCAATGTTTTTTTTTGATACAATATCTTTATTTTAGCATTGCAAATAAAAAAACAATAACAAAATCACGGAAAATATTTATAAAACAATAAATGTGACAATTGCTTTAAACGAATTGAAATAACCAGATTTTTTAAAACATGTATTCCCTTCCCTTTCCTTTTCATACACCAGCCAAAAGAATATGTTAATTTTGGCAGCATCTTTGACATTTTTTGATTCATTAACTCATTTGAAATTTGTTTGACTTTCGATGGCATAACTATGACTTATTCATAGAATCTTTTCTAACACAAAAAATAACCATGCAATGCAAATTTTGTCACTACAAAACATCAAAATATAGTAAGATGCAAGTACCCTGATAAGTAGGCTATATAAAATTTTATCGAATTGCTTGCAGGAGTTAGACGAAATTACTCCTTTTCAAAACTCATCTGTGTTCAAACTTTGACAAGGACGAAAACAGGAGAGTTTTAGTTTTGTGTGTACAACGAGAAGGAAAATTTTTCCTCCGGTTCCGTGTCAAATTCGAAATAATAAATTTAGTTGGTGTCTATTTTATTTTGAAAAGAAACACAACATAAATTAGCTCAGTTGAAAGGCTAGCAGAAAAAAAAAACTAATCTTAAAATAAATATATCTTAAAAGTTTTAGGTTAAAAGCTATAATTTTTTAATGATTGACTTTGCTGCTAAATTTGAAATTTCCAATATATATGTAAGCATTTTGCAATCAATTAAATTCATTAAATTACCACCTATTCAAATCCAATTTAAGCTTGCAAGCTTTCATTTTAAATTTATCACTGCAAAAGGACTAAGTATGTCCAAGCAACTAACTTCCACACGGACCCTAAGCGCCCCTTCTTTCATTTACCCCACTTCATGGCTTGTCATAACTTTGCTCATGGCACTTTTCATTTGATATTCTTGCTTACCTTTCTGGACCAGGTGCAAAATTAATATTCGTTATCTTTTCCCAATGTGTAGGTGTCTCTATGTGTATGTGTGTGTGTGGGACAAATAATGCCAACTGATTTACGGTCTACAACCAGGGTATCCAATTTCACCCCACTCTTAAAAAAGCTAACTAAATGCCTCTAGCAAATAGCTCGTCCAGTCCTGTCCTCTATTGCCCTAACCCTATCTTGGCCAAAGTGCAAGCTGAATGCGATTACCAAAAATATACAAAATTCAATTTATGAAGGACGATTTCATGCATTTTGTGCTCTCTGATTAGTTAATTAAAATGTCAGCTTGCATTCGAAATGAACTCAAAGTTCTCGGCTTTCTCGCTCGTGTCTGAGTGTTCAATGAATGCATTTGACATTTATTAATTTCGAATAACATGTGATAATGACAGGTAACAACTACAACACACACACACACAGACACACTCACACAAACTCCCTTATGCGATAACTTTGTCCATGGTTTTCATTTGCTGACACAGAATTTAATTGCTTAATTGAACCCAAGGCCTAAAGATAATTTTGACATTGAGATGCATTCGTGATTCTATAGGTTCTAGTGATGGGTTAATAGGACAAGTATTATTGAAATCATTTATTGTAGAAACTCATATTGTACACAAATTAAAGCTAAGGACCAAGGAGAAAATTGCGTCTTGCACCGACGAAACTAAAAAATAAGATTATTCAATAGCTCAGTTTTCGAGGATTTATTCGGATAAATCAGTTCGGACTGATCGATCACTTCAAAGACTTACTACTTATTATTCGAAATACTGACTTATTGGGAGACTGCCCGAACTCCATTTGGGATCAAACATATTTATGGCATAACATCACTAATATATCATTTTATGTAGGATAAAAAGCGCTGCGAATGGGGGCATAATTTTCCTTCTGTATACTTGCTTGCTTCCAATGCTTTTTCACGCTTGAAACTCCCTTACTTTGTAGACAAATTGCTTTCGAATGTATTCTTAATTCTGTTATTTACTGTGGAATACAATTTTAATCAGTTTGGTGACATTTCTCGTATATCATCTTCTTTTTTCCATCTCTATGGAAATCATATCTTTTTGCATTTGCTTACATTGAAGTAACAAAAATTTTCTCATTTCCATTTACATGATACTTAAGTCTCTAATCTAAATTAAAATCAACGAATGGCCGTTACTTTGGCTGCCATTTGCATTAATTAAGTCCAGGAGAATGTTTTTGGATATGCCAGAAGCCAGAATGTATTGATTAGGATCATTTCTTTTTCATTTTCTAAGAGATGCCTTCTGACCACCAGAAACAACAACAGATATTTTGCTCTCAACAAGTTCATTTTGGTGGTGTCTGTGCCCTCAGGAGGAGCACTGTCAGCGCGGCGTTTTCCCCCCTGCCCCACTTTTACGTTCACTCCTGCTTCTGCTTGGGTAAATGGTTCAGGTAATAAACATAAAAACTAATTTCCCCCTAAAAAAAGCCAAAAGAATGTTAATCAAAAGATTGTCCTGCTAGATTGCAACCAACAGCAACAACAGCATCGGCATCTGGAGCAGGAACAACAAAACGTATATGTATGTATGTGTACTCTGGAGAGGTTGGAAATTGAAGATTGGGGTAGATGTGAAGAGAGCAGAGGGCAGATGGGGTAGCTATACGAGCTCTGCGGTTTCTATTTTGTGGTAATTTCCGTTTATGTTTTTGAATTTTTTACTCACGACTGCGCAAACACAACTGACTTCTGACGATGATGATGGTTTGGGCTGGGTTTTTGGCTCGGCAATGTTGTCTGCTGTAGACGCCTCATTCCCTTTCTCCCCCTTTTTTACTATTACTCGTATTTGTTTTTATGGAATTAAAAATATTATTTTTACGGAAATCGACTTTAATTAACTACAATGTCAGGCAGAATAACAATTATGAGCATAATAGAAAGGAAAGGCAATTCTGGTTGTATAGCTATTATATAAATTTTCCCTATGAAGTCAACACAAGGGCTCCCAAAGACCATGCAACAGCCCTCTAAAAATTATAAGTAGAAAAAGACAGTAACGAAACTAAAGAAATGAAAGCAACAGCAATCTTCAAAGGACCAAGCAAATCATTCATTCCACTTACAGTGTTTATCCCTTAGGCGCTTGACATATACATATATATACAGATCGGTTAAAAACAGCCAAATTTTGGGTCTGAACATTGGACATATGTACATATATTTACGATAGAGTCACCAAAGTGCTCAAAAGCCCAGGTCAGACACCTGTCTGAAACCGGTACCTGGAGCCATTTTCATCTACGCAAGATACATTAGGGATGGCAAGATGATTCGTCTTTTCTTGGTCAATCCTACAACCATCTAGTTTGTTAAAACATTTTGAAGTGTTTTTATGTTATATTTTTGGCTGAGGTAGAGCTGCAAATTTATGGCTTTTGTCCCAAATTGTCTCAACGAAGTCACATTGTAGTGACTTTTTATTAATTTGGATGCATTGCTTTATAATCAGATACACAAATTTTCAAACTTTTTTGCATTTTCCGATCAGCTTAAAAATTCAAGTGATCGTGATAGAAAAGCTATCATCATTTCGAGACTTACTTATAACTAATTTCGTCCTACTTTGGCATTCATTTTGAAATAATTGCCAGACTATATTTAATAGAAAATAAATACACAAATTTATTTTGTTACGAGCCCCAACCACTATTAATTTGTACGGCAAGCTTTTTTTACCCAAATGCAATGTTTAACAGACGATATTTTCAATACCATACAAGGTAACACATGCAAACCAATTTTTTCTGAATGATCATTTTATTCTCTCTTTTATAACATAAAATGTTTGTTGTACTTCAATAACAAAACAACGACAACAATAATTTCATTAAATGCTCTGCTGAACTGATAAACAAAATTTGACCAGTATTGATTCGTACGGTGCTTGAAATATGTATATACAATATGATTTTTTAAGAATTAATATTGGGTAACATCGCCTTTTGCCTTTACAACACATTTACAACGCATTAGCATAGATTTCAATAAGTTCTGGCATTGTTCGGTTGAGATAGAGTCCCACATCTCCTGCAATTTTGTTTTTTAAATCAGAGAGTGTTCCTTGCGGCTCATTTTTTAGATTTCTTTTCATTATTAACCTTATATTTTCGATTGGGCCTAAGACCTAAGTCTGGACTATTTGATGGCCAATCTAAAACCCCAATTTCCTTATTCTGCAACCATGCTTTAGTTTTTTTTTTTGGCAGTATGAGATGACGCTCCATCCATTTGAAAGGTGTATTCACCACAGTCACCCAGTTTTGGTATTAATGGCAGCAGACTTTCTTCTAATATGGTGATGTATTTTTCTGCGTTGAACATCCCATCAATAAAGTGCAATTGGCCTACGCCTTTGGCAGACATATGTACAACCCCAGACCAAAACGCTCGCTGGGAGCTTAACTGTCATTTTAAGGCAGTCTTTATGGTTTGCTTCACTTTTGTTTCGAATGACTCTCCTTCGCGCATTACCGACACTCACATCAATTTTAGCTTCATCGCTAAATATGATGGAATTCCATTTGCCTTTGAGTCCAACTCATCCGTTCCCGACACCATTGTAAATACACGGTTATATCAAAAGGTTTGGTTTTCTTTAGTTTTAGTTTTCCAACTGCCTCTTTGCCAAAAATCCACTGTGCAACGATTAAGGCTTACAAATATTTCGTTGCAATTTATTTATCAATCGTATGAAATGACCTTAGTTTGAGGGAACTTCTTTTTAAATTGTAAGTATTCTAAAAATGTTTGTTAATTAACTATTTCTAACCGCAAATGAAAGTGTTGGAATGGACACATTCATTTATATAGTTTGCGGTTAGGTTGGCAATTTTGTAAATTTTATCAATTTATTTTGCTATTTCTATGTTTTCTTGTGTAGAACAATTGAAATTAAATTTTATCGAAAATAAATTTTGTGCCACCACCAAAAAGAAGAATTTGCGAAGAAGTTTTCAACATTTTTAACGACTCTGTTTGGAGGTTTTTTTTGGTTTTGGGCAACTTGGGCTTGTATTTCATTTTTGTTGCATTTAGTGCATTATATTGTACGAGATGCTTCCTGGTGCCACACCCTTGCCATCTGCATCCATCCTGGGGCCATGGATATGGCAGTGGTGATGGTGGTAATGGTGGTGCCTGCCAACAGAAGTTAGTGTTACCTTGTTTGCCACCAGAAGTTTTCCAAGTTCGCTCTGGTGTTGCCTAAACAGATTAAACTCTGAACACATGTGCGCAGCAATTTTACGCGTTGCCGCCGACGTTCCCAGCTCTGCTGGTTCTGCACCTCCGCCACGAAGGCTTCCGCATCCGGAGCCCAACCATCCAACCAGCCCAACAGTTCCAACACTTCGTCTCGTAGTGCCGGAGGCTTCACATAACCGCCGCATTAATTCCTAGTGCCAGACACCTTTCTCGTTAGCGGTTTGCCCTAACTTATTTAATTTCACAGAGCTTCGACCGCGTTGCCGCCACCTCAACTTTGCTTGCGAAGGCTTTTGCTAAGGTCCTGGCTGCAAATGAAAGGAAGGAGATGACAGCATAATGCCAAGTATATTGTCGTGTGTCGAATATATACCATAGTAAATCCGATGTTGTTAAATATTTTGTTTAATGCACAAACTGATTGTCGATACTTCTAAGCTAATATACTCTTAAGTTCAAATAAACTTAAAATAAAATAACGAATGAAGTCAGTAAGTCGTTGCTCTAACTTGGGAATTCTCTTTACTTATTGTTAGTCCCATTAAGTCAGAGACTCTTTAAGTGCCCAGCAGACACATTAATTCTATTTGGAGTTTTGTGAAATTATTTGGATCGATGTAGATTAAAAACATAGATAAGTATGCCAAATCCAACTATGTACCTTAAATGCTTTAAGAACAATAAATATCGAATAGGGTACAAATTTGATCTCTAAGTAAGTTTTCTGTATATTTTATAAGCTTAGCCAAAAATCGTGATGAAATTTAGCAATATAATAGGTTCAATATTGAAGTACTGGGATAAGAATCTTGTACAACTTCAAAACCGCAGTGGGAGATCTAGGCATAATTTCGGGGGGTAAACTCGGCCAGGTGTATCCTCCACAGTTATACCAGCAAAATACCCTGATTTAGGGTAAATATTCAATAAGTTTAAATTAGGGAACCAAATAATCAACACAATAAGTAGAAGAATTTTCGTCTAATTGTACATATCTTACAGAAAGGCAGTTTTTCAGATGTTGATGTAAGACTATTTCTCTGACTTAAGTCTAAAAACAAAGCTACACTTTAATTAAGTTCTGGCTGGCTTCGTTAATACACCAAAATGGGAACCACAAAGACTTGTTCAGATATGAAAAATCTAGAGCTAAAAGTACTTTTGTTTCTAACACAGATATTTATGTTTATATTCCCTGCCAAGGACTGTCCATGAAGAATTAAGCTTGAACAGGCAAAGGCATGTAAACCTTTAAAATGTCATGTTTTGGTCTCGTCTCATTAGTTAATTTGAGAAAAAGGTTTGATTAGAATTCGTGTGTTTTTTTTAAATTTGAAAATTGTCAACAATTTAGTAGATAAAATTTAATTATTGAAATGCAACCCAAAGCAACAGTTGATTTGGACGACCACAGGACATTTGCTAGAAAACTTCTCACGTCCGAAACCCTTCAAATGACCCCTCCCATTTTCTTACAGTCTCCCTACCTCTCCACCGCTTTTTTTACCTCTGGGGCTTTGCGGGCGTTTTGGACAATTTTTTTCTTTTATATTTTTTCGAAAATTTTTTCTTGTATAATTTATGGTTAGAAAGGGGATTTGCACGCAGCCTTAGTTAAGGCTAACGAATGCGCATACGTGAGCTCACGTAAAAGGTAGATAAGTACAGGTAGAGGAAGGCATTCAAGGGGGCTTGGGAAGGCGGCCAAGGAACTACATACATACTACTTCTGGGATGTATGTATATCTGGGCAGATACCGAATCGCCTGAAAGCAAGTGGAGAGAAGAGCATTTAAGGCTAACATCATGTTTACATGGGAATTTATTTAGTTGAACAAAAAACTTGAGCAAAATGGAAACTTAAACTGTTGACTTCCTTAAGGACAATTTCATTTTCATCCATAATTGAATTTCGGTGCTCATTTACGGTATTTTATAATTGTATTTAAGCAAATTTCATGCTTAATTTAATTGCATATCATTTTCTTTCCTACTATAAGTTCAAATTCCATTGTCGTTGGATAAATGCAAAATTCTCTTCCTATATTTCTATCTATCTCTGATGACTGAAATAAATGCCTCAAGCATAATTAAACGCTTTGGAATTTCATTATAAAATTCGCAGACATGCAAAAAATGTTCGGTTGCCATTTCCATCAAAAACTCTTTTTAGCCTGCCTTCTTCCCCCCCTTCTCAATCGGCCCCTCTCTCGCACTTTCCGAGCACTTAAAAGCTTTTCAATTTCAAATTATTTTCGTTCAATTTCGAATATTTGCCTTAAGTTTATATTGAACATTTTTGCTCGTTAAGCGGGTAATTCTCCTTATGAAAGTCAATTTGCCGCACATGAAAAGCAGCCAAGAATGAAGGGAAAAACTAAGGGAGTTGAATACATACATATATACTATCGAGTATGTATGTACATATGTATGTATGAATGTTTATGTTTTTGTTTGATGATGGCCCTTTTTGGGCGAGTTGATTTTTCACAATTTCCGGTCAGCGCCGAAGCCCAAAAGTGGCGGAAACGTAATTTGGCTCTTGGCCATTAATTTCGGAGCTGACCGCAATGTTCCTCCTCACCGCTTCTCTCTGTCTTTCTTGTTCAATCCCCCCGCTTCCCGCCTTATCATAATCGAAACCACGAAATTGAAGTACACTGCGCCGCACAATACGCTGATTGGCTTCCGTTTCCGGTAATTTTTGAAAGTCGCCATCATCGTTGGTTCGTTGCGTTTTGTTTTTGGTCGGATCTTAGCTTCTGTTGCCGTTGCTGATGAACAATCATCAAAGGGACTGGCATTACCCAAGTTGATTACCGGCCTGCTACAGCCTCATTTTGTTTCATTTCAGTTCAAACTACAAAAACATAGTGTGAAAGAGCAAGAGGTCAAATTGCACCACAAACGGTCTGATTGAACTCTTCTCTTTGTTTTAATCCAATCGCATTATCAAGTTTGCCTTAACTTTTTTCTTTTTACTAGCCTATTGATTGCAATCAATTCGGGCAATCAGCGTCTGATCAGAAGGCTGTAATCCAATCTACTGCTGTTTATTGTTTGCCTTTTAAGTATATTATAAAATGGGTTAAATAAATGTAATGGAAAAGCACACAAGTATTTCCGTAAAAGAATTATTTTTAATACTTTGAATTCAAATGTTCAGTTGCTAATTTCTTGTACTTGCAATAGATACCAAACTGGATTTACAATTGGGGCTGTTTAAGAATAAACATAGTGTTCATCTGAAGCGGCTTCACCAAATCAGATGCACTAAAGAAAATATAATACAACTGTAACTTTGTCACAAACAACTAATCTATCATATGACTAGAATTACATTCAGCCCCACACATTGTAGAAAAACACTAATTCTGAACTAACCCAAAAGATCACAACGGCAGGATGTCAAGTGGCCGAAGCCGTGCCCAAAATAATAATAATTTTCAACCTCCGGAAACGTGGTATTTGAGTCTCATTAGAATAAGATACTTTAAGAACAATTGTTACCTAATAGAGCCAAAAATTCCCATACTCCATACTTTTGTTAATAAAATCAGTTCATATTTTGAATTCGACGAATGAAGATTGGGTTGTTCTTCTTCTCCGGAATCCCTATTCAGGGGCAGATGGTGCAAATGCTTCGAAAGGTAAATTTTGAAAAGGCAACAGAATTCCAGAATTTTTTTATAGTAAGTATATGCACATTTTCCTTACTCAGTTGCTCTTGATAATTCGTTCAAAATACCATATCTCTGCTTTGATTTTATTTTAGTTGTAATAAAACTATATCCACAAGAAGTAAACATAATTTCACCCACACTGTTAGTACTTATCGTAAATACGATTACAAGACGACATTGTTTATAGTGCCCATTAGAAGTTTTCATATACATTTGTAGGTTTGGTAACGCTTGGTTAGAAGTGCCTTTAAACTTACAAATAAGGTAGAATAATAGAATAATAGTATCCATTTCCAATACAATAAAATAAGTTTTATATTCAACATCTCCCGTCATCTCTGAAAAAAGTCAACACATTCTTATTATAAGGAAAATCGATGGCAATTGGCGCAGCTGACTTCCTCCAACTTATGCTCCGGGATAATTTGAAGTAGATGCACACCCATCGCGGTCTGCGTCACTACTGGGGTTCCCCTGTCCGTAGACTGATCATCGTGATCGCAGTATCGGTGTGTTCTAAATAAGGAAAGTGGTTGACTTTGATTTTGATAGTAAATTTGATAAGTATGTTACTTCAACAGCATGAATAATCTTATTTATGTTGATCAAATTTATAAATTTTCTTCTTTTTTGGCGTATGCTTTTGCTCCTAGTAGTCTCAGGCCTTTTATTTAGTGCTAATAAGAATGAAGTAGGTTTTGTTTGGAAATGGGAACAGAGTTCAACTTACAAAGAACGCACTCATTTGCAAAATCTTACAATTACCAAGTTATCTGTACACCTTTAAACAATATATAGTTAGGCCAACTTTGAATGTGCTACCTTTTCAATTAGAAAATCCATGTTAAATTGTCCTTCGCTGACATTGTACAAAATAATCTTTGGATTAGACTATGGACTTCTTGATGCAACGATGATTCCGTAATCTTGAAATTATCAAAAGATTGTTCACCCACAGTGATGTCCTTCTGGTTGCTTTTGTCAAATTGAGCGAAAAATCCTTGGACCAAAGGTAAACTTTAGTTGGCCATCAGTTCCGACTCGTTACAGTTTCAAGTTTATGCGATGTGACAGTTTGTTGGTTGTTCTAAACGTTTTTACAAAAACAAACAATGGCATGGAGAAAATTTATAGTGTATTGTATTGTATATATATAAATATATACTTTCGTGTATATCTTCAAGCCAAAACAAAGATACAAAATCCAGCAAGTATAAATCGAAATATTATCAAGATGCCAGCTTGTCGCGCTGCTAACATTTGGTTATTTTGTTATTCTTTTTCTGCCCCAAGCACTTTAGCCTGAACGGCGACAAGGAGCCAACGAAAAGGCAGAAGAAAATTATTTTGGTTTGGTGGTGTAAACAAGTTTCACCTATGCCTGCAAAATTTATGTTTGGCCCGGAATATTACTTCAACACTCTCCTTCATTCTTGAGTTCTTTTACTTCCTTTTTTTTGTTGTATGTGTGGCCCAAAAAGATACAAGCAAGCAAATTCATTTGCCTTTGGGCATAATAAATAACATAAAAATGAAGCGAATTCAACCTCAAAGTTCAATTCAAATAACCACTCAATAGATCTAAAGCAACTTTTCTTGCCCCACGAGAAACTTTGCCACATTTCCATGTGCATACGAAATGCCACAGCCAAGTTCGGGACCAAGCCTTTTGGCGTGAATAGACGATGAATTTAAATATGGCCAAATTGAGTATTGGGCACGTAATAAAAAAAGAAGAAAAAAAAGGGCTAAGGCAAAGGCGAAGGCAAGAATGGCCCTCGGGCCAGTACGAATGAGAATGGCTGGGCATGGGAACAGGAACAGGAACGGGAATGGCAATGGGAATGGCCGTTATGTATGGCATCGTAAATAAACCCTTTTTTTTACTTAATCCAAATTCGTCCCCGGGGAACAATTTGTTACACAATTTAAAAAAAAAAAAAGAAGAAAAAAATGACCGAAAAAGAAAGAAGATAGAAAAAAGATGCGCTCTGTGTCTGGTTGAAGTGGTTATTCTGCTCGGCGCTTAGATTTAGTTCAAGTCCAAAACTGGGCATGGGTCACCATGCTCGCCTCCTGCGTCTATATAAAATACATTGTGTCATCCCTTTTTACTTTTCTTTTGCCATATTTTTGTCATAAAATATTTATATTTTTCCCTTTTCCAAGTAATAAGGTTTTAAATTTCTATTTCCAAATTCTCTTTCGCACACATATACACACTCGCACACATAGGGAGTGTGCATGGCAATAAAATGGAATATGACAAAACAGAAAAATGGATTGAGGATTTGAAATACAGCTACATTTTGAGTTTGTCCTTCATTCCAGTGGCAATAAGAAATGCATCGGATATTATGATATTTATTTTAGAAAACTATAAGACACAAATGTTGCATTGAAAATAATTCAAGAGATACTCACCAAGTGAAGTGCACTCTTTACGTATGTTTGCTGTATATCGTTCATTTCGATTATGTAATGACCGACGATGGGCTTCAAACTGATAGTCTCTAATTATGCATAGTTTAGATTTAGTATAAACGCGTTGACTAAAATTGAGATACTCCAATTCAAAAGTTAAACAAAAGAAAAGAAATTAAGTGAACCTGGAACTAAATTAGAGAACTTTCTCAGGACTCTTATTTCTTTATAAGTAACACCCTATAACTGTCGCTCAATACTGTAAAACTCTAAAAGATGTTTAGCAATATTTAGTGTTTATTAACATTATGTTAATAAACACTAAATTAGTACATTATTTATATTAATATTACGATTATGGGATCGAGCAAACGAAAACAAAAACTAAAATTACATAAAGAAATGATTGACAAATCAAAAAGAAATAAAAATTATATTCTGTAAAACTTAAGTGGGTATTACAAACAAACTGCTTACCGTATAAAATAATGATTCCTGCAAGATTGACCAGAAGATGACCTAAGGTCACGTTAAGCCGGCCTAAAGGCGATCTTGAGGCGACCTTGAGGCAACCTTAAGCTAACTTTAACTCGTCTAATTAACATTAACGCTTGGCAATGAGTTCCGAACCTAAAGAAGTTTACTTAAAAGCTATATATCACCAAAAAAGGATGACAATCTTAAACCGAAAACAACTAAAACTTTAAAAGTGTACTAAGTGCTTACAATTTAATCAATTTATTTGGGTAAGCCTGTAGAGAACTATTGTACTTATGGCAATGCAAGAGGGTTTACTCATTTTGCTGGCTTATTAAGTAATTAGCAAACTTTTGGCTAACGAGGGCAATTAACCAACGCTGCGATGCGATCAAGAAACGTTCTAAAGAGCAAAGAGTTGAATGCATTAAATGCCTTCTTTTCCTTTGCTTTACATTAATAAATTTCTCCTTTTTTTCCTTTCTTTGCTGGTCTGAGGCAATTAATACGCCCCGTTGCATTCTCCAACGGCAAATGCTGCTGGTCCTAAGGGCACCTCACCGACATACATACATGCCGCAGAGGCACCTTTTACAAAAAGGAGCTGCATTGAAAATTAATTGCGTCCTCCTTCCCACTTTCTGCACTCTGTATATCTCATATTCGTGTGTACCATTGGTAGAAGAGGGAACGTGCGTGAACAGCGACAGCAAGCTGCAAAGCGAGGTGGAGCCCAACCCTTCACACCACGGCTTTCACCTCAGGTCTCAGGGCAGTTGACGCGACAAGCCTCACCTCGCCTCACCTGGCTTCTCCTCGATTCGCTTCGCGGTTTGCCTTTTATGAAAAATTAATTTGCTTTTTGTGCCGCAATAATATTTTCCAGTTTTTCCACCATTCGTTGTGTTGGTGTGTGCTGCTCCCCTTGAATGTGCTGCCAATCAGAGCGTATGATTAATTTTTCGCTACCCTTGCCCCTTGCCTTGTACAAGGCTTGGGTAACCTTTCGCTGATCTGCGCTTTAAATGTTTATATATATGTGTGTGTGTGTGTGTTCCTTCTATATATTGTGTTGTATTTTTGAATTGAATGTCACAGTAATTAAAAAATGTTGCCTGCATGAAAGCAGTTTTTCAATTTAGCCTTGCCAGATTCATGTACCAGTGCACTTTCAAAATATTGCATGCTGAAGTTTGTTGAGTCAATTAAGGAACTGAGAAACGTAGTTTGAAATTAACTTGTTCTCGTTAATATTGATTTTCAAAGGAACATTTTGATTCTGATCAGTTTATAAAAAGGTTATTGAAATCTTCTTTTAGAAGATCTCCAAATGTGTTACAAAGAATTTTTCAATAAAGTCGCTAAAAATTAATGAAATTATCGAGACTTATTTAATATTGCTGACCTAGTTAACTAAAAACGAAAGCCTAATAAAAGCATTCTAAATTTCACCTTTTACTTTAACTGAGTAAGTTAACAGAACTTTTTTAAACTACTTATTATAATATGCCATATCTCATCACATATGAGTATTAGTTTTCTAGTACTGGTTATAGTGGGGCACTTTTTGTGGCTCATTGAATTCCTTCATTGTCGCTTTTACTTATATAAATCCTATCTAGCACATTTGGAAATCCCATAGCTTTAACTTTATGGCAGATTTTGAGTTTTGCACATTAAATGGCATAAAACTCCTCGCGCTCTGTTTGGTATGCTCAACAACAAGGACACTAACTTCGATTTCTGCCCGCACCACCAGAAACAGCAGAAGTAGCAACAACAGCAGCAGCAGCTTGAGCAACACTTCCTATGCCCAAAAAGGAAAAAAAGGGGGAAGAATGAAAGAACTGAAAAATGGGGAAACGAGAAGAAAGAAAATTTTGAATTGCCGGAGCACAGTTATTTGCACCACAACAAACAATGCCACAGCAGCAACACCAACAACAAGCATGGAAGGAAACTTGACAGTAAGTTCTTAGAAAAGTTTTTCTTCCATTTTATTTCTCTTACTTAGTTCTTGTGTGAATTTTCCGCGCTCACATTTCCACATTAGAGGAAGCGCCACAAAATTATGCAACACAATATGAAATGCATTTGAAAGACAAGTGAATCTTGTCAAGTGCCACAGTGGCAGCAGTGGCATCTAAAAGGACGAGGTAGTGGGAGGCACTGGAGACACAGGCAAATGCACTGCCAGCAGACACTTGAGTTGGCGCTTTAATCAAAAGTCAAATATTTCATGGCAAGGACAAAGACCGGACAGGATCTGGGGAGTGTAACAGCAGGCAGCTGCTGTCAGCATGCAAATGTTGCAGCAGCAGGGCAAAACTTTCACGCCGCCTACGAGAGGGCCACAAGGAGATCAGGCTCAGCCACTTTTTTTTGGTGCCCGCCCTTTTTAGAATGGGTATATGGATTACGTTGCACAACTTGCCCACTGAGTTTACCTTTAAAGCAAGCGAATTTAGTTAGATTCGCTATCGCAATAATCTATTCCACAGATTTTCTTTTTATTAATATATACAGCCCGTTCTTTGTGCCCGTTCTAGCCCTTTAAATCGATAACTATCGATTCTTGGATGAACCTTTCTTGATCAGAAATACGCAGTGAAATCACCACAGACAACTTTAATATATATTTGTAAGTTCTTTACAATCCGTGATAGGCCAAACAACAACAATAACAGAAAAAAGTCCATGAATCTTGATGGTAGTTGGTTTCAGATAAAGCTGGGATGCTATAATTATAAACTACAAGGGTATGCCTAAGTCGATGGATTAGAAGTTGCAACTCTTCTTTGATTTTCATTTTTGGATGACTCTTACTATGGTCGAAGTGGGTCGGGAGAAGTATGCGTCTGGCTGGCTGGCTGGCTGACTGGCTAGAGCTATATGGTTGTATGGCTGACTGGATGGTTTGACTGTGGCTGCTTTCATGGAAATTACATTTTTGCATTCCGCCTCCGTCGTCATCGTCGTCGTCGTCGTTGCTGCTGCTACTCAAGTAAATGCAAATATTTCTCATTTCTCTTACGAAAAATTGTCAAATGTATTCAAAAATGTGCGCCGCATGCCAAATTCATTTTGAATATTTATATATATACTTTTAGATACATATATAGAGAAAGATAAAATTGTATCTGGTCTCTAAACTCCGTAAAAATAATCTTTGTTAAGACATATTCAGCTGAAAGTCGGAATTGAGTTTAATTTCTAACCAACTTTTACTGTTTAATTTGGAATGGTTTAGAAACTGTCCTAAAAGATTAAAAAACAGATAGCAAACATATTGCCAAAGCCTTCCAAGAAACGCTGCGGTAAACATAGGTTTTTGGGTTAAATCAAAAATTAATTTCTTTTTTTTAAGGTTTTATTTGCGATTTAACAGTTGGAAAACTTAAAAATGAAAGCGTTACAAAAATTCAGAAATCATTATGCGTCATCATTCATATTATGTTTTGAATACATTTATGGACATCCTTAACATTTTAAATCTACTCGGTACGTAAGCTTAAAAGTCGACTTTTGAGTCATTTAGTTCTATAGCAAATCGAATGAGTGAGGGTTAACAGAATAAAAGATTCCAGACGTAGAAGTCATGTCGATAATAAGAGGTAGAAATAAGAGAGTAGAAACCTGAAGTACTCTAATGCTATGAAAAGTCAAAATACTATAAAGAGTCACTTCGCTTTGACTTCAGACTGTACTTATTCGAAACTACTCAGAAACTACTACTTATTGTACATACATATATAATCTACATATCTATATTTAGGTTTAGCCTGCAGTTGCTTAATAGAATGTTACAATTGACTTTCAATAAAGAATCAAACAGAAAACAGGAAAAGATTAACAAAATCTGGCTTTATTTAAGCCTTACACGAAATTCAAGGACTTGTTGTGCGAAGACTACAATAATTCTCGAAAAATATTCATATCTTTCACCTATTTTAATTATAATTCTTTATAAATACCAAAATTTAGTAATATATGCTTTTTGTGGACATTCTTCTCATTGACCACTAATATTAGGCTCCATTCATGGACAGAATAAATAATTAAATTTCAAATTCAACTAATTGCCCTAAAACCCAGCAGAGCCGCTAAAAACTAAGCTACAAAAATAGAATTTTTAATTAAAATGAAGCCAATTAAAAAATTTAATAATTTAATGGACAACACACAGAGCAAAGCGGACAAAATATTCTTTTTCATTTAAACCTTGCACTCCTCCCACCTCCCATCGCCTACTTCTCCACACGCCATGTCCAGGTAATGTGATACAATAAAATAAATGCTTTTTAAGTATTTTGTTGAAAGCCTTTTGTTTCTGTGTGTGTTTTTATACCCTTGCAGAGGGTATTATAAAATTGGTCAGATGTTTGTAACGCACAGAAGGAGACGTTTCCGACCCCATAAAGTATATATATTCTTGATCAGCATGAGAAGCTAAGTCGATATAGCCATGTCCGTCTGTCCGTCTGTCCGTCTGTCCGTCGGTGCGTACGCGTTTTACTCAGCCATCTTAAGAGCTATCGGGATGAAATTTTTTTTGGGAGCTTTTTTTTACCCGGGTGAGATAAAGTATGAAAATCTTTGGGATCGGACTACTATATCATATAGCTCTGGAACAAAAATTTTTGCAAAAATTGGAGTATCCCCATGAAATTTACCAATATAATAGAATTTGATATAAAATCTCAGATCCCAAAATTTGACCCTGATCGGATAAATAGAACACAAGTTACAGTCTATATAAATCGGTTCAATCGCTGCCGGCAGCTCTGCTTGCTGCCTACTACGTCATCATCAAATCAACAGAGCACATGCATACACACACAGACGCAACGCTACATAAACTGTATGTGTATGCGTGCGTTGCTTTGCTTAGGGAATGAGGGAAGAAGAAGAACAAATTGTACATAGTATGAAGAGTAAAATTGTTTTGTTTGTATATTAATGAATTGAGTTGCAGAAAACAAATTTTGAACATGTGAAATTATTATTGTCAAGGACTGCAAGGGTATATAAACTTCGGCATAGCCGAATTTAACTTCTTTGATATTTTTTTTAATATTTCGTTAGTGCAGAGGCATAATTATTATAATTAAAAACATACATAAAATGAAGGTACTCTTCCACAGAAATTAATGTCGTCTTTCATTGTACACTATTCGATTTTGGAAACATTTATGGGGTTTCCTCCTATCTTTAATCCTATCTTATATTTTTTAAGAATATTCGTTTTTATCACAGAAATAGACTGTATAAAATGACGACAGTTATATCCTTTTAAAGAGAAAGATTTAATAAGTATTATCAGTTACTAGATGAATAGTCCAAAGAACGTTAAATTAGGTTTAAAACTTTTAACCTTATACATTTGAAATATTATCATCTTTTGAATCAAAGTCAACGCTGAAGATTCTTAGGATTCTTATATCTTGTTATGTACCTAAGATTGATAGCTATTGAAGCATTTCTGGAAACAACTATTCCAAAAACTATAAAAAAATTTACCTATGGTCAATACATAAATTAAAATGGTAGATAAAGTAATAAAACAAAAGCAATTCAAAAAGTGTATTCAAAGCTTCGGCTCACTGTCGTTAGATTTTTTTGATCCCATTCATTTTTTTTCTCTGGTTGGTTTTGTTGACAAAGTCTTTAGAGCAATCTGCGGCGGATTTGGATATTTAATTCGGTTTATTTTTCAAATCGAAAAACTTTTTCAAGTTAAGCTTTTTCACATTCAATGTTGTGATTAATTTGAAAACTCAATTTATGATTATTTCCACACAATTGAATCAACGTAATTGATTTTCCCATGTCAATCCAAGCGAGTGTCATTCAACTGGCTGCAAATAACAACAAAATGCATATAAATAATTTACTGACAGTTTCACATACATACAAACATACATCCTTCCTATACATACATACATATACATTCCTTTTGTGATTGCATTTTCATTTCTTTTCAATTCATTGGCAAAAAAAAAATAACACACACACAAAAAAGAAAAATGAAAAAAAGGATAATAAACAGTCACCCCATGCCATCATCTTTCAATGTGGTTAATTGTGAAGAGGCAACATTACTAACTGATTAAAAATGAATGCAAAATGTATGCGTAATTAAATAAATTAATTAAGCACCAGCAGACGGCCCAAATGGACGCCCGACAGATGACCGAGTGGGCCAGCAATTGGGAACCAGCAACTGACACAACAAATTGAAATTGTTTTGCCAATAATTGTGCAGTTTATTTTACAATTTTCGCCATTCAACTGCAAATTAAATGCACAAAACGAACCTTTGTCCGTTCGAGACCCCACAGTGTCAAAATGGTTGGCATTTGAACCTTTTGTTGTTGAATGTTGAACAAACGTCCAAATGTCCACAAAGAGGAAAAAGGTTGGGTTACTTACTTTTTTTGCTCTGCTAATATTTTTTTATACTTTGATTTTTATTAGTTTTAATGAAATATGTAGGTATATAAACCGTTAAATTATTTAGTCATGTTCCAGCTTTCGAGCAGGTCCTTTTTTTTATTTGAAACTTATTCTTCGTTTCTGTTTTGTTTGGTGTGAGTTTTTTTGACATTAACTATGAATTTAAATTCCTTCTAAAGTAAATTACAAAAATTAGTACATTTAGGTTTATAGTCCTTTTAGACATCCACCACATCAATCATTCAAAATTTTAAAATAGCAAACCTGATTTTAAAATGTTACTCCTTATATCCAACAAACTGTATAAAGTCTTAGGACTTTAGTAACCATCAGCAAACATTTGTAACATGTAACGACCAAAATAGATGAACTCAAATTTTGACTCAACTTATAGAGAGACTTTAATGGACTTTAATAAAAGTTAATGTAAATAGACTAATTTCAAAAGTAAGTTAAGAAACAAATAAACAAACAAGCTCCAAACAAAGAAAAATTACAATCATGATTAGACACTTTTTCTGAAGCGAATCTAATATCGAGGTCCAAAAAGAGGGAATAGTTCTAACATACTATTAAATATGTCAAATTTCTAGGCAAAATAAAGGATTGGGCTAGAATAATTGCTTCAGAAGTTTAAGATCGGGTTTTTTAGGAGTTTGCTAGGAACACGACACAAATCCTTAAGTAGGTTTTTAACATTATTGGGTATTAGGAAACTGGCAGATTTGTGACTGATCTACAAGTCCAGTCGGCTGACCTTAGAGTACTACATTGAGACTTCCGATGTAAGTATTGACTTAATATTCAGTAAAGATACTTCTTTCAGGATGAAGCAAGGCTCTCATGTGTTATTTATGAGTTCTGGTATTGAGTGTTAATATTTTTAGACATTTCTAAAGGCTTCTCCTTCTCTTCATTCTTAGAGCTTATCAAATCATAAAAATTTTAACATCTTTCTTTAAAGGTAATATCAAAATCTTAGTCGAGGATTAATAAATTAGAATCATGTGATTTCGAGGATTTCATATTGGTAATTAATAATTTACATACTTTGCATTCACACATACATATCAATATCTAGATTTAGGGTTGGTTTTTTTTAAATTTATTTAAGTAAACCACTTTTCAAACGAGTGTACAATTTGAATTAAATAAGTTAACAACAATAATGTAAAAGAAACCTAGGCAAAGAACTCACAAAATTTATGATATATGTGTACGAAAAGCTGCCAAATTGCAATTTTCAATTTACCTTATTTATGGATACATATGTAGTGCATTTTATTTATTATATTTTTGTCTCCATACAATTTAGATTTATGAGCCCACAAACAAAATCGGCTACACTACCAATATAAAATATTTACACTTGTTGTCTGCCGCAAGACCCCTGCCCTAACATGCCCCAAGTACCCCATGTGGTAGGAACTCTTTGCCAATTCAATTGAATGCATATTTCTCATCTTATTGTAAGTTATGATTTCTGCACTCTAGCCAACAATCGATTTATAATAAATAGTTATTGTTTTTTTGCGGTATATTTAGCAATTAGAGTATCCTTCAACTCTAATGCATTCAGATCCAAGTCTTATACGGAGCAAACCCTTGTTCAGCTTCGCCCACTTTTATCATCCACACGGCGACAAAGTTTGTAGCTTTGCTTGGCTCTGTTAAGAGTGCACTGTGGTGAGTTCAAATTGCCATGTTAACAGTTCTGAATGTTAAAGAGAAGTCTGTTAAGCGAAACTGACAACAGTCTGTGAGGTCCGTAAAAGGAAATTATTACTCATAACATGTATAAAGTCAAAATTGCATCTTTATTAAAACAGTTACACTTTCCAACAAAATAAAGATTTACTTATAAATAACAATTATAATTCTTCAATAGAGATTAGAAAGTTTGTTAAATCCCAAAATTAAAAAATTTGCTTGGCTGCCCCAAAAAGTAGGCAACAATTTCCTTAGCATGCATGATAAATTTTCCGTTTGCAAATTCCTTTAGCCAAACAACTTCAAATCTAATCAAAATCTGTGGTATATTTACCACAATATAAATGATTGACACTCACACACACTCACAGATACACACACAAGGAGACAACAACTGTCAATCAATATGAATAAAGCGAGACATTTTTATTTGCCCAACTCTCCAATGGATACATATACAGAGAGCTCTGGCTCAATCTAACCAGCTTTAACTTCATCTTCTATTCCATGACTAGGCCTCATCAAATTGGATTGACATGTGTGTGCGTCTGTGTGTGAGTATGTTTGTGTGTGTGACTCAGTTTGCATTTTGCAAAGGCAAAGTCAAGTCAGGCAATGTCCTGCCAGCCTGCCTGCTGCCAAAATGAGCAAATTTTAAGATAGAGATAGATAGGAGGACACCAGAATGGAGTAAAGCTGTGGGGATGTGGTTACACTTGTGTGTGTCCATGTGAATGAATCATGTAACCGTAGCTTTAACTTGCCATGTGAACGAACTCTGGCCGCAATAAATTTCCAATTGAAACGAAAACTAAGAGGAGAGATATCTACACCGTACCGCTACTTGCATTCGCTCTGTCCTCTTACTTTTCTCCCACTGCACTTAAGTTGATTTCTCTTCCTCTTATAGAGTCAACACAATCAAATCTCAGTGTATGCGTATGTGTGCTTATACACATACATACATAAGTATGTACGTGTGTGTGACTCTCTGGCGATTGTAAGTTCGATTGCAGTGCGTTTATTTGCAATGACTTTCCCACTGCAAAAGTCAATTGACTCAATAAATTATTTTTAAAGCAATCAATGCTACGGTTCTGCGACAAAGTTTTTTATTTCCTCTTTTTTTTTGTTTGCCGAATTTTATGTCTCTTGAGAATTTTATAGACATTTGCATGGAGGCTGAATAAGTGACTCAGAGAGTGAGTGAATCAGTAAGTGCACACACAAAAAACCTACAGTCCAATATTATCATTCGAAGGGAGAAAAGAGTAACTAACCAATTTATTACCCTGCTTCGAGAAAAGTTGTCTTTGTAAAAGTAAAAAGTAGGCTCGGTCCTTTTCATGTAAACTGTGTAAAAAACAGTCAATTTGTGCCAGCATTTTAAATTTAATGTTTTAAACGTAATGTTTGATAACCAACATATTACTTTTTAGAAATTCAAAGTTTTGGTATTTTTTAGTAAAAATATGCAGCCACACTTTTATAAGCTTTGCATAATCTCATGATATTACCTTGATTATTGTCCATTGTCCATTGTATTCAAACTTTATCATTCATCCAATTAGTTATTTCTTTATACTTTACCATAAATTAAAAAGAAGCTGCTGCAATTGGCGTACTTTTTATTTTATTAGAAGTAAGTTTTTCTTATTTTATGTGTAAAATTTTGTTGTATACTGCAGCCGCACTTATGTATGTATTAACAAACTACAATTTTGAATTATATGCAAACAAAAACAGATAAAGTTTTGAGCAGCAAAGTCAAATATGCAATTTAAATCGAATTTTCAAACTAAATTTCGTTTAATTTGAAAATTCCCCAAAAAGCAAATCAAATCTAATTTATTCCCCCACTTGAGTAGATCTGCTTCAGTTACGGCAAATCAAAAGGAATTATTCATTGACAAATTAATTTCAAATGTGGCCCAAAGTCAAAATGCATTTTGCAGCAAACTTATCGGCATGTCCTTTTGTTCAAAGACACTTTCAATTAATGTTGACAACTAACGAGAGGGCCATATGTTATGTAGCCATAGAGATAGAGATAAAGATGGGTAGAATGAGAAGACAATGATGAAATGCTAGGCAAGCCACAGAATTCATATTAATTGTCATCTATAATATATGAAAATAGCGGGTTCTTGTATGTATATACAAATGAATGGTTTTATATGTATGTAGGTAGATAAGCAATTCGAAGTATTTCCAATTATCAAATGTGGGCGTGTGCGAGAATCGGTCAAATGCGTGTGTGTCAGTGTGTTGGTCAAAGTGAAATTAGCCAAATTATTGGAGTAAACAGGATGCACAGGAGAGTCGACAAGTCATCGTCTTGTTTGCGCTTAAAATTTAATTTCATGCACAATTGAGTTCATGCATAATTTTGGTATCGGGGTGATAAATTATTGCTATTATTCCACTCACACACACACACATATATACACAGTCCTGCCTGGAGACTGACCACAGCAAAAGGTGTGTGAAAGGGAGGCAAGACTACAGTGAAAATAATGACCCTTCCTCAACTGCATCGTCGTTGCGTTGCGTTCTGTTGCGTTCATTAATTCGCTGCCATAAAGCAGACCGAGGGCATATTTTTGCTTTGCTTCCATTTGCATACATCCCGGTCTCGGCCTGGCCAGAACTCCCTGGCACTGGTTCTAGCACCTGTTACCCAGTAACAACAGGAACAGCAACAGCAACAGCAACAACGACGACGACGACGACGCCTACAACACATGTCTGCTCATAATTAATGTGTAAATTGTAAAGCTGCGCTTTGCCCGTTTCCTTCTACCTGTATGGTGGAGTTGGAACTGAAACTGAAGCTATAGCAGGCCACACAACAAGCCTAGTTAATACGAAAACAACAACAACAACAGCAACAACAACATCAATAAAGAACTATGGCTCCCTTCCTGGTGTTCTTGTGCCCTTTACATGCAGGGCAAATGCGTTTTGACGTTGCACAAAACTTAATTGCATTTAGTTCCATCCTTCCACCTGATGGTGCGCCCAAAGTAAAACGATGCCATTTTATTTATGCCCCATCTAAATTGTTTTCAATTTTGTTAGGCACTAGATTCGATCAGCATTTGACCATACATCTTTCCTCCCCTTCAACATGCTTGGGACCAAAGGGGTCTTATTTGCATATTTCATGTTAATAGTATGATTATTACCTTGATTATCATAACAAGTGAAAGTTCGATTAGATATACTTAAAGTTAAGATATTTATGCTAGTGAATGGAACTGCCATGAGTTTCAATTTTAAAATCAAATCAAATTTTTATAAATCAGTTATAATAATTATTTATGACTCGCGAAAATGTAATGGTATCAACTTAAGATTCAAAGTTGGGTCGAACCATTTTTATGCTACATCTTTGTTTACTTTCATTACACCTTAAGAACTTAACTTTATAAATCGAACTGTTATTAATTAATTCGTTCATCAAAAAATATTTCACATTTTCATATTTGCTTTTGTAATGATATGACAATGTCTTATAAATCGATGACACAGGTTCGCAAGTACGAATAATTGTCACGTTCCATTTGAAGTCGATGGTGCAAGGGAGAGGGAATGACAGTAGGAAGGCGTGCCTTTTTTCTGCACTCTTTCAATCACAGTCTCTTGTTGGCACCTGTTTGCATGACGAAATCAACGTAAAATACATTGAGAGAAACGTATTTGTAACTCTGGTTGACTGATTTCCATTAACAATGTTCAAAACCACAAATTCCCTTATCAATAGACAGCCACATTCTATGCTTTGAAAACTCGAACTTTGAAGTTATTTTTGGGACTACAACAACGAAAGCAAAATACAAATCTACAATATGATCACATCTTGATGCAATCCGTACGATTATCTAAACGCCTTGGAGGATTATAGCTGATTAAGACATTTAATTCGTTGGTCCAGCCTCTACATATACATAATTATAGGAAAAGAATCAAGACACCTTAATGTGCTTTATTACTTATAAAACCAATGGATACATCTTTCAACACTTGCCTGTGACTCACTTGCTCAGTAGTCCCACAGACTCATTTTTTCATTCCGAACTGACATTATGGTATTCTGAGGTCCCTAAACCATTCTTATTGGAAAAGTGAATCAGTCATATAGCAAGTGAGTGAACAAGTGAGTCATTAGGGTAAAAAATTAAAAGTAGTTTACTCACTAACCCGACACTAGTGTCTGCCTGCACGAAACTAAAAATGTAATAGATATATTTATTTATTGAACTAAAAAGAGCCTCAAACAGATTTAACTGACGAGTGATTGTATATCTTTATTTTTGTTCTTAATCGAAGTTTTTATTCCTTTTACTATGCTCTATGAGTGAATGGAGAATTATTGAATTGTAGCCGACCTTATCGTGACATAAGGTTAGCCTTCACTCCCCTTACTATTAACTTTAAGTTCCAGTTAAGTCTTTTGAGTCTTCCGTGTACATATGTTTGTGTCCATTCGCTCTTGGGCTTTATGTCATGGCTCACTCTAGTCTTGTTACCTTGCCTGGGATTCTTTACAAACATCGCCTGCCATTAGTGAGATTAAAACTATGACCAAAGAGGCAACACTGTCGCAGTACTTGCTATTTGGCTTTGTTTCATTTTGAAACAATGGGGCGTATCTGCTTCATAATGACGCAATGCGCACACATTGTCCTTAGTCCAGGACACAATAGTGTCTCCTTCAGCAAATGCATTGCCATGCATTCTGAAAAAGATTTATGTTCGTATGTATGTGTGTTATCTATGCCATAAAACAAAACAAAATAACCAAACACAAACAAAAAAAAACGACAGGGAAAAAATAGTTGACACAAATTCAACAAAGTCAATTCAATTTGTTTCCATATTGTATTGTTGGACGCATGACAATGGGTGCGCTTACTCTGTAATTGACAGTGGAAATGTAATATTTTATTTGATAAACTAGACAAAAAGCTTTGCCATGAATTGTTTTATAATAACCATTTGTGGCTGCCCTTTGAATATAAGAACAATCCATCTTGAAATCCCAATCGATGCCAACATGAAACATTACAATTCGATTATTTTACTGCTTCTATTTACCATTCAAAAGTTTTCTTTAAATTTGGTACAAGAAAGAGAAAAGTCCGTTGACAATGTCTAAGTATCTTTGCAGTCCTGGACCATCAAATGCTTTAATTACAATTACCTACTTTGCTTTCTAATGTCTTATTAAGAGTTTCAAGGTCTTTCAAACTCGCTATTTCTTAGAGAATAGTATAATTTTTTGTTTGGTATAAATGTATTACAATCTCTGACTAAACTCATATTCAAACCTCACATTCAAGCTGACAATTTTTTAGGTTTTCATACATAAATATTTGTCTTTTGATTTGTTTGCTATTTTTGGCAGATTCCTTTTTATATATAAAGCAACATGTTTAGTATAATTTGTTTATTATATCCTTGCAGAGCGTATTAAAAAATAGTTAAGATGTTTCAACTTCACGCCTTTGATTTAATGGATTAAAACTTGATAAATATGATTTTCATAGTACATATTTAAAATAAATTTGACAACTTGTTGATTGATCCACTTTAACACTTTGGTTGCCACAAAATTCAGCGATCGAAAGACATAATTTACGGAGACATATCCATCTGTATATATAGAAAAGTCTTCTTAAAGTAGGCTTAGTAGAAAAATTCGTATAATATAAAAAAATAATAAAATTCAAAAGAATATTTGAACAACAAGACTTACTCAAGGTAAATTATTAAAGAAACTAACGATTTTAAAATGTCACACACTTACGGGTATAAGGAAGTCCTTCGGCGCAGCCAAAGTTAAGTAGCCTCTTTCTTGTTATATCCTTGCAGAGGGTATTATTAAATATGTCGTTTTGGAACCCATGAAAAACTGAGTCGTTATAGCCGATATGTCCGGATTGAACCACTATATCAATTAGTGCTATACGAAAAAAAGGTTAGGGAGTCGAAGTTTTATTGAAATATATTATATTCCCAAATATCAACATGTTTGGATATACATATAGGACAAGAGTTATAGTTCATACTCTGCCGACAGCGGGGTACTATGACACCGAATGAAACATTTCCGACACCATAATAATATAACAGAACATGGAACTTGCCAAGTTTTCACCGATTTTCAAAAGTGGTTTCTCTATTTAGTTTAAATATGCCAAGTGAATTATTAAATTATCTTTTCAAGAGAAACAAAAACCTCTAAAGGCAAAGTGTTCCAAAAATTCTGAATATTATATGGCTCGCATTAGTAATAACTAATTGTAATTTTTTGATGAAATCGTGTCTTAATTTTCAAGTTACAAATTTCTTTTCATATGCATTGAAATCTAGTTTTTTCTAAATATGCAAAAATTAAATAAAACTTTTGAAAATCGGCAAAAACACAAAGACTGAAAAAGGACGGACAAAATTCAACAAAACTATTATTTTTCGTGTATCTAAAATTTGCCCTAATTTAGCACACGAGAATAAATATTTTGAAAACAATTAAGATTTAATGGATATGCTTGTTCGATGAGAGAAATTCCTCATTATGATGAATATTTTACCTAAGATTCCTTCTATCTGAACGTATACCAATCAGACATTAAAGAAATTTACTGTATATGAAAATTCAAAGTTATAGACACTGTTCTGGTTGGAAAACATTTTGGCACATCAAGTTTATAATATTCAACTGTGAAATTAATTTCATCTTTGAAGTCTTCGGTGTGCGCGGCAGTGCGTCTATCCTTAAAATGATGAAACTTTTCAAGTAAAATATGTGTATAATATGTGTGATGGTGTGTGTGTGTGTGTGTGTGGTTGAGTGTGTGGGTAGGTAGGGAGTTGGGAGTTGGGGTGGTAAGGTGTTGTAGGAGAAACTTTGGCATCTCTCTAATTAAATTGAATGTTCACCTCTTTTGGTTAGAGCAAAAAACTTGGCCTTTATTGTGGTAACTTGTACTTGTTGTTGTTGTTGTTTGAGTAAATAGGAGAAATGACTTTGTTGTGGTTTCTCGTTAATTTTTTTTCTCTGCACTTCTTTTTCTTTCTTCTCTGATGTGCAATTGACATTTAAGCGAAAAATATTTCACAATTTGTCAAGGAAAATCTTTTTCGGCCCTTTTTTTGCGCCTTTCCTTTAAGTACAATCAAATTGGCTCTCATATCTCATGAAACGCAAAGCGAATAGTAAAAGAGAACGAGTAAGTAAAAACCGAATAGAAAAGGAGCTCAGGAGAGGTTTCGAGGCAGAGAATAGAAGAAAGAGAGGAAAGAAACACAGAGAGATTGAATAAAATTGGTTGGCATTGTGCATTCTGTTTGCTTGGCAATATTATGGATGGATCCCTGGGATTCTGGTCCCAACAGTTTTATTAAATTCTTACAAAGGCTTCTTTGCTGCTTCCAAGACCAAGTACAGCAAAAAAAAAGGCAATAAAAATCATTTAACAAAGTCAAACAACAATAAAAAATTAAACTTTGCCGTCAACACACACACAAACACTGAAAGAGAGTGGGTGAGCCAAGTCAAGCGCCAAACCAAGCGGAAAAAGACGTCGAAAAGCGTCCAAAAGCGAAAAGTACATAACAAAAGAAATGAAAGAAATTAAATAATAAATATAAATAAATGCGAAAAAGTTTTGTCGAAATTAATTTTCCAAAATCTGCACTGCAACAAAACTTGCCATATGTGAGTGAAAAGGGGCCCGCTCCACCCAGGAGTTATTATGTCATGACTGGGCCCGGGGGAGGTGGCAGTGGGCCGAGCATCAAAACGGCATCATCATAAATCAATCCATTTGATGAATCTTAGAATTGTCAGCGACATGCCGAGGGTTGGAATCTGTGGCCAGGACAAAATTTAATTACACTTAAGCATTTGGTTTTTGCCAAAGGCTAAAGCCACATGATTTTTCTTTCGATTTCTGTTGCGATTCCAATAATGCTAAGTGCTCGGCGTGGCTCTTGAATGACTTGCCACAAAAGGACCAGAAAGGTAGACGAAAGGATCAGGGTAAGGACATTACATTGATAAGATTTCATTTACTTGATTCTCCACTGTTGAATTGTACTCGTCACTGTTCAGTTCAGACAATGACAAAGCTAATACCCAGCAAAACCATCTTCAAAGAGTTTGACAAATCGAAGCGCAACTGAAATTATTAACGAGAAATGGGCTAAAAATAAATATTTAGTATTGCATATGTGTATTCGAGAAAATCTGAGACTCTTATCAGTGTGGAATAAGGTGTTTCCAAAAAGAATGGTCTATTTTAAAGTTCATTTCACTTATGACAAAAAGTCGTGAAGAAATAGACTTAAATATTTCGTTGAATCGAACAGAACTTAACTTAGAGAAATGATAATTATCTAAACTTTGTGATTTTATAATAAAAGCAATCGCCATTTCAATTCCCCAGATATTATACTTAATAGTACGATTCAAAATACAATTTCCGAGTAATTTAACTTTGTAACAATTTTATGTAAACAACATAGTTTGTGATTCTAAAGTCTTTTCTAGGCGTTTCCATTTGCCTAAATTATCACACTAGTTAATATTATTTTTATTTTTCATCCTAGATTGTTGCGATAAAGAATTCAAGGCGCTACCGGTACCAGAGACCAAGTTCTATCTCCTTAAAGTACACAATGATTTTGTGTATCTGTGACTATTTCAAATGCTGCCACTTTTACGTTCTTCCACTGCCTGAACCTGGAAGGACTGCAATAAGAAGTGGAAAATGTGATTTGAAGCCTTCTGGAAAATACAAACGGCGACTAAAGCTTCAAGTGGATGCCATCTCAGGAAACTATATGCTTAAGGAGTTGCAGCAGCAAAGGGTTTTGTTGAAAAGATTAATATTGGATTATGGCATCGAAGTCATATGGTTGGAATTGCATCCACCAGCAAAGCTGTCCATTGATTATAAGTGGGCTCAAATGCTAGCCCACACTATTTGGCAACACATTGAGGTGGAGCGTATGATGTCCTGGCTTTCCACACTAGGCGGTGGTTATTCAGCTTTGGGTGAGCAGTTCGAAAAATGTGCTGAAAATGCTGGCAAAATATCGCAGAGGCAGCTCCTTTTCTTCAAGCGCGTTGCAGACTCTTTTTACAGCATTTCCCTTATCCAGCGCGGAAAATTGCGTCATGCCAAGCATCTGATACGCCACCAATACGAGTTTGCCAAGACCTGTCGGGAAACCGATCGACGCTTGTTACGGATGTGTCGTGGTATTTGGTTGCGTCTTCAATTCGAATACCACAAGAGATACTCGAATCAACTGGCTAATAAAAAGGTTATTTCCTTAGTTTTATATAAAAATGCTGATCATGCCTTATGTGATGACTGCACAAACTTAACTTGATCACGACCTCAAAGCTGGATCTACAAGTGTAATTGCAATAAAGTTACAATCCTTGTTATAAGACACGAATAAATCACGTTGACAACACACACACACATCCCCTAACCTTAAGTACATTGTGGCCCATTTCAACCCACACTATCCACTTGTTCCATTATTGACTTCCTATACCTGTAGTAAGCACTTCAACGCTTTACCCACTACTAACTTCCTATCACCGTTTCTGCTGACCTCAACGGAAGAGCGACCTGCTCTCAATATCGACCGCAGTACGATCAATAGACATTGATTAGGCTTCTTGAGGTATATCAAAGATAGTCTCAGTCTGTCCTATTAATAAACAAATTATAACGTTAAATCGAAAGTTTTGTGAAATTAGTTTAATGGTAAACTAGTAGTTAAAGGAAGAGTATTGTATGTCATCTTTCATCTGAATCCCAAAGATCATGGTAAGGCCACATTCCGACATGGAGACTCGTAACTGACACCCGAGTAGGGACTAATTTTAAGACTCTTAGTTGTATAGAAATATATTAGTAAATAATGGATTCATTTGTCGTGTTTGAAGTCACTGATGAATCCACGGATAGGACCATAATATACTTTTAATTTTCTCAGCAATTGAGGTCAGTAAATTCGTAGGACCTAACAAAGGGTAGGAGTAGCAACTACATTGCCCTTCCGCTTATACTCGTATACTTTATAATAATAAGCAATATGTTCTCCCATAGATTTCTCAAACAATTTGGTTTTCAAAGTAGATTTGGGGAGTCACAGTAAAAAGACAAATTATTTTTTCTTAATTTAAAAAATAAAATTTTTGTATACCTTCAAAAATTGTTCGAATATAGCTAGGTTGGTCGATTTAAGAATCATGTCGTCGAATAATCCTTCAAAAATAAGTTCTAACCTTTTTTTCACCATATTTTTTTTTCCACATGCATTTAGCATATTCAGTGGCAAGGAAATTCAATTTCTTCATCAGTGGGTGGGCTGTGCCCCGCCTACTGCTTTGGCAAGTCACATGAACTACTATACATATATGTAATTTTTTGTATTTTTTTGCTTTCCTCTCCATTTGATGGAAATATGTAAAATGCAAACGAATTTTTTAGCACGCACACGAGTGGTTTTCATTTTTTCTTCGTATTTTTTTTTCCTTTTTTGGCGCTGCTGCTCCAATTACATTTTAAAGGAAGTAAATACTTTGAGACCACCGAAAAAAAGCAAAAAAAAAAAAAAACAAAATAAAAAAATAGAAAGCAGCCACTCAGTATGGGGGTAAGTCCTAAGTTTGTCATGCGAAAATCATACAAAACTTGGTTTTCGTGTGCGCTCCACGAAAGTAATTGAGGCGGAAATCCCTAATTGGCACCTTCAAGTCAGTGAGATGATGGCGACGATGAGGGAAAATGGCAATGGCAAAGGCAAAGGCACAGGCACGGAAAAAAATTAAACGAGAAATCAACGAGAAGATGCGAAACTTGCCGGGGCCAGAACCAGGGCACACGTAGTCTTCATGCAAATGGGAAAACTTTGCTCATCAGCGCACACAAATTGAGTGAAATTATCAGTTCAAGTGAAATTTACACTTGACTGTTGCCTGCTTTCTCCTCTAGTAATTTAGATGAAAAATGTATTTTCTCTTTCCACTTTGTCATCTTCCTCATAAATCCAATTAAACACAACCAACATATGTGACATGCGGTGTGCAAAAGCACTTTCTCATACCTGTAATCTTTAATAGGCAGTTCAAATATTCAAAAGTGGTCAAAAGACTGAAGCTCAAGATTTATAAACTCACTCCCTCAGAAGTGATTTTCGGATTTATTATTTGTATCGATGAAAATGAACTCTAGGATTAAATGTTTGAAACTTTTTTGCTCCTTATGTGTGTAGCAACTATAATATTTGAATATTTATTCAAGGCAAAAAATTTAATGGAGAAATAGATAAGTTGCTACTCTTATCCCAAAAGAGAACACAAGACGTCTCACTCCAAAAGCAGTGAAACATCTGTCTTTCTTGGGCAAATCATTCCTTATCATTCCATATCCGAGAACTTCGCCACTTTCTCTTCATTCTCATCAGTTCAAGCAAACAGTAGTTATGTTTAATTCGACATCAATCGAAATAGGATCGACCTGTATCGATTTGAAGTGGTTTCATTTTGAAACCGCATAATTCGACGACAAATTTGGGATTAGAATTGCTGTGCGACTTATATTTTTGTGTGAATTTTATCGAAATAATGGTAATGATAAAAGATGTTTAGGCCATTGTTTAAGCCAACAAATATTTGTGTCCTGTGATCTAAGCTAGATAAGCTTTTAAAATTTTCTCTATACTTCGACTTGTTTGGATTCATAAAAATTAATAAGATATAAAGATAATAAGATATAAATATAAAATCCATACCAATATAACAATGCTAGTACCTCATATACCCAACAGAAATTAAGTTTTTTGTGTTTGTACTTGAATAAAAATTGTACTGTTAGATAAGCAGATACTTACTATTCATTAGTTATGCTCTTTAAAGTGTATTAAACTAAAAACACAAATGTGTTTTGTGGTGGATGGGCCTGCAAAGGGGAAGAATCACAGTTCATTATTACTAACTATAGACTGCTGTTTGTGGTAAGTAGAATCAAACTGAATCCAGTTACTTCAATCCTTCACCGCCTTAACATATCCCCTCACCCTACACTTGTGCTCGCAAGGCTATATAAATTCGTAATTGCATGAAACAGAACTCATTGATCAACTTGGAAGCGTGTGTGTATGTGTGTGTGAGTGAGTGTGTTTGTGTGCGCGCTGAGGCACAAAAGACCAAGAAAATGAGCCATAGTCATGATGAACAACACATACCCAACACATGAATCAGAATGGATGAACAACGAGGAGGAGAGCTGAATGTAAAGGAGGCGGAGACTCATCAACTAAATGCAAAGTTCCTTCAATGATGCTCAGCAAGTGTAGTGCTGTAGTACAAGAATAATTGACGACTACTATGGATAATGAGGGAAACCCTTTTTCCAGCACAGAAACAAGGCAAAGGATTATCAACTTGGACAAGTGATGCCAAAAATATATGAACGTAGTGAAGCAAATGGTATTATTATCATAAAAAAGTATGAAGTTTTTATATAATTTTTTACTTAATGCTTAATTTAAAATTATACAATTCTTAGACTTAAATTCTAAAGAAATGGAAATCCCATTCACAAGAGATGACAAACTTATGCAATAGATAATAAATGGGTATAATTATTATGGAAATGTTAACTTTAGATAACAACCTGAAAAGGATAATAAATTTTATGGATTTGGATTATGGTTAAATTCCATGAAAAAGAATTTCAAAAGCTGGTTATAAAATCATTGAAACTATATGTATTTCTGACTTTATGGAAAAACTATCATCTTATTAGAATCAAAATTTGTTTATCATATATTTTTGAAATTTTGTAGTATATTAAATTTGCCTCTTAATATCATTCATTTGTATGGATGGATTAAATGGTTTGTTTTTATTTTATTAAGTTTTACCTTTAATTCTTAACTTGGATTATACTTTTTTACTTAAGGTCACTCATTAAGTCCTTAACCAAATCAAAGTTAACAGTAGCCAAAGTGGATATGTACTTTAGGGTGACAAAATCTTTAGGTTATCCAAAAACAATTTGTTCCTTTAATAGAATATAAAAAAACTCAAGATGGTCTGTCATTTACTAAATTTTAGTTTTATTTTAAAGTGTTCTGTCACACTATGCGTATACGTTATTTTTGATGAAAGAATGTTTTTCAAATTACTTTTTCGGAATTTTTAAAAAAAAACTGCTCCGACTTATTTGAAACTGAAATGGAAATCATTTCAGTGATTACTTGTTCATCTCTAATCCAGACACTGCTCACATATCTCCAGCAGATGCAATGCAACAGCATCAACAGGACCAGCATCAGCAACAGCCAGGCAAAAAGGCAAGCAGGCAGGCAGTCCTGAGTCCTGGCAGCATTATAATCCTGCGGAAACACTTGAAAATGATGGATGAAAATTATCGTTTTCTGCAACGCATGCAAATGCGCAAAATTACTTTCACATGATTAATGCTTTGCTTACTACAACTTTCTCCTTCCACATTGCTACCTCGCCATGGGCAACCGCAGCGACCAACTGAAGAAAGCCTCCGTACGCCACCCTCACTTGCCATTGCTTCCCTCTACTTATATTGTAATTCCATAATTAATCCATTACCACCTACCAAAAAAAAAAAAAAAAAAAAAAAACAAAAATTAGAGCAAAGAGGCAGATGAGACAGTTGCTGAACTTCATTTGAAATTCATATTTTAAATATTCGTCAGTCAATTAGAGAGCAAAGGACTCGACACCGAAATTTGCATTCAACCGTAAAATTATCAAATTAATATTCCGCCCTAGAGTATTTCAACGAATCGAAATAATGAAGAATGAGAGTATAAACGAGAGAAAGAGGGAGAGAGCAGGTGAAGTGGGGGGAACGAAGAAAAGATGGCTGGGGGGCGGACAGCCATTTTGTCCCTGTCGTGGGCAATAAACTGTCAAGAAGTTTTGTCAGTGCCAACATTTCGGCAAGTTGTCAAGGCAAATACAGAAAACTTGGTCGGTCTTTCGGTCCATCACAATGCCAATTTGATGAGAGACATTTAAATATGCAGAGATAGTGATAAAATGTGGAAGGCCATGAATGGAAATGGTGCCTGGGGCGAGCTGATAGAAAGGTGTGCACAGCAAAAATATCTAATTGGGTACCCAAAAGTTTGCTCATAAAAATCCTAAATGTGAATTAGTACTAAGCTAGAATTTAATTTCAAAAGTATTTCCAAAGAAATAAGTCGGCTTAATTAATGAGGAATATAACAATTGGCTATATGAGTGTCTCCTCACTTGCAGATGGTCAACTGATTAACAAAGACTTTTTAGCCAACCTAGAGCCTAAGCCAACTATGAACTACAAAATTCTTAGTTATTTCAGATACCAATTGTAGCTATGCACTTGGATGTGCATATGTTGCTGTGTCTTTGGCCTCTGCTCCTGTCTTTTGATTCTCCCTCCGAAATCCACTTAGTTTTTGTGTGTAAATTGTGACAACTTTAACTTATTTATTTAAATGAAAGTGCCTATTATTTATAAATAAATAAATACGCTTTAAATTAAAGAAATAACTAAAGTCTTTGATTGAACACAGGTAAAAACATCCTTTTTTACAAGCTTAGTAGATTTTGAACTGAAAAGTCAAACCACTAACCATAGAACACATAGATGGGACAAACTCATGTTTTTTTGATTGCAAACGCTAGCCTAGTCATGGAACCCCAGAGAACTTCGGGAAAACCCGAACATTCGTACTCTCAATGAGAGCGTAAAGTGGGGAGAGGGCCAAGCAGCTACGAAAATAATTTCGTTCTGTCTATGTATGTGTACACTCGTCGGTACATGCTCAGGCTTCGTAGTGTGTGTGTGACGTGAAGTTGTACAACATCGCATTTCAATAGCTCGCTCGACCAAAATGTTTAATTTTCGACAAAACAGCGACAATGCGAATAGGATATGCCCCTGTCGAAAGAATATCAAGAAATATTGGCCTCAGCTTCGTACGTATCCCGGTGGCTGTGCCGATAAAGTGCTCGCTTGGCGATCGGAATGTCCCTGGTTCGAATCCCAACTCGTACTCGTTAAAAAGGTTTTTCTTTGCCTATTTTTTTTATTTTGTTTCTTTTTGGTTTGTTTTTTTTTTTTAATATTTTTTGTTTATTTTTTTCGTTATGTTTTTTGTTTGTGGGCCCTCTCCCCACTTTACGCTCTCATTGAGAGTACGAATGTTCGGGTTTTCCCGAAGTTCTCTGGGGTTCCATGACTAGGCTAGCGTTTGCAATCAAAAAAACATGAGTTTGTCCCATCTATGTGTTCTATGGTTAGTGGTCAAACTAAGAAGTTTTATGTCGACACGACAACCCTAAATCTCCTTCTAGAGGGGAACCCCATTTCAATATTACTATCAAACAACGTATCCTCTTTTCCCCCTACGAAACTCAAGTAAAGAGAACTTTGAACTTTAGATTTTTGTTAAAATTTTTTGCCTTCGATGTCATTTTACTTCACTAAATTATATTGGCGACATTTATTAAATATGTCATATAAGAAGTAAACTCCTTCGCCCATTTAAAGAGAAATTTTACGTAACTATGCAAAATTTATTTTCAAAAGAAGTTAATCATTAATTATTTATTTAGAAAAGTACGATCTAGGTAAACTGTGCGCTATTTTTCCGTCTTACAGAGAACCTTTCGAACCTATCGACATATAAAAGTCCAGGAATAAGCATATGGTAAAATAATCGGTCTATAAGAATGATGCAAACAATCCTTGAAATTAAAGCACCAGAGAATGAGTATTGCTTATATTAGTTTAGTGTTCAGATTTAAATCAAACCTTGCCTTTCAGACTTAACTCTAGACACAAGGCATATTGAACTCTTACTATTGATCCATGGCTGGAAGTATTCTGGAGAAGAATTCATTCATTTCAACAAATTTCTAACTTTTCGTTTGCCTTTTTATGCTTTTTATCATTTTTGGACTGCTAATTGCTAAGTTTGGAAGACAAAGTTTAAAATATTAGAGAAATATGTCAGGCCTATTCATAATTTCTTATTCCTTTTAAAATATATTGATTTTCCATTAGATAAATTAGACAAATACCTACCAATCTGTGAACGATTATTTGGCGAATCATTTTATGAATCGTTAACGTTTCGAATCATTTAAAGTGCAAATACTTTTATCAATAGTTATTTAGTTGTAGAACCACCACGGAGAGGTGGTGCAAATTATTTCATATAAAAGAGTATCATGTGACGTTGTGAATTTCATTCCAATTGAAAAGAAATTCCACCTTATTGCTTATAATTTTTAGTTGTGCATTAACCTGGGACGGAGGGTTTGAAAAAGGGTGAAAATTGAAAGCAAAAGTTGTCAGTTAAGTCTTAGAGAAGACAGAAGACAAATTTTTGGTTAACGTAACTTATCTTTAAAAGATTTTCTTTTGATATGGAGTTTTATCGTAACAGACAAAATTTTTGTCTGTGTTCTGAACTGTACTAAGTATATTATCCACTAATAAAGGCAAACAGTTTGTTCCATTGCAGAATATCTTATAAATTTTAAAAATCCTTACTCGTTACACTCTATATGTTTCCTTCTCATCTATTTCTTCTTTGTCTCCCCCACTTTCTCCCTATTTCTAGCCATTTGAAGGATGTCCTGAATTTCTATTGCATTTTATTAGTTGTGCCATTGTTGAAATTTGACAATTGAACATGGAAAATCTGTCAAATGCTTAAATAATCCCATTTTCTATTCAATTACCAACTGTGTGCGTTGTGTGTTGTGTGTGTCAAAAAGTAACAATTCGAATTGTTATCAAATAAGCCATATAACAACGAATATTCTAGTCCATTTCGACCATTATCAAGTGTATCCTTGAGAAGCAAGCATTGGACATACAGAAAACGATAAAAACGACAGATGAGTCCGTACACAATGCAATACCGAAGTGAGTGGGGTCCTGGTTGGGTTGTGGACTTGTGATGAGGGGGGATGGAGGCAGATTGGACAGGTCCAGTTCTAGTAGCAAACAAAAATGGGACCACATGCAAATCTCAGGCACTTGAGGCCGGACTCTCAATTGTCCCCCATGTCTGACCATCTCTAGTTGCAGAGATTTTTTCTCTTTTCTTCTCCCTTTTCTTTTTTGTTATCTAAAAAACCATGAGTGGAATATATTGAGAGATGGCCGAGAGTAGCTTCAGCCCATATCATTAAGTTTGCACAATGAAAAGCCAACAGAAAAGAAAGCAGAAAGAAAATAAAAACCATACAAGGATAAGTATATATCGTGAAATGGAGCAATCTATTGTGTTGTGCTCTATTTGGACCCTGCTGCCACTTTGTTGAAAATTTTTCAATCGCACTGCAAAATTGTGGCGGAGGTTGAGGTTACGCCGTATTTCCCGTATGCTTGTGGCTTGGCTAAATTGAATTCTCCAATAGTGAAATGAAATTTTCTCTGTCAGCAAAAGCCAATATGTAAGAAAATGTAAAAATTAAGTGAAGTAATGTCTTTTAAGAGGCAGTTCTCCAAATATGTATATAATTTAAGAGTCTTGTTTTATATTTGTATATATCTATATGCATACATTTACAATATCGACACAATAAATATGAGATGAAAACCTGAAAATTTCTACTAAACCATTTCCTTATAAAAATGTCTTATAAGTTAAAAGTAATTTTAATCAAAAGACACATTTATGCGTTTCTCGTAATAGTTTCTTTCTTTTTATGGTTCTCTCGCTTCAAACACTAGATTTTAAGAAGTTGCTCTGAAAGCTTTTAATTTAACGTCAACATTTTTAATCTTGAACTGCGATCGATAGTGAATTAAATTTCCCGTCGAATAAGATATTGTTCATTAAAATCGGATAAGAAACATTTCATTTGTTTTTAAATTAGCCGCTTAGCACCCTTAGGACTATTGATCGCACCCTTAGGATTATTTCTCGCACCCTTAGGACTATTACTCACACCCTTAGGAGTGTTAGGGTTGCCATACTCTTAAATTGCAAAACCCGGTGGCCACATCCAGAACTGCCCCAATAGACAGAATTTAGTTGGGTTCTGGCAACACTGGTACTTTTTGCAAAAATATTCAGCCGTCGCGTCAATCAAATAGTATAGTAAAGTTTTAATGTGTGGATAAACAAAACCTGATAACAAATTGCAGGCGAAGCATAACATATAAAAGCAGATCTCTCACATAATGGAAGCCTTAATTCCAGTTATAAACAAATTGCAAGATGTCTTCAATACCGTGGGCTCTGACTCAATACAATTGCCGCAAATTGTTGTACTCGGCAGTCAGGTAAGCAATAGACGGTCGCGGTGGTTAGCGGGTAGGGGAAGCGCGCGGGGCCAACCTCAAAAAACGAGCAGCTTATAGAATAAATTTACAAAAATGTTTAAACCATAAAAGGCTACCAAATGACACATTTAACCCCTCGAGCATGTCCCAAATTACTGTCTATCGAGTGAAATATGAAAAAATATCAATGCATGCAAAATTATATAACGGGAATTAGTTCATGTTGCCGGTAAAATAATGCTGTTTTCCCGTAGACAGCATATTATTTGAAAACTAAGAACAATTTCCCTTTGTTTACATAACGTATTGATAATTTTCGTCCAGGTAATGGAAAAAATCAATATTTCGCAAAGAATTTTTATACATAACAAAAACAAGGCACAGCAGCTGCCCGCTGCTTCTACTTGTGACACATTCCTACACAAATACACCCGATACAGTGACTCACAATGCATTTCGTTCGGTGCATTATTTAACTGGTATACAATGAACTAAATTATTTGTTGTTATTAATTTATATCTATACGATTTCTGTACTTAAATTAAGTTAATATTTTTAACATTTTTATACAGTATTCCTTCTTTAAAAAAGAGACTAAATCATCTATGAGTACAATAGAAATAAAAAATCTGATTATCCATTCTAAGTTGCCAACACTTTGTACCAAAACTTTACCTCCTAATTGATTAAAACTTCATTGTAACATCTCGTGCCAAAGTCCAAACCCACAATATGATAATTAAAACTAATTAACTACTGTGCGCAATGGTCTCCGAGCCACTGTAAAATAAACAATTCATAGTAAATGTATAGTAAATGGAGTAAATGTTTATTTAGTAATAGCAGCGGCTGCATTTGACGCTTCTACTGTTTTGATGCAACCAAAATGTTGGCTTAGATTTCATTGCTGACGAAACAGTTTTCAACATTATACTCCCACTTGATTAATCAGTTTTTAAGAGTTGCCGGCCCATTCAATTGTATTAGATTCCAGATAACAATACATATATTTTACTACATATGCACACAGAGACTAACACATGCATACACACTCATTTAATTTCTTAATCGCGGGCGTTAACTTGGCTACGTTCTTGTTGCACGCAAGCCACTTACAGTCAAGATTCGCAAAATTAAATAGTTTACAATGAATTTATTAGGAATTTAAAAGCAAATAGCCAAAAACAAGATAAATCCCAATTCGGAAAGGGAAAAAGCAGTTGGATTAGGGAGGAACGGTTATAGATGGATATCTAGAATTTTTATTGGTATTTATGTAGTTAAAAAATTTAATTCGATTCCTATTTATCAAACTTTTTAATTTATCATACAACTTTTTTTTTCATATTTCGAGTATTAACTGTGCCTATACTAAATGCAATATCATTTCATTTCATTCAGAGTTCGGGAAAGAGTTCCGTTATCGAGAGTGTTGTTGGACGATCATTTCTACCACGTGGAACGGGCATAGTAACGCGACGTCCACTGATTCTACAATTGATCTACTGTCCACTAGAGGATCGGGAGCATCGTTCGGCTGAAAATGGTAAGCAGGAAAAGCAATACAACTGATTAGGGCTTCTGATTTATATAATCTTTACTTTATTTATTGTCAGGCACATCCAATGCTGAAGAATGGGGACGCTTTCTGCACTCGAAGAAATGCTACACAGATTTCAATGAAATCCGTAATGAGATTGACAATGAAACGGAACGTGCTGCTGGAAATAATAAGGGCATTTGCCCCGAGCCCATTAATTTAAAGATATTCTCCACTCGTGTGGTCAATTTGACGCTAGTGGATTTACCTGGCATAACCAAAGTGCCAGTTGGTGATCAACCTGAAGATATTGAGTCGCAAATTAAAGAATTGGTTGTCAAGTACATTGAGAATCCCAATTCAATTATTTTGGCTGTGACAGCGGCGAATACGGATATGGCCACTAGCGAGGCCCTTAAATTGGCTAAAGATGTCGATCCCGATGGCAGGCGCACATTGGCTGTGGTAACCAAATTGGATCTTATGGATGCTGGCACCGATGCCATTGATATTCTCTGTGGTCGTGTCATACCCGTCAAATTGGGCATAATCGGTGTAATGAATCGCTCCCAACAGGATATTATTGATAAGAAGAATATCGATGACCAAATGAAGGATGAGGCGGTATTTTTACAACGTAAATATCCAACTTTAGCCACTCGCAATGGTACACCATATTTGGCCAAGACCCTTAACCGTTTGCTAATGCATCACATTAGAGATTGCCTGCCTGATTTAAAGGTAAGATGACAATTTTAAATCCAAGCTGCGTCCTGTTACTTATTCTATCTTTCTTTATGAACAGACACGCGTTAATATAATGGGCACACAATTCCAATCCCTACTCAATTCCTATGGCGAAGATGTTTCGGATAAGAGTCAAACACTTTTGCAAATAATTACGAAATTCGCCAGTGCTTATTGCTCGACCATTGAGGGTACAGCCAGAAATATTGAGACTACGGAATTATGCGGCGGTGCTCGAATCTGTTATATATTCCATGAGACATTTGGACGCACATTAGATTCAATACACCCGCTGGCGGGTTTAAGTAAAATGGATATACTAACTGCCATAAGAAATGCCACTGGTCCAAGGCCAGCACTCTTTGTGCCCGAAGTTTCATTTGAATTGCTTGTTAAAAGACAAATTCGTCGTCTCGAGGAGCCTTCGTTGCGTTGTGTGGAGCTAATCCATGAGGAAATGCAACGCATTGTCCAGCATTGTGGCAATGAAGTGCAGCAGGAGATGTTACGGTACGGATTACAGTCACCTACTAATACTTTGTATCATAAATAACATTCAATTTCCCTTTTAGTTTCCCTAAATTGCATGAGAAGATTGTGGATGTAGTTACTCAATTGCTGCGTCGTCGTTTGCCAGCCACAAATGTTATGGTCGAGAATATTGTGGCCATTGAATTGGCCTATATAAATACGAAACATCCAGATTTTCACAAAGATGCTGCTTTGGTGCCCAGTCTATTGAAAACGGATAATGATCCCTATTCGCAAATGAATATGAATCAACGTCGTGGTAATCCCAACACACCACGCAATCATATGTCACCTCAGGTATCCCAAAATACATCAGCTGCCCAGATGCAGCAGCAGCAGCAACAACAGCAAGCGCAACAAAATGACGGACATGATCAGGTTAGTTTAAAAGACATTGTACGTAATTAGGAAAGAGCCAATGTGTTCAAAGGTAGCCCTTCAAAAAGGGATTAATATGCTTGATTAGCAACGGTGCTAATATCCATGGGGATATTTTTATTTCACTTATTTGTTGGTCAGTTTTTCTTTAAACGATGAGATTAAAACCTAAAGATTACATTACATGATTGTCATAAAAACTTTCTACATTATTAAGAGACAATATGTGGAAGCCTTTGAAACAGGATTTATATACATATCTTATAGTTCATTAATCAATTGACTTTTTAATGGTTCAGGTTCACTTTAAAGCGGGTTTTTGCGAAGGTTCCATCCAGAATTAAAGCCTCAAGATTTTCTTCTAATGTTTTGACTAGAAATTATACATAACATAAATCCTGAAAAATTTACTACGGTTAGGTTAGGTTAAAGGTTTTATTATTAAATTCAATTGTCTTATATTTCTTTTTTGATAGAATCACAATGGTGATAGTGCGACTTCTACTTGGTTGTCAAACATCTTGCCGCCGGCACCAACACGTCCCGATAGCATTGAGAATTCAGCTAGCAATACGCCTATTCACAATAATATTGTTAGTCCGGTAAAACCGGTTAATTTTCTGCCCGATGTGCCAGCAAATCATAATCCGAGACGGCTGACTGATAAGGAACAAAAAGATTGTGATGTCATTGGTAAGTTAAGATATTTTTCCCTCTATTCCACGTAAAGTAAAATTTGTTTCCCATTCTTGCAGAGCGTCTGATCAAATCGTATTTCTATATAGTGCGCAAATCTATACAAGACTCTGTACCAAAGGCTATAATGCATTTTTTGGTTAATTATGTTAAGGACAATTTGCAAAGTGAATTGGTCACGCATCTGTATAAATCTGATAGAGCCGAAACCCTATTAAATGAGTCCGATCATATTGCTGTTAGAAGGAAAGAAGCCGCCGATATGTTAAAGGTGAGATATTTCCCAAATAAAGTTGCATCCACATTTGAATAATGGAAATCTTTGCTTTTCTTTTCTCAGGCTCTGACCAATGCAAATCACATCATTAGTGAAATACGCGAGACTCATATGTGGTAGAGTACTTGGATAGCAAGTGATAGATTGGATGTTATATGGAGCCCACTTCGACTAATTCAGCCCCACAGCATAACATACAAGCAAAATACATGCATATTTATTAAAAGATAGACACAACACTCAAAACTTAGTCCCATTTGTTAAATGTTTCTAACAAAATGAAAACAAAAAGTATCACCAAACTGCATGCACCCTCTGTGTCCCGCCTATCATACGCATTACATATATGTATTTAATGAATGAAACAAAATATACTTTTGTCGTTTGTCTTAATTTTAAGTCGGTGTTAACCTGAAATTAGCATTTTTCAAAACTCATTATCATTCAACCATGTCCTGTTTCACATGTTTCAATTTTTGCAATTTGTTTGGATTTGTTTTCGATTATTTCAATGCGAAAAAACTGCACTTATTATGATACATTTTTCCAGAATAGTCAAATACCAATGAAAAGAACAAGTTGAATAAAACTATATACAAAAAAACGGGCTACGAAAGAGTCTATGATATTTCAAATTGGTTGAATAAGTACAAGAAATGTATAAAAGAAAATGAATAGAAACCTGCATTCTATATACATACCTTTGTAAGAACCTATGTGGATTATTATAGTACATATACTAGAAAATTATTAGGATTGTTAATCTAGAAATATTGTTTTCTAACTTAATTCTAGGCGATATCTCAATATTTGAAGCTAGGTTTGAAGCGTAGGCTAGTTCGACAACTTTGTTAGCTTATTCTCCTTACATTACAGGTTCAAGAAATGTGTACCTTAATTTATTCTTAAGAACTGAATTACAGCGGTTGGCTTGGAATTAAAATGTCCTGCCTTCTTAAACAAGAAGATTATAAAATAAAAGAGAAAGTTCCATTAATTAAAAAAAAAAAATCAGAACTCAAGCCAAGACAAGAGCCACGTTTGGTTTTTACCATGTACGGAAAAACGACGTACAGAGTTGAGCCGGACTGATGACAGCAATGTATTTGCTATACTCAACCGATTTAGACATAATTCCACAAAATAAAAGTTTAGATTAATCAACAACTTAGATTACAATCGCAATCCCTCTTTTGAAGGTCAAAGTAAGGAACCTTTTGCTTAAAAGTGCCAACGAATGAAAGTTAAGCTGGATTAATGCATTCCATGTAACATGGGTTGGACCATATGCTAGTAGGGCAGCTGTGTGATATAGTCATGCCACTCAATATCCAGTTTGACAAAATTACAGCTTATGTTAATAACCGAACCAGGGGGCAATCGAATAGTCCGATCGGCGGATTAAGATTTATACAATAACTGAAGTCTACAAAGTTTTGTTGATCCGAATTTGTAGTCGATAAATCTTATCTATTTTAGTTTTGGCAGAACCGACTGTTCTAAAAGTCGATAATGGATAAATATTGTCTCAAGTTAAGATATTTTTATAGATCCACATAGACCCCAAAAGAAATAATAGTGAAAAAATGTAAAAAGTTAACAAATCAAAATAACTAACTCTATTAAAGGTGAGTGAAACATACAAAACTTATTTTTCGAAAAGTCGAACAGTGGTTGAAACTGGGCTAAGCACTTTACCATAATCGGCCTAGGATCAGACTAGGACATCTAGATTCTAGATGAAAGAACATGCCTCCTCCTCTATATACCATATACGGTCGCAAATGGTTCCTTCTATGCGTTGCAGACTTAACACAATAATCGATATACCTTTTTGTAAGGATATACCAAAGTTCACAATAAATTTGTTAACATTACATAAAACGGCATTTCGTCTCTGAATCAATTGCAAATTTACAAACCAAACTTTTTCTTTTCCGTGTACAATATCCTTTCTTTAAATTGAACATTTCCTTTCTTTTGATGAACTATAGCTCTATCAATAACCGGGCTTTCTCTTGATAACAGTTTAAAGTTTAAACACTGAAAACTTTATGTATTTTTGTAATAAAAACTTTAATACTTGAATACGTGTTAAAATCTAATTTGGAAAACTTGTCATTTGTTTCGGATCCCCAGGGCTCTCAGCTGTTGTTGTGGTATTCTCTTGCGCAATGGCATTCCCGAGTGATTTGACTAAATGCTTTGATAAATATTGTTCATTGAAGAATGCCTCAGTCCGATTGCCATTGAGAGAACCATTCCATTGCTTATGCCCGATTTGTGTCCGATAAGACTCGCACAATGCAGCCGACACCTCCTTTGGCGTATGCCTTTTCGTGCCATTGCAATAGATGGCCACTGGAGCCTTCTGATGGTATTTCGAAGCCACGGTAAATGTATTTCATAAGCACATCAATCAGATCATTCTGATCAATTGAATCAATGGCCTGATCCATTTGAGTGGACTTGATTGATAAGAGAACTCGAAGTGTGATATTGAGGGCGTGGTCCTGATAGGAGAATAAACCAAAACGTAAGGTATCTAAAGCAAACGTAGGGCTAAAATAATGATACCTTTACATGCTGATTCTTGCAACGCAGTGGGGCATTCTGGAGGGCACTGAGCAGTGCTTCCACTGCCTTGCCTTGAGTCAGTAGCCCCGTAATCTCATTTTCGTCAGGTCCGGCTGCAGCGCTGTCAACGCCATCCTCCTCCCGGAAATTATCTTCATTGTATTGATCGACATCGATTTTACGGAACGCACTGCTCGAGGTGTTTTTAGCCATTATGTTGTTAACTTACTAGCCCTTTTAACAAAAATATAAATATGAATCACAAAAGCAATAATTTCGAGTGCGGCGAGAACTAGGGATCCATACGCATAAGAAGCTGGAATTGGTTCCACTGGAACTGGTTCCCCTGCACCTGATAACATATGATTATTTGAGTTACAATATGGGTTTTAATTTTGTTTGTGCAATTCCAAATTTACTTTAAAAATAATTTATTGCTGTGATATTTAAAGCGCCTCAGAGCTATAAGAGGCTAAGTGGGACAGAAGAATGTTGAGAGATATGAATATTTTCGTATGACCTTATTATGAAAATACATCGTTTGTTAACTGAATTTATGTATGGACAACAATTAAAATTAGAGAGACGATGAAACCATTGAAACCCATTCGATATTTTTAGTTGTGCCGCTATCAATAGTGTCAGCGCTAGAAAGACTATTCGCAAACTGTCACCTCTAACTTTGTTTTTGTTGCAAAGTAAGTTTTTGGTGTTTAAAATTTTTACAATTAACCATTTAAATTCCATAGTAATAATCTTTGTCACGCAGCATGGCGAAGTTCCTGGGCATTAACCGGCTGACAAAGCTGTTTCAAATAATCCGCGAGTCTGGTGGGCTAAAACAGACCTACTTGAAGCTCTATAGGTAAGTTCTTATATAATTTGGCAAACGTAAACTAAATATTCCAATTCCTGCAGAAATGACGATCTAAAGATTGGCACGCTGGTGGGCATCGACAAGTATGGCAATAAATACTTCGAGAATCCCTATTACTTCTATGGCCGCAATCGTTGGATTGAGTTTGCTCCCCATGTTAACATGGACTATGATGGCTCCCAGATCCCTGCCGATTGGTATGGTTGGATGCACTACAAGGTGAGTATCTAACATTTCGAAGGATTTAAAGGATTAATACCATGAACTTGATACTTGCAGACGGATCTGCCACCAATCCGTGACGGAAGCCGTCCCAAATACAAATGGCTGGCCGATCACAGTGAAAATCTTTCCGGCACTAAAGGTAATCTCTTGTCAACTTTATGAATTGAAACATACAGATATAATGGTTACTCTATCTTTTCCAGAGGCTTATATGCCATACTCGACCACACCTCCAAAAGTAGAGGCCTGGGATCCTAAGGCGAAGAAATAAGCAACTTATCTAGCATACAATTTTAATAGTTTAAACAAATTAAAGTGAAAACGGAACTATGTTAATAAAAACATTTTGTTAACGACTTTGTGAGCAGTTACTGAGAAGAGTTGAAACTTTATGATTAATATCTTTCAACCAAGCGATTTTGGTATATGTTACCACGAAAACTTGTTGTTTTATGATTGTTATACCAATTATGCAAAAGGACAAAATCGTGTAAATCGAACAAAAAACTTGTATATAGAAAACGCGTGTAAAGTAAATCGCCGTCTAAAACTCCACCAAAAAGCTTCGTAAAGTTGAAAAGATATAAAACAATTTAGTTCGATATCGATTATTATCCGACATCTATTTGAAATTTGACATCTCCAGCTAGAAAATGGTTTTATTGTTTCTTCCTAGTAAAAGTCCCTTAGCTATTGACGAATCGGACTCAATATTTTCGATATAAGGCTTAACGCAATATTTTAAGACTTCTTTCCCTATATTTTCGTTCAAAAATCACTTTCTCAATGTATTAAGTCCGAGTGCAATAAATTATTACAAGATTTTCAATTAAAAAAAAAAATAAAAGTTCAGTCAGAGAAAGTAAATGAATAGGTATATATATCAAAAACCGTGTAAAGTCGAATCCTTGTTAACCAAGTTCCGTGTTAGTCGAGTAACCTGGACATTTAGAAAATCATTACTTTCTAGTGGTCTGGCTGAATTGAATTAATAATACTTAATGTATTGAAAAAAATGGGTTTAAATATTTGTATATGATATATTCTATTAGAAAATGTTATTATGCCCTTGCAAAAGGGGTATATTTGTTCAGAAGTGTGCAACGCATAGAACGAAGCATCTCCGACCATAAGAGGTATACATATATATTCTTGATCAGCACGACGAGGCGAGTTCGTCCGTCCGTGGTAGACCGGAAGAGCTACAGAGTTGCGAGTTGTATATCTCGCATTCAGCCGAATCGGACTACTATATAGCTTCCATACAAACGCAGAGGCACGAACAGTGACTTTTCTGAATAACTTCGTTGAGCTATTGTCGTGAAATTAAATATTAGTAAGCTTATTACACTTATAAATGACTCTGCTAAATTTTATCAAGAATGGGCGACTATATCATATAGCTCTCATAGGATCGATCGATGGTAAACAGCGACTTTGATCACTATCTTCGTTATTTGCTATGCTAAGATTGTCGGCCGTTCCTTGGCAAACATTAGATCCGATGGCTATAGGTATGAACAGAGTAACAAAAAACTTGCAACTTAAATAAAACGAGCATGTCAGTATTTTATGAGTTTTTTTTTAGTTTAAATTAAGCACTTAAATTAACTCCGAGTTTTGATTTAATTAATGGTGATAAAGTCACGGGTTTTTAAGGGACTTTTAGAAGTAAATAACAATAAATTCGAGTAGGTACATTTACTTCTAAACTTAATGTCAATAGTGAAACACATCTATAGAATCCACACTGGAACTGTGATTAGATATTAAAAATTTATTTTTAGTATGGAATAAGGATATAGTAAATAAAATGATTGAGTAGGTGTGGAGTGTATCTACTAGAGAGCTGCATGAATGAACTCAGTTCAATTCAATCCATTTGAATCTAATTCAGATGAATAAGTGATAACTACGCAATGAATTCAATAATTGTGTCTGCAATGTTATGTGATATCTTAGTAAAATTAAAGACATTGCATTGAGTGTCAAAACTTTGAAATGCATTTCGAACATAGCAACTCATTGTCTACATTGAAACTCATTTACTTTTTCGTTTGAATGTTGTGCGGTAGATTCGTACTTTGGTCCATTCTATCATTCGATGTCAATTTTCAAATTCATTAAACATTGTTGGCCAAAGTAAATTTTTATGTTATTTATGCAGTTCCCTACCAAAATATTAATACATTTTCAAATAAGGAAAACGTTCATATTCAACATTTGGCTAAGTCGGATTTTTATCAACTTTGGAATGTTGCTGGATATAAATATCAAATTCAAGTCTGCTAAGTGTGTTTGCATTAGGTAGAAAAACTCGATCACTTTACATACTACACGAGCCTACATACATAACAAATTTGGAGGCAGTAGCTCTTATAGTCTCCGCGATCTGGGCGTTAATACGGACGGACATGGGCTAGATCGACTCAGTTGTTGATACTGATCAAGAATATATATTTTGTTTTATGGGGTCGGAAAAGCTTTCTTCTGCCTTTTTTATTTCTTCAACTTATTTTCATCATTCCAAATGTATAAAAATTTATTGCAATAATATATAAAAAGGTTTTTTTTTTCTTGTATTACTCTGTTCAAGAAAACTTTTCATTAAAATAAAAATAGTTTTCACACCTCTCAAAAAATGGGACAAAGGGCAATTTTTTAAAAGTGTGTGTTGAAAATATAATGTTGAACACGATTCTAAAGAAATAAGTTTTTTTTTTTTAACATTTACAGTAAACTCGAATGAAATGAATCGAATACAAGACGATAAAATCGGTTTAGGTCATTTTAAACCTACTCATATGGAAAATTCAAGGTATCCTTCAATTGAAATTATTCAATAAGCTATTACAAAGAAAATCAAGGTAACTTTGAAGAAACCAAATAAACTTTTCCTATTAAATTAATAATTTTATAGGATAATGGTAACATATTAGTTATTAATACTTTTAAAATTACCACATCTAGGCATCTGGTTTTCTAAACCTTTCCTGTAAATTTGTTATATGAAATCAGTAAAACATCAATTTTATATTGCACAACACTTTAATTTGCTTGAATTCTTCCTTTTTCGTATGAATGATAATTCTAATACATGTTTTGTTTTCTTTTTTTTTAGTTTTTGTTTTTCTTTTTTTTTTTTTTTGTTGTGTGTTTTTGCAATTTTTGCATTGTGTTTCCATGTTAAATCAGTTTGAATTGAAGTTAATTTTAAAATATTACAAATTAGTAAAAATTACAATATAAAATATAATAATAATAATAAATCGAATCGATAACCAGAACGCAAGGTTAAAATTTAGCGTGAAAAATTCACCATATACATATATATATAAGTTTATAAATATACATGGCTGTGTGAATAAGATTTATGTGTTTGAATATTATTGCATAGAGATAATAATTAATAAGCATATATTAAATAAAATAAATGATAAAGTTTTTTAAGAATAATGCAACTGAAAAATAGGTAATGCAGATGCATATATAAACCTTAGTTTAAAACATATTTTAATGATAATTTTTGTCTTGATTTTGTTGTTGTTGTTGTTTTCGAGTATGCTAGATTACTACGGGCACTTTAGATGCTGACGCTCGATCGCTCTTTCTCTACATTGAGACACAGATAGTACCACGAAGAATAGGTTTTTATATATGTAGTATATAAAAAATATGTATATATAAAAAAAACTGAAAATTTCCGCCAACATTTTTGCTTTTATTTTTCCTGGCATTAGCCTCGAGTTCCTCAAGTCGAATCCTCTAGAAGTTGGAGAAGCAGAAGGAGTGTCAAAGGCAAAGCCGAAATGAAAATCAAATCAATTATGTTCACATCGATGAGTATGCTTTTATCGCTGATTGCTGATACTGCTGCCTCTGCTGCCGTCGCCGTTTTACCGACCAACCAAGTTGGCTTTAATTGGGCCGAAGGCCAGTGCAGAAAACGGAACGGAATCACTTGCATGCTCGCTCACACTCTCGCTTTCTCTCTATCTCTGGGAACTGAAAGTGGAGGACATGGACGTCCTCACACAATAGACACACAATCGCTCAACTCTTGCGAGTCAAATAATTGTGGCTTCAAATAATCATGGTCAATAAATATCGTCGTCATCTGTTTGTCTCAATTGCGTTTCATCTAAAACACCAAACACTTGGGAGAATGTAAACTAAAATGTAGTAAGTTCTAATTTGGATGTGGTGTGGATGTGTTGTATATGGGACTATTATAATGCCGACGAACCGCTGTTCTTCATACTGCTGCTGCTGCTTTTGTAGTTGTTGTTTTAGTTGTTGGGATCGTTTATCTTGTTTGGGGCTAGATGGGTTCACCACTGGTCACCAGAGGTTACGGGGCATGGCGTAGCCTTCTTTTGTCACAACTATGTTGCGACTGGCAATCATCTGACGTTGATCCCACACAGACATGGAGCGATTAAAAGGTAATTTGCCCAGAGGTGGCTCTCTAGCCTGTCCCCCCTCATCGTGATGGGTCACCGTGGTCTCTTGGCGTCCGTCTTTCATACGAGTCACAGTGGTTGTCTTTTTCCCAGATGAGTCCTGAGTCACTTTGGTTGTCTCATAGCTGCCATCTGGCTTACGCACAGTTTTGCTCATAACGCTCTGACTAAACATTTTGGGACCCTAGCCAGAAATATTTACAAAAAATTTAAGTTTTGCATTGGGTAAAGGAGAAATTCTACTCACCTGGTAGGTGCCTTCAAATACACCACCAAATGGCGTCATACTACTACGCGGTAACATTGGTGTCATGGGTGGCATAATGTCTGGTTTGCCTATCATCGGCGGACGACGTGCAGCACCGCCTTTCAATTGGCCATCATCCGTTATGGTGCCGTGTAAACGTCCCATTATAGTCTCCTCATCGCTAAGCTTTAGCTGAGGCAACGATTTTCCCATGCCACGTCTATTAGAAGGCAAAATATTACCGGTCGTGGCCTCATCATTTAAAAACTTCTCCCCAGGATTTAGACGTTGTATTAGAGAGTTTAATTGGTCTGCATATATTCTGGATAGAGAGATTTTGGAATATAATTTCAAATCATCAAGTCAGTTTTTCATAAACTTACTCGCCATCCAAATCGGTATCAAGAGAGAAATCTTTTTGCTTTTCAAATTCCTTCAGGATCTTATTTTCAAAACCAGGCTTCAAGAAATCCCCTTTAAGGTCACGCTCGAAACCATCTGCAAAAATAGGAAAAGGGAATATTCAATCGTAATAAAAAAAATTTAAGAACAATTTAGAGAATGGAATAGCTTATTTATATAGATTAGTTTTAAAAATCAAATAAGAATTTAAAAAAAATCTAATTAAAGAAAAAAGAAGTAAAAAATGATCGATGAAATATGTATGTACATAGTTTAAGTTAATGTTTTTTTTTAAATGTTTAAAAATCCTTGCTGATCAGATAATATTTAAGTTCAAGAAAAAAAAAGTTGTATATATTTTGCTTCATTATATTTTTCTGACATTCATATCTCACCGTCATTGTCATTCAAAGATTCCAATAGACGTTGCAGTTGACTTTCAAAGTGCTTTTGAATCTCCAATGGGCTGGTAAACACTTGGAAAGCAAATTTCCGATCATCATCAAAAAGTTCATCATCCGTTTCGGCCTCCTCGAACCATTGCGGTTTGCGGAATTCATCCTTGTTGGAAGTGCAAATAGATGAGCTGTAAAAGGAGAGAGAGAAAGAGACAGATGGGGTAAGATTCAAGTTTGCAGCAAAAGAATTCAATTCAATTTAGTCAAATCGGATAACTGATTTCCAGCCCCCCTGCCTTAATCTCCATCCCCAGCAGAAATGAATAAAACCCGCTTAGCACCCCAATACGCAGCCTCCGCAATATCTCACACACACACACAAACACAAGCACAACACTTCCCCTGTCTGTGTGTGTATGTGTGTATATCCTGGTTAAAAATGTATCTACCATAGAGCAGGTGCCTGGTGCCTGGTTTATCGATCCATTGAAAAAGCCGACTTTAGGTTAATCTTTAATTTTTCTTTGATATCTTGTCAAAGGGGCTGATATTAAGACTTGCATAATCGAAAAGCATGTATCGACTTGTTTACTTACTCTTGCTCCTGCTTTCCGGCCTCCGCCTCCTCCAATTTAAACATTTTCTTCAATATATCCATGACACGGCTAACAGGAAAAATCCTTTTTTATAGATTTGGGTAACGCAAAACTTGTTGAAAGGAAAACTAAAAGAACTAAAACCACTCAAATTAGTGTATGTTTTTAATTGAGTTGTTTTTTTCCGCTGTCAAATAATTGTTATCTATTTTGATTTGGTTTGCTTATTTTTTTGCAACCAGTGTAGTGTTGCCAGATACTAATTAGAAATTTGTTTAACCGAACAGCTGACCATCATGTACAGAAGCCGATATGGATTAACTAAATATCTGGCAGCGCTAATATATTAACAGTGCTGCCAGAAGACAAGAGGAAATTTTTAGCGACGTGCAGAAATATCGCAATACTCACTTAAATTTTTAACAATAGGAGACATATGTATTTGTACATATTCAAATTTGGGTTAAATTTATGTATTTATTTAAAGTTTTTCCGTGTTATTTTATACAAAGGTTACTCAGATCTTGTAATTTTTTAAGTAACTAGCTTACATGTCAAAATAGAAACTGAATAAAATTAGTCATAAAAAAATATTGCTAAAAAAGGAGATGAATTATAAATTTATAGCTAAATTATATCTAGCTTTGTAGATCGCTTATCTGAATAATTTGAACGTTAATTTTTTTGCTTGTTTTCATTGCCGCCTTTCAGGGCTCTGCGTTTATACTTCTTATCGACATCGGCGCATTTCGTAGTAATAGCCGCTCTTATGCTACGCTCTTTTCCTTCCGTTCGATTTCGAACGCAAACAATAATGTCATCCACCTTTGCTTGGTCCAATTGGAGTTTTGCAGGTCGTTCGCGACCATAAAACGCAGGCGACGGTTTTCCCGTTAACGTGTGAGTGGCCAACTCGTCGTTGGTGAAGACCGCGGTTAACAGGCACCTTGTGGCCACTGGAGCATTCGTCCAGAACACTTCGCCATATTGATGGGCGGTAATCTGTGTGCCATTGGGACCCAAAACATAGGCAAAACTGCCATCCGCAAGCTGAACGCGACGTGGATAGTCCATACTATTGGTAACTTCTGGTTGTGATTCGCTGGAACTCGTTGACAAGTTTCGACGCAACCGCTTGGCGGGACGCATTGGGGCATCATAGCGTTCATCGAGAGTTCTAAGCATTGAAGTCAATCGACCAAATAAATCGGAATAGTTATCTTGGCTTTTCTGTATCTTAAGCACTTGCTCTTTCAGTTTTGGATCCACAGGCGGCAAAGGATCAATGGTGCGCTTAGGACTTGATGACCTTATTCGTGGTCCCAACGTCACTAGTGTTGCATTGTAAATGCGCCGCGGAGGAGTTACAGCATTTGGAATCGGTTCTTCCTTGATCACTATTGGCAGTAGTTTCGGTGGTTCAGGCTTTTTAAGCGGCAATGGTTTAGGTGGCGATTCCACTACTTTGGGTAGTTGCAACTGTCCCAATGGGGGCCGAGCAATTTGTTTCCTCATTATGTTGGCTCGTTGTGTGGCCACTTCGCAATTGATATAATTCTCAATGTCCATTTCTTCGCTTGTCATAATAGGACGAGTCAACAATTTGTAATAATATGGTACGAACTGCGGGGCCAATTGGCTAAGATAGTGATTCGTGTAAACTGGATACGCTGGCAGATGCGGAACTCCGAACGAAGGTTGTGGTAAAACTGATGTGCAAATTCCGTTAACCACGCTATTTGTAGCTCTAGGTTCATTTTCGTTTAAGTATGGATAATTTGCAGCCATTGTAATGGGTAACAGGTAGCAAACGAGAATGTGAGTTTTTCTCCAAATCCGTGGCAGCTGCAAAGGTTTTGCAAATGTCTTTTATGGCAAATATGCGGACTTTACGCGCGATTTTTATTATTTCGGCTTAAACGCAAAGTTGCCAGCTGTCCTACCTGTCACTTTTCAGAGTTGTCTGGCAATAAAGTTTGGGGGCCTCTCTGCACTTTAAGGAAAAACTTAAGTATGCAGTAATAACCCGCTTTTCGTGACTGGAAAGTCCCTTTCACTGTTTCAACATATTACTTTAGGTTGTCTAAAATGTATAATTTTTTTTTGTGCTAGCTGTAGAAATATATATGAACATATTTTATATATTTGATCAAGTTAAAAATCTAGTGTCTATAAACAAAGGTATCAAAAAGAATAAATGCATTTTTAGAAATCAGATTTTATTGTAAAATTCATGTAAAACTATTAGTGTTCAAAAACATGAAGTTTTCAAGACATGTGTATGTATACAGTTTTTTTTTTAAGAATTTAGCCTAGATTTTACATTTTCATTAATAGCTGGAGAACAAAAGATTTTCTGCAAATTTTCTTTGGAAAATGACATTAGAAAGAAATTCCTGTTTGACTACCTGAGCCAAGGATAAAAAATCATTTGTTCCATGCTGGTAATACAATAGGTTTGTAAGACCAAACCATTTTAGTTTGAGGGATGGTTTTCCTATCAGAGAATTTAAGTGTGTGCCTATTTTCGTGTTCTAGAGTGATCTTTCATTATAAGTGGCACAAATACTACTCGTGACTGACAACTTCACGCTGCCGTCGCTAACTATTGAGAGAGGATTTTATGTTAAGTTTAACATTCCTAAAATACAGTTTCAAAAATGCAGTAAATTATTAAAATATACATAGCTGCATATATTTACAAATTTTATAAACTTTAGACACATAATTCATATATGTAGCTATATATATAAGTTAACAATATAGGGCGACAGAGAGAGAGAGCGAGAGAAAGAGAGATCGATCGATAGCTTGGACCAGTTGGGAGATAGAAAATAGTCCACTACGAACAGCATACGCTTACCTGATCAAGGACCCAAAGCAGCAATAGAACACACCGACAGAGGGATGTATATATGTACATATGTTTCCTGCATGTGTGTAGGTAGGTAGTTGGAATGCATTGTTCCTGTTACAAAAAGGGAAAACCTACCCCTAATGTGATCGCATTTTGCAGTTTGAGTCTAGTTTGCCGCCAAAAACTTACCACAAAATTTTGCCAGACAGTTGACGCTCATCGCCCGAAACGAACGCTCGAACGCTAAAAACCATGGATATGCAAGTAAGTGTTGCAGCGAAAATTGACTCAACAATTTGAAGATGAAATCTAACAAATTTTTTATTTCTTTATATGTACATCTAGTCATATAAAAGAGAGCGCGTCATTGCCGCCAATGGATCAAATTTTGTTAGTACCGAACAAAATCATGGACGGCCGATGCTCCTGAATGCCTGGACTCAAACAGATGCGGAGGATTTTAAAATGTTAAAATGCTTAAATGAAGATACTAGCATCGAAGCGGAGAACCGTGCATTGCTTGAAAAAGTACGTTACCTGGAAGCCAAATTGCAGCAGCATTCCGACTTGCTCACACAAATTCATGCCACTTCGGCACGAATTCAGGCCACTACCATGACGAAGGATCCGCCGTCGCCACCTTCACAGCAGCAGCATCAGATCTTGACACCACCAAACTCAGTGATATGCGCACCGATTCAGCCTTTACAGCCGCGGCATACCCAGGTGGTGGACTATAAGATTATTACAGCGGAAGATGATACCGATGCCATTGAGATACGTTTGGCAGCTGAGTCGTTGAATAGTCTCAGTACTTCAGCCGATTCAGATCGCCTGGAAATCTGTTTAGGTGAGGAGCAGCAGCAACATCATCATCACCAGCAGCCACAACAGCAACAAAAACCACAGGAGCAACACAAACTTCAACCAGTTCAACCACAAATCTTAAATGTTAAGCGGGACCGAGATTCCATTGTCAAAAATGATTCCTCTCCCCTGCAATTCATAAAGCGGCGGAAACTTCAAGAGCTAAATGACACAAACAGTCTGAATGCATCCTCCCAATCGAAAGATAATGTAATGGTCTCAATTGGTCCCAATAACACACTAGTTCCTGCCAGTATATTTGAGAACATTAATTGGTCTGCCTCCTCGCTGGCCACCCGCAAACTATTGGTCACCATATTCGATCGTGAAACCCTGGCCACCCATTCCATGACAGGTAAACCTTCACCTGCCTTTAAGGATCAGCATAAACCGCTGAAGCAAATGCTAGATCCACTGAAAATAGCCGACATCATATTCGCTGTGACCCACAAATGTAGTGCCAGTGAGAAGGAGGTGCGCAATGCCATAACTACAAAATGCGCCGACGAGAACAAAATGATGAAAATCCAAAAAGGCAAAAGACTAAGTCTACAGAATGTCGATGGTGATAAGGAGAATTTCAGTATTTCTTAATCTTAAAAACGTATTCAACGCACCGACTCACCCATTTTACATATGTAAACTTTGTCTAATACATTGACTTACTCTTTACGTTTAGGTTAATCTCTATAAAGATCTCGAAGATGGTTATGATTTCTTTGAACAACCTTAGTGTATAAAACAATAGTTTAAATAAATGAAAATATTTATAATGAAATTGTACTTTTCACTCATAATCTTGTGAAAATAAATCTCAATCCTAATTGGAGTTTAAATTCAAAGTGAGAACTCCTGTTAGCAGGCGGTTATTAAGAAATTAACATACACTCTAGGGAAAAAATGAAATATTTTTGCGTTCCAATTCTAGTTACTGATGAAGTCGGAGAAGAGAAGGTCCTTTTAACTCATAGCTCATCGATTAGAGAACCAACATATTTGGAGGACGAACAATAGAATGGAATCAGATATTCCACTCTACCCCAACTGGATTATAGCTGCGGTAATAAAGTACTCAATGTAGGACAAGTGCTGGCATTCCATACTTCAATTCACATTCACATAAGTCCTTAATGAGTCCAATGCTCTTTTGCAGTTTTCGATAGTTTTCCTCATTTTAGGATTTTATTTAGCTGGCAGATTTAAACTAGGTATAGCAACAACAATGATCATATTTGGGACTAGGTCTTAATGATGATGTCCATCCTTTTTGACAAAGCGGAGACCGCAATAGCCACAGATGTGATTGCCGGGTTTGTCCTTAAAATTGGATACACAAACTCATTAATTAAATATGCTTTCTCATGAACAGAATTAAAGTCTTACCAGATTGATGTACACTTTAGGATGACCCAGTGGTCCGTCGCCACCATCACAGTAAACAACACGCTCAGTGGTTTCAATTGGAGCCGTTTCATCAATCAGCTTGATGCCCCAGTTCTCATTCACATAACGTTTGGCATTGGTGAAGCGCACATTGCGGTAGTCATCCTTGTCGAATACCTAAACCAAGTTTGAATGGGATGAAATGTTTGCGTAACCGCAAGGAGACGATGGCCACTAACAAAGGGCTACAGACTCACCTGACCAGTGTGTGTGACCTTCTCAATGTCACCGCGTGTGCTGGATTGGCGCACGGCAGTCATGGGTTTTAGCCATTGCTGTCCACAACGTCCAACTTTGGTTAAATTGTTTATTAATTGTTTGCTTGCCATTTTCTTTAACCAAAATAGTAATTTTAGTGTTGACTACCGAAAGTGGAGTGTTGAAAAATATTTCAAATTGACACTCGTCACCCTCAGGACTATTACTCGCACCCTTAGGACTATTACTCGCACCCTTAGGACTTTTACTCACATAAAAATACTGTTTCAGTATTTTGGCGCCAATTTAAAAATTTAAAAGATTTGTAAATTACAAATATATAAAAATATTTCGAATCGTCTCACACTAGTTAATGTTTTCCAATATGTGTGTTCACATCTTTTTCGGCGGACGATTGCTGTTTTTGTAGGAGAAATTTCTCTATATGTTTGACTTTTTTCGATTATTTGCAATTTTTAATCAAAATTTGAAATGTGTTGTTGAAAATCATTTATTGCCATTTATGTTTTTAAATAATTAAATAATTCTAAATTTGCCCAACTAACTTGGTGTCCCTGGTTAAATCCAGGGTTGACTATCGAACCTCCCGATCCGCATTTATCGAATACACAAACAGGATAATAATCGGTTTTCGCTACAAGAAGAAGAAAGTTTTTTTTCGCCAAAATGAAAATAAAATTTTGTGATTTTATCTTGAAAACTGGATTAAATTTGAAATTAAGGTGAGTTAAAAGTTCGTGCACTAAAAAAAATTATGCCAATACGCTGATAACAAGTTAATTTTCGTGTGGTTTTATAGGGCCTTATGAAGTCTTACAAGGCGCTGTGTAATGTACATAATTACGTATGTTTTAGTACACATGTATGTAAATTTTGTACGTATGTACATATGTAAGGATATCAAAAATTATTGAATTCATTACATCTTCTGGGCAAAGTGGACGTAGATTAATCCATAGGAACAGAAAGGTATAAACTACAACCAGTTGCTTTTGAATAGGTAATGTCACCCCCTTAAAAGCCTAGCACCTTCTATGTGCTTTGTACGGTGTTTTTCTTGGCACTGTTCCATGTCATGCCGATCGGCGAGTTTGTTTTCCACAATGTTCTATTTAGAATGGGTAGAATATAAACAAAAGCGCCGAGAAGCGTAGTATTTTGCCTTGGAGCATGCGCTATTAAAAGAAAATTTTGCCGGCAAGAGAAATGCAGAGTGAAAATGCCGAGAGGGAGAGAGGATAAAGGAAAGTTCGTTGAGTGCGTCGTGCGCACTTGATGTGTTCTCTTCCCCTTCGCAGCATCCAAGATCGGCGGTGGTACACGCAGCTAAATTTTGTCTGTCTCCTCCTGGCAACGATTCAGTTAGTGTTTCGTGCTCGTCGAGTGTTGTTCTCGGTTTTTCCTCTACAATATTCAAAGTTTTTTCAAAGTCTTCTGCCATAGATATATCTATATATATATATACATACATATATATTTATATATAGTTTAATATATTAAAATTGGAATTGTTCAGTTAATACTACAAAGATAAAAAAAATCCGTTCGTCGGTTTGTTCCTTATTGTAATATGGTTAGTTCTCAATTCAAAATGCGGCAAATGAAAAGTAATTTGCGAAAAATTTTCATGGATTATGTAATCATCGGTGAATGCGGCAAGCGTGTCTGTGATTTTTGAAAAAAAGAAATGAAATGAAACGAAGAAAACACGTGAAAAGCACATTTCTCACTCACAAGTGTGAGGGAAAAGTCATTCGAAACATGTGCCATCAAATTCAATTCTAAAACTCCAATCAATATCATAATGAAGCAAATGGAAAACCATTAAAATTTTGAATCCAAAAAGAAAATAAGAAAAGCAAAATGAAGCATGCTGTGTGGCAGATCGACGGCTGCTGCATCATCTTTTCGTTTCAACCAAAAGTTTAACGAACTGAGTTCATTTCTATTTTTGAATAATACGAGAAAAGCGCCCAGAGTAGCACCACCATCACCACCACCACCACAATAATGAAAAGTCTGCATGGGATGATGTGAATGTGGACGCAAATGATGATGTTGCTGGCGTTGGTGTTGGTTTTGTTGGTGCTGCTGCTGCTGCTGCTGCTAGGGGACGTGTGCTTTTCTTTGTAGTGAAGTGGTGGGACGATCGGTCCGATCTATAACGCCTACACTGTGCAAATTTTATTTTCGTTTCCCCACTGGAAAATCCATAAAAATGCAAACTAATGACACAAGTGGAAAACTTTATGGAACCATGTGTACAATTTCTTTTGATAATTTTAACAGTAGTCTTTGACTAAAATGAAACATTTCAAATTGTTGGACAATATTTATGTTGACTAAATTCTCTAAAAACAATATAAGGGATTTTTAGGACAAAAACTGGTTGAAATAGAAACAGGTTTCACTTAAATACACTATTTTAAAAAGGGCAACAGTCAGTTTAATAAATTACACTTTTTAAAATGAGTTAAATCTATTTTCAAGTTTAGTTTAGAACATTTTTAGTTAGTTTTTTATAATAATAAAGAATCCCAATACCTGAACCACAAATTATTTGATAGATTTTTCAAAGCATCTGATATCTTTTAAAAAGATCGCCAATCAAAAATGTGGAAAATTATATATTTTAGAAAGAAAAAAATAATGACTTAAAAATAATGTTGAAAATTTTTTAATATGTATGTACTTCATGAAACTACAATATCATAGGCTTTATTCGGCTTTAGATCACACTATTTAAAAACTTGCTTATATCAATTACTTTATTAACAATTTTCTATTATCTTCAGAGAACGTTTTTTCGCAGTGTTTTTTGATAAATTGCTATCATTGACTTCCAATATGCTGTCATAGAGATAGATATATGTATGTACATATATACATATGTAGGTAGATCTAAATGTATCCCTATCAACATTTTTGAAAGACCTTCATAATATTTGACATTAGCTAATCTTGAGCATCGCTCTGCTTGCTGTTTTCCTTCAATGTTAATTTTCTCTTATGCATTGTAAATTATCTGCCACTAAAATATATTTTTTAAACATTTGTGACACCTAACTAAAAAACAACAAGTAAATGTTTTAAATATATATAAATTTATTCATTTTCTCTTTGAGTCTATGGTTTTTGAATGGCGTCAGCGCCATTTTTAAAGGCTTTCGAATTTTCAGAGAGCACTTCCGTTTGAAAATAGCTTAGAATTTATACGCTTGGTTAACATTTTTGGCTACATGAACATTCAGAGAGAAGAATAGGTCATGATTTATTTCAGTTTTCCTGACCAATTTGACATAATTGGGTTAGTGTTCAGGTGATTTTTGAGGCGTCTGCTGAACAAATGAAATGATTAATTGAATTCCATACAAATAAGATTGATTATACAATTGAAATAAGGAAGAATAGGAAAAATAGATTGTAGTAGAAGAGCTGTTTAAATTTTGTCCAACATGATGAAATTAAAAACTTTTTAAACTTTAAACTTAAAATTGAAATGAAATATTTGTCTTTCTCGCAGTGTTATATATGTTAAATTAAATCCCAAACCTTGTGATAGTGTATAAAAGAGAAATATTGAACCCTATCTGAAATCCGTAAAAGAAAAAAGAATTCGAATCGCCTTGAAAGAAAGCTAAGTGTTGAGAGATGTCTGGCCAACCGCCATATGGCAATGGGCCGCGTGGTTGGAATCCACGTGCGCATAATCCTGCCTCTCCATCGCCCTCATCTTTCCTATATCGTCCACCGTCGCCATGGACAACTGCGCCAAGTCCACCGCCAATAATATCTGGGCCACGACCGTTCGGACATGCCATGTCACCATCACCGCTGGCCCAGCAGCAGGTGCGTGGTCAACGCGGTGGCGCTCAAATGCCACATCCACGGCCACAGTGGCCAACTGGTGGCGGCAACCAATCACCAGGACTATATCAGCCGCCAACACTGCCAGCTGGTCCCTATTATGGAGGAGCGGGAGCAGGACCATCGCCGCGTCCCTATCGACCGGCGCCATTGCAACATCAGAACTCATATGGGGCACAGCCAACTAGCTCCTTTCAGCTATCGCCTACACCGTCGCCCATTGTGTGCCAGACACCCAGTTCGGATTTCATGTACAGCAATCGTCAGACACCATTGTCCCATCAATATCCACAGCCGGCACCACCGCCGGTTTATCTACAACAGCCACCACCACCACCACAACCGAGACAACACGGACAGGATCAGATTGATTTCGTGGGCGTGCCGTTGGAGCCTCCGCAACCTAAATCCTATGTGATTTATGATGATGAAGAGGAATTCGGACCATCGACAGCCGAAATTATTGCGAATCAATCGCAGGATTATATCGATGAGAAGCTTGCCGAATATCAAATGACGATATTACAGTTGCAAGGTAAGATATCAAAAAGCAAAATTAACATTCTCAGTTCCTTGAGTGTGCAAAAACTTTTGCAGTGTAGAAATGATGCATACCCGATGACTCAGCCCAGTTGAGTACAAGAAAAATCTCATTCCTAGAACATTTTAGACAACTGACAGTCAAGTTTTTCTTTCGTATTGTAACATACTTGGCAAAACATTGAACTTTCTTCGATTCTACGAGAAATACAAATGAGAATATATCTAGAATTTTGTAAAATGTCATCTGAACTTGACCCAGACGACAATCGCCCACGTCTATCATCAGCATCATGATCTTGCATCACCTTCTGAAAGTAGAACTATGCCTTGATTTTCCTATGTGGTCTTTTTTTTCAACTTTTTCCTATCATTTTTTGTTTCTTCGTCTCCGTTTGTTGTTTGTGTTTGCTGACTATTTTTATAATGAATCCTATGCCCAGAGAATGACATAATGTTTTGTTTTTGCGTGGTTTGGTTAAAATGGAAACTGAAAATAATTCTCTTTCCTTTTTTTTTTTTTGTTGGCAAACATGGCAGCAATTGCAATTGCCAAAAACAACGAAGCCAACCAATGCCAATTTTGTATTGATCAATATTAAGTGAAATAGCAATAAAGAAGGTATTAACCAGGTACACTTGATTGATCACTAATGGTGCCATCTAAATTGTGTTTAAGCTGCGATCACTTCAATTCTGATCTCCAAGGATAATTGATCATAATAGTCAACTAGAACCCATTTACTTTCAATCTACCTCTATGGTGATCAGTGATCACTGATCATATTTATATTCTGGCCATTGTTTTAAATCAATTTCCTATTTTTTTTTTAAAGTCAATTGTTGAATTAATTAGTTAAACTTTGGTGTCATCTGATCGTCAAGGTACCGGCAATGAGATCATTTGTTTCTATTTGAATATACAGATCTGTATACTTAGTATACTTCTATCTAATAGAAAATGCCTTTTCATGCTCGTAGGTAGATAAAGCTGATGTCACAGTGGAAATGGCTTCATTTTGTTTTATTTATAAATTGCATTTGCCTTGTTTTGTTTTTTTTTCGATTGCTTCATTGTGTTTGAGTCTAAACCCCCCTTCCTTTTGTTCCTTGATTCACTTTTGCGTATTGCGTTTATTTTTGGCCTTAAATTTTCTCGTTGTAGACAAGAAATGGGATAGTTGGGCTATGTTATTTTTGGTTACCTTTTCTCGCCCTGATTTTTATATTTAGCCAAATTCTTAAGTTGGTCCACTTCGAACTTGTCTTGTCACAAAGAGCATCTGAAAAGTGATTAAAAATAGAGTTTTGCTTTTTGGGTTTTTTTCTTTTTTTTTTTCTGGGATTTTCCTTGATTTCTTTTATTAATATATTTTGAAATCGAGCGAAACAAGTTTTTAGTTTCTTAGGGATTAATACTTATGTATGTTTTTGTTTTATAATTTAGCAAAATGTTTTAAAATTTAATGTTCTTACCCAAGTATTTGGTACTCATGTAAATATATTTATTTTTCAACAATTTAAAAGTATTTTTTAAATGCAAAATTGTGATGAATTATTGTGGGCCGTGTTTTGTTTCGGACTCCTAAAATATAGACGTCTTAAGCTATATCGTATCAATATATAATTTTTTTCTGGCAAAATATAAAAAAGGGATCTTTTGTGGACCAACTCTATAACAAAACGTGAAAAACCAAGCAAAAACCACGTAACATTTTTTTTAAATTTTAAAGTTGTTTTCTTTTTAAAGCTTGCAAAATTTATAAAATATTTTATCACTTTGCCACTTAAAATGACAAAGATAATTTAAGATAAATAATTGGTGTCTTTTATGGCTTTTTATTTATTAAAATTTTTATTAGTAATTTTTGTTAATTTGTTGACATTTTGACGGTTTCCAAGTCATAAGTTAAAGTTAAGTTTGTTTAGAGTTCACTTGTCGAAACTAAAATACATCAAAATAGTTTTTTTGGGAAATTTTATTTCCGATCACAAAATATAAAGAACAAACTTTAGAAATTGATTTTCAACTCGATAGCTGGTATAGATATGTACTTACATATATCCGTTTAATCCAGAGAGGCTGATTTTAGCGGGAAAAGAAGTTGGCAATGGCATTTTGGCCTTCAATCCAAAAGCATGTCTTGAAAAATTGGACAAATAGGTTTCATTGAGAATATTAAATTATCGCAACTTGTAAGTCAACATAGGTTGATTAAACGTAAAGATGTTCTATTTGTTAATTGTAATAATATGAACAAAGTAACAGATTTTTGGCATTAAAATTCTATTGACTTTTACCTGGACAAACGTACTTAAATAAAATTATGTGTGTAAGTTTAACAAATATATTAAACTAATTTTACTGTTCCGAATATACGAAATTATCACCACACACAATTAAATAGTTTTCTAGACCAGTATTTGAGTAGGTAATTCCGAATAATAATTTAAATTGTTAGTGATTTAATTTTTTGCCAATTTTTGAAATATTTGAAAATATATACAGTGGACAAAAATTTGGCAACTACGTTGTTTCTAAATAAAAACTCAAATTTAAAGAACCAATCCAGTTAGATATGCTTGGTCGAGATTTATCGCCTTCAAATCATCCCATAATGGGTTAGGTTCTGAAGGTTGAGTGGGATGTGGAAAGCTTGCAATATTTTAGGCCTATCGCATTCGCACATTGTGAACCGATTGTTTAGGATCGTTGTTGTTTTCAAAAGTTTGTTTCCTGTCCTTTTTGAATTTTCTTTTACAATGATAAAGTATACTTTTTTTGGCTATTAATTGTATAAACGTTATGACGGCACTAATCAACGATGACTCTAAATGCCAATACTTTTGTCCATGACTGTATGCATTTGTATATTCTTATGATGTCATTGCTTTCTTAACTGAAATAAAAATTGAAGAAACAGCAATTAAGAGTATTTGCAAATCTTTTACCCTTTTTTTCCAAAACATTTTTATTTTAAAAAAGTTAATTAAATTTTTCCCTCCAATGACTTAGTTCCGAATAAATGTTCATTATAGTAAGTAGATAAATAAATTCTTAATGGGATTACATTTATAAATTTCGGGATAGATTTTATTGGTTTTTTTTAGTTCGTTTTAGATAACATAAATCATATCGGAATGATTGTTAAATAGTTGTTTTATGAAAAAGGAAATTATTTTTCCTTGTAGTGGATTTCCGATAAGTTTTTTCTGCTTTGTAGCTAACCCAAGAAATATTTTCTTTTTTGAAATAATTTGAATTTCATCACTTTTCACGCCTCCTCATCTAAAAGAAAATGTATAACATATGAGATATATGTAGGCTATAAATAAGCTAACAATTTTTTTTAAATTCTCTAATTTTAACATTTTTTGCACGTAGATATTGAGCATGGACATGGCTGGTGATGACGATGATGATATCTAAAGATTCTCGATTCTAGACATATACGAATGCCGCAAATGCAAACAAATCAAAATGTTGACAGTTCTCAAAATGATTTTTAATTGCCATTTTGCTTATAGATCTTTTGGACAGATGTATTAGAAATATATAAGTATATATATGTACATATAAGTCTATAGACAATTTATTTGGTTTACATAGCTTAATTTTTGTGCAAACATTTTGTTGTTGGTTTCTTTGTTTTTAAAATGAATTGCAAACTATTTTGTTGGCTATATATTTCTTTAATTGACTACGTGAAGTGTTTTTAATTGATGTATGTGCCATATACTTATACATATATATATATAATTGTATTTGTATATAAGAGTACTTGTGTTTGGCTTTGAAATTTAGATGAATGTCTGTTTATATGGAACTGCTTTTAGCACTAAAGTCAATATTTGCAGAAACTGCAAAGAACCAAGAGGATGAAAAAAATTGCCATTAATGTGAGCAACTTTATGGCTAGGTGTGAAATAAATAGAATAATGGAAAAAAATCATTCTCCCCTAGCAAACAAGAGGATATACATATATATAAACATATATGAATATTGAAAGTGCTGAGAAAAAGACCAAATCGAAAAATGAAACGGAAATATTTGTTTATGTTGAAGGAATATCTATCCATATGCATATTGTATCCATTCGAATGATCTTATATTGAGTGCTGGAGAATCGAGCTAAATATAGATTAACTATAATTAGTTATAGATCATGCAATGCAATTGCAACTGATCATATCATTTTGCAGGGCTTTAAAAGCCACATGGACAATGTGGGTTTACTTTAGATTAAGTCTGCGAGATTATTAGCAAATTACTTAATTCTTCATTAAAAAATTTAAAATTACCAAAGCAAATTCTTCACGCAGCTGCTGCAAACTTTGGTTTTAATTTATGAAGAAAACTTATCTGGATAATATTCTTTGGTTGCCGGAAATAGTTCATGATCCCGCAAAGGGAATTTTTAATTTTTTGTTATTTAATTATTATTAATTGTTTGTTCAAAACTTAGGGAAAATAAATTGTTTGTCTCTCCTCGCCCACTCAATATATTAATTTTTTTTTTTAAATAGAGCCAAGGGGAAGGGTAAACTGAAAAAAAGGCCCTTTTTTGGTCAACAAAATTCTGCTTGATAAAGTGAAATCTAAAGACGATCGGTGAAGACTTTTTCGATATATCAAAATGACCCGTTGGGAAAAAGCAGGATTAGAGAAAAAGACTTTTAAAAATACTCAGCCCTTACAAACACTTTTTAGAGTCGAAACCGTTTTTATAATATGGAGATATTTTAAACTGCAGTCGACTCTCGTTAATTCAAAACTCAAGGGTCTCTTTTAAAATATTAAGTTTAATCTAGTGTTTCAAATATAAAATGGTTCGACATTTTTTAGGTATTCATAATGTGTGTTAATTATTCTTTAAAAAAAACTTATACATTTGTGCTTACTTCAAACAACATTGCCTACACAAGTGCATGAAAAGCCGTTTCAGTTTCGTTTTGTAGACAAAAGCGTTGTAAGTTATCGATTGAGGCTCTTACTACAGTAACTAGCACCTTTGCCATCGTTGCTCTTTTCATTTGTATCTGTCGCAGATAAAATTTCGCTACCGGTTACTGGTGATGAGACAGAAACATCTTCATCCACTCGAACATACCCAGAAAAACTCACAACGCTGACATTGGCTTCTGGACCCATGTATGTTCTTCATTGTTCTTCATTTGTCTTAATCAAATTAAAATTGTCAAGTGTATAATTCGAAATTTAAAGAGTTTTTGAGGGGATAACTAATATCTTTGAATTAATTAGAGGTTTAAAATATAGAAAAGTTACATAACATCACACTTTAACTTTGATAAGATAACATTTTTGATTTTGTGCAAAAGCAACAACCAAAACCTCTACATATTATCTCTTTTAAATAATCACTTCAAATAGATTTTTATTTGGAGGCAACAGTTTTTTCACGTCGAACTTATCGTTTTGGGTATCTCTGCAAACAAAATACATATACCGAGTAAATATTTATTCAGTTCAGTTGACTTTGCCGCCAATTAACATGCGTTTTATCATGGTTATATAATGAGTATTAAATGTATGAAACCAAAATCATTTCTTCAGTCTTTCAAACTTTTTCTGTGTTGCCAATTTTATTGACTTCTAATTTTTTTTGAATGATTTTAACAATTTAAGCCCTCGAAAAAGATCCGCCACACTAACACGTAATCTATATAAAAACTGTTGAAGTTTAAACAGAGACTTGGAGAAATATAATTAGATTCCTCGCAGTCAACTTATTTTCCAATATGTCTACTTACTCATCATACTTGGAGGCCTGCTCATTTTAGTGGTTCAAGTGGTTTTTTACAATCCTTTACAGTGGTTACCCATTTAGCCAGCTCGTAAAGCAAAACAAAAAGAAAGAGCGAATAGGTGGGGAAAAACAAAAACATAATTATGCCATAAAATTTAAACATATGAAGATTTTCAAGTGTATGAGTGGGGCCAGCTGTTGTTTATTTTGTGATTAAAGCATCTAGCTTTTGTTTTTAGATATTTTAGTGTTCGTTTTGATGGATATTTTACATAGGGTATAGAGAGGTTTGAAAGTGTTTGAAAGTGGGCGGACACACATACATAGGAGAGTCATTTGTTTGTTTATAAATCTATAATATACATAAATCACTTTTTTAAAGCCTAAGTGGATCTGCTGTTAATGTGAGTGACAACTGTTTTGGGCTGTCATCTTTATTGGTTGTCTATGGAGATGTAGCCAATTTGTTTCAGCTAATTGTTGTTGATATTAAACCGGATTTTGTAACATTCATATTTTTATTTGCTTGACCTTTATACACATTAGAATTAGAATAAAACAGATTGCTTTGCAACTTTAGATTTTAAGGTCAACTTCTTATAAAACAAACAAAACGAAATCACCCTAGCATGACGTCATTATGTCTAGCTCAGAAATGGCTCAACGAAAATTTGTCTCTTTCTGATGAGTTTGTGATTACCGACTTCAAAATACCCTTTATCAATTGGAGTTCTTGGTTCATGTAATGACACATAATATTCGACTGATCAATTTTGAACTCACTGATTTTCAACCCGTATTAAAACTTACACAGAAAAGTTTCAACAACTCGCTAAAAATTTTACAAAGTGACATATTACAATTACATAGTTTAATCATTATTTTATTAATTGACCAATTCACCAATACAATTTTCTTTCTACATACTTGGTTTGAACATATTTGGGGGGTACCCTATAGGGTATAAAAAACTAGTTTTCTGGTGATTATGTAAGCTTACAGATAAACTTCATTTGGAACGTACGTTTCGCTTTCATGAATGATTTTCAAATAATTGTTGACTATGTAAGCTGAGCTTTTACCCATTGCACTGACCTACATACATGACCGTCCATCGATGTGAGCATTGGGACAGTAAAAGTAACCGATTTCAAGCGGTTTACAACCACCCCAATTGAGGGTATTTTCTCACGCTTATGATGTCATAGGTAAACACACACATTCTTAAAAGGGGTGTAAAAGGTAAACCAACGTGTAAGACATGACCAAAAGGGCAGAATAACAAGAGGAAGAAAGAATACGAAAATCTTTACATAAATTCCACCCATTCATAGAGAGAGAGAGAGAGCCAAAGAGCTCTAAAAGATGAGTAAACTGCGTATGAATGAGAGTTTGCGGTAGTTTTGTTCATCTCATTCAAAAAACTTTACCACCCTCATTACTAAAAAGTGAGCTTTGAAACAATCAACAGTCGTAAAAAAAGAGGGGTCACTTAAGGTGATCGAAATCCTTACGAGTTCCTATTCGTTCGAAGTTCGTATTCATTCTCACAAGTATTTGTTTCTGCGGTTTTTAGATCTTTGTAAAAATATAAATTTTACTCGGGTTGGTTGGTTTTTATAACAGTACTTAAAATAATATTGAGGGGCTTTTTATTTCCTCATGTTATTTAAACGTTGCGACGAAGGTCTTTTTGAATCCCTTCCGTAAAAGCCGGTTACTGCGTCTCTGGTTTCCAGCGTGCCGACAGTACGGTTCAAAGGTGTGGATGGAGAGCCCCCATATATACATTTTTGTGTGGAGAAACAACATTCATCAAAAATGTGCGTAGATAACCTTCTTTTTCTCCCTCGTGGCTGGCTCTCCTTGTGGCGCTCTAGCAAAGCTTATTTTATTCTCTCTCTCGCTTCGCAAAAGCTGCTCTCAATCACTCTCTCCGTTTCTCGCATGCCAGCACAGACACAGACCTCTTGAAATTTCGTAGTTTACTATGATTACTATGCAACTCGATTCAGTATCGAACCGGCTTTCTACCACAACGGATTGGAATGAAACTGCGTAGAAAGAATCGCGGCGGCGGCTACTTATAATATGAATTCGTTTGGTTTTTTTGCCCGACGGACGACAAAGGCAAAAACTACTGTGACTGGAGCTAAAGTGGAATCTTGAATTAATTCGATTCGAATGTGATAAAAGAAACAGTGTTTTGTGTGAGCTTAAAGCTAAATATTGAAGGCCATCTAAGGGTTGAATGAGAAGTGAAACAAACAAATTTTTGGTAAATTCATTTTTTGTTGGTGTATTTGCGTGAGAAAAATCAATTTTTCGTCCTGAAGGCTTGGCCCATAAATGTGAAAAAGGAAGAAAGTACCGACGAAACAAGAAACTCAAACCAAATGACATTTTGTTCTGAAACGAATCAAATAAGAAATTCAATGCTATCATGGCTGATAGCACAGATGATCCAGGCAAACATAAGGATCCAATCATAGATGATGCCGGCGGCGGCCGCGTTGCCGGAGGAGTAGGAGAGGAGGCAGTAGGAGGTGTGAGTAGTCCACCTCCAATACCAGCTGTTCGTCGTAGACGTGCGCATGAGCGGAAAACGCAAAGTGATGAAAATGTTGAGGAACATCAGGAGCAAAAGCAGGAGCAAGAGGGAGAGGCCAAACAGCTGGAGACATCGACGGTGACGCGTACTTATATGAAAACCATAACGACATCTCTAAGCACCACCTCCAGCAGTACAACCAATTTAGAGCAAGTGGTGCTGGATTCACCGCAGCAACGTTTGCGTCAAAAGGTCGCCCAATATGAGAAGGTGTGGTCGGATGGTGGGGCTGCCGGACAGAAGCGAGCGGCTGAACAAACAGCTGATGAACTTCGACAGGATGCCCGTTATGATGACGACTATGATGCGGAGAATCCCTTTGATATTGATGTCCATGAGATTGAACGTCGTTTGAGAGAGGAGCGACAGCGTGGCTTGGCGGAAGCAGAGGCAGCCAAATTAGCCTTCCAGCAGGTGCATTTGCGTCATGCCACACCGTCGCCCCGTCGCGTGGAAGTGACCAGTGAGCATATCTCTAGTCCCTTCAATGTGACCTTGAAAACGACGAGTCGTATGAGTCCCGGTGCCGATTCCGGCAATGTCGAGGAACAGTTGTCGCCATTTAACGTTACTTTACGAACCACTCGCCGTAAAACGGTCAAAAAGGATCTTTCTCGTCAAATGGAGTTGGAACAGTTTTTGGATGGTGAACGGCGAACAGTGCGAGAAGTTCCCGCTGCTGATGGAGTACGTACCATAATTACATCATCCATGACCAGTGATGGAGGCTATGCCGATGAGAAAATTTACCGCCACGGCGAGGGTTATGTATCACCACGAGATTCGCCCTCTTGGTCGCGTTCCAGTTACTCCAGTGAGAGGTCTAGTGTCACTCCACCACGAAGTGTTGACATGACAGCCGGTGGTAGACGCATACTGATTAAACTGGAAGATGAACACGAACTACTGGAGGAGCACCACCAACAACATTCGACGACTTCCTTCAAGGAAGAACTGCACGACGAAACTGATAGCTCGGTGCGGTCACGCATTAGACAATTTGGTGGCCAAGACGAAGTCATGGCAACCGGCAACATTGACATTACCGTGGGCAGTAGCAACAACCCTCGCCGGCGTTTGTACCAGCAAACAACATTGCCAGCAACTCTAGTTGGTGGTGGCAACGAGACGCCACAACAACAGCAACTGCAACACCAACAACGGCGAGAACGTCCCCGGGAATTGGTAACGAAGACAATGCTTACTCAGACATCCACACCAATTGGCACGAAGGAGCAACCGCAAACAACAATTGCCAGTTCACCAGCAACGTGCCAATTGCGCGGTTCTTCAACGGAAGAATCCCGGAAAATTGTAAGCCACAAAACGACTCACACCACATCCTCGTCCTCGTCCACGTCAACGTCGCGTAAATCAATTGCCGGTTCGGTGTCTCCAGCCGGCAATATATCGTTTACCTCCTCGCAAATCCGTGTCGGTCAAGTTGAGTCCCCCGTTGATAATGCCGATTTAATTGATAACGATTCCGATACGGAAGGTGTTTTAGCCAGCAGTCTAGTGATTGTACCATCACCGTCACGCTCTGCCACGCCTTCGTCTGCATCAATAACGCCCACTACTCCGCACACTCCTCTTACTCCGCACACGGCTCACGCCCTCAGCGGCGTTGGCACTTTCAGCAAGAGTCTGCATCAGACTCAAGTACAGCAAAGTAGCCGCAGCAGCAACGAAAACGAATATCAGGAATTCCAATCCACCATGGCGTCAATCAATTTTGCACGCAGTAATTCCCAATATGATAGCCATATCAAGGAGAAACGAGGTAAATGTCTAAGCAACAAAAAGTGAAACAATAATTATTGGCAAAAAGGGGAACATTCTAGTAAAACTCGTTGATAATATACAAAACTCGTTAAAATACAAGTAAAATTAATTAAATCAATAATAGATTAAGCAAAAACTTAATAGTGTTTTTAAATGCAATTACTATTAATTACTAATCATCCGATTTTATAGTTTGATTCCAAAAGTTATTTGCAAATATAAATTAGCAATAAATATTGGTCAAAAATGGCAGTCAAGCAAAAATATAATAAACAATTTAAAACTCTTGGCCAGACACTTTTTGGTTGAATCATGCAAAAATTGTTCTCTAGTTAAGAACTTTTGTAATAAAAACCCTCAAGTTGTCTTGTGATTTACAGTCAATAATATTTATATTAAATAATTATTATTTTCTTTAATTCTTAGGGAAGGAAATAGAGAAAGGCAGGAATGAGAGGGGATATTGAAAGGAAGTTGAAGATTTGATTGGATTCATCGATTGGTTCAGTAAAGTATATTAACTCGATTATAATTTGAACTGCACATTCACTGAAGGTTCTCTAGTGCTTGCCTAGAATTTCATTCAACATGCCCCTCTGTGATTTGAAATAGTCAGATTAGAAGACATCTTTTCTCAAATTATTAAAATTACGAAAATTTACCCCCAAAAGTATGCAATAAGCACTTTAAGCACTTCTATAGTAGTTTTTTTATATTCTGTGAATAAAATAATTCTAAAAGCAAACATTGCTTGTACACAATATTTAACTTACACGGCACCCGTTATAAATAGGTTTCCAATTATGAACTTGATACTTTTCCAGTCTATTGCATACTTTTGGGAGCAAATTTCGCCGTAATCCCTGATTATGTATGTATAACTTGAATTTCATACTCAGAAAGAAAGGGGTCAAAAGACTTTGTCCCTGTATTGCTTTAATTAAAAGTAATATATGAGGCAATTATAGTTCCACCGATAGCATCAAGCTTTTGGCTTTTGCTTTCCGATAATACTAATTTGTAATTATTGACTATCAATTAAACGTTGTAGGTACACATAAATTGTATTTGCTTAACAAATATTTATGTTTAAGAGCTAAGTACTATATTTAGCAATCGCAAAAAGTGTAAATAGACTTTTAAACTGGCTGTGGAATATGTTTTACTTGGATCTCTTTCCATAAGTCATGTTATCTGTAAATCTTCAGCTAGTCGGAAATTTATATATCTGTAGGCAATTTCTATTGTCTACTTTCCAGCTGGCCTATAGAATGTCAAGGTCAAATGACAGTAGTTGGTCACTCAACAGCAGCGGCAGAAATTTATTTACTAAATTAATTATGACAAAAAAAAAAATAACACACAACTACAATCGATACTTGACAAAAAGTGAAAAAAAAATAATAAAAACCAGCCGAAATGACATCATTTATTGTTGTTGCTGGAGCTGCTGCTGCGCCTTCAACTTTAACTTGTTTAGCACAAGCCCGTTTTGCGGTTGCTGTCTAGATATACATATGTACATATGTATATAAGTCGGTCGGTCGGTTAGTCGTTGGGCGACCAGCCCCTGTGCCCTCAACTTTTATGCTATATTATTTATATATTCATTTAGAGTGATAGAGCGAGACAGAAAGAGTGGGCCAGTGCGTTTTGGGTTGGCAAGCAGCGGTGGGTCGTTGTTGTTTTGTTACCTCTTTTTCGACAACAAATTTATTGGCAGCCAAAATGAAATGAGGCAAACGCTTGACAGGATTTGCCTTTCCTTCCGCACCACCCTCCAATATGACTATTTATTATGTGACCTCCTCGTAGGCTCGGTTATTATGTTAAGCACAACAACCAATTAAGTGTCTGGCTGTCTGACTGTCTACACTCGAAAAAATACTAATGCAGTGCTTATCAAATATATAGCCTACTTAGCAATTCAATTTTATACCAGTTTTATCAAAAATTCAAACTTATTTTTGAAAAGGTGATCTAAATGTAGTAAAAGAAACTTTATCATGATTTCTTTGATATCACTGTTTGTTATTAATAATTTTTTGACGATAACTTAAGAGCTTCAAAACAGATTTCTCAACTGATCCAAGCTTAACCATTAAAAGGTTGATTTTTCCCTATGGCATTTTGCGACCAATTAGGCACTCATATTTGTAAATCATTCTTTTTGGATTAAAATGTATTCATGAAAACAAAAATTAAAGGTCCTTGGTTTAACTTTTTTACTGCCATGATTTAACAAAAGGCTTTCGAAATCTCATCGTAAATATGTATATAGAGAGCATCTTCTTTACTTAAAAATGAAATTCGTCACGAGCCAAATAAACAGTGAATTGAATATTCAGAATTTAAGAAGTTGCCAAATAAATCTCGAATAAAGTCAGTGGCTTGGCCTGCAAAAGAAGAAGAGAATGCAAATGTACAGTCGTACAAATTGGTAAATTTAAACATTTCATTATTTGAAAAATATTCTTTTAATTTAAAATTCAAATATTGTTCACTTTTAGAAAAATTGGATGAAATAAGAGAGGTTTGTTGGCCAAAGTGTTTTTTGTTTGCTTAAAAGTGGGATTTAAATAAAATTACTGTAGTTGGTGTCAAGTTAGCCAACCGATCTCCTTGAAAGTATTGTTAGAGTAAGTGACTTTAAAATTTCCTGGAAGTCTTGAAAGGCACATAAAACTTTTTAGTTCTTAGTCGTTAAAATAAAAGACGTAGAGTGTCTGCGATTACTTTACAGGCATTAAGCTAGAGACGTGTGCCTTTTGGTGAAGCGTTAAATGAAATCTTGTTATGAAGATGATGATGATGGTGGAGTTTCAATTAGTAAGTTGAGTTAGTAAACTCTTCCCCTTCTTCAAGTTCTTCTGCCTCGTTATTTTGTGTCGAAGCAAAACGAGGACTAGGAAATAAAAGTAAGTTAAGTTTCTTAAAGTGTATTTATGTTGGCAATAAATTTTTGTTGCACTTGACATGCTTCATGACATTCAATACAAGTCTATTAATAAAGTCTTTTGGTTTGCCAATTTATGCAAAAGGGGGAGAGGGACTGTTAGTGTTTTCTCAACTGTTTAAATTTCGTTAAAAATTCAATTTTTTTTCGATTCCCACTCGTGTGTGTGGATGCCGAAACGCATTGAGGTGTGTCTCATGGGCGATCTTAATGCTTATTATTGTTGTCACCTGCGGCGATAATAAGTTGATATACAAATAAGCAAAATAATGCATAAATTTGCTGTTGAAGAGTCTTTTCGCTTAATGCTTCACTGCCTTCAACAGGTTCCAATCCGCTGCCGCCCCCTTTGGTGGTGAAATGTCAGAATTGATATATATCACACAGCTACTTGAAAAATACATTGTTTGTCGCTAGAGATATGTATGAAAATGTGAAAACATATATACCTACATATAGAGTCAAGTGTGGGCTCTTACGTAATGGTCATAAAATAAGTAAATACATGTACCTATTTTTGTTTATTTTTCTTATTAATATCATTCACTAAAACCCCAAAGATAGCGATAGCGCAAAGTAAATAATTGATTGAGCACCCAAAAGAAAAAAAAACCAACAGAAAATGTACTTAAACAAAATTTCTATCGACAAAAATACAAAAACCGCAAAGCTACCATAAAAAGACTTCAAAAGAAGATTGTGCCCACGGGGCCAAGTTGAGTGGAAGCAGCATATATGGAGATATATGTATACATATTAGAGATCATAAAACTAAATGATTTGCAAGTTTTGGTTTCTTTTTGTTTAGAAAATTTAGTTGTTATTCTATCGAATTTCTTAAGTGAATGCAACCGTTATGCAATCAAAACCATTCATCTCGATGGCAGCAAGCAATTATTTTCAACGGTTATCGTTTAGAAATCGTTAACATTCGTTATGGCCAATTGATGGCTTTTATGCTCATACATGTATGTTCAGTGTTTGAAAGGCAAAACGTGGTCAATATGAGTATTGGTATTAATAGTGGTTAGTCTTTCAAAGTGTCCTGTTTGCTTTAGAGTAGTATGAGTGTTGATTATGTATTAAAACATTTTTGTTTAGATGAAATGATTGGTTGTCTCGACAGATGGGCAGGAAGGGGGTTACCAAACTGTTATGAAAGCCGGACTAAAGTATTTTAAAACGTTTTCCTTTCTCTAAACACAAATTGATTCTTACTCATGGCTTTAGTTATCCATCTATAATTTGAATTGGTTTAAATTGATCTAATAAAATGAATACATTAAATGTTAGTAATTTGTTTGATATTTTTACATTTGCCTCACGCTTTCATCTCTAAAAGTTTGGTTTCTTTTTTTGCATAAAAGACATTTCGAAGATTTGGATGTGCCACATCTGTTCAACAGCTGCCAGATTTGAGAATTCTTTAATGTGGGTGACGTTTGAAGTAGAGGATCCTCCATATAACAGTGTACTTTGTTCTTAAATGGGTTAAGTAGATGTAAACAAGAGACTGATGAACTTGAGGTGACTTCTTAATTTACCTGGAAATCGAATAGTGTTTAGAAATTTCAATAACACCTTCTTATGCTCATGTAATGGAGGCGCCAAATGTCTCTTAACCACATTTAAGAAAACGATTTAAAAAGATTTCTCATACTAAATACTATACATTTATAGACAACAACAATGTTGATAATCACACAAACAAAACGAGCGAAAATAAATAATTCAATGGATGATCTCATATTAAGACAGATGAAACAGTTGTACGGCTGCGATTGTTCTATGGGTTTGTTATGATCTTACGAGATAAGGTTTTTGTGTTTTTGCATTGAATTTGTCTCTCACATTAGTTTGACCGTCAGTCTGTCAATTTGTCATGATCATAATATTCAAATGACGAAATGTTCTCGTTCGTCGTTTTTGGCTTTGAATTGTGGTCTGTCAATGATTTTCTTTACTAAAAATTAACCGTATCCCAATATTAGTTACAAAAAGCCAATTAAAAAGTCATTAGTTTTAAATAGTTTGGAAAGTGGCTAAGCTCTGACTTTGACGAATCAATAAGTCTGTATACTAAACGTCTTACATATAGTTTACTCCGCATATAGTATGTAAGAAATCAATTAAGTCAACGTTTTGCCCTGACATGGCGTTTCAATAGTTTATCATAAATTTATAAAGAAAGGCCTTCATGTCTTAGCCATAACACTCAATCACTGAGCCACTTTGTTGGCATAGTTTTGTTGTTTTTTTATTTTTTTTTTTTTTGTTTTTTGCTTTCATTCTTTGCTTAGGAAATTTATTAAAGTGCAGAAAAGGTTGTTGTTAAACACGCAAGCATCAGAAACCGACATTGACGTTGACATATCAACCAAAAAAAAAAAAAAACAAATTGCACGCAAACTTGACTAATTGTCACTTTATGTGACTAACGATAAAGGAAACTATTAAAAGCCAACGATTTCGGAAGAACAGTTGTTTAAACTTCTAATGGATGGGATATAATTTTGTTTCTTCAATTTTTGTCATTTTCCACATATGGCGAGTCAGGATGGAAATTTGTAAAAAAAAAAAAAAACAGTTTTCAAGTTTTTTAAGAGAATATATAAAATTTTATTACATTTTATTGCACTGTTAATTTGGAAACACTTTTTAACAGAGTTAACCATATAAAATGTGTAATGTTTGAAATTTTTGCTTCTCATTTTGTTATTATTTTTACATTGTTGATTTTTGAGAGACAAAGACTTGTAAATCGTTTCGAAATTGGGTCACACTTTAATTGCTTAATAATTAAAAAAATCCAAAATTTAATTACAATACCTAAAATAAATTCTTGTATTGTATAAATTCTTTGGTAATTTAATAACTTTTTTTTTTAAGTTTTTAGTTTGCATAACTCAAACACACGATTTCTATACATTTTTATGAGATATACATATACAAAATCATCTAAGGAATGTGAGGGAAATATGTAGCTTACGGAAAAAATAAGGAATTGAACGAGATCCATATAAAATCGTACTTTCATGAATATATGTAGATTTATTTAAACCATTAAACGATTATAGGTAATTCGGCGAAAAATTCCTTCTACTTGCTTTGGTTGTTCGAAGTTAATAGTTAATAGTTAGCAATTTTACATTGTGTTACTAAACTTAAAACTTATACTCTAGGTCTCTATAGAACTGGCTGAAGATTGTTTCTATCTTGATAAATCGGGCCCAAATAGACCCAATCTAAACAAGCTAAGGTTAATTTTTTAAATTCTTTCATTTATCGTGTTAGATGATTCATTTTAAATTTTTTTTTGTGAAAAGCGAAAAAGAAATTACATGAAAGAGGAAAAACACAAATCGATTTAATAAAAGCATGCCAAATTCATGGTTAAAGTCCATAAAAGTCTGCCCAGATAACCAAGGATGAGGGTTTAACGCACATCTTTTTAAGGAACTTATAACAGTTTCCAAATAATAAGATTATACAACTTTTAATTAAATTTACAATATTGTACACTGTTCATTGTACAGGTATTTAATGGCGATCGTTTTAAAGCATTATTACACAGTTCGTGTTTAAGCAAATAAACAATGAACTTAAGCAAATAAACATTGAGCTTACTTATGTGTATAGGTATGTGTAGGGAAATCGCCCACGTATTTCCGTTTTGGTGGTTAGCCACCCAAAAACATATGTTTAATATCATGAAGAAGACTCGCATCTGTATGTACATTGTACATTCATTTTCACAGAGTGCATTGCCCAAAAAACCAAACCGAACAATATATTCGATTTCAATGGTCTGCTCTCCTTCTTCGTTGTTGTTTATGCAAATGTTCAAATACATATACACGCAGTTTTCAAAGAACATTTCTTTCTTTGCCTTTTGCTTCAATTTCTGTCTTGTTTCCCTTATTTTTGTTTCTTTTGGGGAAACCCAAACAATTAGATATGCATGAAAGTAAATAAACTATTTTTACTGCACACATTTTTCTCTATTTTTGTTGTGTAACTAGGCCAACACACACACTCATAGTCAGCGGTCCCTTAGACAGAGGGAAGACAGAGAGGATGAACAACAAATGCAGAGGGGGGGTTAAAGGCGCGCTCTCATTATCATTCAACTGACTGCTAACTTTTACAATTGTTAAACTGTTTTTCACTTTTGTTTAAACAAGAAGCGTTTTTTTTTTCATTTCTTCACGCTCAATATAAAAATTAAACACCGAAAGACCAATTTCATTCATAAAAATTGTTAAACATTTTTCCATTTCCAAAGAATTATAAGCATATTATTGTATTTTTCGGTTATGAACGCTCATTAGGTGGTAACGCTTAAAGAAAGAGAGGCTTAAACAAAAATATAATAGCCAAACAGTCTCGTCAGTCCGTCCGGAAAGCATCATTAAAATTATCATCATTAACTTACTGACTGACTGAGCCATTAAACAAAAAGAAACGAAAAATCGATGCCGCAGTGTAAATACCCTTTAAAAGATCTCTTCATGAATAGATTCTATAAATCTATAAACTCTTATAAGGAGTATCAGTTTTATATTTGCAAATTCACAGCAAAACATTGAGTATAAACTTAATCAATCCCAGTTGTAGGGTATAAAAATAAACAATGTTTTTTAAACTTTTCCATAGATTGTGTGTTTCATTGACAAAATGTTTGTAAATCCATTTATTGAAACTGAAATGAAAATTTATCAAAGTCATTCAACTTGAACCATTATCATGTGACCCAATTTTAGGTTCTGCTATAGGTTTGTGTCTAGATCTGTGAGTTATGTATGTATGTATGTATGTATCTATGTTTAATTTTCTGTAAGCTTTTACTTTTTTGTTTAAACATTTATGAGCTCAAAACTTAATAGTTATAATTAGCTTTTCGCTTTAATTGCTGCTTTGTATATTTAGCACTTTTGACCCATTTAAAGTGGAGTGTATGTATTTTGCCTCTCTTTAGTTAGAAGTAAAATTATTTTTAATTGTTTTTCTTCCTGATTTTCTTTTGCACTGCTAAAGAAAATCGGCAACTAGCCGACAAAATTTAATGGCACAACTATAAAGAAGAGAAGTTGGTAATTAAATGTTTTCCATAGAATTATAATGAAAGCAAAAACTTTTTTACATACCCTTATGAATAGAGTTTATTTAATATTTTTAAGAGAACAGAAAAATATTTTTATGCATATGGATTCTTTGGATTAAGTTTGAATTACTTTTCGACTTGGGTTTATTATAGCTCAATTCATTTTTTTGAAAAAATCTAATAATCAAGGTTTTCATTTAGTTGAAACTTAATTTCGAAATTTGCATCCTGTTTGCCAAAGTTTTAGATTTAGGCAGAAGTCCTATTAACCGAAATTACAACGAATAATAGTTGGATTATACACGGACGTGTACCAAGTCCTTTTCGTAATATGTATATAAAAAGAGGACAAGGCAAGATAGCAAGCACAAAAGGAATTTTAGAAGCTCATTTGCACTTTTTGTGAACCTTTTTCTGACGTAAGTCTTTTCATGATTAACAAAAGTTAACTGAACAATACAGCTGCCCAAATTAACGACAGGTTTAATATTTATCAGAAAGTCTATACCATTGATAAAAAAATTTATAAATCAGCAAGGTTTTGAAAATCATATATAAGTATGTATATGAAGACTGATCTTAGTCGTTCTATATATGTATATATGTAGGTACTATATATGTATTTTGATTGACTTTAATCGGTCGCATGGTGTTTAACTGTTGGCATTAATAAATTAAGGTTGCGTATTACAAATCCCGAGAAAATATAATGACACAGCTAAAAAACGTAATTTGTAATCCGATTACTGTTAAAGTTATTTTCATAAATTCTACATGCATGCAATAAAGTCGAAAAAAAGGAGTCATTTATAATTATTTTATCAGGAAGCGGATTCGAAATAGAATGGTTTTCTATCAAATGCTGGGTTTAATGACTAATTTGGTAAAACAAATTTCTTAAAATTAGCCGAGTAACCAGTGAACAGTGTTTATTTATAGAAAGTACAAAATCTCAAAGTTTAAGTAACTTAATACTTGCCTTTAGATCACGTTTTGGTTATTATTGTTCGAAGTTTTCATTGCACTTTTTTAATGTTTCGTCTGAACTATGTAGACGACTGTAAAAGCGTTTTTGCTTATTTTTTGATTGGCATTTTTGTTTTATCACTCTCGTGATAGTAGATTGAGTGAATTCCACTCATTCTTATCGTTGCCAATAATTTGCAAAAATATGTGCTGATTAGAAAATTTCGTTGGCCCACTCACACGCTCAGTCATTCACTCACTCACTGAATATGGTAGCCGCAAATTAAGAATACAAATGATTTATGGCTAAAATACAACGAAATAGAAAAAACGTTAACTATTCAACAATCAATAGCGTCGCAGCGCCATATAAATTTATTTTTGGCAAAGTTTACTTTTCCAACCAGTTCGTACTAAATTCGGCAGTCGACGTTTTGCATTGGTTAATTTATGCCAGAGGCGTCAATGATTTTGATTCTTCAAATTCTAGTTTCTATATTAAATAAAAACAGAGGCTACAGTTTTGGCCAAAACAACTTTATTATTTGGGCTTGACAAACAAAACAAAAAACTAATAAAAGATAAATAAACAAAATGAAATTTTTTGTAAGGTGTCATAACTGTAAGAAAATAAGCAGAAAAAAACCTGTTGATAGATTTCATTCTGTAAAAAAAAAGCAAAGCAAAGCAAAAGCAAATTCGCTATTCACGGCTTTAGGAACTATAGAAAATGCTTTCGGAAATATAACTTTAAGTATTACATATATGAAACGACTTTGCGATGACTTTAGTACCAAAGGATGAAAGGATCTTTTAAAATTTTAGTAAAGTTATGTAGAAATATAGTTTTTTGTTATAGGAACGCAAGTTGATAATTCTAATCCTAACCATCCTGAATAAAATAAGTAAAAAACTACTTTTCCAATCGGAAAACTGGTTCTGAAAGATTCGTAATACTTTCAAGTAGTAAAATAAGTTATATTGGTAAACCAAACATATTTGTTATTTAGGTCAAATACTTACTTTAATAAGACGTGAATGTACTTCTGTGTAGGAAAAGAAGAACCTGCCTCCTTCTTACCCAGAGGCATTTCAGTGCTACAACAACCATATCACAACAAATTTAGAAATATCAAACATTATACAAAACGTATTGCTAATTTAGCCACATGTATCTAATTTGAAAAAAAAAAAAAACAACAACGAAGTAAGATGAAACATCACTGATTATTTTAATATTTTGCCTAGCAAACCATTTTTCGAACGACCAAGACGAAAAAGTAGTTTGGTATTTATGACAATGACCATGAATCAAATAATTTGACTAAAAACCGATTACTAGAATGGGGTGGAAAAGATGGATAGATTTTTGTACAGTATTTAGTTAAATTTTAAAACAAAAAATATTGTATTTAAATGGTACAACTTTGCTTATTAAAATTTGAATATCTTACCTAGTCTGTGTCAATCCAAAATCGAGATATGGATTTCATTCATACCTTGCAGGGAAACGTTATATTAGTCTTATAGCCTAAAGCTATTTCAGGATCCACCAAGTTTTCTCATCAGCGGACTTTTACCTATACCTAGTTGTTTTTTCACTTAAGCTATTAGAAAATAACATGATATTTTTTACCAACTGAAAGTCTAATGCAAATAAAATGAAAATTTCAGAATATTTAGCTGGCAAACATTTTATAAGCTTCCCAAACTCATCGCCCGTTTATTAACCTAGAAAAAACATTAAAAACTATTTATGATTATTAGAGGGTCTTTGGTAAATAAAAATTCTTACAAGCCATTAAGAGAACTTTTAAATTGTCAACCAAGAACATTGTATAAATTGACATTTTACCTTGTACCAAGTTCATTTTCGGTTAATTGCGAAATTTTCGGTGATTTTTCGCATAGACTTTTTGAGAGATGTCAAAACAGAATGAAAAGAAAAGAAATTTCTGTATAATTTTATTTTATGACTTTCAGACTTTTGCAAATTGCGCAACCTTGAACTAATTTCTATTTAAATATAATCTTTTGTCAACATTCTCAAAGAAAGGAACAGAAAAAAAAACAAAATGAAGAATCGAAAATTACGTCACTCGGTCAGCTTTTTTAAATGAATGAAAACTAAATTTTAGCAACAAATAATTTGTTGTATAATTAAATTTTACACATTTTGCTGCGTCTTTGATTGTTGTGTAAATAATCTTGGTAATTATTTTAAACATTTTTTGACATATTGTTGGAAGATTATTTATTTTATGTAATATTTCCATACTCTAAAAAAAATATGTATACACTTTAACTAGAGAGTTAAAAGGGTATACTAAATCTGACAAAATGTATATAAAAATGGGGAAACACGTTCGAGATTTAAATTACTTGAATAACTTTTTTCATATAACACACTTAAATATATATTTTGGAATAAAATTGTTAATATCTATACTAGTGACAGGGTATTTCAAAGTCGTATATCTTATTGTGTCATTCGGAATTTTCCATTTAGCATTTTGTATAAATTTGTTATTTATTACGGGAAATCTATTTTCGTTTTTCATATTCTTGGCATACGTTTGGCCAATTGCCAATGAAGAGACATAAACCAACTAGTCAAGCGACCAGACCACGCACCATTTCTTGCGTGGTCTTCAATCCATGGGATTGGAATGGAAATGGAAATGAAAATGGCCAGACAGCTGCTGCTGCACTTTTCCATAATGAGGCGTCTTAAACCGATTTGGCTTTTGTGTTAAATGTTATTCATATTTGCTTTGTAAATTGTTTACAGATTACACTTTGTTTATTATTTCAATATTTTTGTTCAAAATTTAAATTGAGGTAATTAAGCCAAAAGCAAAACAAAATTTAAAATAATAAAAACTCAAATGGCTGTTAAAAAATGAGTAAATATAGGCAAACGAAATGTTTACAAATTTTGTGGATGGGTTTTGACGTCTTTCCCCAAAATTGAAAAAAAGAGGGCAATGAATCATTTGAATAGGAAAATATGTAAAATTTTCTAAAAACATTGAAATGCTTTGTTAAATAATGGTTCTAAAATCTGTTCAAATAAATAAATATGCTGGTATTGACAGGAATTTCACAATCAAGACAAGATAGACTTATGATAGTTTAAGTGGGAGATGCTCGATTGATATGGGTAATTTTTGACTAATCGCTTCTATATCATATTTCAATCGAAATAAATGAATATCAATATGATTCATAAATCACTATATCCATAGACTTATAAGTCGGATGTGCTTTCTTTGCAATCTTATGACCAAAATGAATAACCTCTATACAAGGGTAAGAAACATTTTTTTCAAATTCATTGGCCAAATTTGGTTTAAAACCAGTTTGTAACCAAAAATGCTTTATAAACTTAAAGAAATTTGCTTTTAATTAAACACGATAAAGTAATTAAGCTAAAACTAGTTTAGGATATTTGCAAGTATGAGTTAAATGTCTACTACGTATGCTCTGGAAATTCTCCTAGTGAAATTCTAGAGAAATGTCGGTTGTATATAGCATTACGATTGCCATAAACTTGCGATAATATCTTGAGATTTTCACAACTCGCTCGCCACGTATTTCGACAGTGATGTCATTTTATATATACATATTATATTCCTACAACGACTTTGCTGATAATTCAATTAAAGTAAACATCTAATAAAAACTGGTATACAAAAACCTTGCAGAAACACACTCAAAAGGCAATTCAGTGTATAGTATCTTATCGTTTCTGGGTTGTGTTTAATCTGATATCTCTTTTTTGAAGTCTCCGTCTTGGTCGATGTCTTCGACGTTGTCTTGGGGAAATTAATTGCAAATGTTCTAAAACGCTTTTCCATTTTCTTTTCTTTGCAGAGGAGCAAGAACGTGTGCAAAAGAAGACATTCACTAATTGGATTAATTCATACCTATTGAAGGTGAGTTTATACGGGTATTTATTGTGTGTATCGATTTGCGAAATTTCAAACCGTTTGTTTTTTTTTTTTTTTTGGTGACATTGAAATTTGCATATTGATTTGCATTTTGGAAAACGTGCTGGATTTTTATCCATAACTAATGGCAAAGAGAAGGTTTTTGCTTGTTTTTAATTTTTTATTTTTGGGAGTACAAAAATATTTAATTGCCATTGTGATTTGACCGTGAAAATATGTAATTGGCGTAAAATGTGAATAATTGTGTTTCAAATCGCTTACAATTTGTTGATCATGATCATTTGATAATGTCGGAATATTACTACCAAATTAAAGTTATAATGATTTTCAATAAAATCGGAAAACTTTAAAACATTTTGGAATTTCTGACATTGAACTAAATGTTGCATAATTCTTATGTAAGAAATCTTTATTGGTTTGAGAATTTTCTTTAGTTTTTTTTTCAATCAAAGACCTTGTTTAAGTGTTAATTCTTACATTCAACCTAAATCCTAGTTTATGCCGTATTTATTTTTATTTTTCGATTATACGATACAGGGCTTTCTAGATAAATATATGTAGATCAGGATCATCTAAATAAAATATTCTCACTACTTACATATATCTATATTTTTTATCCTATGAAAGAATTCTAAAAGTTAATATAAATTCTCGATTTCAATTAACAAATTTCATTATTATTTCCTCTAAATTTAGGCTTATTAAAAGAACAAGTTTTAAGGATTACAATTCATGGAAGAGATGGTGGTTGTTGCTTTTGTTAATTTAGCTCTGAAACTTAGCCCAGATAAAGATTTCAGAGTTAGTTATATTTTTAGATTTTCTGGAAATGGCTTGAAGCTAAATCTGTGAAATTCTTCCATTAGCATGCGGCTTTTCAACAACATGCACAGAGAACCATTTGTCATGTCTAACCATATGGGGAGTCACTTTTCATTGAACTCTTTTACATGTTTCCCAGAATAACTTCACAAACAACTCCAAGCCCAAAGACAGACAACAGCTCACGCACCCAAAGACGACGTGTCGTGTCCGTTGGAATTTGCCAATGCTAGAAATTCCACTCTCTATCTGAGGAGTGGGTGCGGGAATCGGCTGGGTGGTGGTGGGAGGGGATTATTCAGGCAATAAGTATATAAGTAAGTTGCTGCTTTGTGAAAAGTTGTCTGACACTAGGCCTAAGGAAAGCCATCTAGCCTCTACACCAAGTTCCGTTTCATGTGTGGCCTGTTGGTCTATTCGAGCTGTTCTTCTGTTCGTGTTTGAAGTCAACTGGCAACTGGCAAACTTAACCCACACAGAAAGCAACCAGCCGCCGCCGCTGCCGCCTACTGACTTACTTTTTATCCTCCCTCCAAACAGTTGAGTTTGAAATTGCACTCTCCAAACAATACGTAGATGTATGTTTGTGTGTATGTAGCCTGTATGTTAGTACATGTCTAAAGTGTTATCTTTTAATGCATTGCCAATCTGGCCCAGACATAAGCCGGCAAATTTCATGTATACATACTATTTAAGCCGGCCGGCGGACTGTTGCCTGCCAGTCTTTTGAACCCGAAAACCAGTTATTCCAGCTGCTGGTCGGTCTATCTGGCTGCACCTCAATAAGGCTTCAACAAGGAATCAAAAGCCTGGCGTGGGTAGATTTTGTTGATTGAAGTCATATTTCAACCAAAAAATTGCAAAAGGGAAACAGAGAGACAACAAGAGAAAATGGTCGATTATGCAATATGTAGATGAATCATTCGAAACAAAAATCAAATTATATTCCCAATATTAATGATAGCAATTGCAAAAGATAATAAATGTGCTAAATGAAAACAAATTTATTGAAATTTATATGAGAATTTCGTTAGCAACAATTTGCACTTTAATTTTCAACAATGTAGCTATTTACATTTGTATGTGTACGTGACCGAAGACTTTTCTTTTCGTTTCTTCATCTAGTCTAAATGTACCTAAATGTACATATATATTAACACAGTTCCAGTTCAAGGTGAACAAGTTGCCCCAATCATTTGTACACTTTGATTAAAATTTATTAACTAATTCATTCACTCAACATGATGGGAAGCCAGCAGCATCACAATGTGAACGTCATGCTCAGCCCCAAAATTTTTCGGTTTTTTTTTTTTAGATTTTTTTTCTGATTATTTAGATGTGCCCCTTGGCTGACAGCTCTATTGTATATATTCAGAGTGAAAACCAAGCATGACGCTCTGTATTTTGTTTTGTAGTTACTATCTATCTATGGGTGGGTGTGTTCACATAAAGCTCTCTTCTGTTTTTGTTTTATTTATTTTTTGTTGTTCACTTTTTATGACATAATTGATGGTGACGCCTCGACACGAGCTACATGAGGCTGTCCAACGTGCACGAATGACTGCATCAACATTTGAGAATTATATTGCAATTAAGTTAAAGTGAAAGGATAAATGCATTGGAGAGGTGCTAGTGTTTAAATTAGAAAGGATGTGCCGTGAAAGTGGGCTAGAGAAAGAAAATCACCTACAAGTGCGGTCATCCCAATCACTTTTTTTGTTTTTCTTTGTATTGGAAAACACGTTGTCATTAGTATACTTAAAATTGAATCAATTTTGTAAATGTTAATGGTATTAGTTTGGCTTAAACGTAAAGTACTTATCTTCTCAACTGTCCATAACATATGTATCTAAATAAAGTAAATACTTAAGACCCATTTTGATATTATGCATTAAGAAGGTTGAACTAGAGTTACCCAAGCAACCTAAAAATAAACAAGGGGAACTACAAAAAAAAAAAACAGAGACTAGAAAACTTTGTTACTTTTTTGACACTATAAATTCTGCGGCTCTTAAGAAAAACAGTAAGCGAACCGGAAACGGAAACATAAGGAAATTGATTTCACATTGTCTGTCTTGGCATGGCATTATATGGTGTTTATATAAAGCAGTAAAAGAAAAACTTTCTGTGCTTCCCAAAGAAAGACAAAAGTTTTCTGGAACAACAAAACTTTAACGTCATTTTGCATGTCCGCAACAGTTAGTCTGAAAAGTTTACCCTTGGTTCAACAATTAAATGCTACAGTCAATTACAATTACCATTGGCCAAGTTCTTTTGGTCTAGTTCGTGCCACTTCCGGCTATGCATAATCGTAATCTGCGGTGAATACCAACTTAAATGCCTGCTCGTGTCGTTTGGCAATTTGTCTTTGAGGTAAAATACAAACTGCCAAGCCGGAAGAGAATCCCTTAACTGTTTTAATTGATTTAATAAATATCCTCAAAAGTTTTTTCTTTGCTTTTTTGTTTTTGATTGATTAAGCGAGCTTTACCAGAAAGGCAAATACTACTCGTCAAATTCAGCCGATTAAGTTTGTTAATTAAGTGCGGAGAGTGCCGTGTGTATCTCACGTATAAGTGTATGTGTATTATAGGAGACCATAAAAATGTCATTAAAAAACTGCAACAGCATATACATTACGGCACTTCAAAGTAATTGCTATTACTTGCTGGACTTTTTATGGCTCATTAAATAATGGATATGAAGTGACCTAACTCAACTTAACGTAGCTTCACATTAGTTTGAAAGGTCTTTCGTACTGGGTCATCGATAGAAAACAGTGAAAGGATTTTATAACAAGGCTAATAAAGAAAGTAAGTCGACGCAATGAGTTCTATATGCCCCCCATTAAGCGAAATAGCTACTTCAATCGCGGATTCGTAGGACCAACAGCAATTTCATGTGCTCATGAGAAAGTTCAAACTGGCGGATAGACTGACTTGAATAGATCAATTCGGTTCGTTTTATTTCATTTTACGAACTATTTCTTTTTGTCTATAACATAAATTGCCATTCTTTCAAATACTCTTTTTAATCTTTTTATTTAGATGGCTTTAAAAAAGGTTAGCAGCAGTTTAAAGAAGGGTTCCAATGAAAATTTAACGTTCTCTTTGATGACATAAAAGTTTATTATTCATTTAAGAATAACTAAACTATAATTTCGGTATTTCGTTTTCTAAAATGGTTGTTTTTTGATTTTGTATTTACTTATAACAGATAAGAAAGCAAATGAAATGTCTAATTATACATACATACATTTATTCTTTTACGGTTGAAACGTAGCACATAAACACCAAATTCTTATTATAATTTTCCATTAAGTTTGAATTGAAGTATAAATTACAAATTGTAATTTAAAATTCCATTTGTAACTCTAGCTTTATATTGTTGTTATTTTGAAAATAAATCCTAATTACATATTATATTCAATTTATTTGCAGCGTGTTCCACCGCTTCGTATTGATGACTTAATCAATGATTTACGCGATGGCACAAAGCTAATCGCATTGCTCGAAGTACTATCCGGTGAACGATTGCCCGTGGAGAAGGGCCGTGTACTGAGACGTCCACATTTCCTTAGCAATGCCAATACAGCCTTACAATTTTTAGCCAGCAAACGCATCAAATTGGTCAATATTAACCCGGCAGATCTGGTGGATGGGAGACCACCAGTTGTGTTGGGTCTGATATGGACAATTATATTGTACTTCCAGGTAAGAAATTAAACAATTAATAACCCCAAAATCAAATATTATCCACCAATTTTTGTTTTGATTTAATAATGCAAAGCACAATTTGGCTCACAAATATGCAAAATCGAATTGGTTGCTAGCTGTATACAAATTTTTGTCCACATGTTTCTTAGTTTTATCCTTCTGGTTTTAATCACCCATTCACCAGCAGCAAAAAGAATAAAAAATAACTAAATATAAATATATATATACATACGTATATAGAACATACAGGCAAAAGCTAACTTTTTGAACGTAATTAACTATTCTATACCTTCTTTTCTATACTTTATTTACTTTATACTTGATTAAACAAATAATAACCCAAGCTTCGTAAAAAGAGGCGGAAAAACTTAGTTGTAGTTATAAATTATGCGCCGCAGGTAGGTTTAAAACTTCAATGTGTGTAATTTGTTGTTGTTTTCATTTGTCGCTGTTCAAGTAAGAGGGCATACGAAGTATATTTCAATCATAAAGTATAAATTTTGTTTTCGTATGCCGTCTATTTTCAAAAATATGTCTATTGTAGTTTTTTGTTAAATGTACTTATGTTCTTTGTTTCTCATTCTTAGTAGAAAATTTATTGATTTTGGTAGTTATTTTAAGGCACCTCCCATATCTTTAGTTAAACATTTCCATTCCTCTTTGATAGATTGATATTTTATACAAGTTTTGTTAACTATTATCAATTTTATTTGATACAGATCGAGGAGAATAGCCGCAACCTAGAATATTTGGGTCATGGTATTGGCGGTTCGGTTAGCTCGCTCGACAGTGTTGGCAATCAGAAGCATGGCGATCTTAAGGCTGAGAAATGGAAGCAAGGTGCCCGTAAAACATTACTTAATTGGGTGACAAATGCCTTGCCAAAGTAAGTAACACGTATTAAATGAAATCCTAATTCATATGCTAATTATATCCATTTCTTTTTACAGAGACATTGGTGTAGATGTGAAGGATTTCGGCGCCAGCTGGAGAGATGGTGTCGCCTTCCTAGCACTTATCGATGCCATTAAAGCGAATTTGGTCAATTTAGCTGAGCTAAAGAAGGCCAGCAATCGTCAACGTTTGGAAACTGCTTTCGATGTGGCCGAAAGCAAATTAGGTATTGCCAAACTCTTGGATGCCGAGGATGTGGATGTACCGAAACCGGATGAGAAGAGTATAATGACATATGTGGCGCAATTTTTGCACAAGTACCCTGAACCAAAGGTAATTTTCACGCAAAAAGCAAAACCATCTACACTGGAACTTATATTACTTCTCATTTCTCGCAGGGTGCATCACGCGATCAATCGCATGTTCAGCAAGAGCTAGACGAATTGCGTCGCTTTTTGATTGAAAAGACCACCGAATATGAGCCAATGGTTAGAATGAATTCATTCCCACGTGATTTTGGTGAATATCTCTTGGCACGTTCTGAGGTCGATGCCCATTTGGCGGCCTACAATCGTTTGAAACAATTGATCGAGAGCCAGAGTGGTTTTCTGCAAATCTCTCACCAATCGTGGAATGAGATAAATGAATTGTGGCAACGTCTTCAATACCAAATGATGTACTGGCTCTGGTTATTGGATTCTGAGTTGCCTGGTGAATTTGGCACAGTCGGCAAATGGCTGGCCGAAGCCGAGAAACTGTTAATGGACAATGAGATACCCAATGCGATGAATGAAGAGACTGCTGCTGTGATTAGTCGAAAACTAGAAGAGCACAAGCTATTCTTTGCCGATTTACCTCGCATTTTGGCCATGTTCGATAATGCTAAACGTTCGCCTTTGGCCCAAAAAGTGCCTCTTGAGCAACTGAGGAATTTGGAAAGACGTCTGCAAGAGGTTGGACCCAAGGCGGCTGAGCGTAGGATTCGTTTGAAGTTCTTGGAACACAAATGCTGCTTGATTGCTTTCTTGAATTTGGTCGAAAATAAGATGAGAGGCTGGACGGGCAAATATGGTCACGAAGAGAAGGTGGCCCAACAATTGGATCAATACAAGAACTTTGTGTCACGCAATAAGATTTTCCAAGAGTTCCAAAAGGCCTTTGTCGACATGCAACAAGTGGTCGAGGAATACAAACGCGAAGGTAATGTTGTGGGCAAGGATGTCACTGAAATTGATCGCTTTATGTATGAAACCGAAGAGCGGTGGAAGCGTGTGTCCATGGAATTGAAGTGTTGCCAAAATTCACTTGAAGAAGTCGTCAACTGTTGGCGCAATTGGAATCAGTTAGCGCCTAATTGTGAGGAATGGCTTAATCTGGCCGAACAGAAACTCAATCAAAGTGAAGATGAGCGTTTGGAATTCTTCCAGGATATCCCAGTATGGAAGGATAAATTCGATGCTTTGGCCAATGCTGGAAACTATTTAATAGCCTCCTGTGAAGAGCCCATTGCTCAGCAGCTCCGACAATTACACGGTTCGCTGGCTGAACGCTTTGATCGTCTCTTCGCCAATACCAAGCAATATATGCATGCTGGAGACATAATACGCTCTCGCCAGGAATACAAATCCGGTATTGAGCAGCTTTCGAAATGGCTACGCAAAGCGGAAGGTATTTTGGATCAGCGTCAAGTTTTGGGCAATAGCCAACAAATTCAGCAATATGGTCAACAATTGCAACAATTGGCCAGTGAAATTGACGACAATGAAGAACTCTTCAAGACAATTAGTCGCAATTTCCAGTCTCTGATACAGGATCTGAAGCGCGACGAGGTTGACAAAATGATGAAACTACTGAAGCAGGAAAAGGAATCATTGGTGCGGATTCGCGCTCAATTGCCAGCCAAACTGCATCTCTATCATCAACTTCAAATTCAGCAAGAATCCCTAGAGGCAGGACAGAAGGAAATCCATCAATGGTTAAGTGAAGCAGAACAGCTTCTGAATACACACAACCTGACTGGTGGACGGGATACGATAAACGAACAACTGAACAAGCACAAGACCTACTTCTCTCGCACTGTCTACTATCGATCCATGTTGGAGAGTAAGAACAAGGTGTTCCAGAATTTATTGAAGGCTGTGACTGCCGATGATAAGATTGATACAGCTCCGGCTGCCCAACAAATGCATCAGTTGAATGAACGCTTCAATTATGTCATACAAAATGCCCAAGATTGGGAACACCGTCTGGGTAATGCCGCTGGAAATTGGAGTACTTTCAAGGATAATGAACGAGTGGTCAGCGAATGGCTTACCCAAGCAGAGTCCATGCTGATTGAAAAACATATCGAGTCCAAGACCACAATTGAAACTCAAAAGTATTTCTTTGAACAAGTCAATGATCGTTGGATGAATGATTTGGTGCATTCAGCACAGGAATTGCTCACAACCCTGCCTCCACCAGAGCAGCCAAGTGTTGTGCATAGCGTTGAACAATTGCAAAATCGATGGAAGAATGTCCTTTCACAAGCCCCATTGCATCTGTTGAAGCTTGAGTTCCGCCTGGATGAGAATGCTTTCTATCAGTCGCTGAAGGACGTTGAAAAGGAACTACAACTTGAACAACAGGCCCTAAACCGTAATGAGGACGTGGACTCTATTCTGCAACGGAATCAACAGTTTCTTTTGCAACAAGATGCTGTTCCCCGTTTGGAAAGGTGTCTTCAGAATATGCAACGTTTGGCCCAAGCCCATAGACAGCAACAACCTGGAGATATTAGTCTTGATCAGGCCTACGACCAAGCCAAGACACAATGGCAACTAATGTCCAATAAACTGGGTGATATGCGTCAGACCTTGCAACAGATTCCTGCCCAATGGCAAGGCTACCATCAGAAGTTCAATGAAATGATTGATTGGATGAACACCGTGGATCAGAGCCTCAAGAATATAGTAAATGAGGTCAACACCATGGAGGAATTCGAGAAGGAGAAGGTTGTTTTCCAGGTAAGTCTTGCTTACAGTTAAAAAAAAAATATATACATATATATATAAAATCATCTTTTCACTGAAACATTTTTTGTCATTTATCTACTGCATGCAGCTAAGGGAGCTAGTGGTAATTGAACATGCTTTTACATTTCATTTTAAAGCTTTAGATGTTTAACGAATTAAATAACTAACTTATCATTAATTTACTTTCTCAACAGAAAATCTGTCAGGATGCCGATAATAAACGAGAGGACATGAAATGGTTGGTTAAAACCCTCGACTCTCTGCTCAGCTATGCCACGGAGGATGAAGCCAATTTGGAGCAAAAGAAATTGGAAGATTTAATTGCACGCTATAAGAATCTTATTCCCACCATTGAGATTACCATGGTGAAGACGGAAGTGTTCTCCAAATGCTACACTTATCGCCGTGAAGTCCACGAGGTTGTGTGCCTGCTAACAAAGGTTAAAGATCAGACAGCCAATATACCAGCACCAGATAGTCTGGAGCGTGTCAATCGATTAATTGAAGAGCAACAATATGCCATTAATCAGCTGGATCACCAGCGTCCTCATATAATGTCCATGCTGCAACGTGGTCGCGATCTTAGCAAGGATGTGCATGCTCCAGCATTTGTCAATGCCGAAGTTAAGAATCTAGAAACTGGCTGGAATCAGGCTTACACCGAAAGCTCTGATAAACTGCAAGCCCTGAAGGGTACCCAAGCAGTGTGGACAGAATTCGTTGATCAAAAGAACGACATTTTCTCTATGCTACAGACAGCAGAAACTGAACTTAGGGCCCTAACCCCACTGCAAACTGATCCCAAGAACGTTAGCCAAGATTTGAAATCAAAGAGAGATTTAAATGTCCAACTGCAACAGGCATCTCACCAATTGTTGCCCAAATTGCATGCTTTGAAATCTGAATTGGCACCGCTAGCTGCAGCTGACAAGCGTCCCATTCTGGAGAAGGAAGTCACCGAGGTCGAAAAGATGTTCTTTAATACCATGGAACATGTCAAAGATCGTGTCGGCTATCTAGAAGATTACAGTGCCAAATGGAACAACTACAAGACACGCCTGGCCGAGCTACAGGAATGGGCCAACAAGGTGGCACCCAAAAATATAGAAGCCTTGCAATCCGAGGATCTGACGCCTGAAGAGCGGGTAGTTAAAGTGCAATCCTTCAAGCGTGTGTTGGCCGATCGTATGAAACAACTGGATCTACTGGCTGCCGACGCTTCCGAACTGGCCCCGAAGGAAGGCAACGTTGCTGAAGCCAAACGTCTCAAGGGCGAGATTAGCAAATTGCAGGAAGTACTCAGTGCCATTAATCGTAATGTGGACCATCAGGCTCAGGCTGTGCAGGAGGATCTGGTCAACTGGCAGCAATTCCAAGCTGGCCTCCAACAAATCAAGCCTGCTGTGGAGCAAAGCGAAGTCAAGGTAAATAATGTAGTTTCTAAACCCATCACCCTTGAAGAAGCCGTTGCCATGCAACAGAATGCCCAACAATTTGAAACACAATGCCAGGAGCAATTGGACAAGCTCCATGGCATTTCCAATATCAGTCATAAAATGTTATGCAAAACCAATGCCCCCGATGAGTTAGATGCCATGCACTCCCGTTGGTCGGCAGTGCATGAAAATGCCAAACAGGCCACGAATAAGCTAGAAAAATTGGTAGCCAATTGGAAGTCATTCGACACGGAAGCTGCTAAACTCGAAGATTGGGTTAACCAGGGTGAGCAGGTCATGGGTAAGCGTCCTGCCGTACTCAATACTCCGCATATCGATAAGCTTGAAAAGGAGTTGGTTAAACTAAAATCCTTCAACAATGAGATTTCCCAGCAACAGGCTAAACTGGTGACCTTAGGTCAAAATGCAGATCAAATTAGTTTGCACTTGGCTCCAGAGGGAGCTGTTGCTTTGAAGGATCGTGTGAATCAACTTAAAGGTAAGCTGCAAAAACTATCCGAGGCTACGCGAGGCAATATCAACGAAGTCTCCGATGCCATTATATCGCGTCAAGACTTCAACGCTAAGCTGGTCAATTTCTCCAACTGGATGGAACAGTTGCGAAATCAAATCACGCAAGTGGAGGAAATTAACCCAGAACGCGTAGAGACCAGTCTACATGTCATTCACGCTCTTCTCCAAGAACATGCTGACAAAAAGCCAAGTTTTAATGCCATCTATGATGAAGTTAAACAGCTGGCTTTGGGAGCCACTCCTGAAGAGTCGAATGCCCTTAATGATGCTTACACTGCGCTGGTGGTCAACTATCAGAATCTGGAGACAAATATGCTCCAAAAGAAGACCGCTTTGGAGAAGTGGACAGAACTTTTGGGCTGGAAAAATGATACGGAATCCCATTTGAATTACTTGAAACATCAGTTGGACAAACCCGAGGCACCATCTGGTGAAGAGCTTAACAAGGTCATCGATGAAATCGATAATCTTGGCCAAGGTTTGTCGTACTGGAAGGGTCAGGCTAAGGAAATTGATGAAAATCCAGCTATTCAACTGAGAGATGCTCTGTCGCGACGTCCGCTAATAGCCACTCAAATTGTCAATGATGTGGAAAATAAATTGGAGAATTTGAAATTGCGCTCCCAAAATCAACAGCAGCAACTTCAACAGATGACCGTCCGCAAGGATAAGTTCCATGCCCTAGAGCACAACTTTGGCAAGGCCTTGCAAGAAAATCGTGATAAGTTGGATCAAATTCTTAAGCAACATCCTACACTGAGCAACATTGATCAAATCTTAGCCGATCTGGTAGCTCTCAATGATGCCCTCAAATATCAAGCTGATCTCAAGAATCGCATACATGATGAGGGCTCTTTGCTAATGCGTGAGGATATAGCAAGTATGCCAGCTATTCAAGAAAGTCTTTTGCATTTGGACAAGAATTACGATTCGCTGCAAAATGAGATTGCCGATCGCATCCAGAAATACAATTTGATCAGTCAAGCCCTACGCGAGTATGCCGAATCCAAGGATAAGCTATCGAAGGAACTCAAGAAAGCCGAGGATTTGTTCAATGGAATTCCTAAGCAGCCGCGTGATGAAACAGAACTTCAACAAGCTTCTGAAAAAACACGCAAGACCATGGAACAGTTACGTAAATCAAAACTTAATGTGGACGAACTTGAACGCCGTGGCAATCATGTGGCCAAATTATTCAATTCTATTGGAGAAGCATCTCCACAGGATATACCCCAGGAAGTGGCTGCTGCTAAACAACAGTGGCAGGACCTACACGACAAGACAGCCAAGAACGCTCATGTCTATGAGACTGAGGCTGTTATCTGGTCACAGATTGAAGATGCTAAAAAGGATCTGTTACCCTGGTTGTCGGAGACAAATCAAGGCCTTTGTGATGCAGCCGATAATTCTATTGAAATTGAATTTGGCCCCATGCGTTTGAGCAAATACCGCACAGAACTACCATCGTACCAAGCCCTAAAGGACACCATTGCTGAGAAGACCAATGACCTTGTAAAGATAAACAATGGAGTGGAGATACCAGCTCTTACAGCACTTAACCAATTACTTGGTGAACAATTCGCTGAAGTTAACAACAATGCGGAACGTTTGAGTGCCGTCACCACCTCCTTCAATGACCAAGAACAAGAGCTTCGCAAACGCTCCAAGAACGCCGGCGAGCAAGTAAGCAAGCTGCGTGAAAAACTCATTAAATGTGACGACATGTCGGGTGATAATAACAAGATTATGGAACGTTTGCTACAATGTCGCGCGATTCGTGCAGAACTTGATCAAAGTGGCAATGAGATCGATAATATCAAACAGAAAGTGGATGAACTACGTAATCTTTACCCCACCTTCAACGAGTCCATTATTCCTAAAGAATTGAATAATGTGCAGAAACGTTATGAGAATGTCGATTTGTATGGCAAAAAGATTGAAGGTTCATTGCTGCAGTTCCTTAAGAAATTCCATGCCGATAAGGTAGGTATGCTTAAGCGCATCATTGCCACACAGCGAGAGAAGGTGGCCTGGTGTCAACCGGAATCCTCGAGTGATAAATACAATCTAGATGTAAAGAAGTCATCTCTACAAGAGGTTGGCAAGAGCCTCGATGACTGCAGGGCCAGACATGCGGAAACTCTCAAGTCTCTAGAAATGCTAAAAGCTGTAGAGTCACCACAGAATTTGGCAGAACTTTCCAGCGATGCCGATCTACTTAACAAGGACATGCAAGCTCTACAAGATAGCTTTGATAAAATCAAAGGTATTCTCGATGAGAATGTTGATTTGTGGTCACAATATGAGCAATCCAATGAGCAAATTTCCAACTGGCTGCGCGACGTCGAGGGACGCATTAAGGCTGAAACAAGCAGTCAGGTAAACTTACCGGAAGTACCGCAAAAACTTCAAGAACTTGCCATTCTCCAGCAAGATGTCCTGGCTCATGAGCCAATCATCAATAACCTGGAGCAAACCTCTCAACAGCTAATCGAAAAGAATCCCGAGGCCCGCATTGGTCAATTTGTGACACACTTAGTTCAGCGTTATCAGACAGTATCCAAGGGTCTGGCTAATCACATTGACAAAATCCGTAATGCCCAATTGTCGAATACGAACTTTGGAAAGGCGTCGAAGGACTTTAATGAATGGTTTGGTGATGCTAAGATTGAGTTCCAGGAACTTGCAAGAATGGGCTCTCCCGGATCATCTTCTGCAACTGCACAACAATTGCAGACGATCAAGAATTATCTCAAGACCTTTGATAATGGACAGATTTTGCTAAACAATGCTGTAGATATTGGTGAGGCTCTCTATCCAGTTGTGTCGCCTGAAAATCGAGAACGCATTCGCGCTGATCTCCGTCAGATGAGGGAGAAGTACGACTACCTAAGGGATGAAGCAAATGCCTTGATGCAACAGGTTGAAGGAGTTCTTATACAAAAGACTTCAATCGAGGAAAGCTACACACAGGTATCACATTATCTCAATGAATCAAAAGCTAAAGTCACGGCTGGTGATGAACTCTATCCCACATTGGCCACCAAAAAGGCCGCCTTGCAAAACTACAAGACTCAACTGCAGGAGATAACATTGCATAAGAATGCATTGAAGCAATTGCACGACAAGGCAGTTACCCTCTGTGATGATGAATCTGAACGTAAAACAGATGATTCCATACAAGAGTATAATGCGCTCTCTAAGAAACTGACTGATCGCATTAATACTGTGGGTAATCAGGTAGTTAAACATGAGGCGTATGATCAAGTATTGGAGAAGGCTCAAGATTGGTTGAACACCATAAAATCAGAGGCCATTGACATTCTCAATGAAACAACCTTCGAGAAGGAAGGTGCGGAAGAGAAACTAGTTGTAGTGGAGAATCTCTTGGAGCACAAACCCGAGGGAGATTCCATCTTTGACACTTGCCACAAGCTCTTGGAGACAGTTTTGACTCAAACCCATCCCAATGGTCATCCAGCATTGCTTAAAGGTTTCAACGAGCCCAAACAAGCCTGGGAAGATTTCATGACATTATGTCAGGATTCGTTGGTTAAACTAAAGCAGCTTTGCTCGAAGTGGGATGAGTTTGATTCCATTATTGAAGAGCTTGATAACTGGATGAAGAACGTTGAGGCAGTGGTGAAGAATCAGAGCCTAAAGAGCACCGCTGAGGCCAAGAGTGCTTATCTGAAACAACTGCAGGATATTTCCAAGGATATAGAACGCCGAGGTAATGCTATCAATCAGCTAATGGATCAAGGGCGTGAAATTGAAGGTGAAACTGATTTGAACCTGAAGCTGTCGCGATTGAATACACGTTATCAGACTTTGAAGAATTTGTGCAAGGAGTCGATAGCCAAGTATATAAACTATGCTAAGGATCATGAAAGTTTCGACAATGATTTTGAAAGCATCAAGCAAAGCTTGCAAGAATCAGTAAATGAGCTGGAAAAACTTAATGACATTGTTGGTGATCAAAGTGCCCTGCAAGATCAGCAGAATAAATTGCGTGAGATGTCTGACAAACGGATCTCTGATTCCACACTCTTTGAAGGACTCATTGATCGTGGTGAGAAATTGTACGGTCACACCAGTCCCGAGGGACGTGAGATCATTCGCCAACAATTGCGTTCCTTGCGTACCATGTGGGACAATTATACTGATGACTTGAATGCGGCCACACAAAAGATCGATCAATGTTTATTGCAATTCAATGAGTTTAGCATTGCTCAGGATCAGTTAACCAAATGGCTAAAGGATGTCGACAAGGCAATGCAGAGTCACACCGAACCAAAAACCACCTTGCAAGAGAAACGTGCACAATTGCAGAACCATAAGCTGCTACATCAAGAGATCACTACACACAATGTTCTCGTGGACAACGTTTGTGATAAGGCTCAAATATTAGTGGATCAAATTAGGGACAACTCCTTAAATGTCTATCTGCAATCGATTAAGCAACTCTTCCAAAGTATTTGTCAGAAATCAGATGAAATACTTAAAAATCTGGAAGATTGTGTTGAGAAGCATAATGAACTGAACAATGCTTTAAGCTCGGCCAAGACTTGGATTTCGAATGAAAAGGCCAAGTTGCTCGAGTGCGACGATGCCTACGGCGAGAAGGCTGATATTAAGCGCAAAATTGAAACCCTAGGTCAGTTGGCCCAGAATAAGCCTCAAGCCATGAAATTGATCAGTGATATTCGTGAGCAATTTGAAAAAGTGAAGCCCACCACTTCGGAGAAAGGCAATGAAGTATTGGAAAAGGAAATCGATGAATTGGAGACCACTTTGAAGAGCCACTTCGATGACATTGAAGGCATTGAGGGCAAACAAAAGGATGTTCTGGCTCAGTGGGAGAAATTCGAAAAAACTTTGGAAGATCTGACCAAATGGTGTCGCACAGCCGAGGCCGTATTCCGTGAACAACAATTAAAATCTACCCTACACGAAAAGGTAGAGCAGCTTGAAAAGTATAAGATACAACGTGAGCTAATTCAGCAAAAGGAAAAGGAAATCGATGCGTTCGGAGATGCTGCCCATGCTCTGCTTAACAATTGTGGAGCCGATCGTCTGAAGACTCTAACCACTCAAATTACCAATCGTTATCAGCTGCTACAGGTTCTTAGCAAAGAAGTGGTCAATCGTTGGTCTAATCTTGTGGATGACCATCAGTATTACCAGGATAAATACAATGAGGTTGACTTATGGTTGCAGCCCATTGAAACGCAGTTAGATAAGGCTCTAAAGGATGAACCGACACAAAGCTCGAATATACTACAAGTACTTTTGTCGGAAAGAGAACAAGCTGAGAGTCTTTTTGCCGCTCTTAATGCAGCTGGCGAAAAAGCTTTGCCAGAGACATCCACACAAGGACGTGAGAAAATCAGAAAAGATCTCCGCGACATTCGTGATCGTTGGGATAAACTGGACGAGGGAATACGTAATCTGGAAAAACGTCAAGAAGCTCAAACAGTGCAACTTTCTAGCTATCAGGACATTTTAAATCAAACTGTCAACTGGCTAGATCAAGTGGAGAAGTTGCTCAGCAATGAGAATCCTTCTACTTGGACAAGTGCTCAAGAAATCCGTTCTAAACTGTACAAATACAAGGCCACTAATCAAGACATTAATTCGCATAAACGAATTGTTGAGGCAGTCAATGAGAAAGCCGCAGCTCTTCTAGGCACAGCTGCTCCCTCGAATGATGATATTGCCAAGGCTGTAACCGAAATAAACAAGCGGTATGAGAAAGTGGGTCAAGATTGTGCAAAATTGGTTAACGACTTGGATCAAGCATTCGATGTGTACCAACAGTTTAGTGAGCTGCAGAAGGCACAACAGGACTATCAAAAGAATCTCTGGGATCGTCTTACCGGCTATTCGGACTATTCAGGCAACAAAGCTGCTTTACAAGCGCGTCTGCAAAAGATCAACGAAATCCAAGATGCCTTACCCGAGGGAGTGGCCAAATTGAAGTCATTAGAAGACCATATTGAACAACAAGCTAGCAATATTCCACCCCGTTCGAAGGAAGCCATGACTCGTGACTTATCCAACCTACATGTTGATTTCGAGAAATTTGGAGCATCTTTAAGTGATGTTAAGAGTGGCCTCGAAAACCGTTTACAGCAATGGAATGATTATGAAGTCAATTTGGATCGTCTCATTAACTGGCTAGGTGAAGCTGAAAATGCCCTGAAGAACTACAACCTAAAGTCATCGTTCGAAGAAAAGGAGGAACAATTAAATAGGTTCCAGTCCTTAGCCCAGAATCTCCGTCAAAACGAATCCGATTTTGATAAGATGAAGGATGATACTTCCGAATTGGTTCAGAGCTCGGGTGAGACTCGCATCGCCGTCAACGTACAACAGGTCTCGTCGCGTTTCCAGTCTATTCAAGCCACTGCCAAGGAAATATTAAAGAAATGCGAACAAGCCGTCCAGGATCATGGTCACTTTAATGATAAGTACAAGCAATGTGCTGATTGGTTGGCCAATGCTCAAGCTCGATATGAGGATTGCAGTGATTTGTCCTCTGTGGGATCACGTGACGATTTACTTAAGAAACAATTGGTAATCCAAGAATTATTGGCCCAACAGCCTACAGCCACACAACTACTTAATAGTACTGTGGAATTGGGTGAAAAGTGCTATGGTTCAACCGCAACTGAGGGTCGCGAGGCTATACGCAGTCAATTGGAGGACTTGACATTCGATCAATTGTTCGATAACATAGCCAGCACTGCAAGAAAGATTCAGGATAAAATTTCAAAATGGTCTGGTTTTGATGAAATCGCTGACAAGTTGAAGAGTTGGCTAGACGAAACGGAAAATGCTTTGCCTGCAGAAATCGAATTAAAGACCACTTTGGATGAGAAGCGTACCAAGTTGCAGTCCTACCGCGATGTTCTTCAAGACATTAACAACCACCAAGTGGAGATTGGTAATCTTCATGAGATAGCTGCCAACTTACCAGAGAAGACTGAGCATGTCGATCAAATCCTTAAGGACATCGATGAGCGTTTCGGCAAATTGCAAAAGCGTGCCCAAGGCTATGTGGAACGTTACGAAGGCATTGTCAGCGCCCATCAACAGTACTCTAAGGCAGTGATGGATGCTCAGGAATTTATTGACTCCACTCTAAACACGGTTCATTACTGGGGTGACCTTGACTTGGAACAAATTTCTCTGCACACCAATCTTGATAGACTGAAGAACCTGAAAGCCAGCTTGGCTGATGAGTTTCCAAGAGTCGATCAGGTGCGTGCTCTGGGTGAGAAGGTCATTCCCGGAACCGTTGATGTTGGACAAATGAATATCAAATCGCAAATTGATACGACACAACAAGAATGGGAAGGTCTTTTGGCGGCCATTGATTCGACTATTGAAGGCATTGAAGCTCGCTTGCAACACTGGGCGGAGTATGAACAGCTGCGTGACCAGTGTCTGGCTTGGATTAGAGACACCGACAATAATCTCCATGCCATTGACTTGAAAGAAGATTTGCCCAAGAAGCGCGCCCAGTTGGATGTCCTTAAGGCTCTACAAGGTGATGTTCGCGCCAAGGAATTGGAAGTCGACAATGTCACAGAGAAGGCACAGACTCTTCTCAAAGGCCCGTCAAGCCATCGTGCCTCTGGACCTGAACTAGTAACCAAATATCAACAAATCTTCCACAAGGTTAAAGATCTAAACAATCGTTGGCAACAATATGTCACTTCGCACGAAGATTTTGATAATTCTCTATCCGATTGCTCATCGTGGATTAATGACATAAAGGAGAAATTGGATTACTGCTCTGATATGTCCTCAATGAGTCAGAAGGAACTGGACAAAAAGTTAGCTACGATCCAAGATGTTATCCTACTGAAGGATGAAGGTTCTGCTCGTGTTCTAAAGATTTTGGAACAGGCTCAGCATGTCTTGGCAAATACTGCACCAGCTGGTCACGAGGCCATTAACAAGGAATGTACAGATTTGCAAGATCTTTGGTCTGGCATAGCGCTACGCATAATGGATGTAAAGTCTAATCTAGATGACTCCATTACACAATGGTCGGGCTTCCTGGACCAAGTACAAACCGTGCGCAAATTTAACGAATGGTTAGAGGGTTTGCTTAAGGAATTGGGTGAACATCAGACCAGCATGACAGAGAAAAGGGCCCAGCTGGATCGTGTCAAGGCCACTGAAGAGAAGGTGCGTGTTGAGAAAATCGATGTGGATGCATTGAAAATCCAAGCCAAGGAAATGATAGCCAGTGGTCAACAGAGCCAGGCTGCATTCCAGGCACAAAAAGTCTTGGATAACTTTGATCAACAGTTTGCAAAGACCCAGAAACTGCTGTCCGATCGACAGGATCAGTACAGAGATCACCGTTTGTTCAAGGAGGCATATGATGATTTGGTCAGTTGGATAAGCCGTGCTCGCGAGAAGTTCCCAGCTCTCAAGCAGAGCAGTCTCAGTGACAAATTAGCAATTGAAAATGCTGTTCAGGCCACAGAGGCATTGTTAAACAAGCAGGCTCAAGGCGAATTACTCGTCGAGCATCTGGTACACACTGGTGAAGTGGTTTTGGCAAGTACATCGAGTCAAGGTCAAGAGATTATACGAAATGATATCCGCGCCTTACGTGACAGCTTCGAGAGTTTGTTCCGTGAAATCAATCAGCAGAAAGAAAATCTGGCCAGTACGATGGTACAGTGGCGTGCTTATAAAGAGGAATATGAGCGTCTCATGGAATGGCTTCAGCAGATTGATATACTTGTCAAGAACCACAAACTCAACTTGTGTCCCAATTTGCCAGAGAAGGAAAAACAGGTTACAGACATGCGGGATGTGATGTCCAAATTGGAGAAGGGCAAACAAGACATCGATAAGTTTAATGCTTCAGCCGCAGGATTACTTAAATCTCATTTGGACAGTTACGTCAATAATCAACTAAGACACCTTAGTTCCATGTATCAAGTCCAAGTTAACCTAGGCAAAGATGTTCTCAAGAAAGTCGAAACAAATCGCGATCAACATAAGGAATATGATTCCAACATGAAGTCCGCAAAGGATTGGATAGCCAATGCCAAGGCTACCATTCAGTCAGCTGGCGATGGAGCTGGTTCGAAGGAGGCTCTTCAACGTCGTCTGGAGCAGATACAGGACTTGATTCGTAACCGTGAATTTGGTCAAAATCTCGTTCACACCGCTATTAACAATGGAGAGAAGATCATTCGGAATACTCGATCAGATGGCCGAGATGCAATCAATCAAGAGATGAAGGATCTGCAAAGCGAATGGGATCGTATTGTAAAGAAAATGTCCACGGCCAAGGTTCAGTTAGAGACGAATCTTCTGCAATGGGCCGATTATAGTTCCAGTTATTCTCAACTGCAACAATGGATCACCGACAGAGAGGCTAAGCTCCAGCAGGCCTGTGAACAGAAAATTGTCAAATCGAAACGCGGCCAGCCAGGACTTAGCAGTGGTCTCAGCGAACGTAAGGCTAATCTGCGCCAGACCAATAACATTGTGCAAGATATTGTTTCGTTTGAGCCAATGATTCAGTCGGTTCAGTCTAAAGCTTCTGATCTGCAACAAGGAGCTCCTGCCACTGAAATCTCTGATAAATATGAGAATCTTACCAAGCAAGCCAAGGATTTGTATGAGAAGCAAAAGAACACAATTGAAAGTTATCAATCATTTATCGATGCAGGCAATGAATTTGCCACCTGGTTGCGCAATGCCAAGGAGCGCCTGAGCAAGTGTTCCGAGCCCACAGGTGATAAACAGGCGTTGGCTGAGAAAACACATCAGCTGAAGATCTTACAAGGTGAAGTACCGGAGGGAGAACAAAAGCTACAAAATGCTTTGGCTCAGGGGGAGATTGCCTGCCGCAGTGCAGAACCAGAAGATAGTGAAATCATTGAACAGGAAGTGGCTTTGCTGCAAGAAGAATTTGATGCCTATGTTGAGGCTTTGAACAAGGCCAAGGATTACCTGGAAGTGGGAATTGTCAAGTGGTCCGACTATCAAGATCAGTACACAGAAGCCCTGGAATGGCTTACAAAGACAGAAGCCCTGGTACAATCGTACAATAAACTACAGGACAGTCTTACCCAAAAGAAGGTCGTTCTAGAAGAATTCCAAGGCCATCTTCAAACTCTCTTTGACTGGCAAAAGACACTTGATCATTTGAATATGAAGGCTCAGGTTCTGTTGGAAACCTGTTCAGATACACGCATTAGCAATTCTATTATGCAGTTGACGACAAAGTACAATGCTTTAATCACTCTGGCAAAGGAGGTAATGCGCCGTCTGGAGATGCACTATCAAGAGCATCAACAGCATCACACACTCTACGAAGAGTGCCAATCGTGGATAGAAAAGACCCGTGAGAAGTTGACGGAATGTGAACATATTCCTGGCACTCTTAATGAGGTTCAAATCAAATTGAACACCGTTAAGAATTTGCGTCAAGGTTTTGAGACGGGACAAAATAAGCTGCGTTATCTATTGGAGCTTAAGGAGAAGGTCATAATGAACACAGAACAGAATGGAGCTGCAAAGATTCAAGAGGATACAGAATCTCTTAAGCAGGACTTCGACAAACTCTTGGTCGATCTCAATGATGTGCGCCAAAAGTTGGCCAATCGTCTGGCTCAGCTGGAGGAGATCTTCAAGCTTTACAAGATTTTACTAGAGTGGCTGGAAGATGTTGAACCCAGTATCAAGTCTAGCGAAGAGTATCTCAATGATTTGAGTGAAAAGCGAGCGGCACTCGAAAAATATCGTGTTATTCATCGCGATATCAGTGGTCACAACGATATTGTAGAAAAAATCAATGCTCGTATTGTCGAAGACGACAGTCTGAATAAGAATGACTTCCAACCTGGATTGAGCAAGTTTGAAGAACTTCAAAGTCAAGTGAACAAGATTATTGAATCATTGGAGAATCAAGTCAACAGTCATGAGAAATATAAGCAAGCCTACAACGAGCTACAAGATTGGTTACGTCGCACTCGCATCGAGGTGGAGCAATGTGCCGATTGCCATGGTGAAAAGGATCAAGTTGAAGATCGTCTTAATCGTTTGGGTGACATTCAATCCACATCCCTAGAAGGCAAATCCTTGCTCGAAGCCTGCGAAGAACTCAGCCAAGCTGTCATCGCCACCAGCGGTAATGAGGGTCAGGATAATGTGGCCCAGGAGATTAAACATCTGACTGGTGAATGGGAAACGCTTCAGGCCCTGTCGCGTGATGCCCGAAGTGGTCTGGAATCATGCCTAGCCGCCTGGCAAACGTTCCTGCAGAAGTTTAACAAAATCAATCTATGGATTGATACGATGAGCAAACGCGTTGCCAAATCTCAAGAGGGTGAAAACAAAACCACCGAAGATTTGGTCAATGCAAAGGTAAGCCAAGTCCAACTACGTCAACAACTACTGTCTTCGCACGCACTGCTAACCACGAAACTGTACTAAAATCAAAGCAGATCTGATCTCTTATCCCCAATATGTAGTTCACCAAAAAAAAATTAAATGTAACAACTAATTCACTAATCACAATTGCTAAGAATTTCAGCCTAATCACTATAAGTAAATTACAAGCATTAATCATTTATACACGAAACACTATTTGTCTAACTGCAACTTCTGCTTTTTGTGCTTAAATATTTACAAAATTTTCGACGTATAAACTAATAAAATGCTTTCACCCCATTTAGAAACTGCTTGATGAGGTGATGACCGAAAAGGATAATGTCGAAGATCTCAATGATAATTGTGAACTTTTAATGGAACAAAGTGCCTGCACACGTATACGTGATCAAACAATTGAAACCCAAGCCAATTATACCAAACTGTTGACTTCTGCCCAAGGATTGGTGGCGAAAATTGAAAAGAATCTGTCTGATCATACAGAGTTCCTTAACTACAAGAAGGAAATGGATGCTTGGATAGAGAAGGCTTCGGAAATACTGGATGACTGTAGCCTGGATGGTGATGCCAAGATTATAGCGCAAAAATTGGACACTGTCAATGTGAGTATAGAAATTCATTTAATATAAATAATTTAATATTGTTTATATTTTATTTCCATGTAGTCATTGGCATCTCGCCTGCCCGAGGGTCAGCATCTTTTAGTTTTGGTTCAGGACGCCTACTCAAAGGCCTCGAACATAACGCCAGAGGACAAGCAGGAGAAATTGCGTGAACTAATGACTAAAGTACGTGAAGATTGGGACTCTCTTGGTCTGGCTGTGAAACAAAAGTTATCTGACTTGAAACAAGCCCAAAATCGTTGGAACGATTTTGCATCCAACAAAGATAAGCTTGAAAAATGGTTGAACGAGGCGGAGAAAACGCTAAAGGTAGCTCCCGAGACAAAGGGTGAATTAAGTGAAATGAAAACATTGTTGGAGCGCTACAAGACTCTGGGCAACGACTTGAAACAGAAGGGTAGCGAATTGGAGCAATTGCAATCGGAGGCTCGAGAATTGGGAACCGAGGTGGATGTTGTCAATCGTTTGCAATCTCGTTGCGATAAACTTAAAAACGATTGTGCCAATCATATCAAGTCCCTGGAACAAGAAATGCTCGACTATAATGCCTATCATCAAAGCTTACAGGATGTTGAGAAGTGGCTATTGCAAATCTCCTTCCAGCTGATGGCCCACAACTCACTCTTCATTTCGAATCGCGAACAGACCCAAGAGCAAATCAAGCAACACGAAGCCCTTTTGTCTGAGATACAGAAATATCAAACCAATTTGGATGATCTAAATTCAAAGGGTCAAGCGCAAATTAAACGATATGAATCATCTACTCCAGCCATACGTCCAACCGTTGAAACACAATTGAAGAACATACAGGACAGTTATAATTCTCTACTTCAGACGTCAGTCCAAATCAAGAATCGTTTGCTTGAGTCTTTGGCCAAGTTCCAAGAATATGAAGATACCCTCAATAGCATAATGCGTAACTTGGAGACCTATGAACCAATTATACAAACCGAATTAGATGCACCGGCCACCAGTCTAGAATTGGCCCAAAGCCAACTGAAATGTGCCCAGGATATGCAAAATAAATTGAACAATGAGAAATCACGTTTGGCTGCTGCTGTACAGGCTTGTGAAGCGGCAACAGCATCGATTAGTCGCCCAAGTTCTCCTCTAGAGACAGCCATGCAGGCCATACCCGAACGTGAATTGATTGTGCGCGCCAAATTGGAAGATCTGCTGGATCAGGTAAGAAGATTAACAAAATCAAGAACAAAAATAAGAAAGCACGTTGAATTTGTAGTTGAAATTTTTAAAGTTAAGCGAATGTATTAAATCAATAGATGGAACAATAATGCAAAAAATATTAGAATTTCGTCCTAAACGAATTGTTTTTTCATCTATGCCTGCTAAGTTCTTTGATTTTTTATTAGATTCCTAATTTGCTAACCAATGATATTTTTCTTTTAATTTAAACCCTCTCCCGTAACACTCAACCGTAATCCACACCATTGCTCTTAATGACTGTTGAATTTACCTTTAACACCCCCCAACCCACTCCACCACACTCACTACACACCCTGTATTTGTTGTTGTAAAATGCACTACCCAACCCCATGAACCGCTATGGCTTTGCTGTGCGCTTTACGCTTTGGCCCAAAAAAAAAAAAAAGCAACCGCCAAGAAAAACTCAGAGCTCAACCAACGATGATGATGATGATCAGATTGAGGTTGAGCTCAGCGATGTAAATGAGGCATTACAGGATCCCATTGCTCACGAACGTATTAGCAACTATCGTCGTATAGTACGGTTAAATAGCGGACATGTGAGCAAGCTTAATGCCCTTGTGGCTAAGGTGAGTTAGCCTGAAAGTAAGCTTGGTGGTGGTTCAGTTTCTATTTATAGAGCATGGCTTTTCTTTTTACTTATTTTGTATGTTTCATAGCTCATTGTGAAATCGTTTTTCTAATTTGTTTGCGAAATCATTTTTGTAGGTGCAATCCCACTTAGGTGGCTTGACTGCATCCGTTAGCGAACTGGAGCAACAGCAGAAACAGCGCGGCGAACTGCAAGATTGGGTTAAGAAGCAACAAAGCTCCGTCTCGGATTGGCTTATGCGTCCATGTAAACTAAGGCCAGAAGCTGCCCAACAAGAATTGGTTTCAATGAATGATTTATTAAACTCCATTGGCGACAAGCGTTCGCAATTAATGCTCGAGATGACTGGATCCTGTAAGTAGAAAAAGCCTCTATGAATATATTTAGTGAAATTTGCGAAATAATTGTAAACTTTTTTTTTTTTTTAGTGGGTGATGAGGATACAGATTTGGATGAGAATATTGACAAACTGGAATCGGAATTGATGGATGCCATTGCCAAGAAGCAAGCTGGCCAAAACGTCATTGATGGCTATCGCCAGGGTATGCAAGATGTCCAAAATTGGTTCGATACTCTGATCAAGCGTATGGACGTTTTGGATCGCGGCTCTGGATTGAATTGTGCCCAGAAGATGGCCTCGATTAATGAAATCAAAAATGAATATGACCTGCAGGGACATCCTAAGATACAAGATCTTAAAGGCAAAGCTTCGCAGGTGGCTGAGGTAATAAGCAATTTAGATGGGCAACAGGTTGAAGAGCAAATGAAATCTCTTGATCGTCGATTTGCCGATCTTGGTAAGCGTATTGAACGCAAGGCTCAATTGCTGGATGTGACCAACAAGGGTGTCGATGGTGCCAAGGGTGAGATTGATCAATTACAAAATTGGGTCAAACAACAAATTGAGGAACTTCAGTCGCCAGCTGCATTGGGCTATACACCCAAGGACGCTGAGGTCAGACAACAGAAGATCAAGAGTTTGATGAAAGATGCCGAGGCCAAGCAATCGCTTGCTGATGTTCTTGAAAAGCGTATTGCGAATATGCAGCCAGAATTAGAGCCTGCCGAATATGCCCAATTGGAGTCGGCATTGCGCAATTTGAATACAGAGAATCGTAACTTATCTGGAGTCCTCAAGGCCGAACTTGATCGCGCTCTGGAGGCCAGCAAATATCGCAAGGCTCTTGAAAACGATTTGGATAAGGCACGTCAATGGTTGAAAACTAAAATCTCTGAAGTCCGTAAATTGCCAGTCTATCATCCTCTAACTTCAACGGAAATTGAAAAGAAAATCCAGGAGAATAAAAAGTACGACGATGAAGCCAAACAGTTTAATGATGGCCTTCTCAGTGATGTCCAGCGTCAAGCTGCAAATATTCTGAAGGATTGCGATGATGAAGCCAAGGCTAATTTGCAGAAAATTTTGGATGAAATCGCTGCCGACTATCAGACTCTGAAAGATGAAAGCGGTAAGAGAGGCAAGTCTTTGGATGATCTTCTCAAGGGCCGCCAAGCGTTTGAAGATTCCATGAAGAATATGTCAGATTGGTTGAACGAAATGGAGACAGCCACTGAGGGTGATTTGAGAACCACAAGTCTGCCTGTTCTGGAGGAGCAACTGGCCCGTTATAAAAATCTGCTGGATAAGGCGGAGACTCAAAATGGTCTGATTAACGATTTATCTGAACAAGGCAAGAGCATTCTTCCTACATTGAGTAATGCCGACAAACTGAAGCTTAACGATGACATCAAGAACCTTAAAGATCGCTATGGACGCATTAAGAATACAATTGAGGATCGCTACAACACTTTGGGAGATCATATCAAGAAATACAAAGATGCCAAGAGCAGGTTAAATGATTGCAGCCAATTCCTTGGCAACATTCAGCAGCGTCTACGTGAACTTAATCGACCAATTGGATCGAGAATAGAAGACGTTCAGGATCTGTTGGGTTCGTATGAGGGCATTCTCAAGGAACTAAAGGATAGCAAATCCAAAATGGGTGATATGCAAATGGATGATTTGCCCGAACTCCAGAGCATTCTAACTCAACAAGACGACATGATCAAAATGATTGAAGATCAGCTGGCTCATCTGCGACAGCTTCTTCTTCTTCGTGAGCAATTTATAGCCCTTATAAATGAAATTATTGCCTTCATCATGAAATACACCGATGTGATTATTGACATTGAGAACTCACCCGATAGTTTGGAGGATAAGATCAATAAATACGATGGTGTCATTGTCAAGATCCAGGAATGCGAAGGCCTCTTGGCTTCGGCCAATGACAAGGGCCAGAAGATTGCATCCGAGGGTAATGCCGCCGACAAAAATAGCATCACCGAACAACTGCAGTCCTTGAAAAATCAATTGCAGAATCTACGTAAAGCCGTCGAATCGCAGCGTCAGAAGCATCAACTTCAATTGGAATCGCACAAAAAAAATGGCTGCTGAGTTGAGTGAAATTCTCGATTGGTTGCATCAGCATGAAGGCCAAGCCAAGTCACGTCCCTTGCTCGACCGTGATCCTGAGTCTGTGGAACGTGAGCTGCAAAAGCATCAAAGTCTTAGCCAGGATATCAATTCCTATTTGGAGAAGTTCAACAAAATCAATGATGGCATTAAAACAGAAGTTGGATTGCCCAGCTCTCTTCTCGAAATGTTATCGGAAGGACGTTCGCTTGTCTCCTCGCTACCACATGAACTTGAGGATCGTGAGAAATATTTGAAAAATAATCGCGACTCTCGTCTCGAATATATGCAATTGGTGGCCAAATTCAATGATTGGGTCCATGAGGCCGAACTTCGTCTGCAGAATAGTCAGCATGGCATTGACTATGAGCATCTTGTCAACGATCTGGATGAGCACAAAATCTTCTTTGGCAATGAGGCTCCCATCCGCAATCTGGTGCACAAGCAAATCCAAGAGGCAGCTGATAAAATATGGTCATCCCTCAATAATTACGAACAGACGGAACTATCTGGCGAATTGGCTCAGTTCCAAAATAAGTTGGCCAACACCTTGGCCAATGCGAAAACTCAGCAAAGTGAACTGGAAAAAGAAGCTGAACGCTGGCGTGAATACCAACAATCAATTGAACGTGTCAAGGCCACCATTGAAAGGACGAAATTCAGTGATGAGCCTGTGCAAAACCTAGCTGGCTTGCACTTTAATATACAGAAACTATCCCATGCTATTGGTAATGTTCAGGTGAGTTGGAAATATGTACAGTTAAAGGATAATGCGGTCAAAAAGAGGTCTTTTAGATTGGTTTTTGAAAACAATTTTGTTTACTTTAGTTACATATAGTTAGAACTTGTTTTGGTTTTCTCAAAACTATGTTTTGAAATTAAGTTTTTTCGAAGTTTCTTCAAAAAGACAAAAGTAATTAGTCTGACATTTTTACACAGGTTCTGAAATATACTTTCTAAAACTTAAAACTCAATGGTTAGGACGGATTGTTTGTTGTAACTTAAATCAAATTCTTCGATTAATAAATTATAGTCAGTCTGTTATTAATTAAAATCAATTATAATAACTATTCTTGAATTATTCATAGAGTGTCTCTCTAGAGAGAAAGATATTTTCTTTCTAAAGATCATCTAAATGTGTAAATCCATATCTATTGTTATATCTCTCTACATCAGAAGTTCTAACTTGTTTTCGTTTGCAAAATTAGGCCTGTTTAAATTTTTTGGTTCGTTATTTGTGTATTCTAAAAATATAGATAATTTTGTTGTTTTTATGCATAATCCAGCTGGCAACTTGCAAAATTTAGTTAATGTGTTTCCCCAAAAGACCTGTTTTCCTTACGTTGTGGCACAACAGGCATATATACAGATGTACCTTTCCTGCCCACTTACCCCCATACCCACAGCTGATGAGATATTCCAATTGCCGGCCGGCAAATACTCATACCTGCATTTACCCAGTGTCATCAGCGGCTGCTCTCTTGTTTCACTCAGTTTCTCCTCTCTTTTTGTAGTTAGTTTAATACTCTCTGTTGTTCTCGTTCATGGCCCATTTGTTTACTTTCGTAAGCAGCGATTACCTTGAAACCTCATTAACAATTTCTGTGCACTCAACTTTTAACCTGAACTTATCAGTATTTGTCATTCGCTATAGTCCGTCTCGGGCGGCAATCAAACATTTTATACGAATTTAGTTTTTATAATTCCAAGCACAACTCACAAATAAAGCGGTCGGGAGGGGGAGGTATGAGGCGTCAGTAGGCATGACATGGTCGGTTTGGTCGCTTCGGCTCGGTTCCAAATCATAAACCAGCTGCTCTCGAATGACATCATCATCAGCAGCCATATATGTATTATGTTTGTTGTCGTATTGGGAGAGCAACCAGTTTCCATTAGGGTTGCAAACTACTTGACTAAAGTAACCAAGTTGTTCCTCAATGTGTTTTAAAGTAACTTTTTCGAAGGTCTTAATAAATCATACGAAAATATTTAATTTTATTCAGCCCTAGTTGGCAAAGACATGCTCTATGCCTCTCTTTGACTAGCTCTCTGGTTTAGATTCTCTTAGCTAATCACAGCTGTTTTTGTAGGGCATGTGCCGGTAAAGGAATTTGTTTCAAAATCTATTGACTAAGATTTGATTCACTTCGTTGTTGTTGTTCTTAGTAAGAGCACTGAAGTCTCTCAAGAGAGTCATAACCCTTCGTGCTGCCTACGACATCCACCCAAAAGCGGCTAGAAAAAACGTGTTTTTGTTTCATATATTGACCGGCTTTTTGGCGCTCTCAGTCTCTTTGTCTGGTCTCTTTTTTTTGGAATTACTCTCGGTTTTTTGGTGCCTACCGCTCTCTTACATTGTATTCTAACTCGTGCTTTGGTCGGTTCAGTTTTTTTTTTCACTTCTAGTTGAGAGCTTTATCTGAGCGGTTGCCAGCGTGTTTATTTTATATATATTGTCGATTTTCGCATATATATACATTATGTATATACATACTATATAGAGAGTGAAAAAATTGTGTTTTGTATATATATTTTTTTTGTTAAATTTGAATTACCCGTTTTGTTCGCTCGATTTCAATAAAGAAGATAGAAACAAATTTTTGCCATGTGCTTAATGAAACGCGTAAATTGAAAGAAAAAGCAAATAAACGAACGTTTACATTTATAGACAAGCAATCGTATAACGTCATCAGATAAAGAAACATCTATAAAACAAAAAACAACACAGAGAGAGAAAAAAAATAGAAATACTTGAAAGAGACATTGTATTTCAAAACGTTACAACAATTACCAAGTGCCACATAACGTGAGTGTTAAATGTATCTTACAGATACTTTTTCAATCAACAAGCAGGCCCTGCCCCGACCTTTAAAATTCTGCCATATGCCAAAGTTCAAATGGGATAAATACACAACAGTTTCAGCTTTATCGTTGAAAAGTATACACATAGATATATTATTTTTAATATAAATAACACACGCACACAGTTAAATCATTATAGAGTGGTAGAAAAATACTTGTATATACCGCAAAATATATTTTTATTACCGTATCTATATATTTTTACCTAAACAACAGCGTGTTACGTCACGAATTAGCAAGAACAACAAGAAAAAACCTCGACCAAAGCAATTGCAGTTTGCAAAGTCCGGTGCAAGTGAATTTTATATCATTGTGTTACCATTTGTGTTTCTTTTGTTGTTTTACGTTTTTGGTCCGTTGTCTCGTTTTACAGAGTCAGAGCAGCGACCTTACACTTGTCAATCAGCAGGCCCAATCGTTGATACGTCAAGCGGACTCGCGAAACCGTCAATTGATTGAACAGGATAACGCCAATTTGAATCGATTGTGGCAGGAATTGATACGTGGCTTGGAACAGCGTCGTGATAATCTCCAACAGTTGGCCGAACATTGGGACAGCTTCGAGAACAGCCTGCACGCCTGGGAGAAATCATTAGGTCGATTGGAAGACAAGTTCCGCAATGTCGACCCAATTGTAAGATCCCGACGTCATTTGGAAGATACAAAGAATGCCATTCAGGTGAGTTACAGTAAAACAGTCTTCATATGTATGTAAGATATACATATGAGATCATAATTTATATAGGCTTAATTAAAATTTCTAGCCAATTGAAATTTAAGTTCATTCATTTATTTTCCCCTTTATTACCCTTTGGGCTTTACGCTAGTTAAATATTTTTGACAGACTTACATACATAGCTGTCTCTAGATGTATTTACATATATATAGTCGGCAGATATTTTATATTTGTATGTAGACTTAAGCACATGCTCAAGTTCATGGTCACATTCATATCTAAACTGAGCTTGCGCTCTCTTGGATTTACTCTCTCTTTCTAACGTATCAACTGAACGATTGAGTGAGAGGCAAAGAAATAAAAAATTTGTAGCCAACAGGCGGCAGATACTGTTGCCGAATTCTCAAATTGTTTTTATACTCTCCAAGAGATGGGGTATGATGAATTAACAGTCGAATGTGTTTGTTTATACATCACGATTTTCTAGACTATCTTAACTATCAAAGTGAGATGTAAATATTATTTTAGTTTTAAACCGTTAGTTTATTATATATTTTGAATTTCATATGTGTACACATGACTCTCACTTCTTAAAGGGCATTCAAATGTCGGTATTACGGCTTAACCCACTGAATTTGGTTAATGATGTGATTGTGATGTTCAGCACGAAGTGCCATAAAACAACAGAATAGACAAAATTAAAAGTTAAAACCAATTTGTTGACTTTCGATTTCTATAGAGATGTAGGATAGTTACTCACTAAAACTACTTCTCGAAATTTAAAAAAAGACCTTAAAAGTATAAATATTTAAACTAAAATCTAGCCATTATTCATAGTCAATGTTTTAGTTACTAACTTAAAATGTGTGAAAAATGTAGCTGAATCAAAAAGACGGAAATTAAACATTTAGCACCAAGTATAATTACAGAATTTCTAGTGTTATAATGGCTAAATGCACTTGCAAATCTAAAAATTTCTAGTTTATTATATAATATATATGTATATATGTATCATTTGAAGCTATAAATAACTATTCTAAGCATATTCATTACTAAAACTGTTTAAAGCCTTCAATTTTTAATGTAATTTTAATGCTTTATTATTACTTATAGTCAAGCTTTTATTAATTATAGTAGTTTGAATATGTTTAACTACTACTAAGGTTGCCAACAGCCTTTTGTTTTGTACTTAATAATACAACTACAGTTAATCTCAAATGATTTGTTTTTGTTGTAATTTTTATCAACACGTATATCATAAACAATCATTTTTGATTTATTGAATAACAAAACAAAATATCTAACTTGTTATGCAAATCTAAGGTCTCATAACTTTGAAATATGCAGTCACATTATTTGTTTTGGCCATCTTTTAACATTAGTTAATTTTAATTGAAGCAATTTTGTAGCCATAAAAAGCTTCAATCTATATCTATTAACGATGTTGTCATCTATGTGTGTAAGTGCGATCATATAAGAATTGTACCATACCAAGATAAGCGACCAAAAGTAGCCCCAAACAAACTGGTAAAAAAGAATAGTAAAAAAAGAGTTTTACATTTCGTTTGTTTTTTCAAATGACGCCAACAAATGTATTTAACAAATATTTTTGGTGTCGACCTTCAAAGCTTTTGTTTGAGGCTTCAAACAGAAAACTGGAATTGAAATTAAGAAAACGGTCGTCGATGTGTACGATATATTGTCTGTTCACACAGTAAAAATAAACTATAGTATAGTTTTAAGTTATACTCTTTTTTTATAAACTCGTTTAAACTAATTATATTTGCACATTTTTTTGTTTATACATTAGGAACTGCGTGAAGAATCAAATCAACTTAAATCATCACATAAAGAAATCGAGGCGCTCTCAAAATCCATCCTCACATTCCTTGGGGAAGTACACAAACCCTCGGCGGAGGCCATACAGGCCAAAGTGGATAAGTTAGTTGAACAGCAAGCAAAGTGAGTAAAGCAAACCAATTATCTAATTACTACTATTTACTCAAAAATTTGTACAATTGTTTCCATGTTTAACTAAGCGTGACGTGATAGCAAAAACAAAACTTTCGATTTTTTTTCTTTTGTTGTTTTTGGGCTGATTTATCAAAACATTTTACGCCGGAAATTGAATTCAACTCTCTTAAAATTGCATACATTATCACTGGCTGTGTTTATTTAATGAAAATTAATGTGATTTGAATCGAATGTGGTTTCTGATTTGAATGAAACCCGTTTTGCCACCAAAACTGAACTTAACTAAAAAAAAAAAAAAAAAAAAACTTTCGTTGCGTTCTAAGATCTTCAAAGCTTTGCAAAATTACAGTGGTCTAGGAATGTGAAATTCCCTAAAAAAAAGATTAATAAACGGATATGTGGATACGAATTAATTTATAGAAGAGAGAGTTTACTTAATACATTTCAACAATTTTTTTTTAAGTCTTAAATTTAAAATTCTGTGTATAGAACTTTGCAATTCATTTTCTGTTCTAGAAAAAGTTGACCCTTTTTATTTTGAAAGTTAAATAAACCGTTTTTACTAAAAAGGCGGAGGGGGGTCTTTCAGAATAAAAGTCACACACTCCATTTTAAAGTTGACATCACCTGTCCCACTATTAAGTGTCTGGTTGAGCTGAGTATAGTTGAGCCTCTCTCTAGAAGAATCACATCTCGTAACTCTTGAAATGAAAATACTTATTAACTGACGTCAGACCAACTGTTACGCTTTGTTGTGTTGTGTGTTGTTATTATTGTTCTTACGTAAGCCTCAACCTTATACATTTTGGCGAGTTGTCTTGGCCCACACTCCCACTCCCCTCACGCACTTTGTTGGACATTAAGACATTAAGAGTTGAATATACATTTCCAAGAATAGAACATAAAAACCTAAAGAAAACGCACTTTGTGTTATACTAGACACACACCCAGAGACGGTATGTGGTTTATGGTCAGAAAGAAGTTAAGTTCTTTTATTTATAAATAAAGTTAGTTAGCTAGCTACCTGAACCTGAGCGACAGGGCAAGCCCCATTTCATTATTTAACTGTGCCAAAGGTTTTTTCTTTAGCCCTTATCATTTTGGCCCGATTGTTGTAGCCAGCCCCCCCACATCTACTCTACCTTTACTACATGTGACAATTTGAAATTTCCTATTGAGTTGCTATATTTTTCTTCTTGTGTGATAAGAAATCAAAGTCACATTCCTTAGCGGCTGCCGGCGCTTGTCAACGAAGAAGAATAACAACAAGCTCGAAGCGTGCCAATATGCCAATTGTGGGCCCTCTGTCAACATGTTGACAAGCAATTGAAAAACTCACCACGGGCACGAAGAGTCTTTTTGTGTGTGGTCGACAATGATCACGTAAACACTTTCGTCTTGGGTTGAGGGGGGAAATGCTGAAAATATTTTCTTAATGCTGCAGCACTGACACAGTTTTCCCTTCTCGTCTTCAAATCCCCAATGAAGAGAAGCATGTGTGTGTTATAAAATTTTTTTTTTTAAAGCATTGTTAATTTATTTTCTTTTATTTTTATATGCGACTCTTCTGCATATGTGTATTAATATATATATTTATATATATATATACATGTAGGTGTATATATAAATTTTGTTTTCTTTGGCTACTGTTTTTTTTTTTTTTTTTTTTTTTGACATGCCGCCGACAACGACCCGGCGTGTTATTTGTTGTTGTTAATGGTCTGGTTTTCCGGCATGTTGTTGTAGAGGATGAAATGAGAGCAACAGCTGTTTAATTCCCTTTTTGGAGATCTTTCAAAAAAGGTCGCAAACATACGTCAAACATAAAGATCTTTTCACTATTGACCAAGTGACGGCGATATGACTGATGGGGATAATAAGGAGATAGTAATCTATGTGTATTTCAAGTTTCAAGTATGAATCGACTTATTAAAAGTTACAAAAATGAATCACATTCTCGTAAACTTAAAACAAATGTACAAATATGAAAAATTCGAAACCAGTTGATAAATTTATCTGATATTTTATAATAATATTCTCAATTTTTCTCAATGAAACTAATTTTATACTTAGCATAAGCGATATTTTTAATAAATTTGATGTCATTAAACTTTTTAGAGGTCAAAACTAAGTTTTTATACCCTTGCAGAGGGTATTATAAAATTGGTCAGATGTTTGTAACGCACAGAAGGAGACGTTTCCGACCCCATAAAGTATATATATTCTTGATCAGCATGAGAAGCTAAGTCGATATAGCCATGTCCGTCTGTCCGTCTGTCCGTCTGTCCGTCGGTGCGTACGCGTTTTACTCAGCCATCTTAAGAGCTATCGGGATGAAATTTTTTTTGGGAGCTTTTTTTTACCCGGGTGAGATAAAGTATGAAAATCTTTGGGATCGGACTACTATATCATATAGCTCTGGAACAAAAATTTTTGCAAAAATTGGAGTATCCCCATGAAATTTACCAATATAATAGAATTTGATATAAAATCTCAGATCCCAAAATTTGACCCTGATCGGATAAATAGAACACAAGTTACAGTCTATATAAATCGGTTCAATCGCTGCCGGCAGCTCTGCTTGCTGCCTACTACGTCATCATCAAATCAACAGAGCACATGCATACACACACAGACGCAACGCTACATAAACTGTATGTGTATGCGTGCGTTGCTTTGCTTAGGGAATGAGGGAAGAAGAAGAACAAATTGTACATAGTATGAAGAGTAAAATTGTTTTGTTTGTATATTAATGAATTGAGTTGCAGAAAACAAATTTTGAACATGTGAAATTATTATTGTCAAGGACTGCAAGGGTATATAAACTTCGGCATAGCCGAATTTAACTTCTTTGATATTTGAATGTGAGATTGGTTAAAAACTTTTTCATAAACCAACATTTTGCTTTGTTGGGTTTTAATATTATAATCAAATGTCATTCTTGACCCAAACGTATGAAATGAAACAAAGAAAAGTTTTACCAAATTGACATTAATCATTGACTTTTTGAGATAAAGCCGAATCGAAACAGCGGAATTAACTACTCAAACTACTTTCTTTTGCTAAATATGCTGCTGTCTCAATTTTGTAAATTTTCACTCTGTCATCAGTGTTTCCTCAAAATTAATTACAGCATTAATTGCCTGTGACATTATTGAATGCTTTTCTATAGACTGTTTCAATCAAAATTTGTTGATCCCACACCCAAATGCTGATCTGCATTAAATGAACATGGTTTCCTTTTATTGCCTTGAGCCCATTGAACACTTTTGGAAACTATGCCATCATCATCATCATTGGCAAGGAATGATCTAATATATTCTGTTATGCATTTGTCATCGTTAATTATACAACAAACCGAAATTTTGTATATTATAGATATCTTCTTTAACTGCGTCGCAAAAAAATATATATACATATATGTATATATCGACTTATAATATCTATGCAATTTCATTTCGTTGTTCACTTGAGATTTATTTTTCGGACACATGCAAAAATCTAATCAAGAAACCCCAAAAACCGACATTAAAATTTGCGTAAGCCTTTTCGGTCGTGTCGGGATTTAATAATTTATTTATAAATATTGAGGAAAGATAACAATTAACTTTATTAGCGAAAAAATAACAAAATAATAATAATTTTGTAAACAAAACAAGAACGAAAAGTAAAATTAGACTGACTTCATCACGAGTGTGAGAAACAGGAAAAGAAAAAAAAAAAAAAATACAATTCTGCCAAATCGAAAAGTATCTCAAGTGCCAAGAATCTTATCAGCTAATAAACCACAAATTGAAACCAAATTTTTGTCTGCCCATTTTCTCTGTCAGACATGTGTTTTAACATTTGCATTGCCCATTTGTCATCTTGTTGTCACTCTTTTGTATTGTTTAAACAAAAAGACAGCATCGAAAGCAATAATAATAACAACATATATAACGAGAAATTGTTGCCCAAATGAGGTAATCGCGTAATTATAAATTTATTTTGCTACCGTCAACAGAGAGTTCCATTTAACAACAACAGAGGCGGCGGCGCCACTGTTAACTCACTGTTACTCTCTGCTGCCCCCCACACATATACTTTCTCTCTGTCTATCTCTCCCGTCTCTCTTTTTATAAGAATTTCTTTATCTCACTCTCTTGTTTCATTGTCATTCTGTTTCAGTTGCTCTCATTAGCAAATTTATAGCCGGCTTTTTGCATTATACTCGTATTTCTTATCGAAACCGGCGAAATGGTTTGTAAGTTTTATCAATATCAAGTGGAAATCGGTCATACGGTTTATATATTATATGCATTTTTAATTGAAAAAGGGGATTTTCAAACTTGCATTTCTCTCAGATGAAGTCATATTTCTGTATTCATATGTATGTGGCAGTTGCCAATGCTGTTAATAAGCAAAGCAAATTTCGGCACAGATTTTCAATGCCAAATGTGTGTATAGATATATAATAATAATTTTTAGTATTTCTCGCCTTTTCATTGCTTTTCATTGTGTACCCTAGCAACCAAAAGAGGGATAAAGAGGGGGTATATTATATTATTTTGTCAAGAGACAACAATATACGCTTATTAAAGTCTGTCGATCTGTATTCTTTGTCTATAAAATAAAGATCAGATTATACAACTCTTGTTTATTGAACCTTATCATTATATTGACAAAGTATTCAGTTAAAAAGTGGTATGTTTTGTTAAATAAAAAGTGATTTTAAAAAAAGGCCCATTGCATTGAGGCAACGATAATTGCAATGTATGATGGAAACTACAAAATATTTGCATGTAGTGTAGCTCTCTTTCTCTGGTATTTGTTTGTTTCTATCTATCTATCGTATCTGTCTGCCTGTTTGCCTCTGTGGTGAATTAATGTACACGTTCTTTTATTTCCGTCTCATGCCTGCTTACCTATCCGTTCGTTCGGTAGTTTTTTCGCTCGCTCGCGTGCGTCGCTGTTAACGATCGACACGACGAACATTTTTTTGGCAACTTTTTGCGGCCGGAATATCTTTTCAGTATTCAGTTTTTATTTAGAGTTAGTTGGAAGCGGACGTGTTTCTTGATAAACTGGATGGCTGGAAACAATCAAGAGAGAGAACAAAATATATAACGAACGACCGCAAGCGACCGCAAAAGAAATATACATATAGGCTATATATATATATATTTAAAATCAAATTAATTAGGCAAAGAAAATTAGTTAAACTATAGAGAAGCAGCAAAAATACTATACACAAGAGACCAAGAAAAGCGAGATAACTAGAGAAGTATACCAGAAAAAACAAACTCTAAAAGTTTGCCGAACTAATTTAAATAATATTTTTATTTCTTTCTTAATTTTTATTCTCAAGCCAGGTGAAAGAGAAAGAGGGGAAAAAAGAGAAACGCCGATTTGTGGATTACCAGGCGTATACTTGATATTCAAAAAGTTTGCCAAAATTTCTATTGCGTTTGAGAAATTTTAATAGTAAACCAAAAGAAAAGTCGGGTTTTTTTTTGTGTAAGCACACATCTGCCTCCTGTAGGAGGTGGGATTGTTGTGGCTTTGACAACGACAGAGGAGACAGTTAAATTGCTAAAAGAAACTCCAGACTCATTTCTAAGTGTCCGTGTCGTCGAAAGCAAGAGGTGATTGTAAGATTTAAAACTTTTTTTTTGGGTAATGTTAAGGCCCTGATTAAGTCATCGCAAAAGGCAATATGCAAAATAGCAAAAACAGAAACAAAAAAAAAACAACAAAAATACAACTCTCACAAAACGCACCGCAACAGACCCGGTGAGGTCGTCAGGTGTTTGTTTTTATTGAGAGAGACAGAAAGGGAGAGAGAGAGAGAGAGGGCATACGGCGGTTTCTACTCGAAATGTCGATGACGTCGTCATTGTGACAGAAATAGCTTGAAAACGCGGAATTCTTATCGTCTCTCAGTCATTTAGTCTACACGTCCGTCGTCCCATGCTTTGATTATGTGTACCTACATACATCAAAATAATATTTGCCTTTTGTTTTTGGTGCATTTGACCCAAAATAATTGATCAAACTATGCCATACACTTGCAAATCTATTTCGAAACCGGTGAAAGTAAAACTTATTCGTGCATATTTGAAATATTTTGGCATTTAACTAAATTTAAACCTTTCAATTTGTAGCAACAAAATGGCAAAAGACGAAAATAGCTCTAAAAACTTTGAGGAAAATCCGCTACAGTAAATAAATAATTTACTGAACTGTTCCATTTTAATCCAATTTGCATTTGTCTATTGAAATAATTTTTCCTGCAAACTGAAGTCAACAATCGATTTAGGAGCTTTCGAACGGTATTAACTTTTATTGATTTTGATTTGCCTTTACTTTTGACATAGTTTAGTTTACTGTATTTCGAATTTTAGTTCACATTATCGACTGCGAAAAATGACGCTAAAATTTCAACTTTATCGTCTGAGTGTATGTGTGTGTGCGTATATTTCCGTTGCTCGATTTTGTTCTTCTCGTTTTCTTCAACAATTAATTTTTTGTGTGTTTTTTTCTCTCTTTTTCTTTGGGCCTTGGCTGTTGGCCAAAATGTGTGTTGTGTGTTGATTTGGCCTCCTCATCTTTTCGTTTTTTTTTTTTTTTTTTTTTTTTGAGGGCATTTTCCCAATGTATGTTAGATAAAAAGGGCATTAAACGTCCAGACAGTCGGCCTTCAATATTTCCACGCTCCATTAACAAAGACATAATGAAATACAAATCCAATTCTCAGTAAATGCAATTTGAAAGGAAGCAGGAAAAAAAGCAAAAACACTTGTTGTGGTCCACATGGCGTATGCCTAATGTGCGTCATATGCCATCTCATCGACTCAAATATGATGTTCATTTGTCTATACACACACATTGATTCATCTTGCACTGCAACGCCCAGAGTAAAATGACGTCAGCTTGTCTGGCGGGTCTTGTTTTGGATGATTGCGAAATGTGCAGGCAAAAATAACGAAACGGAATAATACGAAATGTATAAATTTTGGAAAACAGTAGGAAGATTGACCACAAAATATCTTGTGCGTGCCCGAAAATTATTTTTAATGTTTAAATTAAAATTGTTGCTGTTAAACATATATTATTCTTCACTTTTTTTGTTCTCTCATTCAATTTGAATGAGCTCAAGGCATTTTGTGGGGCCCGTCGGCTCTTGAGAATTATGAGCAATATCCATTCGGTGAAAATGTTTTACTTCGAATTTCGATATCGAAACGAGTGTAGAACAGCAGCCCAACAGAAGCAAAATTTTGAATTCATTTAGAAAACTCTCCTGTAGCCAAACGGCAGCATTAATTTTCACGGAAATCTTCGCAGCCCAACGAGGCCAACTAAAAGAAACCACCCAGTGGATACACACAGAGACAGATCATCATCATCAGCGCAGCACAGCATCTATTGAAAACTTCAAATAATTTCTGTTCTTTCGTTTTATATATACAAATATTTATACTTATATATAAACATATATAACCTGTGTATATATATATAAGTATTTTTGTAGGCAACGCGTGTAGCAGCAAATAGTTCTATTCTCGACAAAGGCGACCGCGTGGTTTTGAAAATTCACATCTATTATAGGACCATTGCCCCTGAAATTCCTCATTCGGAATATAATTATATCAATTGTTTTTTCTTTTTATATTTCTACAGATTGAACGACACTCTACGCGAGAAGGAGCAGCAAGTTAGCAAGGATCTCGACGAGATCGAGCAAGTCTTCCGTCGCATCTCACAGTTGCAGGATAAATTGAATTCGTTGAACGAACAATTGCAATCAATTCACGTCTACGACGAGCATATCGCTCAAACGGAACAAGCTTTAATACAGCTCAATAGCCAGGTGCAACAAGCATCGGAAGAGTCACGTTCGTTGATAGCACAAACCCAAGCATCTTATCAAACCAAGCAGAATCTATTGCCCACCGACATAGCCCAAGAATTTACAGCCCTTGAGTTGCTCGCCGAGCGTGTCCAAGTGGCCATGGAGACCAAAGAGAAAGATTTCAAACGTGCCAAAACTGTGCGCACCGAATATGTTGCTGGTGTGGACGAGATTCAGCGTTGGCTACTACAGGCTGAAGTACAAGTGCAGGATCGCACTTTGGCTCCCACACAAATGAAGGAACTATTGCAGCGTATCAATCATGAGATAGCCGGCATCTATGAACGTTTTACCCTGGTCAAAACAAATGGACAGCTAATTATTGAGAATTGTCGCAACAGTGAGGAGAAGACACTGGTGCAGACGACAATCGATCAATTGGCTGCCTCATTGGCTCAGGTCCGTGGCTGGTTAGATGAGAAGAAGCAAGCTGTGGGTGATAGTCTGGATGCTTGGACGAGGTTTATGAATCTGTATCAAATTGTCATGTCCTGGGTGGCTGAGAAGCGTACGTTCTTGGATCAAACCATTGAGCTGCGCACTTTGCCCGAGGCCAGGAACAAACTGAACGACTATGCGACGGCTGTGAAGAGTATTAAACCGATTGTGAAGCATTTGAGCGAAATGGATAAGGAATTGGAGCATATTGGACAAGTTACTACGGTGGGCGATCTCAAGGATAAGTTGCAGGAGGCCGAGGATGCGAAGATATCCGTGGAAGCGGTGCTGCTGGAGAGGGTAAACATAAATTCCAGATTGTATTGCTTAATGTAGCTTATTTTGAATTTAAAGTTCTTAACCTAGCTACACATGGACTCGGGGGGCATTTTATAATTTTTCTTTCCACCTCTTTTAACAACAGAATTCCCTGCTGCAAGAGGCCTGCGAAGAATGGGACCAATGTGAACGTAAGATTAAGGATATACGTGCTTGGCATGAGAAAACCAAGCAAACCCTCGACTCTTCGCCTCAACATAAGAAACCCCTGCGAGATCAATTGGGCTACTGTGAGAAGACCCTTGCCGATATTAATGTGCAAAAAACTAAACTGAGACTGTCTATTGAAAAACTTGAGGTAAGTATGGGGATGGCCTAATCGGGGAATTCTCTTGACCTCTCTGTTTTGCCCCCGATTCTGTAGGTTCATTTCCGCAATGGCATGGGCGGTGATCCACGCCTTAGCGAGAATGTTGATGATTTGGTGCGCGTGCTCGATGGCTTGAGTGGTGTGGTGAAAACCAAATCGCAGAGCCTCGAGCAAACGCTTGCCCAAATCGATGTCTATCAGCAGCAAATGCAAACGCTGCGCCAACGGATTATACAGGAAGAGCAGCAGTTACGTCTGGTTATGGCCCCCACGTACTTGCCACACGATCGTGAGCGCGCATTAGCCGATCAACAGGTACGTACAGTCCAGACTATGACTAGTTAGTTTTTGAATCTCTTGAAAAGAAGAAGTTAGTCCAAATGCTAGATCAGGAGAATATATCTTATATACATGTTGTCCCGCCCCCTTTTCAGAGCGTAGGAATATTATCTCTTACCTTTTATAGTATATAACAACATTTAAGAACAGATATTTCTAAATAAACTGAAAGTATATACCCCCTGTAACCCCGTACCCTTGTTCCTTTTATATCCTTCAATTCATATTTGTCATTGCTTGAAAAACAGTTGACAGAACAACCCAGTTTTTGTTAGCCAAGTATCAAAAGTTATTAACACTTTTATCTATGAATTTTTTTCTTACCATATTAAATAAATAATAATTAAGCGAAAATTGCGGGTAGGTTCTCGAGAAACCAACAACAACAAAAGTTGCACGGTGGCTGCGTATTTATTATTTTTTTTTTTTTTTTATATAAATTTTTTTTTTTTTATCATTTTAATTTCGTATTTTTTAGTTTTTCATTTTTATTCAACAAACGCGCAATTAATATTATAGTATAAAGTTTTTATTTGCGGCAAAGATTTTTTTTTAGAAATCGTTTTTATTTTCGAATTTTTGCACACAAACACAGAACAACCTCCACACTCATTCCTACATACATACATACATACATATACAACATTCTACATTATTCATCTTTTATGTGGTTCCTTATTCGCATTTATGCTTTCATTTTCGAAATTCATGTCATACAAAAGAACAAAAAACCGTGCAACTCGCTCTCATGCTCTCTCATCTTCGACATACCTATATTCATCTCTCTCATTGGCTCTTTCTCGTTGTCTGTCTGTCTCTCATATGCTTTATTATCATCACGTGCTGCGATCAGAAAAAATAGAGAAAATAAGTTCTTGTCAGGGTTAGCCTAAAAAAATCCCGTCCTATATATACTTTAGACTTGTCGAATTTGTTCCTATCGATAACAACAAAAAATTTATTTAGCTTATAGTTTATAAATCTTAAGTTTACATTGCGAATTGCAATGTTTGGCGGTAAGTGGCAAAAATAAAAAAACAAGAAATTGGAATATTTTCAAAATTTTAATTAGACTTTGAGGGCAAAACTCTTGCTATGAGAACTTATTTATTTCTTATCGTAAAGTTCACGTAAAATACAGACATTCGCACCAAGTATCAACTATTAAGCAAAAAAAACAAAGTACAGTCATCACACATAAAAGGGCACCATCAAAACACGCTATAAGCTTTGGCTTTGATATATTTATGATTTTACTTTTTAATTTATTTATTTTTTTTTAATGAAAACTAGTCAGCTTTCAAGCCGTTTGAAATAAGCAACACTTTCTACTATCTCTTCTATTTACCACGAGAAATAATAATTTAAAAAAAAACATGCTCTCAGTTATATATTTTATGGTTACGGTTTTAGAATTTTATTTTGACAAACTTTTATTTCTTTTCTCATCCTTTCTCTACGTACTTTTTATATTTTTGAACAAACCTGGTGTCGTTGCGCTGAAAAATCAAATAAAATCCTCCAAACTTTTAACCCTACATAAACTAATTGTTAAAATACCTAACATGTACTCTGTGATCTTTACGCTTGCCTGTTTTGCTAAATATATATATATATATAAACTTAAATCAAACCCTTTGTGACTAACCCATCTAAAATCTATTACAATGCCTTCCAATGCTATCCTTTACAAATGCAATAAAACATCATATATATCACACTCACATCTTAACATGGGTATTGCGTACTTCTTCTATATAATAAAATATGGTATTTGGTTTGCTTCTATTTGCTATATGCAATGTGATATTGTGCTCGCTCGCTGACTCCATTCAAAATGACTCAATCTATATATATATATAAATATATACATATGCTGACCCCTTCTCTTATATCTCTTCTTTACCATATATACTGCTCTCACACCGAAACTCTATATCCAAATCAAAACCAAATAAAATACATGGCACCATATAAATATTACTCCATATGTATAGGCATGTCGTGAACGTGTCAAAAACTTGCATTCGAAAATAACCGCACGTAACGAGCGCATCAAATTGTTAATACATCGCGGCACGCCGGACGATGCCAAGCTAGAGATTTAGAAAGAAGCCGCAATATATTATCCATACAAATTGTAATTCTACTTAATTAAGTAACTAAATACAAAATAGGACTAGAGAGAACACCAAAGAAACAAAACAAAGAGCAGCCACCTGCTACCCAAAGGCCACAAAGCAGTCTTCTCCCCCTATTCATAAATAGAACAGATTAACGTGGTCTAGGGTGCTAAAGTAACAGAACTGCCAACTATTTATACGTATATAATCCAATACATTATACATGACCCTTGTTTATAAGCATATCTGAAAAAATAAATTATTATATTATATTTGAGAAAAAATTTACCCTTTTGTATGTGTAGGGTTCGTCTGAGGTAGATTAGCGGTTGACCCATCTCTTTATACCAACCCCTTTGACCCACCCTACCATTAAAAAAACAACAAATGAAAGCTAACGTTTTTTGGCAAATCTTCCTCCTATCTCTCTTCTATTCCGCATTATATGAATCGATCAGGCAATGCGACAATCAATCGATGGCATGCAGCAAACCTACGATGCCACCGCTGCTAAATCCTATGCTCTGGATCCCCATTCAGTGGTAACCACTTCATCAACTGTCTCGTTGCTTATGAAGCCAACGGCAGTAGGTCTAACCTATGCTGAAGTGTTATCAGGTCATGCGAGTCCGGTAAGCGGTAATGAAACGACAACAACGACTACAACCACAACATCCAGACAAGAAATACCAAAACGAGAACAAGACACGACACCAACGACCCGGCAACAGACAAAAACCACGATAACGACAACCACCATCTCCTCGAGTCCAATTCCAACGCACAAGAAAGATTCCTCGGATTTGCAGCAGCATGATGTGCATACGAGCAGTGTAATACCACCATCCTCCACTGATATCTATGAGCGTCTCGAACAACATCAGCAAAATCCAACACACAGCGATGGGGATTTCACCGGTTCATCTCATGATGTTGAATCTACCAGCACCACCACCACAACTATTATCACATCACAACAGCAAGTTCCTAACACAATTCAACAGATACAAACAACTCCCAATCAGAACACTCAATTTATTGAAACCGAACAGCAGCAGCATCAACATTATCAGGTAAATTCAAAGGGTAAGAAACTACAACCGCCAAGACCAGAACGACGTGGTCGTTCACCCAGACGTCGTCGTGAGCCCAAATCAGACATAGAAATTCAAGGTGACCAATCAACTGGACATCATTACCACCAACAACAATATCATCAGCAGGAGCATCAGCAAAACCTTCAGCAACATCAACTTTATGTACCTCACGAAGATCGCACACGTTCGCGTAGTCCTCTATGGGTTCCAGGTTCAACTTCATATGCAGAAGTCTTACGAGGCATCGAATTAGAGCGCTTAAAAGCAGAGCTGGCTGAAAAGGTTGCTGCATCGCAATCACAGACCCACATGGACATTACCATACAGGATGTGGTAGATGCCAGCGCTGCTGCTGCGCAAGTATATGTGGCTGAACCTGATCCTCAGAAACAGCAACAGCAGCCGCCTGCACAATATATTACTGAAACCAGCTCTAATCTAACATATGCTCAGCCTCAGATGCAACAACAACAAACAATAGAGACTTCATTAACTAGCTATGAGGTTCCTATGACAGCAGAGGAAATTGCTGATACGTACCTTCAGCCGGATCCGCTTTTGTATCAAAGTATGTACGAAAATGTGGCTGACAGTGGCCAGTGGGACTATGTGACACAAGCCAACCAACCCCAGGCACAGCAGCAACATCAAGAACAGCAGCAACAACAACAGCAAAATTACTACGATCAAATAATGCAAATGCAATATCCCATACAGTATCAACCTGTAGCCGTGCAACAAGCGCCAAATCAATATCAACTATTAGCTGGTTACTACCAGCCAGTGGCTCAGTCCGATGCCTATCCTACTGTGTATACCACAGAGCCATCACAAATATATTATACCCAGCAGACGTCAGAATATACCCAGCAGTACCCACAGCAACAACAGGATCCCACTAGTGTATACCAACCCGGAAATGTAAGTGTGGAGCAAACCTATGTGTTAGAGCCCTACAGCGTGGAAAGTACTTTACCGCCCGTCAATGCAACAACAGGCAGCAGTGTTTTGGATCGTGTTGTCACCACATTGTCATCCATGGTGCAGCAAAGTGCGGAACCTTTGACCACTAGTACTCAGCAAATACAACCGACTGTTGCAGAAATCGAAATTCCAGCAGCTTCTCCGCCACATAGCCAAATCTACATCGAAGAAAATGTTCAGATGCTGAGACCTGTGGAGCCGCAAGAGTTTGAGCTTAATGAACCCCGACCGGACATAACTTTCGGCCAGTTTGATACGGATGCGATTTCAGCAATACCAGTTGATCAGCCGGTCCAACCTCAACCATCTTATGTGCAAGATACTATTGTCTTGCAAGAGGAACAACAGGCAACTGTGATAGAAACGCTACAACCTCAGGAAATTGTTCCACAAGCTCCAACAGTACCCTCTCCCTCAACGGCACAACCTGTTACAGTGCGTCCCAAACAGCAACATCCTCCTGAACATGAACAGCCACAACAGACCCAAGATATTAGTTCTGGTAGTACGTATGCCGAAGTGCTATTCGGCTTGCAGCATAAAGAACATCCAGTTTTCCAGCCATCCAGTCAAAAACCAGTTCCAGTACGTTTAACGTCATCACCTCTAGAACATCGTAAAGCTGAACATCATGTTACAACAACAATAATAAATCATCAGCACACGAAACCTGCTGATAGATCTCCAGTTTGGGAACGCCGGGATGACAACCCTGATGCCAGAAACCAATCAAAGTCGAAGCGATTGAGACATGAACAACATCCAGAACCATTGCCCATTAAAATTAGTACCAGGAAAGAGCCAAAATCAAATAGAAAACACAAGTCACCCGAAACAACGTCTAATGGGGAGAGCCATAAAGTAACAGAAGTGACAACTGTATCTGCACCTAGCCAAAAAGTTCATGTTGTGGAAGATAAACCAATTGCCCAACAACCAGAACCAAAGCCTAGAAAATCAAAGAAATCTAAAAAGCCAACAGATCAACCTGAGGATATCGTCATTGTAGAACCAGCTGCTGTTGCGATTTCTTCTGTTCCAATCAAAAAGCAACGTAAACACACTTCAACTATTGTGAAAACAACAATAACAAGCAGTGGGGAAACTGTAGAAACACCCAAAGAAGAGATATTAGAACCACAGAAAAAGGAGAAGAAACAAACCAAAGTGGAAACAGCTATAACCATGAAGAAAACATTTGAGCCTGTTGTAGAAGTTAAGGTCATCGAAAAAGTTTCTAAGCCTGTTGATCCTTTGAAACAGGAAAGAAAGCATTCTGAGAAAAAAGTTGAACCGTCTGACAACGTGCAAGTCAACGTAGCTGCTGAGCCCACTAAGAAAGAATCGAAAAGCTCAAAGAAGATGACAATTACACCGACACCGCCCCATCAAGAAAATGTTACAGCTACAGTAATTACTGAATCTGTAACACAAGTTGACAAGATCCCAGAAATAGTTCCAAATGTTGTTAAGACCATTTCAGTATCTGAGGTGGAAACTACAACCAACGAAATTGGTGCTGCAGCGTCAATACCAGTAGTTCCTGACACTCCAAACAAGATTTTGGTGGAGCCAAATGTGGAGAAACATTCCGTAACCGTAGATGTTGTAGAATCAGTTAGCAAAACGAATCCTGTTGACACTTCATCAGTAGTAGTTAACGAAAAAGTTAATGGTAATGCCGCGATTCAAGAACCTTGCCACAAATTGGCGACTGACACTTCGGTTGAAACCACTGAGACCCTAATCGAAGGGGAACCAGTAGTGAGCACACAAACTAACACGATATCTACAGAAACTGGCACTACAACAATCACAACCAGGACAATAACAAAGCATATTACTAAGCGGATTGTTAAGCGCATAATTGATGGACGCGAAGAGATTGTTGAGGAAGATGTTATCGATGATTTACCTGAAGAAAATGTTTCCATCGAGCAATTTGACATACCAAGAGTTGAAAGCACAACAACTAGCGCCATTCCTTTTGATATCACAGGCCTTTCTTCTTCAAACCAGGATAACACAACAGTTGTTCAAGGTGGATCCATAACAAAGACAATAATAACCAAAACTAAACGTATTCTTAAACGAGTTACCGACGATGGCGATGAAGTTATTGAAGAAGTGTTCGAAGATGAGCCTGAAGTAGAGCGCGATGTAACTTTGCTACCAACAACAGTAGTAACATCGAAGCATATTGTGGCCGAAGAGGATAAAGCTCCACAAGAAATTCAAAACGCCGCTGAAACTGTTGTCGAGGAAATTGTTAAACAAGTTGAACAAAATACCTTGCCCAAGCCACAAAAACCAGCCCGCAAAGATAAGAAAAAGAATAAGCAAGAAGATAAGAAAGAACAAAAAACTTTGCTTGCTTCTGTTGCTGTTGTTGTAGATGAAAAAGAAAGCGGCAGTGTTATTCAGGAAAAAGCAGAGATTGCAATTGACACAGAAATAGCTACAACTATTCCATCAGAAATTCAACTGGCCAAACCCAAGAGACCCAACCGCAAGGATAAGAAAAAGAAGTCGGAAAGCGAAGAGCATGCAAAGGAGGAAAGCATTGTGCAAAAGGTGGCCGAAATTATCGAACCACAATACCAACTAGAAACCACAGAGCCCCTGAACTCAACAAGTGCAATTATTACAGATGAAACACAAACTGAATCATCTGAAGGATCTGTTATTAATGACGACGGAGGCCTTATAAAGACAACTGTCATACGTACCACGAAAATTGTCAAAAAAATTAGTCAACAGCAGGATAGTCAAGAAATAATGTCCACATCGGTGCACTCAGATGTTCCATCTTTGGATTCATTTGAACTAGCCGAAGAAGCTTTGGAGAAAGAAAGCAAGTTGGAGAAATCGGAAACCAATAGCCGGGAAATAAGTGATGATGGTGTGGTTAAGACAACCAAGACAAAAACGATACGTAAAATTAAAAGTCCCATAAATGAAGAGCCAAATGTAGAACCCGACATCAATCAAAAGGATTCTCTACCCCAGTCAGCTCCTATAGCTGAACAAATTGATGTTTCTGAGCAAAGAACTGATAACAACGTGCTAAAAACAACTATAGTGCGCACAACAAAAATTATCAAAAAAATTTCCCAGGACTCTGAAAATTTGAGAGAGACTAGTAGCGAAGCTGATTTAACAACAACATCTTCTCTCCCTGCCGTAGAGACTTTTATCCAGAACGCTCCAATTGTAGCTGAATCGATAACCACCGAATCTAATAGTGAAGGTATCACTAAGACTACAACTACACGTACAACCAAGGCTGTGAACAAAACTATTTTAACTGAAAGTGTAGTTGTTGATGACTCTCCCATTGCTGACGTCGTTACTGAACCCCAAGAACTAAAGATTGTTGAGGATTTGAACCTAACTGTAGCTGATGTCTCAAATGGTAGCAAGATAAAATCTTCTACACTGGACTTTATAGATGCCGAAAAACAAGCCACAGAACCAGTTCCTCAGAAACCCAAAAGGAGGTCTGAAACATCAGTTACAGTTACCCCTAAGCAATCCGAGGCCCTTGCATCTGAAGCTGTTATTCCTGATGTTAAACCAATAATAGATATTCCAGCTGAAGATGACTCTAGTCCAGCTGTTCTTCCAGTTATCGAATTCACCGAACCTGAACCTAATACGACCAATATTTCTGGCGATGTTGTAAAAACTACAATTGTTCGCACAACCAAGATTGTTAAGAAAGTATCACAGAACGTTGAAAATGAAAGTGTTACCGAAGTTGCTGTTGTTCCTAAAGTGGATGAGGATATTTCAGTACCTGTTGATGAATCAATATCAGATAGTGGTGGTGTTACCAAAACAACAACTGTGCGTACAACGAAAATTGTAAAGAAATTAAACGACGAGGGTGACACCACAACCGAGGAAAGTAGCACCGCAAGTGAACCTATTACGGTGCGTGAAGCTTCACCAACGGCTTCGGAAATTCCCAGTGAGACGTCGACGACATCCAGCCAATTTGATGGAGCTATTATCAAGACAACTACTATACGCACAATGCGTATAACTAAACGAATAGCAAATGACGGACGTATAGTTCTTACGGAAAGTGATACACCGGACGATGTTATTGTAACGTCGAGCATTGAAATGCCCGATCAAAGACCAACAAGTCCTATTGTATCTTCGCATACGAATTCCAAACCCACATCTCCTATTGTTACGCCAAGCAGCGAATTTAAAATAGCAAATATTGTTGGTGACAATGTTCATTTAGGTCTTGGGGATAGCCGAACTTGTGTTAAGGTTGTAGGCATTGAGACAAATACTATGCAACCGCAGCCGCTGACTGAAGAGCAATACCATTCTACTTCTAAGATTAAGACTAACGGGGCTATTAATGAAGCGGATAGCATTACCACTACCACTACAACTACCAAAAATACGATACTCACAACGACACGACAGCGTAGTTTTGAAACTGAAGATGGCACAAATGTTCTTTTCGTGGGAGAAGGCATTGACGGTGCCTATCCACCAGGCACAGTCCAAAAAATTTCCCTTATTACTCATGAAGAAAAACTGAAGACACCGATTGTGAAAATGCATCTAGATTTTCCAGAGGTTAGTCTTCGCGTAACTGAGACTGTTACCGAAAATGTGGAGTCCCTTCAAAAAACAACCGAAGCTAGTGAGAATTCTTTGATTGAGATAGTCGATTTGTCTACATCTGACGCATCAGAAAATAAATTAGAAGAGAGCGTAACTAAAAAGGCAGTTAAGGAGTTTATCGAAGAGCAAATTGATGCGACTTCGCAGTTGTCTGAAGATATTTTAGTTTCAAGAGATAGCCAACCATTGTCCCCAGCTGAACTTACTCCAGAAGAGCAACAATTGTTTGACGATATTCAGAAGAAGCTCTCGAAAAAAGATAGAAAGAAACGTCCTGCAATCCCCGAAGAGTTTATCCAACAGGAAATTGTATCCGTAGAAGAAAGCAAGCTCAGGAATATTGGTAATGTAACCTCTGTAGATGAAGAGAAGTCCCAAACTGATTTAATCATATATGAATCTGAAGAATTACTCCCGAATATTTCCAAAGACGTAGCATTAGTTTCTAAAGTAAACATTATCGACCATGTCAAAGCAGATACCCTTTACCATGAGACTATGCAAGTTTCTATCCCATGTCAAGAAGAAGCGCAATTAGATATTCCATCTGAAGTTCAATTAAGCCCTGCCCCTACTAATAATTCTAATCAAATTCTTCCTGCCAAACCAAGTGTATTAATTGCTGAAGCATCTGTAGCTAACACGGTAAGCACATTAAATACGATCACTAATATTGCAAACGTTATTACATTCGTTGATAAGGTCTTTGATATTCCAAAATACGATATATCTAAATTTGTTATTGCTGAGGGTTATTATCACATAATCAATTCCAAGGCTCCAAAAGTAGTTTCTCCTAAACCAGAGCAGGAAAATAATTCCCCTATTCTAGTTACTTTACCAAGTGACAAAACTGCAGTAGATACAACAAAAACAGACATAAAATCTTCCGACATCGACACAATTTCAACAACAGTAGATAATTCTGCTACAAAACGTGTTGTAGAGCTTCCACAAGAAACCGAAACAGTACCAATAATTTATAATTTTGAGGTTCCTAAATTTGATGTAATATCCTTGACTAAAGCAGAAGTTTTACAACAAACTTTTGAAGCACAAAAGGCAAATGATGAAACAATGTCATCATTGGAATCCTTAGATGACAGCAAGTTAGCTATTACTGATCTCACCATCGGTAACCCAGAACACATAATGCAACGAGCCAATTCTCTTCAAATCGATCATGAAACAAAACTAGATTTACCCAGTATTTTGAACTATGAAATTCCAAAATATAACATAAGTGCACAAATTAACGCAGAAACTTTGTACAATATCATCAAAAATGTGTCTGAAGAACCTATAGCTAAAAACAAGGAAAAACAATTTATACAACAACAAGAAGATACTACAAACGTTGAAGACGCTCCAGTGGTAGCAGAATCTCAAATAACCACAACAGTCACAACGACAACTACAGTAACAGAGAAAATCAGTGAAACTCCAATTCCAGTCATTGGGGAATCTAAGCCGGCCGAGGCCGAAAAGAAACCTGAAGAGCCAAAGAAACCAACTTATGCCGGATTGCCTGTCGATGATTCAACAAACTCATGGATGGATGTTCTGGATGAGCCGATGACTTTCTCCGATGACGAAGAGGAACCTGCAGAACAGACAATAGAAAATTCCGTTTCTGCTGCACCTATTGTCAAAGAAAATACATCTAAGAAAGTCATCGAAACTCCAGTGGTAGATGAATTCAAGACAACCACCACAGTCACAACGACAACTACTGTGGTAGAGACTGCCAGTGAAACTCCAATTCCAGTCATTGAGGAGTCTAAACCTGCCGAGGCCGAAAAGAAACCTGAAGAGCCAAAGAAACCAGCTTATGCCGGATTGCCTGTCGATGATTCAACAAACTCATGGATGGATGTTCTGGATGAGCCGATGACTTTCTCCGATGACGAAGAGGAACCTGTAGAACAGAAAATAGAAACTCCAGTTTCTGTTGTATCCATTGTTTTCGATGATAAACCCAAAGAAGTCATCGAAACTCCAGAGGTAGAAGAGTCCAAGACAACCACAACAGTCACAACGACAACTACAGTGACAGAGATTTCCAGTGAAACTCCACTTCCAGTCGTTGAGGAATCTAAACCTGCGGAGGCCGAAAAGAAACCTGAAGAGCCAAAGAAACCAGCGTATGCCGGATTGCCTGTCGATGATTCAACAAACTCATGGATGGATGTTCTGGATGAGCCGATGACTTTCTCCGATGACGAAGAGGAACCTGCAGAACAGACAATAGAAACTCCCGTTTCTGCTGCACCTATTGTCGTAGAGGATAAATATAAAAAAGTCATCGAAACTCCAGAGGTAGAAGAGTCCAAGACAACCACAACAGTCACAACGACAACTACAGTGACAGAGGTGGTCAGTGAAATTCCACTTCCAGTCGTTGAGGAATCTAAACCTGCCGAGGCCGAAAAGAAACCTGAAGAGCCAAAGAAACCAGCGTATGCCGGATTGCCTGTCGATGATTCAACAAACTCATGGATGGATGTTCTGGATGAGCCGATGACTTTCTCCGATGACGAAGAGGAACCTGTAGAACAGAAAATAGAAACTCCAGTTTCTGTTGTATCCATTGTTGTCGAGGATAAACCCAAAGAAGTCATCCAAACTCCAGAGGTAGAAGAGTCCAAGACAACCACAACAGTCACAACGACAACTACAGTGACAGAGACTTCCAGTGAAACTCCACTTCCAGTCGTTGAGGAATCTAAACCTGCCGAAGCCGAAAAGAAACCTGAAGAGACAAAGAAACCAGCTTATGCCGGATTGCCTGTCGATGATTCAACAAACTCATGGATGGATGTTCTGGATGAGCCGATGACTTTCTCCGATGACGAAGAGGAACCTGTAGAACAGAAAATAGAAACTCCAGTTTCTGTTGTATCCATTGTTGTCGAGGATAAACCCAAAGAAGTCATCAAATCTCCAGTGGTGGAAGAGTCCAAGACAACCACAACAGCCATAACGACAACTACAGTGACAGTCAGTGAAGCTCATGCTCCAGTCACTCAAGATGATGTAATAATTGTCGAGAATAAAAATCATTTAGTTGAAACTTCATCTAATAGCAAGGTCGCAGTCACTGCAACAACAGTGATTAGGGATGAAGATAAAAAATCCATATCTGAAGATTCCAAAAAGAGAATCGAGGCTGAGGTTAAGCCATTGGAGCCTATCGATACTTGGTCCAGCGTATTGGAAGATACCGCACCCAATTCCGGGAATATCGCTTTTAGCTCAACATTGTCAGCCGATGCTCCAGAATTTACTCCGTCCTACTTAAAACATGTCTACGCTGACCAAACTCACACATTTTTGGCAAATGAAAGAGTCTACAACGAATTCATTCCCCGAAACAAATCAGAGCTTGTCGAACAACGTCAAAAGCCAAAGAAGGTTAAACCTGCAAAACGACAAAAGAAACTGGCTGATTTTCATGACGAGGTGCAAAACATTCCACAAGAGCAACCTGAATTTGTCAATGAACCAATTGTTGTATCAGTGGAAGATAATGTTTGGGTAAAGAACCATGACGGGAAGTCTTATGCAGATGTTTTGTTTAATTCGGAATTAATTAGCGAGCCGGTCTTCGGAAAACCTACAGTAATTGAAAACCAAAAAGAGGCCGTCGGTACCGTGCGACCGCAGAAGTCTAAGTCAAAGCCTGAAAAACGGAAGCCGGCTGAATCAAGGTTTGAAATTTCAATAGCTAACATAGAGACTGAGGAACATAAATTAACGTCCGAAACAGAGCTTTCTGTACCAACTACTGAAAGCGATCAGTCCAAGCTAACAACAGAAAGTTCGAAAGAGCCATCCTCAGATGAAAAGGAGGTTCCTCGTTCGTCTACAATATCATGGTCCGCTTTGGTTCGCAGACCTGGTGAGTGGACCGATACCACAGTTACCACTGCTAAAAAAGATATAAAAATTGTAGAACAGCCTTCTAAAAAGGAGATTGAGCCTACAAAAACTACCAAATCGAAAAAAATTAAGAAACCCAAAAAGGTCATCGTGGAGCCAGTTTCTACAACTTCAGAAGATGAGCATCTCGAACCAACTCCTGTTGTGTTAGTTCCAGCTGTACCAAGCAAAAGCACAGAGATTTCAGCCGAGCCTGCAGTTAGAATACATCAGGAAGAGAAACAGTCTGAAGTCGGCGAACAGACAGGTTTCTCCTGGGCGTCACTTGTTAAAAGACCAGGGGAATGGATTGACACTACTGTAAATCAAATAAAAACAGCAGTTTCGACTTCGACAGAGAAAAAGCAATCCAGTGACAAAGAAGATCAAGAAAAACCGAAAAAAGTAAGGCCAAAGAAAAAACGAGAGCAACACAAGCATGAAAACGAAAGCAAGCCTCAAATAATACCTGACGCAGGTAAGGAGTTTGCGGTCATTGAAACCGAAATTGCAGTGGTTCACGAAGCTGTTCAAAAGCCACTGGAAAATACTGGTAGCTCATTCTCTTGGGCTTCTTTAGTGAAAACGCCCGGTGAATGGGTGGATGACATAGCTGTACGTAAGAAACCAGTTGCTCCAAAAGAGGAGTCAACACAAGAATTGCATGCTCAAAAGGAACGTCAAATTTCGAAAACTGACAAAAAATCTAAAAAGGAGACTACAACAAAAGCCCAGGATAAAATACAAAAGGTACGACCCGAACGTCAACCCGAATCCAAAATCATTCTTTCTGATGATAGTGCACCGCCAAACCAAAAAGATAATGTAATTACTTGGGCTAAGATTGCTAGTCAAATCGATAAAATGGAAGAGCTACCGGTTAAAACAATCAATATTGAACAAAAGCAAGAGGAAAATAAAAAAAATAAGGCAATCTTAGATCGCCCTGAAACAAATCCTGAATTCAAACTTAAATCGCCTCACTCATGGGCTGCAGCAGGAAAACAGCAAACTCTTGATTTTATTGAAGCAGAAAAACCGAAAAATTTCCAGGCATCTCCTGACATTAAGAAAAAGAAAGAGCTAACGGTGCACTCATTGATATTAACTGAACCGCAGGAGTCGGCGACTATGAATAGTTTTGAGTTCTCTGGTATTGTTGACGAACATTCCGAACAGCAACCACACAGATCTTGGGCTGAGATGATTGATGATGGCCAAGATGAAGTAATCCTTGAATCGAAGTCATGGAAGGAGTTAATTGAAGATGAAGTTGAAATTCCTCTGTTGACTGAAAATGGCGATGAAGCCAATATTAGTAAAATAATACAAACCATCCAAGAAATGAGAACTATTGAAAACATAGAACCGCATAAAGAAGAATCTTATGCAAAAGAAATCATCAACACTCCATTATTAGAAGAATCCAAGACAACCACAACAGTCACAACGACAACTACAGTGACAGAGACAAACAGTGAAACTTCAATTCCAGTCATTGAAAAATCTAAACCTGCCGAGGCCGAAAAGAAACTTGAAGAACCAAAGAAACCAGCGTATGCCGGATTGCCTGTCGATGATTCAACAAACTCATGGATGGATGTTCTGGATGAGCCGATGATTTTCTCCGACGACGAAGAGGAACCTGCAGAACAGACAATAGAAACTCCAGTTTCTGCTGCTCCTATTGTCGCACAGGATAAACCCAAAGAAGTCATCGAAACTCCAGGGGTAGAAGAGTCCAAGACAACCACAACAGTCACAACGACAACTACAGTGACAGAGGTGGTCAGTGAAATTCCACTTCCAGTCGTTGAGGAATCTAAACCTGCAAATGAAGAAAAGAAACCAGCTTATGCCGGATTGCCTGTGGATGATTCAACAAACTCATGGATGGATGTTCTGGATGAGCCGATGACTTTCTCTGACGAAGAAGAGGAACCTGTAGAACAGACAATAGAAACTCCAGTTTCTGTTGTATCCATTGTTGTCGACGATAAACCCAAAGAAGTCATCGAAACTCCAGATGTAGAAGAGTCCAAGACAACCACAACAGTCACAACGACAACTACAGTGACAGAGACTTCCAGTGAAACTCCACTTCCAGTCGTTGAGGAATTTAAACCTGCGGAGGCCGAAAAGAAACCTGAAGAGCCAAAGAAACCAGCGTATGCCGGGTTGCCTGTCGATGATTCAACAAACTCATGGATGGATGTTCTGGATGAGCCGATGACTTTCTCCGACGAAGAAGAGGAACCTGCAGAACAGACAATAGAAACTCCCGTTTCTGCCGCACCTATTGTCGTAGAGGATAAATATAAAAAAGTCATCGAAACTCCAGAGGTAGAAGAGTCCAAGACAACCACAACAGTGACAACGACAACTACAGTGACAGAGACTGTCAGAGAAACTCCAATTCAAGTCATTGAGAAATCTAAACCTGCCGAGGCCGAAAAGAAACCTGAAGAGTCAAAGAAACCAGCGTATGCCGGATTACCTGTCGATGATTCAACAAACTCATGGATGGATGTTCTGGAAGAGCCGATGACTTTCTCCGACGACGAAGAGGAACCTGTAGAACAGACAATAAAGACTCCCGTTTCTGCTGCACCTATTGTCACAGAGTATAAATCTAAGAAAGTCATCGAAACTCCAGTGGTAGATGAATTCAAGACAACCACAACAGTCACAACGACAACTACAGTGACAGAGACTGTCAGTGAAACTCCAATTCCATTCATTGAGGAGTCTAAACCTGCTGAGGCCGAAAAGAAACCCGAAGAGCCAAAAAAACCTGCGTATGCCGGATTGCCTGTCGATGATTCAACAAACTCATGGATGGATGTTCTGGATGAGCCGATGACTTTCTCTGACGAAGAAGAGGATCCTGTAGAACCGACAATAGAAACTCCAGTTTCTGTTGTATCCATTGTTGTCGAGGATAAACCCAAAGAAGTCATCGAAACTCCAGAGGTGGAAGAGTCCAAGACAACAACAACAGTCACAACGACAACTACAGTAACAGAGACTGTCAGTGACACTCCTCTTTCAGTCATAGAGGAATCTAAACCTGCAGAGGCCGAAAAGAAACCTGAAGAGCCAAAAAAAACAGCTTATGCCGGATTGCCTGTCGATGATTCAACAAACTCATGGATGGATGTTCTGGATGAGCCGATGACTTTCTCCGCCGAAGAAGAGGAACCTGTAGACCAGACAATAGAAACTCCAGTTTCTGTTGTATCCATTGTTGTCGAGGATAAACCCAAAGAAGTAATTGAAACTTCAGTGGTGGAAGAGTCCAAGACAACCACAACAGTCAGAACTACAACTACAGTGACAGAGACTTCCAGTGAAACTCCACTTGCAGTCGTTGAGGAACCTAAACCTGTCGAGGCCGAAAAGAAACCTGAAGACCAAAAGAAACCAGCGTATGCCGGGTTGCCTGTCGATGATTCAACAAACTCATGGATGGATGTTCTGGATGAGCCGATGACTTTCTCCGATGACGACGAGGAACCTGCAGAACAGACAATAGAAAATCCCGCTTCTGTCGCACCTATTGTCGGAGAGGATAAATATAAAAAAGTTATCGAAACTCCAGTGGTAGAAGAGACAACCACAACAGTCACAACGACAACTACAGTGACAGATATAAAGCCTCTTTCAATCATTGAGAAAGCCAATCGAGACATATCAAATGTGTGGGAGCGACATTCGTCTTATGCTGATGTCCTTAAACACACACTTGACTTTATTGCCATTGAGAAAAATAATGTTGAAACAATAAGAGACGATAATTTAGGAAAGAAATCTGTTGAAGACTTTGAGAAAGATCAAAAGCTTCACAAAAAGGATAAAACTAAACATAATAAACAGAAAAATACTCGAAATTATACAAAAGCTGATGTCATTTTAAGTGACAACGAAATAGTAAACCCTCAACGAGAAGAAAATACCAATACATTCAACAAACACGCTTCGGTATTAAAGGTGATTGACAATGAAGTTGAAGATCAATCTGAACGTGTATCCAGTATTAACTTCTCATGGTCATCTGTGGTACGGCAAGGTTTGGAAGAACCATTTATGAAAGTCACTCAAAAAGACGAACCGGACGATGTAAAATCAATAAAGCAGATCGGATCGCCAGGTGCTGAGACTACTAAACCTAAAAAAATTCAGGACTTTATCTCAAAGGAGCAACAATTTTCCACACTTGTAAACAATAAACCCAAAAATCAAAAAGGAAAAAAGGACCAAATACAAAGGGAGGAAATCCCAGTCATTTCTGATCAACCCACATCAGAATCACCGACACCATCCCAGCCATTTTCGTGGTCTTCAGTAGTTTCACAAACAACAGAGGTGACGCCATCAATTCAGGAGACCATTGTGACTGAAGTTGTTACTACACAAGTTTCGGAAACTCAGGAACCACTTGAAAAACCGAAGAAACAAAAGTCTAAGAAGGAGAAGAAACCCAAAGCTGAACCCCTTTCAGAACATGTTAAGGAAGTCACCATTGTTGTCGAAAAAATTGTGGCTGAAAAGAAAGACCCTGTCCCAGTTGCCGAAGAAACACCTTTAGCACAATGGTCAGATGTTACGGAAGTCATACCACAATCGGAACCCGAACAACCGATACTCGCTACTAAGGCATCCCCATCTCAGCCTCTGTCATGGTCTTCAATAGTTTCACAAACAACAGAGGTGACGCCATCAATTCAGGAGACCACTGTGACTCAAGTGGTTACTACACAAGTTGTGGAAACTCAGGAACCACTTGAGAAGCCTAAGAAACAAAAGTCAAAGAAGGAGAAGAAACCTAAAGCTGAACCCCTTCCAGAACCTGTAAAGGAAGCCGCCACTGTTGTCGAGGAAATTGTGACTATGAAGGAAGAGCCTGTCTCAGTTGCCGAAGAAACACCTTTGGCACCATGGTCAGATGTTACAGAAGTCCAATCGGAACTAGAACAACCGATACTTGCAACTGATGCATCCCCATCTCAGCCTCTGTCATGGTCTTCAATAGTTTCACAAACAACAGAGGTGACGCCATCAAGACAGGACACCACTGTGACAGAAGTAGTTACTACACAAGTTGTGGAAACTCAGGAACCACTTGAGAAGCCTAAGAAACAAAAGTCAAAGAAGGAGAAGAAACCTAAAGCTGAACCCCTTCCAGAACCTATAAAGGAAGTTGCCACTGTTGTCGAGGAAATTGTGACTATGAAGGAAGAGCCTGTCCCAGTTGCCGAAGAAACACCTTTGGCACCATGGTCAGATGTTACAGAAGTCCAATCGGAACTAGAACAACCCATACCTGCAACTGAGGCATCCCCATCTCAGCCTCTGTCATGGTCTTCAATAGTTTCACAAACAACAGAGGTGACGCCATCAATTCAGGAGACCACTGTGACTGAAGTGGTTACTACACAAGTTGTGGAAACTCAGGAACCACTTGAGAAGCCTAAGAAACAAAAGTCAAAGAAGGAGAAGAAACCTAAAGCTGAACCCCTTCCAGAACCTGTAAAGGAAGCCGCCACTGTTGTCGAGGAAATTGTGACTATAAAGGAAGAGCCTGTCCCAGTTGCCGAAGAAACACCTTTGGCACCATGGTCAGATGTTACAGAAGTCCAATCGGAACTAGAACAACCGATACCTGCAACTGATGCATCCCCATCTCAGCCTCTGTCATGGTCTTCAATAGTTTCACAAACAACAGAGGTGACGCCATCAAGACAGGACACCACTGTGACTGAAGTGGTTACTACACAAGTTGTGGAAACTCAGGAACCACTTGAGAAGCCTAAGAAACAAAAGTCAAAGAAGGAGAAGAAACCCAAGAAAGCTGAACCCATTCCAGAACCTGTGAAAGAAGTCGCCACTGTTGTCGAAGAAATTGTGACTATAAAGGAAGAGCCTGTCCCAGTTGCCGGAGAAACACCTTTGGCACCATGGTCAGATGTTACGGAAGTCATACCACAATCGGAACCCGAGCAACCGATACTCGCTACTAAGGCATCCCCATCGCAACCTCAGTCATGGTCTTCAATAGTTTCACAAACAACAGAGGTGACGCCATCAATTCAGGAGACCACTGTGACTGAAGTGGTTACTACACAAGTTGTGGAAACTCAGGAACCACTTGAGAAGCCTAAGAAACAAAAGTCAAAGAAGGAGAAGAAACCTAAAGCTGAACCCCTTCCAGAACCTGTAAAGGAAGCCGCCACTGTTGTCGAGGAAATTGTGACTATAAAAGAAGAGCCCGTCCCAGTTGCCGAAGAAACACCTTTGGCACCATGGTCTGATGTTACAGAAGTCCAATCGGAACTAGAACAACCGATACCTGCAACTGATGCATCCCCATCTCAGCCTCTGTTATGGTCTTCAATAGTTTCACAAACAACAGAGGTGACGCCATCAATTCAGGAGACCACTGTGACTAAAGTGGTTACTACACAAGTTGTGGAATCTCAGGAACCACTTGAGAAGCCTAAGAAACAAAAGTCAAAGAAGGAGAAGAAACCTAAAGCTGAACCCCTTCCAGAACCTGTAAAAGAAGTCGCCACTGTTGTCGAAGAAATTGTGACTCTAAAGGAAGAGCCTGTCCCAGTTGCCGAAGAAACACCTTTGGCACCATGGTCAGATGTTACAGAAGTCCAATCGGAACTAGAACAACCGATACCTGCAACTGATGCATCCCCATCTCAGCCTCTGTCATGGTCTTCAATAGTTTCACAAACAACAGAGGTGACGCCATCAAGACAGGACACCACTGTGACTGAAGTGGTTACTACACAAGTTGTGGAAACTCAGGAACCACTTGAGAGGCCTAAGAAACAAAAGTCAAAGAAGGAGAAGAAACCCAAGAAAGCTGAACCCATTCCAGAACCTGTGAAAGAAGTCGCCACTGTTGTCGAAGAAATTGTGACTATAAAGGAAGAGCCTGTCCCAGTTGCCGAAGAAACACCTTTGGCACCATGGTCAGACGTTACGGAAGTCATACCACAATCGGAACCCGAGCAACCGATACTCGCTACTGAGGCATCCCCATCGCAACCTCAGTCATGGTCTTCAATAGTTTCACAAACAACAGAGGTGACGCCATCAATTCAGGAGACCACTGTGACTGAAGTGGTTACTACACAAGTTGTGGAAACTCAGGAACCACTTGAGAAGCCTAAGAAACAAAAGTCAAAGAAGGAGAAGAAACCTAAAGCTGAACCCCTTCCAGAACCTGTAAAGGAAGCCGCCACTGTTGTCGAGGAAATTGTGACTATAAAGGAAGAGCCCGTCCCAGTTGCCGAAGAAACACCTTTGGCACCATGGTCTGATGTTACAGAAGTCCAATCGGAACTAGAACAACCGATACCTGCAACTGATGCATCCCCATCTCAGCCTCTGTCATGGTCTTCAATAGTTTCACAAACAACAGAGGTGACGCCATCAATTCAGGAGACCACTGTGACTAAAGTGGTTACTACACAAGTTGTGGAAACTCAGGAACCACTTGAGAAGCCTAAGAAACAAAAGTCAAAGAAGGAGAAGAAACCTAAAGCTGAACCCCTTCCAGAACCTGTAAAAGAAGTCGCCACTGTTGTCGAAGAAATTGTGACTATAAAGGAAGAGCATGTCCCAGTTGCCGAAGAAACACCTTTGGCACCATGGTCAGATGTTACAGAAGTCCAATCGGAACTAGAACAACCGATACCTGCAACTGATGCATCCCCATCTCAGCCTCTGTCATGGTCTTCAATAGTTTCACAAACAACAGAGGTGACGCCATCAATTCAGGAGACCACTGTGACTGAAGTGGTTACTAAACAAAATGTGGAAACTCAGGAACCACTTGAGAAGCCTAAGAAACAAAAGTCAAAGAAGGAGAAAAAACCTAAAGTTGAACCCCTTCCAGAACCTGTAAAGGAAGTCGACACTGTTGTCGAGGAAATTGTGACTATAAAGGAAGAGCCTGTCCCAGTTGCAAAAGAAACACCTTTGGCACCATGGTCAGATGTTACAGAAGTCCAATCGGAACTAGAACAACCGATACCTGCAACTGATGCATCGCCATCTCAGCCTCTGTCATGGTCTTCTATAGTTTCACAAACAACAGAGGTGACGCCATCAATTCAGGACACCACTGTGACTGAAGTGGTTACTACACAAGTTGTGGAAACTCAGGAACTACTTGAGAAGCCTAAGAATCAAAAGTCAAAGAAGGAGAAGAAACCTAAAGCTGAACCCCTTCCAGAACCTGTAAAGGAAGTCGCCACTGTTGTCGAGGAAATTGTGACTATAAAGGAAGAGCCTGTCCCAGTTGCCGAAAAAACACCTTTGGCACCATGGTCAGATGTTACAGAAGTCCAATCGGAACTAGAACAACCGATACCTGCAACTGATGCATCCCCATCTCAACCTCTTTCATGGTCTTCATTAGTTTCACAAACAACAGAGGTGACGCCATCAATTCAGGACACCACTGTGACTGAAGTCGTTACTACACAAGTTGTGGAAACTCAGGAACCACTTGAGAAGCCTAAGAAAGAAAAGTCAAAGAAGGAGAAGAAACCTAAAGCTGAACCCCTTCCAGAACATGTAAAGAAAGTCGCCACTGTTGTCGAGGAAATTGTGACTATAAAGGAAGAGCCTGTTCCAGTTGCCGAAGAAACACCTTTGGCACCATGGACAGTTTTTACGGAAGTCATACCACAATCGGAACCCGAACAACCGATACCTGCAACTGATGCATCCCCATCTCAGCCTCTGTCCTGGTCTTCAATAGTTTTACAAACAACAGAGGTGACGCCATCAAGACAGGAGACCACTGTGACTGAAGTAGTTACTACACAAGCTTTGAAATCTCAGGAACCACTTGAAAACCCTGAGAAACAAAAGTCAAAGGAGGAGAAGAAACCCAAAGCTGAACCCATTCCAAAACCGGTTGAGGAAGTGATCACTGTTGTCGAGGAAATTGTGACTAAAAATGAAGAGCCTATCCCAGTTGCCGAAGAAACACCTTTGGCACCATGGTCAGATGTTACGGAAGTCATACCACAATCGGAACCCGAACAACCGATACCCGCAACTGAGGCATCCCCATCGCAGCCCTTGTCATGGTCTTCAATAGTTTCAGAAACAACAGAGGTGACGCCATCAATTCAGGAGACTACTGTGACTGAAGGGGTTACTACACAAGTTGTGGAAACTCAGGAACCACTTGAGAAGCCTAAGAAACAAAAGTCAAAGAAGGAGAAGAAACCTAAAGCTGAACCCCTTCCAGAACCTGTAACGGAAGTCACCACTGTTGTCGAGGAAGTTGTGACTATAAAGGAAGCGCCTGTCCCAGTTGCCGAAGAAACACCTTTGGCACCATGGTCAGATGTTACAGAAGTCATATCACAATTTAAGCCAGAACAAGCGATACCTGCAACGGAGGCATCCCCAACTCAGCCTCTATCATGGTCTTCAATAGTTTCACAAACATCAGAGATTGTGACTGAAGTGGTTACTACACAAGCTGTGAAAACTCAGGAACCACTTGAAAAACCTAAGAAACAAAAGTCAAAGGAGAAGAAACCCAAAGCTGAACCAATTTCAGAACCTGTTGAGGAAGTGATCACTGTTGTCAAAGAAATTGTGATGGAAAACGAAGAGCCTGTTTCAGTTGCCGTAGAGACACATTTTGAACCATGTTCCGATGGTGTGGACACACGATGGTCAAATATTGTTGAGGAGCGTGAGCCGATATTGCAACACAACATAACGGACTCCCTTTCGTGGTCGTCGATTGTGTCTCAAGATACCGCTGAAACTGATTCAATTGTTCAGCCCATTATTTCTGAGAGAATATATGATACTGTTGTAGATACCCACGAACCTTATAAGAAGCCCAAGAATCAAAGATCCAAGAAGGAAAAGCCACCTCAAAATGATACTATAGAAACTGTATTAGACATAATGCCTGTTGTTAATCAAGTTCACATAGCTACCAAGCCTGAGCCTGAATTTATTGTACAGCTGCCGAAACCATTAAAATCATCAGTATGGTCATCATCCGAAACATATGCTGAAGTCGTTAAAAAGTCTGGATACACAAATACTACTAGCATTCGGTATCAAGAAGAGGATATCAAACCTGTTCCGTATGTTACAGTTTCTGAATTCCCAGATCCCATTACATCGCAAAATGAATTGAAATCTAATTTTGAAAACTCATCGATGTCTTGGAAGGAAATTATAGATGATGAGGTAGAGCATACTAGTTCATCATGGCAACAAATACCTCAGAATCAAGATCCAAAACATGAACGGCGATCTCGTATAGTCGATAAGCCGGCAATACCAGTAACTGAAGACAATGTTACTAGTCTAGAAGTTGGGCCTAATGGTGACCAAGATTTTCTGGAAATCGTTTCAAAGAAGAGACTTCGGTCTCGTTCTCGTTCGCAACAATCACAAAGTTCCCATATAGAAGATAAGCCACAGAAGAAAAAATCGAAAAAAACCCAAAGAGAGAAAGCAGACCCCGCCTTCTCAAAATCTAAAGGAACCGCACATGGAAAAAGAAGCTGTTGTCGACATAGCACGTGCTGTAAATGAACCGAGTCCTTTGTCCTATACCTCTGGCATGTCTTGGGCTGCAATAGCTGCACATAACGTTCCTGAGCCAGCGCAACAAATACGACCTCTATTTTTCGAGACAAAAGAGATTGTAAAAGACGGCTTAAGGGAACCCAGAAATGATCATAAACATAGCATACCATTTACATTGGAAACAACAGATACAAAAACTAAAAAACCTAAACAAAAGTCTAAACGAAAAACACAGCAAGAAACAGTTGACTTCATAAACGCCGAAGGAAAATTACATCAGATACCTAAGGACCAGCCACAAAAAACTTCCAGCGATGAATTGGAGCCTGAGCTTTTTGAGCAGAAATCAGACATAGCCACTGTTGTTCATGAACTAATAATTCCAGTTGTCGAAGAAACACCTTTAGCAGCATTATCAGATGTTGTAGAACTAAAACCATTATCGGAACCAGAACAACCGATACTCGCTACTAAGGCATCCCCATCGCAACCTCAGTCATGGTCTTCAATAGTTTCACAAACAACAGAGGTGACGCCATCAATTCAGGAGACCACTGTGACTGAAGTGGTTACTAAACAAGTTGTGGAAACTCAGGAACCACTTGAGAAGCCTAAGAAACAAAAGTCAAAGAAGGAGAAGAAACCTAAAGCTGAACCCCTTCCAGAACCTGTAAAGGAAGTCGCCACTGTTGTCGAGGAAATTGTGACTATAAAGGAAGAGCCTGTCCCAGTTGCCGAAGAAACACCTTTGGCACCATGGTCTAATGTTACAGAAGTCCAATCGGAACTAGAACAACCGATACCTGCAACTGATGCATCCCCATCTCAGCCTCTTTCATGGTCTTCAATAGTTTCACAAACAACAGAGGTGACGCCATCAATTCAGGAGACCACTGTGACTGAAGTGGTTACTACACAAGTTGTGGAAACTCAGGAACCACTTGAGAAGCCTAAGAAACAAAAGTCAAAGAAGGAGAAGAAACCTAAAGCTGAACCCCTTCCAGAACCTGTAAAAGAAGTCGCCATTGTTGTCGAAGAAATTGTGACTATAAAGGAAGAGCCTGTCCCAGTTGCCGAAGAAACACCTTTGGCACCATGGTCAGATGTTACAGAAGTCCAATCGGAACTAGAACAACCGATACCTGCAACTGATGCATCCCCATCTCAGCCTCTTTCATGGTCTTCAATAGTTTCACAAACAACAGAGGTGACGCCATCAATTCAGGAGACCACTGTGACTGAAGTGGTTACTACACAAGTTGTGGAAACTCAGGAACCACTTGAGAAGCCTAAGAAACAAAAGTCAAAGAAGGAGAAGAAACCTAAAGCTGAACCCCTTCCAGAACCTGTAAAGAAAGCCGGCACTGTTGTCGAGGAAATTGTGACTATAAAGGAAGAGCCTGTCCCAGTTGCCAAAGAAACACCTTTGGCACCATGGTCAGATGTTACAGAAGTCCAATCGGAACTAGAACAACCGATACCTGCAACTGATGCATCCCCATCTCAGCTTCAGACAGTTAAGGAAGTGACCACTGTTGTCGAAAAAATTGTGACGGAAAAAGAATCTGTTTCAGTATCCGACGAAACGCCTTTAGCACCATGGTCAGATATTACAGAAGTCATACCACAATCGGAATCAGAACAACCAATACTCGCAACTGAGGCATCCCCATCTCAGTTTCAGACTTCTGATCCAACTTCTGAGTTGGTGGCTTTACCATCTGAGCTTGATCCATTTGTATGCGAAACTTCATATTGGTCTGCTACGTTGAAACCTTCACCGAAAACAACTGTTTGCGAAGAAACTTTGGAAGTGTTTAACTCGGGTAATGAAAAGGATCAACAAATTTCTGTTGCAATACCCAACAACGAGTTGATTGAAGAAGTATCAGTAGAATCTCCCACTGACCAACCAACTACATGGTCAGCTATAGTTCAGACTGAGACTACAGTCTTCCCGGTACCAGTATCCCAGGAGGAAGATAAGGCTAAATTGCCGGCGTGGTCTACAGTAATTGTGAGCAAAAATACTGACTACCAAGAGCCGAAGCCTCAGTTTGATATTGACACAAAGGAAACTGAAACAACATATGTAACAACAACTGTGACGACACACACCGATGTTCCGACAGCACCGCCACCATTATATGTATCTACTATTGTCACAACACACTCGCAGTCCGATCATTTGGAAACTGCGACTGGTCCAAGCAACATTGAATTACTTTCCAAAAATATACACGCCGAAGCAACTAAGTTGCATCCGCGATATGATTTACTGGAAACACAATATCAAATACTGCAAGCAAATAATATTACAGACAAAACAGAAATACCAAGTGACATTAGGCAGCCAACGAGTACCTTACCAGGTACTTTGGACGATGTTAAAGAAATAACGTTTGTAGATGATTATGTTATAATTGAACCCGAATCAGTAACCCAGTTAAATTCTGAAATATTAGCTTTCAATTTATATCTTGATCAGTTAAACCTGTTGCGGCCATTACCAAGTGATTCTGATAGTCAGTTGCATTTACTGAAAACTAAAGATCCAATCAAACAAGTATCTGAAGTTCAAGTAGACCCAATAGTAGTAGAAAAGCAAGTAGATATAGCCGAAGTCCAGGACTTGGGTAAACCTTTGATTGAAGCCCCATTACAAGTTCAGGAAGTTAAGCCTTTAGTCGATACGCTCCTTCCCGAGCATTCAACACCAGAATCTACGGCTAAGGCAACTGATTTGATATGGCATCTAAGTCAGGACAATTTTGGAAACTTAATAAGACATTACAAACAATCTGCTGACGATACATACGCAATATTCGCAAAGATTACCACGGACTTAAAAACAGATACGATTACAGATAGAGCTCAGGAGTCACAAGACGATAAGCATAAGACTGACATCATTACAGAAACTGTAGTGACAACGACTACGATCACAGAGTCAAGAAAATTGACATCTGATCAAATTGTAGACAATAAGACTGAAGCAGAGACATCGTCATTTGAAAACATTCCTACCGTTGAAGAGCCAGTGGCACTACATGCAGTTGGCGATCTCGATCAATTGTGTCTAAACCTGTACCTAGATGACTGGCAACCAGCTGTTTCTGTGGCAGGTTTAGCCGAAGACAGTATCGAACGGTTAAAATCTGCTGATGCTTCTGGTAATAATGCGGACTTTGACAAAGACAGCAAACGCGACGATGTTACTGATCAAAAAGACCATATTGACGACGATGACGATGACGACGACGACGACGACGACGATGATGATGATAGGGACAAATTGACTGTGCCAGAAATACGCAAACCGAACGATGATGATGATAAATCAAACGATAGAGATCCTGGTAGTGGTAGTAGTGGTAATGTAACTCCAACTCCCGAACATGATGCCAGTCAGAATGGACAAAACCGTAGCTGCTCATCTGAGTATATGGCAACAGATTTACCAGGTGGTGTAGGTCATTGGCGGGATCAGAGTACTTACTTGGCATTAGAAGCCGAAACTAAAGTAGAACAAACACCAATAGAAGAGGGCGGAAAATCAACAGTAGTACTAACCAAATCAGAAATTCCAAGTTCACCCATAACCCCTGAAACAAGTCCCGATTCTCCTCACACTGCTACAACTTCAACTAACGTGGCAAATGCACTAATCCAATTGGCGAGCGCCACAACTCATACGCTGTCTGCTGCAGCAAATGCTGCAACTGCAGCCGCCCAAACGACAACACTGGCTGCAACCAGTGCGCTTTTACCAGTTGCTGCAGTAGTTATCGATAAGTTGACTACGGCCACGACAACATTAACAACACCAGTGGAGGCACCAGAAGTATCGAAGGTAACACAAGAGTTTACATCAGTAGATACTGATGCAACAACGCCACAAACTCCAGCAACAATTCCCGAAACGACAACAACAACTAACACCACTATTGATGAGGATAATGTAGTGGTAGTGACGCCGGTTGACAATTCCAACGTTCTAAAGCGCACCACTACCACAACAGTTACGACAACAACAACAACCATTGAGTCGCCAGCTGGCGCCTCAAAGACAACAACAACAACATCGACAACATCAAGCGCCGATCTGCAACAGCAGCAACAACACCAGAAGGTGAAAATCACTTTGAGCCTTCAGTTATATCTAGTTCTAATGTTTGCAGCTTTTCTGTGTGGTTTTGGTATTTGTTCATGGCTTTTATCTGGCAATAGAACTTGCTGTTGTTTTTGTGGTCAGGCCAATAATACGTGCTGCTGTCCAATAGCAACAACAGCAGCAGCAGCAACAACTGATTCTTATCCCAACAATGACCCACAGTAAAGTCCCTCATGGGAGGAATTCGTTGTTTCTGCTGTCTGTTGTACAAACAAAAAAAAAGCTTGTCCACAATGGCAATTAAATGCAATTTACCAATTATTCAACTAACCTTAACTCTAATATTAAAAACCATTAACTTTCTTTTTATTTCATTTTGATATAGTATATATGTATTTACGTTTTATAAATTGTTTTTTTTTTTTCTGTTCCGTTTATGCTGTTATTTAATTTCGCATTTTATCTTAGCAATACAATTTATGTAGAATTTTCTCAATGTTCCTTACTAATGATTTTGATATTAATCTTTGTAAAAGTTTAACTTATCGCTAGCAGTAAACAATTTAAAACAAAAACTTAACTCTAGTAGTGAAAAATAAAAATAAACAATTAACCAATTTGCACGTTTTAATAATTGAATTGAATCTTTTTTGTTACTTTTAAAAAATATGTATCCAATCATGTGAACCTAGCACACTCTCTCTCTCTTCTAAATACACGCACACACAAACGCACACCCAGTCACAGTGCTGCACAAAAGTTTACCCACACACACATTCACACACATCCAAATGCACTCAAGAGTTTTCAAAAGCAGATATGCCAATTTTATATGTATCGTCTCTGTCTCTATATGAGTTCATTGCCTTGTTTACCGTCCTCCTGCCCTCGCCCAAAATCTGGCTATAAATATCCATTTGGCCTGGCAGATATTTAGATACAGAGATCCATGCACTGGCTGCATATTGTTGCAAAAATAGTACAAATCAGTCGGGTATCTTCCCGTTTTATTTTACACATTTTAGTCTAGACCGTGTACCCAAAGTGTGCAATGTGCAGACAAACGAAAAGAACTTTTAAAAATACAAAGTGTGCGCAAGGAATTTTTCAGTTTTCAGAACTACTACTACTACTGTGTGTGTGTTATTTTCAGAAAAGTTATTATTATTAGTTAAAAATATAGTGATTATCTTAAAACATCGTAAGTTCAACTTATATACTATTAAATTGCATGCTTTTAACTACATATTTATACAAAGGGATGCCATATCCAAAACTTAGCTATACATATATGTATATATATATGTACGTATCAGGTTTAGGTATTTTATTCAGTTTTAGCAACTGTGATGCATTTAAAAGCTTTATGTCTATACGCTGTCCATAAGCCGCATATTTCATAAACCAGTTCAGCATTTACAATATCTAAGAAATATACTTATGTTTTATATTTTTTTTATATTCTATGAGCATGTTTTTTATGTATCTTACCCTAAAACTGCAGTTATATCCTAAGAGTTAAATATATTTTTCTTATGCTTAAAATGCAAAAATATCCCCCATTTCCTGAGCATTTCTTGCATCCATTATCAATTGTTTAACATATTTTTATGTGTGTTTGTAAGTATTCTGTTGCATGTTTATAACGGACAGCAACAAATATTTACGAATCTCAATTTCTGGTCATTTCGTTACTTTCCTTTTTCTGAAAATATTACCTGTGCAATGTTTTTATTAATATTAACAAATTTTTATACACCATTTCCTTCCTCCACAACACCAACAATCAAATTCAAACAACATTTCGCACACATGCGACACATTTATATAAAAAAAAACCATATAGGAACTCATTGCGCAAGAACTCGACGAACTGCTACAATCGCTTTCAAGCGTCGAGGATGGCATCGCGAACATGAATCAGAGTAGCCTGGAAGGCATGCTGCAAGGATTGAAGGTAATGTTTATGTTAGATTTAAAAATAACACTTAATTTTATATGAATGGCTTCACTAAGCACGTTAGAACTGCCAGTCTTTTCTGTAACACAATTTGTAGATAAATAGAATCGTTTAAATATACTGACATACTTGTACATAATTATATTTTTTCTTCTAACGATTAATGGATAATGGCGTATGTGTCCTAAATATAGTATAACACAATCGCATTCATTCCATAAACAATCGAACATAATATTGTGTAGTCAGAAGGTTTTTTTAAATTGGAGATTATGTTAGTGTTGTTCAGTTTTTTTCCTAGATGAGTATTATTCATTTGCTATACGGAAATTTGAGATATTTTTGTTTTTCATAAATATTTAAAATAAAATGTTTCTACTTAGCTAATCCAAACCAATCTGGAAGTACACGAAAGGGACGCACATAATCTAAAGGAACAAGCCAGGCATTTGCCTACAGATCCTGCCACTGAACGCTTGCTGAACGAGACAACTGATCGCATTGACTTACTGCTAAGACGTACTCAACAAGGCATTACCATGATAGCCGTAAGTCACTTAAATCGCAGTTGAATATTATTATTTATTGATTAAAATTTATTCAAATAGAACGCTATGCATGGCCAGAAAAAGCGTCAAGAGGAGATTGACCAATACCAAGAGCATTTACTAGAATTGGAACGATGGATCACAGAAGTATCGGCCGAGCTGGCATCTTTTGAGCCCACACCTGACAGCAGTACAGATGAGCAGGTGTTGAAGTCGCAGGTGGAACGTAGCCAGCAATTGTTGCGTACCCTGAAAGATCGTCAACAGTCTATGGATGATCTGATGGAGCAAACGCGTCAGCTTCAGACCCAACCCGATGTGGCTCCACTTGCCAATACATTGATGGAACAGCTGCAAAGCATAATAACCATTATAAGGGAGCAAATAACTGTGGCCACCACCCGTATCTTTACAATCGAGAAACGTATTGTTGATTTACGCAAGGCTAAGAGTGATGAAATTCAGCGGCAAAGAATTTTGGCCGATGCACAAATTCAGCCACCGATCGATAGGCCAGATGCAGCACATGAATCGATTGAGTCTAATGAGAATACCATTGATTCCACCTCGATGCCCGAAGAGGAAATCAAACCGACAGGCGTTTTTGTGGAAACTCAGACATCGTTCAGCCTACAGGAACCAGCGCTTCAACAAGTAGAAACAAACACTGTGGAGGCACAGACCAGTTTTAAGGAGCCTGCTATAGAAACAGCTGAGGTTGCTTTACAAACCCAGAAGGAACGCCAACCAACTGAAAATATTATGGTCACTCAAACGGTTCAACATGGCCAAGAAACCATTCAAATCGATACGAGTTTCAACAAGGATGTTCCTGACCTGCCCGAAGATGTGGAAATTGAGGCACGTTACCATCAAAAACCACAAGGTGACATTGATCGTGCCACCGAGCTAATACTTAAGAACGTGCCGCAAGCATTTGAAACTACATTTGTGGAACCCGATGAACAAACCACCGAAGTAGTTGTTGGACCTGATGGTACCAAACATATCGTTCTAAAGAAGGTCACCCGTACACGTCAGCAGATTGTGCAGCAACAGCAAATTAGCTCCATTGAAACAATCAGCGACGCAGATGGCAATATTCAGGTCCAATCGACCGGCCAAATGAATCTTGAGAATGTAGAAACTAAAGATACCAGCGCCGATCCTAAGGAGGGCAGTTATCGCACAGTTGTAACGCAACAAACCCGAGGAACTCTGATCGACGGTTCGCAACCGGAGACAGTTACCGTGCAGGAATTCGAAACCGAGCCTATAATTGAGCAATATGAAGAGCAGCTAGTGGGTAGCCCTGGTGAAACTGAAGTAACACTATCTCAATTGCCAACCGGTGTAGAAACGCAAAGTAGCATTCGGGCAGTGGTGCAACAGGTGACTCGCAAGGTAATCCGCAAAACTCGTAAAATTATCAAACGTATCGTTATCATCGATGGAAAGGAGCATATCACCGAAGAGGTAATCGAAGAGCCTGAAGAAATCGAGGTAACCGAAGAAGAGACTGCTCCACACATTAATGTGAACATTATGCGAACGGTTAATGGCAAAGTGGTTACCGAGGAAGAGTTCCAGCGTTTGATGCAGGAGCCAGGAGTGGTCATCGAAGAAGTTGCAACGGATCTGTCAAAGCCAACGACAGATGACCCGCAGCAACAGGTATTTGATATTGAGTCTACCCACGTCAACACCACCACAACCACCACCAAAACAACAAGAACCACACCACAACATGAACAAGAACAACAGACACCACAACAACCAACAGCTACAACAACAATAACAACAGAAACGACCAAAGAAGCACTTGTAGAGTTGCCAGCACCTCAAGTAGATGTTGAAGAATCTGTAGAAGTTGCTACTATCAGTCCCGTTAATGTTATAGCCGAGGATGTAACCACCACAACAGCAACAACACTAGTCACTCCTCAGGACGAACAACAACCAGTTCTCGTGGAAGATATCAATGAAATTTGGCCCTTGGAACATCATTTGAAGCCAACAAATATTGAATTCTCCCAGCATGAGGAGGAGATAGCACCGCCAGCGGCAATAAGAACCACTGAAATCGAAACCATTTGGCCAACTAGCCCTGAAACTGGAAATTCGTTATCTCTGGAATCTTATGAATTCGAACCACAATCACCACCAGAAGAAATTAAGCAAGCACAACCCAATGAGACTAAACCTGCAACTGAGACTAAACCTGAGATCGAGAAAAAACTGGCCACTGGTAGTATTACAATAACCACAACTAGCACTACATTCACCACTAATATGAAGGAGCAATCGGAATCGGAATTGCCCACACAAGTTGCACCCAATCAGAAGACTGAAATTCAAAGTTTCTTGGAAGCCGAAAAGGCACATGCTTTGAAACCACATCAAATGGAAGAAAAACAAAAAGAACCTACTGAAGCAATAACCATTGATGTGGTCGAGACTGTGAAACAAACGCCTGTAGAACCAGCGGCAGTCATTTCTGAAGAGATTAAACCAGAAGAAAGATTTGATAAGCCATGTGAAGTCACAGAAGTTACAAAGATTAAGTCAGAAACAATTCAAACGCAAGAAAAGGAACCCATAGCAGAAGACAAACAATCGATTGATGACTCGCCTTCTGATAGTCTTGGCAAGCAAGAATCCGAGCCCGATCAAATTGATGTTCGCATGGCCACACAACTATTCATTAGCGGTGAAACAGCCTCTACAGAGCCACCACGCAAATCCTATCAGGTTACAGCTCCATCCATTGTGGACAATGGTTCAGGCGTTCTAAAGGTCGTAATGAGTACGGAACAGGAAGAGAAAGAGGAATCCGACGTGCAAACCAAACCTAAGGTTAGCATGACCATCGTTGAGACTGCCACAACGACGCCAGCCGTTGATACTAGCAGTAAACGAAGTCGAAAGAAAAAGAAGAGAAGAGATACTAAATCCGATGAGCAATTGGAGGATAAGACTGAACCTGAACTAGTAGTTTTAGCTGCAGAAAAGGAAGACGAGCCCGTTTCCTCAGTCAGTTCACCACGTGACGACCCAGTTAAAGTGCGGCATGAATCTGTTGTAGAGATTAGTGCAGACAGCGATTTGTCGAGCATTGATAACAGCATTGACACAAGCGTCAAAATTGTGGAAGATGCAGTGGTATCTTCTCCCTCCGAGTCTCCGCGTGCACCCATTACAGAACTGGTTATACCTACAGAAGTTGTGGAGCTGGCTCTTGTCGAAGATGAGGAGCAGCAGACGACACCACGCGTACCATCGCCAGTTGCAGCCATTGTTGAGGTGGAGCAAGACATTAAATCTGTTCAAACTTCGCCACAGCATCAACCTAAACTCGACGAGATATCAGTGCAGACAAGTCTAGATATTCAACCCGATAATCAAGAAAATGAATCCCAGACCTTGATTGTTGAAATAACTGAGACTGAGGCTCAGACCACTCCAAGAGAGGAAGCACCCGAAAAGATTGAACCAGTCGAGGTTTCGACTACTGAAATACAAACGGATGTAAGTGGACAGCCAGCAGAAACCACTGAAATCTCCAGTCAAACCACGATCATAACAAGCATTGAAAAAGAGCTGCAAACAACACCGAAAGATTCACCGCGCGAACCCGAACCAGGAAGCGTCGACATTGTGCCAGCTCTGGTCCAGGACTTAGTTAAGGAAATGACTATTGACTTGCCAGTACCCACAACGGAACAATCCACGGTCACAGAGACGATTACCACTATTGAAACTCATGTTCAGACTCTAACCCCTGAGCCAACCGAGGTGGTTGGGGACACACTTGTGATCAAGCCGGAGACAATCAATGAACAAACCACTACAGAGGAACTCATAAAGGTTATCGATGGCGACACGCAAACAACACCACGTGGAGACCAACAACCTTTCTCACTAGATGATGAGGCTTCGATAACAACAAGTACATCAATATCCGAACCGTATGAACTAGAAGTGACGACTACTGTAGCCATACCAGCCGATTCAGATTGTTCCGTGGTAGAGCCAACAGTCTATGAGTACACGCAGACCTTGGAATTACCGAAGAAGGAAAAGAAGTCTAAGAAGGACAAAAAGAAGCAGAAGCATCAGCAGGAATCTCAGCCTGTGGAACCACAAATAAGTGTGACAGTTGAAATTGCCCCTGAGTTGCTCACAGAATCCGGCATTGTGGTGTCAACCAATCAGGAAGTCGTAGAGGAAGTGCCATATGTTGTACCGGAAGCTGAAGTCGAAGTAATTTCAAATAAAACAGATGAGCAGAAACCACAACGAGTTCAGCTACAAATCACCAAAACAACCGTCTATGATGAGTACCCTGAGTTGCCAGTGCATATAACAGAGCAGAACAAAGTCAGCATTGCCTCGCAACAGCAATCGCAAAGTAATAAGGCTGGACGCAATGCAACTGGACCAACGTCGTCAGTAACCATTGAAGAGGTAGCTTCACCCACAGAAGAGATTATTGTGCCTATTACACCGGGTACCGACAATTTGAATGAGCCAAACGTTTGGTTCAGCGCTACAACCAGTGTGGACAAGACACCAGTGGAGTTAACCCAAGCATTACTATTAAGCGAGAGCTTGCAGCACTTCCCTGGCTCACAGGCTAAGCAGCAGCAGCAGACCCCAGCTATTTGGGCCGAGACGAAAGAAGCCATTGGCGGTCGCATAAAGCAATTAAAACAGGCGACGGTCACAACACCTCAACAGGCATCGACGACCACTCCTTTAAGCAATGTTCTTCATTTGGCTACTTTGTCCGAACAAATTAAACAAGTGCCAACAGAGCAGCGGTTGCTGGAAGTGAATCAGGGTCTCCAAGATTTGGATTCTGCTCTGCGAAACGGCGACCAGAAAATCATTCAAACCACCGTGATTACAGTTATTGAAAAGGTCTCCACTTGGCTAGAGACTATAGAGTATCGTGTATATCTCATACGCCAAAACTCTAACGAAGGTCCTTCTGAGGAGAAATTGGATAACTATAATCAATTAAATGAAGAATTGCACACAATTAAGGAGAATGTTGGTCATCTTGAAAATCAGCTAACCCATGCAACAAAACCTGTGGAACCCGAGCTATTGCAATGCGTCGACACTCTGAAAGAACATGTTGAAGCTGTCAAACAGGTCACCCAACAGAATCAGGACCAAGACACCAAGGACTACGATAAATGGCATAGCTTTGAACTGCAATTGCAGAATGTCGCCGTTATTCTTTATCAGCTGCAGCAACGTTATGAGTTGACCATCAATCAGGACTATCCTCTCTCGGCAAAGTTGCAGCAATTAGATGACTTGGAAGCACAGCACGAGGCAGCCCAACAAAAATTGGCTCAACTTATGCAAAATGCCAGATCTTTTCAACGTGATTATCCTGGTAAAAAGATGCCTCAGGATATGCACAATGCTGTTGAGTTAAACCAGAACATTGGTAATAACATCCAAACGGAACGCGAACGGATACTCCAGCTCCAATCGCTAGCTGAGGAATACGAGCAAACACTAAAAGAGTTTACTAACATCACCGTTCTGGCCGATAAGCTTGTTGAGAGTCCTATTGTGTCTAGTTCGTTGGAACAATTGAACAATGAAGTTCAGAAGCAGCGCAAGTTCTTTGTCAACTTGAGTCACTGCCGAGCCATGCTCGAGTCCCTTGAAGAGAATATTGACAGTGAAACTCGTGAAAAGCACTCGGAGCTGCATAAGGAACTTTATAATCGAGCTACCCAACTGCTAGACAAAGCCTCTGAACGTTCCTCCAAGTTGGTGCAAGCCGCTTCACGCTGGACTGTTCTGGAGAAGGGAATGCGGGATGAACTGCAGTGGCTACAGGTGGCCCAACAGCGTGTACCCGACCTTTCAGCCGTTACATCGGCAGACTACGATCAGTATACAACGCTTTATCAATCCCTGAGCAATGATATTTCCCATCATTATGTAAAGATGACTCAACTCTCAGGCATAGCCAATAAACTTCAGCAACTGGTGCAAGCGCCAAATCTAGTGGAACAAACAAATGAGGCATTGATAGTATTGCTTAAGTTACGCGAAGAGGTGGCTCTCTATTTGCATCGCCTGCTGGTCTTCAAGGAGATTTGGGTGCAGTACGAACAGCAAACAGATAAAATGGAGGCATTTGTACGCGAAGCAGAGCAAGAGTTGAGACAAATTCAAATTCCAACTCAACAACCCACCCAACAACCCATTGAGCATATGCGTCAGTTCTGGGAGATCAAGGCCCGTTTTGGTTTACACAATAACATACGCAGCGAAGCCAGTCATAGTTTTGAGAAGTCTCTACAGGTAATCCCATTGGCCGACGAAATGCTGCAGCGTCAATTCCATGCTCAATTGGAGGACCGCTGGCAGGCCGTTTCTCAAGCCATTGAACAAATTCAACAGAACATTGTCCAGTGTCTGTCGTCCGAGGATATCGCAGCCGATGAGAAACTAAAACTAGTCGAGCGTGAACTGCAAGAGATCTATCTGACCATGACTAGCATGAAGGGCATAATCAAGAACGAAGAGGAACTTTGTCTCTACATTGAACGCATTCAAGTTCTACGCACTCGTGTTGGTTTCATAGGCAACGAGTTGGGACGCATTGGTCTCCAGGAGCCAGCTATTGAACCTGAGAAAGTAGGTGAACTCTTCGCTCTATCCCACAAGATAAGCACTCAAATTGCTGAGGAATTGGAAGGTGCTTCGGTATTACGAGACCAATTGCAAGCCATCCAAGAGGGCATTAGTAATCAGCGTAAGCACCAAGCCAAAATATCAGTTATTCTCGATGAATGTGAAGCTGCCGAACGACAAGGGGCCGATGTTCTTGAAAAAGCAGTTCAAGATTGCCAAGGTGTAGGTGAAGAGCTTGTGGCAAGTTGGCAGGAAATTATGCGTATACGACAAATGCTGCACACACTACCCATGCGTCTAAAGATGTCTGTATCGCCTCTGAAACTAGAACGCGACATTTCTCAACTGCAAGATGATCATGCCTTCTTAGAGAGCAAGTGTACCAATATTATGGCTATACTTAGAAATCGCTTAGCTCTCTGGCTACGTTACGAACGACAATTAGAACTGGTGCATGGATCTGTGCAGGAAACTGACTTTATGATGGAACTAATACGAGTTCATGGCCAAGTTGACTATGAGCGTCTGCGAAAGGCCACCGAGAGATTGGAGGTGAGTTCTAAAATAAAAATCATGCTTTCAGTAAAGTGAAGGCGGAGAGACATACCCACTTCTGACCTTGTTTACACTAACTGATAGGACCAGACAAAGGCGGCGGTCGTCATCTGGTTCTATCTGTTTACCTGCTCGAGAGAAATTTCCGCGGTTTGCTGATTATCAGCATCGTCTTTCATTTTAAATAAAATCTCTACAAAATTCGCATGTTTGCCTCTTTGAGTTCTCAGTTTATCGCGTGAATTCAAAAATTCAACAACGTTTTTATGAACTACTCTCGCTCTACCGTGTAGTATGACGTACGAAAAAGCTTTTGTGTTGTGAACACTTTCGAAAAAGCTTTAACTTTATGCTGCCTACTGGTGGCTTCGTTCAAATTTTAGTGAATGCCTTTGCCACAGTTGACATTAGCTTCGAAACGCGCGCGCACGTTGCATGGAAATTAAATTCGAAAATTAAATTAAATTCCACTCTATGTCTTAATTATCTCTATAATAGGGGCTTGCCGGCGATCTACATAATCGTGAACAATTGCTTAATGAACTAAAGGGCGCTGCCAATCCCTTGATCGAATCCTGTGACGTACAAATTGTCGAACAAATCGAATCGGCCGTCCAAGATGCGGTAGTCGCCTGGAATGATACCACCGAGAACCTGCAACAATTGTATACACGTTATCAGCGAGCTGTGGAACTTTGGGATAAATACCGTAACGCTTCGGCGGCAGTGAAGAGTTCTATTGAACAGCAAATGGATAGTGTCAAGTCCTTGGAGCAACCCTTGGATGCCATACAACATGCCAAGGTAAGTTATAAACTAGCTTCAATTTTGGCGGTAAAAAGAAAAAAAATTGGAGCTATGAAGCTTTAATTGCCCCTGTCAAGGGGCCACATAGTAATTACATTGATTTTTGTGTTTTTTTTTTTTTTTTTTGTTACCCCAACTAACGCTTCCCTATCAATTTTTGGGCGCGTCAATTGTAATCGCCTGTAATAGGCCTAAAATGAGGAATGGGCTCATACTACTCACACATATCGTGAGTGTGTGTGTGTGTGTGTAGCAACATTTTATGATGTTTGTGGTCATAAATTATTATGCTAGAGACACGAAAGTTTGTCGCTCGACGAAAAGACGATCAATGATTTTCAGGTTTTTTTTTTTTTGTTTTGTTTATTTGTTTTAAAAATTAACGCATAGAGTCGGAGTCAGAGTCGACGTCGTCGTCCAAGTCAAAGTTATTTTTGTGTTTATTGATCATTAGGGTCATTATATATAATTATTTTGTATATATTTACCATTTTTGGGCTCTTAACCAGTTGGCATTTTTCACATGGGTAAAGTTTATCAACCCGTCGTCCGGCTTTATCAAAAATATATATGCGATACAAAAAATAATATGCCTAGCAGAAAAGGAATGCCTTGAGCTCTCATTCTGAGTTAAAGATTAAAGCAAAACAAATATAGAAAACATTGCCTAATGCTTAGTTGATGAATTTCAATGCCAGAGAGCTTGTTTGCTTATTTGATAAAGCATAGAAATAATTTACAGATGATATCATAGGGCACACACCACAAACGACCGACCGACTGACAGTCCAACTGTACGACGCTATAAGAAGGGCCTGCTCTTTAAATTACTAAATGTGTTTAACCCATTTTGCCTGATGATGAATGGATGACGGGGAGGGGAAAACGAGGCCGCTCTGACCTGTTTTCAAATATGAAATTGAAAATGAAAGTGTCCGACAATAGCTCAGTGAAAATTAAAATAAGAAATGCATTCGAGAGTAATGAAACAACAATTGATAAGCAGCAGTAGAGAGAGAGCGCGCGTCGGAAAATAACTCTCTGACCCAGCCGGCTTGAGCTAAATACTTTTCAGTATTGAGCTAAAAATACGAATGACATTTTGCGGGTACCCATTCCCGAAATAATCTACTTAAATATAATAGGTATTGAGATATATGTTATTGAGGCGGAGAGTAGGGAAGACTAAGATTACTTTCTAATTATTCTCTTATTTGTTTCTATCTCCTTCAGGTCTGTCAAGATAATTTAAGCACACAAAATGATCGTCTTTTGGAACTACGTGACATTGTGGCGAAAATTGCCGCCGATGTTGGTTTAGATGCATCCGCTTTAATGCAAGGCGAATTAGATGCATTGGGTCAACGATTATCGGAGTGCAAAGAAGCCATTACCACATTGGCCAATGTGGCAGAAGCCCAAGATAAGGAACGCAAAGAGCTGGACAAAGAGGTGACACAGGCAAAGACTTACTTCAACAATGTGCAGCAGGTAAGCAGGCAAATAAATACATATATCGATTATAACCGACAAAGCGACCAACCGACGACCGACCAGGCAAAACTGACAAATGATTATTTGCATATGTTAGAATTGGCGTGTGGAAATTCCCACACTAACAAAAATGAAGTGAAACAGCAGGCTGTATTATTGTGGTGTTTAGGTAGGTGGAGATGGGGGTTTGTGGTGGGGGGTGGTTAAGCAATAACTATCTATGACAATAGCAATACCAAACACCAAGTGCCGGCAGCACCACCAAACGACACTCTCTCAACCCAACCCCACCCAACAATAATCTGTGGTTGCTATTGTTGTTGTTAATCCAATACGAAGGACATGCTATTTTAAGTGGGTTAAAAGTTGGGAAAAAAAAGTTGCCAGCTTTTCTTTTTGGTTTGTGTACCAAAGCCAAATCCATATTATAGTGGTTCTGTTACTTTGTTATTATGGTTCATTCTTTATTGATTAATAAAAAGGGCGTGAAGAGATATCGATGAGCCGAGAGACACCAGGACAAAGTTTAAATTTCTAACTCAGTAGGTATTAATTATGCATTTCAGATTGGAGATCTTTAATGCATTTCAGATTAGACTATACAACTGATAAAAAGAATCTACGATGTTCTACATTTTCAATATTGGTCGATATTGTCCAATTGAAAGTATAATAAATTGTTGTTTACTGCCAATATGTAGCATTTGCCACACAGTGCAGTCTTTGAAAAAGGCACATGCCACTAGCTGTCCAACTAGTTTTGTGTCTGACGCCTCCTCCCAGACCTCAGCCCGCGGGCCCGATCAGACAGTTTGAAGTTGGAACAGGTAGCAGCACGCGTGTGTCGTTTGTATGAGGTCATTGCCAGTTGCAAAGCGTTAGTAATGTTAGAGTTAGAAAGAAGCCCTCCAATGGACGCCAAAAACAGAATAAGGAAGGCGACATACTTAACATATTAGGGTCATACGACTTGGGGAGTGCATAATTATTAATAAATTACCTTTTTTTTTTTTTTTGTCAAATAGGATATTTCCCGAGAGCCACCGCAAACACCCAAAGAAAGTGAGGAACAACTGGCGGCTCTGAGATCTCATTTGCAAACTCTAGCTCGTACCGAAGAGCAACTGCGGCAGCTAAGTCAACGCCAGCAAGACAATGACCATTTGATTGCACCGACAGATGATGGCATTTTGGAGGTACTAGCATTATGGCAAAAGATATTCCAGGACACATTCCAGGAATATCATCGTCTCTCCACTCGCCTGGCCCGCAGTCAGAATAGCTCGGAGGCCTTGCGTTTGTGGCGTCAGTACTTGCAGCATGTTCAGTCCTTCCTCTCATGTGCCATTCCCGAGGATTATAGCAGCTTGCGCGAACAGCAGCAACTGTGTGCTATTCATCAGAATCTCCTTGTATCTCAGCAGAGTGTGTTGGCCGAAACGCCACTGGAATCGGAATTGTCCGAGCAATACAAGGCACTGACCAATCTGCATAATGAAACTCTGTCGAGGATTATGCAAAGGAATGGTGAACTGGAACGCCGCGTTTGCGACTGGAATTTGTATCGTCAGCAACTTAACGTTCTTCTTGATTGGCTCAGGCAACGAGAGGCCGAAAGGAATGCCCTTCAATTGCGGTATATCCATCTCAAGCGTGTTCCCCATCTAAAAGCACGCTTGGAGGGCTTGCTCCAACAGCTTGGCCAAGGCGAACAGCAAAGTAAATCTCTGCTGGCTCGCCAACAAGAGTTGTCCCGCCATTGTGACGACGCATTGGCCACTTCAATGCGTATGGAACAAGCAAGCATTACCCAGAGGATAAGTAATCTACGAGCTGCATTAGAGACTTGGCAAGGTTTCCTACAAAGGATCACCCAATTGTCAAAAGACTACGAACACCGAGTCAGTCAGTTGCAAAAAGAGTTCTCTTTAGCGCAACATCTATTGGATACCAATAGTGAACACCTGCCTACTCAACCCGCGGCCATAGAACAACTGCTAGGTAAATTGCGGGCTCAACGTGTCCAATTGGGTCTCCAGACACAGGCTCTAGAAAGTCTCACTGTGACCCAAGAAGAGCTTAAGGAGTGCATTAGTCCACATGACATGAAGGCGATCCGTCAGCGTAGTTGGCTGCTTTGGCAGCAGCATGCGGATTTGGATTACCAACTGGCCGCTCTAATCAATGCCATCGAAGAGCGCCTATCACTGCTGTCCAACTACCAAACTCGCTATGGACGCATCTCCCAGTGGCTGCAACGTCTGGAGCAGCGCGTGGAAAGCAACGCTGATGCCTCGGCCATGACAAATCCCGAGCAAGCAGCCAAACAGTTAGAGCAGCAAATCAATTCCGAACTGCAATTGCGGGATAAGGAACGCGAATGGTTGCTTTCCACCAGCCGGGAGCTATTGCAACTTTATGCCGAGCCGGAAGTACGTGGTCAAGTCCAGCAGCAAAGTGATTCACTCATTGATCGCTGGCAACGTCTCAAATACTTATGCAAACAGCGTTCAACCAAAATAACAGAACTAAAGATGACTTTGTTGCGTCTGGAAGAACGCATAGCCCTGATCAGGGCTTGGCTCTTTGAGGTGGAATCACAATTGGACAAGCCGCTGAGCTTCGATAGCTACACACCCAATGTAATAGAGGCCAAACTGCGAGAGCATGAACAAATCCAGCGTTCGATAGAACATCATAGCAGTAATGTGGGTGAAGTTTTAAATCTTGTGGAGATGCTGCTCAACGATGCAGACAGTTGGCGTACGCAGGTAAACACCTCAGGTCTGGCTAGCTCAGCGCAAAATCTGGAGCAACGTTGGAAGAATGTTTGCAGTCAATCTGCGGAGCGTAAGCAACGCATTTTAACCATATGGAATCTTCTCCAGCAGCTTATCAAACTAACAGCCGAGCACAAAAATTGGCTGGGCATTCAAGAAACGCAATTGGCTGGCTATGAGAGAGATCAGAAATCCTCCAACAAACAAAAAATTGAGGAGCGTCAAAAGGAACTCAAAGCCAAGCTGGAGGAATTGGACAGTCAGGCGGTGAATCTGCGTCAGCTGGAGCATACATATGCCAAATTAACCATGAGTGCTGGCGTTGAACCCGAGAACATACAGAAACTCACCCTGCCCACCAAAGTTATGATTAGCAAATGGCGCCAATTGACTCCACGTTGCCATGCCCTTCTCGATGCCATTGATAAGGATGCCAAGATCTTGCGAGAGTTCCAAAGCGCCCAAGCGGAGGCAACTCAATCCTTAAATGCCATTCAAAAAGCTCTCGAACAATTGCCCAGTGTTGAAGATCAACAGAATTCAAAGTCTGATCCCAAAGCTGTACTTCAGCGTCTAGATAGCCTAGAGCGTAAGCTCCAAGAAGCCCAACAGCATGTCCAACAGGCGGACACACTATCCCAAGAGGCCAAAGCGCGTACTAAACAACAACCCCAATTGAAACAACTCCTACAATTGATTGCCGATTATACAACACTCTGGCAGACTGTACAGACCCGTATCGTCACCTTGAAGACCAATTGGTTAGCCAAGGCAGCTGCTGCTGGCGCCGCTGCTGCTTCAGCGATACCCGTAACCGAAGCTGCCAATGCTGCTGTCCAGGTCAATACATTGTCGCAGCGCAAACTGCGTCAGGCACAGCAAATGCAACGCGAAACCTCCATCACGGCCAAGGATGCCTATGGCATGGAGCTGCAGACAGCGATTACCGAATGCCAAAACAATTTGGATGAATTGCAGCGCACCATAATCGATAAAACGCGCAAACCAGGACCCCAGAAGATAGCCAAACTCTTGGGCAATGCTCAGTCATCCACCGAATTGGTCAAGCACTTAAGTCATCTGCTAATAACCGAATGCAAGGCAGACAACCAGGCAGCTCAAGTTGACGCAGTGGCAGAGCTGGCGTTGCGCTTTGATACACTGCAATCGCAGTGGAAAGCGCGACAGCAGCACGATCAAAATGCAAGGTAAGATTACCTACCGAGTCCTCATCTCTTTCAATTATAAAAGAAAACATAAGAAACCAGATCACATTTTGAGTCGTTGGGAGTTAAAGTGGCATACTTAAGTTGCATTTTCCTCATTTGTGTCTCAAATACTCCAAAAGAAAACTTTCAAGACGAACGGCATCCTGCATAAATTTTTAATTTTATAACAGATGACTTGTGTTCGTGTGCAGTTTATACAATCCTATAAGATATTGAAAAGATCTGGCAGAACTATCAAAAAAGTTCTAGTTTTTCTCTTTTGATCTGGTTTCTTACAAGTTTTTTAAACATTTTTATTTGTTTTTCTATTGGTGTTTTGGGTTCACTGTTGTGTTTTGGCTAACAAATTGTGTTTTTTATTGCTTTCCATTACGATTTATACTCACCTTCACACAAACAAACAAACATTTCCTAACCCATAATGCTTCAACTTGAACCTGTTTGTTCATGATGCCGCTTGGACAGGTGTCATTTACCTGCTTCCTACAAAAACAACTGTACACAGTAAGTTTTAAGCATTATTACCTGCTACATTTTACCTGCCCTTCTATGTACCTACTTGTTTGAATCCTTGCTGTACTTCCCCCTGTGATCCATAAATGTTCTGTGTGGCTCGTCCACTAGACAAAAGCTGTTGGAATCCTTGTTACGTTCCAACAGACTCCAGGGTGGAGCACAGCAAATGATACAAAGCTACCGGGAGATTAACAAACAACTGTATGATGTTTGTCTCTCGGCTGCGAATGCTAACAACTAAAATAATCCATATTATGTGTAAATTCTTAATGTCATTAATGTTGAATTTTCATTTATAATTTTGCAGCGAGGTCGGCCGCCTAACCTGTCCGCTCTGTACGCAACGTAATTGGCAACAGATCGACAACGATCTATGGCGTCTGGAGCAGTGGCTACAATTTGCTGAGAGTACACAGAAAGCCCAGGGCACTCCGCCCTCGAATATTGAACTGCTGGAAGATGTGACTCAGGATCATCGTGAATTCCTCTTGGACTTGGAGAGTCACAAATCAATTATCTCATCCCTCAATGTGGTCGGCGATCATTTGGCTACACACACCCTGGACACGGATAAGGCCCGGCAACTGCGCTCTCGTCTTGAAGCGGATAATGAGCGCTGGAACAATGTTTGCATCAATGCCACCAAATGGCAGGGTCTCTTACAAACGGCCCTTATGGGCAATAGTGAGTTCCATCAGACCATTGGTGAATTGGTCGATTGGTTGCAGTCTACCGAACAGAATATCAAGGCATCCGAACCAGTGGACCTAACCGAAGAGCGTTCAGTGCTTGAGGCAAAGTTAAAGAAATTCAAGGATCTGCGTGCCGAATTGGAACGTTGCGAGCCGCGTGTGGTTAGCCTGCAAGATGCAGCCGATCAATTGCTACGTTCTGTTGAGGGCTCAGAGGAACAGTCTCAGCATACCTATGAAAGGTAAGTTAATCGCGTGGCCAGTGCCAGAGGGCGGAACGAAAAAATTCGTGAGAGTCTAGATATTATGATGTGTAATGTAAATGATAGGGATTCAATTGCTAGAGTTTTGTATGAAAATAACTGTGTTAGCCGTGGGCGGCAATATGATTTTTTTTTCATTGTTTAGAAAATATTTGGATTTTAGTAAATTTATTTGTAGTTTGTTCTCCTATTTGTTTATTGGAATAAACATAATTAATTAGTAGCACTTTTTGATAGTAGTTAGTATCCTAGTATTACTTTCCTCTTTTTCCTGTAATGTGATCACTAAAATCAATTCGAAAAGACATCTATATAATTGGCCTGTATATATATATATTGCTTTATTTTGCTTCTATTCTTTAATACTACTTCAATTATTTTCTTTCACCTTCCTTACATTCAAAAAACAAACCAAATCACATTCAAAATTCTACTAAAAATGTTCTCTATTCTCGAGAGAAGCATCTATAATTTTGGCACACATTTTTTAAGCCCTTTACCAAAAGTTGGTTCCCAAAGTAAACAGGACTAAAATTCTGTGTCCCTTGTGACTTCTGATTCAAATCTTTTTATCTTTTTTAAACATATTATTTTGTGTCAAACATCCTCAGACAATTCCTGCTTACTTTGAAGACCACACACTTTGGGATAATTTTTCCTCAAACAATATCTGTCGATTTATGTTACACCATTGTAATTAGTTAGTTGTATCAATGCATTTATAAATCTATTTTGTTTTTCGCTGTAATTTTGTTTGTTTTTTTTTTTTATGTTGCGTATTAAATACTTCTTTTTTTTTTGTTTTCGTTTGTTTGGTACACAAAATTCTTTCGTCCGCCCATTCTAACCCTTCATCCAAACTTCTAATCCAAAGAGCTGTAAGCAAATGTTTTCAAATACTCTAGAACACTTTCCAGATTAACCGATCTCCGACTGCGTCTGCAATCGCTACGTCGTCTCTCTGGCATCTACATTGTCAAGCTTGGCGCTGTGCTGGGCTATGAGTGCGATAATCTGGGTGTCCCATTGCTAATACTCTCCAATGAGGTAAGTCATGTCAACCAAACTCATTCATTTTAGCCAAGTTGTTACCGTTCAAAGAAAATCCATGAAATTCTTTCAAAAGAATTTTGTCCTTAAAAAAAACTTGTAATTTTTGTTGAAATACTTTTAATTTAAAAAGCACCAAAAAAGCAAAAAGTAAGTGAAAATTGGCATAACAATGATGAAAAAAAAAAAAAAATGAAAACTACAAAATTTGTGTATAAATACAAAATATATTAATGTATTATTTATTTAATTTATTTTTTAATTTTTTTGTAATATTTGATTTTTATTGTTTGTTTTTTATTTATTCTTTCAATCTTATAGCTTTTGGATAATACTACATTATCAACCTCTTCTATGCAGGCCGCCGCACCAAACACAGAAAATGCAAAGTAAATATTGATAGATCAATTTGTTGAATTTAGTTTTTGGTTTTAATTTTTAGTTAGTTCATGCAACTATAAAGCACTCTCAACTGGGATTCATATATATATTATTGCTATTTGTTGTTGTTAGTTGAAATTCATCCGACCATCTATCCTAAAGCACTCGGATGAAAATCTTCTAACGAGCGCAAATCATCTTTCATTCCGCTGTAGTATTTAGTAGTAATGCATGTTGTTGTTGTTTAATGATCATCCGATCTTTTGAGTATATACTCTAATACTAATTGATTTCCCTTTTCTCCAAAAACAGCAACGAAGGCGATGCTGCCGATGGCGATGTCATCAATACCACGGTTCTGGCGCGAGGTGCTCGATTCCTAGGGCGCGTTGCACGTGCTTCCCTGCCCATACAGGCGCTAATGTTGCTGCTTTTAGGTGTGGCAACTCTGGTGCCCCACGGTGAGGACTACACATGCATGTTCTCCAACACCTTTGCCCGGAGTCTGGAGCCAATGTTGTCGTACCCGCATGGACCACCACCAACGTAATAAATCGAACCAATCTCTAACCTGTCAAATTAGTGGAAAGTTGCTGGAAAGCTGAAGATGTTGTCGGAAAAAATTATAAGTTGTCTTTGGATTAGTGCAGAACAAAACAAAAAGAACGTCTAACAAATTAGTAAAAACTTTACCTGAAAATGCCTTTTAGTAAAAGAAAAATATCAAAAGAATGAATCAACTAAGAACAAGATGATAATTATCATCATGAGAAAAACCTATTTTGTAATCAAAAATTCCTGTACGAAAATAGTAAGGGCAATCAAAAAGCAGCCTTTAAATATGTAAATGTTTTTGTAATTTTGAACAATTAAATATTGGTTTTGATAGCTAGAGGCATAAAATAAAAATAAACTAGAATTGAAAGAAAAACTATGTAAATAAACTCGACGAGCAAATGAAAAACAAATGAAACACAAAAGAAAAGAAAAACAATGGAAAAACAAAAGAAAAAGGGAAAAAACCTTAAAAAAAACTAACGACAAACTAACGAAACAAAAATTTTGTAAAATCCCATATAAACGATATATATATATATACACTAATATATACAACAACATATATAATATATATGCTCTCCCAATATTTTGTATATACATAAAAACGAAATCAAACATCAACAAGAAATACGCACACGAAAATTCTACTCATTCTACTCATTGAGGAAGAGGCGTGTGTTCTCCTTCAAAGAAATATAAGCTTGATTTTTTCGAATCTTTGAAAATTTTGTGGAACATTTTTTCATGAATTGACAAAATCAAGCTTAAATTTCTTAACTAGATCAACGGTTAGAAAAAAAAAAAACAATCTCAAGACAAATCATGACCCACATAGACCAAAAACAATGCAGGTTACGTAACAAAAATCAAAACCTCTTGCCAACTATATATCTTATCTCCCAAATTAAATGATAATATAGCAAGAGCATTAGGCGTTGGTTTTTCATTCGAAACTTGCACGTTTAGTTAGCTATCATAGTCCGAGGATAAAGCTGATTTGCTCAAACCCTTAGTCAAGCTCTCTCCCACGACAAAAAGGTTTTGTGTAAATACTCGAACACTGGGCTGTTTCATAGATCCGCCACAGATCCTATATAAACGTAGTGTAGACCATACAGTAGCCATCCTCAATTATCAACAACTCGTGTTAGCTTTCAAACCTTAAAGCATTCCTGATACTCATTTCCATAACAAAATCAAGACATAGACGAAACATACCTGTTGATCGAAATGTGGGAGTAAACACGCCCTTCCTAGAGCATATTGAACAAAATTAAACGAAGCAAAAAGTGTCCTATGCTGGTGCTAAACCATAACTACAACAAATTTTCTATATAAACAAAAAGCAAAAAAAAAAAAAGAAAATCTTGAAAAATGCGTATACAAAATAATAAGAAAACTAAAAACAAAACAAACAAAAAAAAAATCGTAAAAAATTGCATATAGAAAATGGCAAAAGTCCATCCAGTAAAACGAAAAAAAAAATTCAATTTTGTTAATATTTTTTGATAAGCTTAATTCTATATAATTCACTTTTACACTTATTCAAATTGTTCTTTTCTTTTCTTTTTAACAATTTACCTATTGTTTGAGCAATTATTAAAAAGAAAAATACAATTACTACATTTATTTAATTAGGTTTATATGCAATTTATTATGTATTTACTTAAGTTGATTTAAACATGTTAAATTTGTGTATTTTGCTGCTTCTATATACAACATACAAAAATACTATTATTATTATTATTACCTATTATTATTATGGTTAACAGTTTGAACAGTTATCAAATTTATATAATTTATGTAGCTTCTTAAGATTTCCTTTCTTGTGAACAACTGTACCTTTATAATGCATTATACTTATTAAAGAAAAATTAAAAAAAAAAAAAACCATTCAAGACATTTTTCTTTTTAGTGGAAAATAATTACAGATGAAACCTGTGGAGAGATTTATGTGGAACTTGTATAATACTGAAAAGAAAATCATTTTCTATACTTATAACTTGGTCTTCTTTTCATTTGGTTGATTTCTAAGTATTTTAATTAAAATACATTCTTAATAGTTTTTTAAAGAAAGAAACAATTAAGTTTTTCTAAGTCACTTTTATTTTAACCTATGCCAAAGGTACACATCTCCAGTCCAGTGTGGTCTGAAAAGTAGTTCCAAGACCCATGCCATCTGAAAACCCTTTCATCTTTTTAGCTGTGTTCAATCTGATTAAGGGCAGTACCGAATGCCGGATCTCTTTTTTAACTGACGGCTCATGAAGGTCTCTGGTAAGAACTGAGTTGCCCACATACAGAAGCGCTCCGAGTAATCTGCGGACAGGCTTATTTTAAATACTCTACAGAGTTGGTTTAAATGTTTGATATTTTGCCTTTGTAGACTAGATACATATGATATCTAGACACGTTGGAGTACTCCGTGGGACAACTCTACAAATAATTTTATACTTTTTTTCGAATCCTTTTACTCTCAACTAGTAAGTATATATAATGGTCTTGAAATCTTCATACTGACAAAATGTTTTTATCGAAAATTGCTGAAATTACTGTGCCTAAAATCGTAATATCTTGATTGGACCCTTAGTTTAAAAAGAAACAGGCAATCAAACACACGGGATTTACCCAGATCACAATTAAACAAATAATCAAATAACCTTTTTGCACGATGTAAACTTTATAGTAGAAATATTGACGTAACGAATAGTTCTGCATCATTAACTTAAAAATACTTAGTATATTTTTAAATTACGACTGCTTTCCAGTGTATCAATATAAAAGGTTGTGAAATGATAAAATCTATCCCTATAAATGTATTCAATGTTTATAGTCCTAGTTGCCAACAATGTTTCAACTGCTTAATGCTTTTTGTATATAATTATTAATAGATCAAATTTAAATGGTTTGTTTCCAAGACTTGAAGGATTTCAGGGTTAAACAAATGTATTTATATTTATTTAAATTTTTTAATGCGTGTGCAGGTGTAAGTATTTATTGGAATTAGAGTATTACATAATTTGATTTTAATTGCTTTATGTCGTATATAAGTAAAAATTTCAAGGCGAGAAGTTGGTTTACTTATTCGACCAGATATAAAATTGCTCAATCCACGAGATAATAATATTCTCCTCTTTTTTCCGGGCATCTTTCACCGATGGAGGATCGGCTGGTTCACTCTTTCTCAAGTCCAGGTGATGAGCACCCTCTGGTATTATTATGACATGTACCTGATCGTTGGGAGCCTGCAGAACACCACCCCCACTCCAAGGATCGAGTAGGCCATTGCTGAAGATTATGTTACTAACGGAAGACAGATCTCTGCCGCCATAGCGTAAGATTATGTCATTTGGTTTGGGAGTAAGATGATAATCGCGGATACATTTCTCGGACACTTGTTTGAGATCCCACGTGCTTGTCCGGTACATGGTGTCACTGCTGTTCGAGCAGAAAGGCATTACCATTTGATTGCAGCTCTGAATGTTCCAGCCGGAGTCATCAGCATTCGAATTGGACGATATATCCAGACATTTCACTGTGCCTGTATAGTTAGTATAGACAGCTAATGCATTAGCCATGGCTTGAAGTAAGTCGGCGTCCGTTTTATGCAACTCCTTTAGATAAAAGCACATCTGACGCACTGGATACGCGGGAAGGGGTGCCAGAAAACTGTTGTTATACGGATAATTGGCCATTGCCAGATTGCCGTAGACAAGTTCAAGGTAGTCCAAAAGATTTGTCAGATCATCCGGTCCTTTCAATGGATTACATAGATGGAAAGCATCCGAAATTTGTTTTTTACCTGCGTCAGTGCTGGCCAAGTTTTCAATAGCTTTCCACGATTTTCCAATATTGACAGTACAGTTGCCATTATAGGCCGTATGAAAGACCGAGGTTGTGATCTTGTTGAATATGTCACATGGTGTTATGCCAGGAAACTGTAAGATCGGCGCCGAAGCTGCCAGTGAACCGACAACAATATGCGGATACTTCATGCGAAACCAGGCGGCCAACATGCCACCATAAGATCCGCCAAAAGCCACCACTGGCAAATCTGCGCCATTCTTTAGATACGTAATCAGCAAGGCGAAATCTTCGAGAGTCTGCTCCACCGTAAAATATGCCAAATTTTCTGGCATTGTCTTATTAAATGTATTTGACCCAAACGGCAATGACTTGCCATAATAGCGATGCTCGGCAAAGACCACAACGGCGCCCTGTTTCTCGGCCAGTTCCCACAGGAATCCCGTATTCTGCGCAAACCACTCAATGTCACCTTCGTTGCCAGTGTAGAAGAAAATCGGCGATCGCTTGTTTCCCTTGTCCGCAAATGAATCATTGTAGAGATAACGTATATTAAATGATGCATTTTTCAGGAAACTGAAATGATCCAATGGCACTTGAAAATCCTTTATTTCGTACTTAAACGGCAGATTAACTGAGGCTGTAACGAATCCATTGCCGCTAAAGCTGAGAAGGATTAGGATTGCAAGTCCACAGACACCCGAAGTGGCCAACATATCACTGGCAATAAAGAGGGCGTTATTTTTCACCAGCGATTAAATATATAATTCTTTTTATGCCTTTGTTTTGCCTTTGTCTTATCACCAAAGCCGGGTTTAATAGTGCCATAAAAATATAGACACTTAAATACCCTAGTTTATACAAACGAGAAAATTAGAATATTCTAATAGCTTAATCTTAATTCTTATTCTTTGTTGTAGCATTTATAACCGACTTACAAACAAGACATCAATATATGTATGTAAGTATACTATAAATATATTTCTGTATAAAATACTTGTGCATTTTATTAGCGAATAGTAGTATAAATTTCGGCAATGAAGACTAATGTTTTGCATGCATGCACTGAAAATGTTAATGGGTATCAATTATGAACAATGGTCACACTGGCTATAGAGATGACAGTGAGTGGACTTATCGGCGTTTGGCGCGAACTTGAAAATTGATAAAACTAAATGTTCATGAAAAAAATTAGTATTTAAAATGAGAAATTTATTCGAGAAACATAATAGTGCTCAGCTAGCATTGTTTTTAAAGTCATTAGAAATGAAATTTGAATTCAGAAAATTGAATTTTCAAAACTAAGTCAACTCTTAAGCTCTCTTAAGATCCTATGCAGACGAAAATGACCAAATGCGACAGCCTTTTCGCAAAGCCTCCGTGTACATTGCTCTTCTGTTGATTGTTGAAGCTCTAATTGGTTTGCTTATTGTGGTCGTCACTGCAGTTTACCATACGATATTGGCGGCATATTTGACGGATACTGAAAGTCGCCTGCTCTACGGGTATTTTTTCAGCATTTATATATTTGGTGTCCAATTGATGGTGACATTCCTCTGCAGTCTCTCCATGTGGAATCGACTTTGGATGAGGCGTTGTACGCCAAATATCCGTTTATTATTAACCATCTGGCTGTTTTACTCCTGCGTCATAATAACATCTGGATTCGCCACCATGTGGAATCTTTATAGAAGTGTCTGTGTCCTGGAGAATGCCGCAGAAACATCGCTTACGCGGGGCATTGACATGTACTACACCTGTCCGGAATGGAAATTGGCGTGGGACAGCCTGCAGCTCCATAAAGAGTGTTGTGGGGTGCACAGCTATAAGGATTGGATGTATGCTGATTGGATGCCGAGACCGGAAAATAACTGCAGTCAAGGCCAAGCGGTGCTAGCGCCTTTTGCCTGCTGCAAACGAAGCTGTGAGAATTGTTTTGCAAATCAGATGCCAGGATCGGATTCGGTGGATAGTTCGGATGAGACTAGCCGACAACCGTTTCCAACGCTCACGGTTGATTCCATCAATACAAATGGCTGCCTGCCTATTTTCTCATCTGTCTTGTGGCGGTTAATTTATATACTCTTGGCTCTAGCTGCTCTTTCGCTGAAGTTTTTAGTAAGTAAACGATAGTTTTCAGTGTTGATAATTAAACAAATATTTTATGTCGCTTAGATCCTGCTCTGCTGCTTTACCAAGTACATAATCCAACGACAAAATGTGGGCGATGGTTGCGATAATGGGGGACTCACCGATAACGATGGTCGTCCACTCGTAATTGTGGTATGTATGAAATATAACAAATTTCCCCTTCGAACACTTTAAAATTTAAAATATTATTAGAAATATCCATGCAATGTTCGATGCATTACCATTGGCGAGGAAGATCTAGCTTCTGATATGGCACCGGACATTAACTATTGCAATTGTGAGCAAATGCTTGAGGATTCATGTCAACATTATGAACCCTAGGTTAATGATTCGTTATATATTTTTTTAATTATTTCTTTGTTTTTGCTATTAATATTTTAACAATTTTATATTTTGTTTGTTTTTTACTATTAATATTTTAATCCATAGATTTTAGGTGAATATTTATTTGATTATTAAAATAAATATTAAATAAAGCAAAAACACCATGCTAAGTGGGTTCACAATGCTTATGTGTGTGTGTTTTTTTTAAGTGCTTCATAATAATTCGTATTCATCAGTATTAAGAAACAGCGAGGGAGAGAGAGAGAGAGAGATATTTACATTTTAGTTCATAGCGAAAATTGTGGTGTTTTGACTCCCATCCCTATACTTGAAAGTGTTGAGCAACAAAACTTAGTCACATTGCGCCTGACAACATTGAAACATATCGTTAGAGTGATTTACTTTCGCGCTGTGTGCAAATAAGCTTAAGCCTAAAGAACGATTATAAGAATCTTAAATATTTTAAAATGTAAGCATATATTTTTAAATCCGTGTAAAAAATAAAAGAACTGTTTTGCAGGCCATTTGCACCAAAAGTTCCGCATATTGTTGGTGACGAAAGTGACGAAGCAGATGAAGAAAATTCGGAAGTGTTGCCATTGTAAATTGCAATTGTAGCGTAAAATTCGAAGAAATAATGGAACCCATTTTTTTTTTTTTTTTTGTAATAGTATAGAAGAGGGCAGCATTGCAGAAAGTCCAATTGCAAACCAGCGATTTGAGTCTGATTCATCTGAATCGAATGAAGAGGACGAGACGGATGTCGAGTGAGTTTATCAAATTTTTGGTGGCTGGAAATGTATTTTTGTACCTATGTACATATATATAAGTTCCTAATCTTTTGGCTAAAATAACACAAATTTGCAGGGCTAAGTTTTATAGAAATCATTTCCTCCTAAATAATTATTTTTATTGCCTCTAGAGTGGAGGAAAGTGATAGCAGCTCGAATGATTGGTCAATGGAGGTCACTCATATTGCTCGTACACCGTAAGTCCTGCTCTTATTAATTAGAAAACTGTACTGATTCTATGATTTAAACTAGAGAACGCCATCGTTTAATCGAATCACAAGTGATTGAAGCAAATTCCAACGATTTTGACATGGAAGTCGAAGATGATAGGAACGACGCAAGGAACGAAAGTAGCGATCCGGAATCGGACACAATTTCGGAAAAATATGATGAAGTGGCAATGGTTGATTCGCCTAAGAACATGGAGACTGTTACACCGCCCAACATTGATATGGATCCCTCTTCGTCTGGTTTGAAACTGAGTACTGGTGGTTCCTCTGAACTTAGTGATCAGCATGATCAGAAAGGCTCTTTGGCCTCAGATTTGCAAAGATCATCAAGCAATTCTGATTCTGATGTAACTATTGGGAAAAAGACTGGATCTAAAACGAGGAAATTACCAACAACACCGATATCCTCGCCTTTAGCAATTGGTAAATCGTTCTTGCCACGCACGCGTGTTTTCTCTGCGGCCGATTACTCAACCCCACCGACCATTGCTGGCCGAGTGGCCAAAAGAGCTCGACGTGGCACTATGTTAAATCCGCCCCTAAAGAGCGAATTGGAGAATATGTTAGCCAAGCCTCTGGATGTGACAATGTACTTTCAAGAGTTATCCGCTAAATTAGTGAAATCTCGTGTAAAGCTAATGGCCTTTCTCGGTCTTCGTAGTAACATTGACAGTTTGGTTGATCAGGCCATGAACTAAAATGTATTGCCCTAATGTAAAATAAAGGAACTTGGTAATATTATTTGTTTAATTTCTTATATACATATGTATAAACAAATAATGGAATTTTGAAAACTAACTGTAGCTTTTTTTTTTTGACTCGACTCGCGAGTCTGTTAACAGAGTTAAAGCTTTAACAAGGGTACTCCAGAAAGTTCAAAATACAATGTATAAATTCTTTACAATACTTGAAATAAATACAATACCAGTTACACTTGAAATATGATTTCTTGCACTTTGTAATTTAGCCACCCGCAAATTATTTATTCGCAAAATGTGATGCGTAAATCAAACTGTCATAGTTTTCATATTATGCAGCCCTGTTTGCAAAACTGTAAACTCATATTTTTCGATTGTTAGCTCACTTGCACTTCTGTTGATCGCTTTTAAAAAATATCTTCAAAGAATAAAGAAAACCAAATTTTTGATTTGGTTTCTGTTAAAAAGCAAACAGATTTAGTTTGCAAAACAAGTCACCTAGAAATGGAGCATCAGAACCTTTTACATAGGGGGAAGCTTATAATATCTGATGGCATTGAAGACGACGGGGAATCATCGGTGGAGTTTCTGGAAATTGTTTGATTTGGACTTGAACTAGGATGTGCTAATTAATTTTAAATTGAATCTTTTATATGTGTTAATTGTTAGCCAGGGCGAAAGTGATAACTCGGACACCGACAGGACGAATGCCATCTTGAAATCTACCCTAGAACCTTCTGCATCAAGTGAAGATAATGAAGATGGCTCAGGCGTTACGATTTACGATACTCCACCCACGGAACCCCTTATAATGAAGGTGCAGGCTGTGGTGCACCATTCCTTAGATTGGAGTCCTTCACCTAATAAGCGTGATGAATTTCTAATTGATGCGGAATCTAAGCCAAACCATCATCGGATGCAACAGGATGACTCCGGATTTGTGGAAGAGGAAAATAGTTCATCACCGAATAACATGCAATGCCATATTGTATCCCTACACAAATAATTATTTAAATTCTTCATGATTTTATTCAAAAATTTTAATTATGTTGATGTATGTATATTTTGTTAATCTATTTCTATTATTTGGCTGCCTGAAAATTCTGAAAATTCCGAAACAGCGGCGCTGCTGGTGCTGATTAACAAACGGCTGGGCATTTCGCCAATGGAGGGCACTGAACTGGATTCGCTGATACTGGAGAGTGAGCTAAATTCTTCACCAGTGAAGCCAGAGTCGCCATTCTGGAGTGGTATAGGAGAGGCATTTAGCTCCCCATTCGGTTGCTGCTGAGCAAGCGGTCGCTTGGCCAAATATTCGTTCGAAATATGGTGATCTGACTCAGTGGCTATACGCTTGCGTATTGATCGTCCCTCTGAATCGGGACTCCAATCAAGTGGATGGTGCACAGTCGCCTGAGCAGTTATTACAATGGGTCCAGAGGGTGGGCTGTCACAGCTCCACTCAAAACTGACCCGTTCTTCTAGTGACGATGACTTTGAATCCGTATCTGATACTGGAGCTCCTATCATGGTCGAGGAGAGGAGATCATTTGGATGGCCGGCTACCAAAAAGTCGACTTCGCTCTCCTAAAACAATAAGTAAAAGAAAAAAAGAAATACAACTTTGTTACGAATTAAATTTTTAAAGTGTAAGTTAAACTACATACCTTGAGCGCATGTTGAAGATCCGCGTCTTCAGATTCTTGTAGGGAGTCCACCGACATTTTCATAGCCTTGGCTAGTTGGCGCATCTCATCCAACTTCATGCCATCCTCATAGATGCCCGCATCTGTGAGAAGACTTACTAGGTAATTATATCTTGTGCTAGGTAGCTCCATATTTAACTTTTCACTTGTTTCGATATATTATGTTTATTGTAACGGAACATGTTAACAGAGATATTAACATTGGGTTAACAGAGCCTTACAATGAGCTGCCCATCTTTCAAAGTTTTTAACCCGCTATATCTTCATAAAAACAGGTTTTTGATAAATAAGTTAAAAAGAAGTTTATTCACCCTTGGAGTCCTTGGTCATACTATTTTGACCTTCCAGGTATCGCTCTGTCCCTATTTATTTTGCCAGATCCAAAATTTCCTCTTCTTCATCTTCCCCCAGTTAACAAAATTCTCGATTTGTATCTGAGATTGATTTCATTTTAAAACGGTCAGTTCTAGATAATTTCCTCCGAGGGGAATTTATAAGGCTAGAAGTTAAATTAGTCCCAGGATAAACAGTGAGTTATTGTTTTGGTAAATGTATCAAAAATGGTAAATGTTTACTATTACTACTCGAGATTTCAGTGTTTAAAAGTGGAAAAATCGGGTAAAGCTAGATTTCAGTGTTGTCAAACGCTATTTTTTATTTGGCGCGCTGTTTGACCGCCCTGGTAGCCAAATATTTTAATCTAATTTCTAAAGTCGAGGAATATTTGGCTGCTCTGGCAGCCGAATATTGTATTCTAAACTATATTTGTTCCATAAAATCAACAATATTTTCGTTTGTTGAGAATAGTGCGAACAAAAGATTCAAAAAGCCCGCGTATTCGAGTATCCAAAATTCGGCATTTGGCAACACCATCTCGAAATTGAACAGCTTTTTTTAGCCGGAAAAAGCTACTTTTAGCTATAGTCCCGCTAAAAATATTAATTTTCTTTTGTTAATTACTCAAAAACTACGAAATAAATCGCCAAGGCGCACCTGAGGTCGTGCTCGTGCAATTTTTCTCTTTCGTTTGATACCAAAATTATGTAGTTTAAGCGCGTTTTGGGCCCGAGTAGTAAGAGTAAACATTTACCTCAAAAATAAACTGTTGATTATAAATCTATCCATATTAACTCGTCATGGTTTAAATAAATACATTTCAAATGACGCGCCACAATAACAGCCGCCTGGCAACGCCATAACTATCTAAATAGGGGCGAATAGTGCTAGGCAGAACGACGAATCCGGTGCCAGTGTTGGATAGAAAAAAAATAATAAAGGGTTTTTTTTTGAATGTGCCCGGGCGTTTAAAAAATTATAGAATATGGCATACAAATTTATTTTTAGTTCGAAATTTAATTAAAAATTAAAAAATAACGTTTTTTAACGTTCAGTTATAGAAAATTTGTCTCTGGCTAAGTATGGGTGCTGTTAATCAACGGGCTGCTGTGAAAAGCTCAAAACTCGAAAGTGAACTTTGAGCTCACGGAGTCCTGCGACGGTGGCGACACCCGCGGACAAATGCCAAATTTAGAACAAAATTTAACAAATTAAAAAACAAACTAAAAAAACTATAAGATTTTAATGCGGTTTCAAACTACATACTAAAAGTTGCATCCTGTTCCATTGTTTTTTTCACTACAATTTTGAGAAAAAGTGCATTCATGGCCACCTGCCAGCAGCCTTTGACCCCAAGTTGAAACCCAACAAAATGTCAAAATGCCACTTGAAGGCAGTTTTTGTTTTTATCCCTTTTTGCCCGCTTGCTTTATACTCTACCCGAGAGGGCATAATCATTAAGGTCCAGAGAATGCAGTGAGAATAAATAAAACTAGCAAGTGACAGACATATTTATGATAACATATTTTGTTTCTTTAATTGATCTTTGAAGTTAGCAACACTGTATGATATCGTGTATTAGTGTATAGTGTATATAGGAATTTATATATAGCATATAAAAATCTCGGTTTTAGTTTTTTTCTCCTTTGTGTGTGGCAGTTTTTCTGCATGGTTGTTCTTCTGGTTAGTTGGATGATTTTTGTTTCCCCCATTTTTTGGTGTTTTTGTTGGCAACATTTCGAAAACTCCCTCGCGCTGACCAAAACGCAATGCGCATAATGGGTCATGGGTGGGATGGCTTTGAGGGGGCGGTAGGTGACCACAGTTGGTCGCCACGACTTCTTTTGCATAAAAGTCGCCATAGAGTCCCATGTCAACGTTTCAGCTCAAATTCAAACTTCGAATTGGGGGACCACAGCTAAATAAAGCCAAAAGCCATTTGCCTGGTGTTGGACGAAATTTGATTTTTGCATAATAATTTCCCCTATTAAAGTACTAAAATTGCTGGTATACACCCTTTTCACTTTCGTACACCTTTTTTCTGTTTTTGGTTATCAACTAATCTTCGATTAGTAAACGATTTCCTTTTTCAGATTTTATGTTTGAATTTTTGCCATTTCCTTGGCCTTCTGCCTGCGATTTCCAGCACATTAGGCAGCTATTATTTGGCTAATTTTGCATCTTTTGGCCATATAATTTACACAAAATAACACACGATTGCACACTCACTCATACACAAAGACACACACCTACGCACATACGCCTGGGCATGTGACTATGCAATTGTTGCCAGATTTCCATTTGAATTTGGTAAAAATATTCGCGCAACACTCATACGCCATGTTGCTCCCTGTTGGTCGGCTTGCCGCCTGATGTTGCCTAATCAATGATTTGGAACCTTACGCAACATTAATTTTACGTTACAGATTTTCCTTCTTGTTTTCCTTGTTGTTCCATTTACTCCTTTTTGGGCAAACCGCAAAGCTCGCTACGTAGTTAAGAAAGCACTTTGGTTGAGATGCAATTCAAATTAGGCAACTATTTGGAATATTGGCTTTATTTGTTAGGATTGAGCTTAAAGGATATGTATATGACTCTACTATTTGTACCTAATATATCTATTTAAATGTAAATCTGCCATCATCACGAATAGCTTCTTTGTCGTATGCCAAACTTATAAATTTCAACAAATTCATCTGCCTTTTGCATTCAAAACTGAAAATTAAAGTCTGCATTAATTTAAAATTGTAGATTGGATGCATCCAAATTAAATGTCGTATTAAATTATCAATGTAGAACAATGTAGGTTGAATAAGATGTTAAAACAGATGATTGGTAAAATTTAAATCTACTTTTTGTTTGAGTCATCAAGTCAAATCTATAAACTTTTTGCTTAAGGTATTTAAAGGTGCACAACTGAATATACTTAATATATTGCTTCATTTTTCAACATTTACAGATTTATTTTCATTTCGTTTACATATATTGCAAATTTAATTCCATTTATGGATAATTTTTCAGAAATCAAGGATTTTTTTTTTTTTTGCAATTAAGATCAGAAAGATCTGGAAGCACTTGAATTTCATTAGGTAGATGGAAAGTAGTTCTCACGTTCTAGGCGTAGCTACTGTACATATATGGACAAAGGACTCATTCCATCAAAGTGTTCACATTTCACAGAGTCAGTTGTTTAGTTGAGTCACAGTCTATACAGACTTTATTTTTTTTTGGAAGCCCCTGGTCAGTACTTTTGTGAAAAGAATGTTTTGGCAGTTGTAGAAAGTTTGCCACGATTAACACATTTTCGAATATGGAGAGAGCTTAGCTTGCATTTACTTTAGTTATCAATAATTTAGATATGTTTTTTAAGTGTTTTTATGATCAATTTCAGAAAAACAAAGAAAAACGCAGTCTTTTTTTATTGTGAGAAAAACTTAACAAGTGAAACAGTAAACTAGTAAGTCAATGAACAACTGAGTCAACCAAATCAGTTAGTCACTGACTCAGTGAGTCAATAAGTGAACAACACTCAGTTGAGTTGGTCAAAAAAGATCAAGTTTGTGGAACATATTTTGTTCACTTGGTCTCAAACCCAAGATTTAAATATTAATTGATTCAATAGGGATCAGAAATATTACCTAGGAACTTGAAATTCTCAATTGGAATTTTGGATAACGCTTTTACTCAAGTAAAGTTCAAATTGAGGGTAAAACTCTCTCATGTCTCATGCAGGGGCTTTCAACCAATTATTAAAGCAAAACAGAATAATTCTCAGAGCCTACATAAACTGATCTAGATCAAAAAAAATTTAATTACTTAGATTGATTTTAGGTATTTTCTCTACAAATTTTGAATTTTCCTGTCTAAACAAATTTTAGATTCAATCATTTATATAAACTCGCATGGAGATATACATACATACATGAATAACTTTTAGTTGCTCGTTTGAGAATTTGAAACGTTTTGTTTATTTGGTTTATGAATGTATCTGCACATGAACTTTATGCATTTTAGTCTCTTGGTCTATTTTATTCCATCGACAGAAATGACATTTATACAATTCTGTTGCAAAATCATCATCAAAAGCCAAATGTAAAATTTGTATCCTAAATAAGTTGTCATTTTCGTATCGGAAATTTCATTTAATTCGTTAAGGAATTCAAAATGTTTCATCAACTATTTCTTGCATTCAAATTTCGTTTTATTTTCGGCATTTGCTGGTCGAAATAAAATACTTGGATATGAAGTAAAAGCATTCAATTTCGTTGTCCCAGACACAGTCAGTGGCACAAATTTATTGTCAATTGTGGAAAATTGCAAATCAAACATGACTATCGAAAAATCCGAAGAGAAAAGTGGGGGAAAATGGCAAATGCAGCAACAAGAAAATGCAAATGCAAATAAATATATATATATATGTATGTATGTATGTATGTATGTACATACATATGTACATAGCACAAAGTGGTTAGAAAATTTTACAGATGGCCGATGGGAAAGCAATGGAAGGCAAATGGAAATGGGGAATACTTGATAAGAAAGGGGAGATGGCACAGAGACGGGACAGCAGGAAAATATGCAAAAAGAAAATGCAGTGTTGTTGTTGATGTTGCACAGCTGTTGCTTGCACACACACACTGAGACAGATAAAACGAGGCGGAGAGTGAGAGAGACAGAGGAGGAGTTTGCTTTTGGGAACTACAAGATTTCCTATGCCTCACTGCCTTCCTGACTGATTGCCTCGAGTGGTGCAAATCTATCGGTCGTTTAAGACTGCCTTTTACCCAACTGAATATGAAGGGGCACTGCATCCAGGAATCGAGCACCGGGACTTCTGGCAAAACGGTTTCTCCATCCAATAGGTGTGTCTATATATGTATGTATATGTGTAAGTATCTGTTATAGTGCATAAATTTATGAATAATTTAGAAACCATCTTGTCGGGGGAATTCTAGCAGTTGCTACATCTTTGCCAACATTATGGCGAAGAAAAAGAAAACACAATAACAACAATAAGAACAACATTTGTTTTATGTATTATTTATGAAAATCTTTTCGTGTATGTTTATGAGAGAAATTTATATATATTTGCATATATTTTCAAGAAATACTGCCAACAGGAGCGGACTAAATTCAGTTGCAAATGTTCAGTCAGCATTCATTTTTTATATACAAATTACAATTGGTTGACCTTTGTTGAACGATCAACAGTCAACACGCAATTTCACTCATAGAGATGAGTGGAATATATTTAGTGCATTTTCATTTATGCTAAACATATTTCATAAGACCATTCAAACAAAAGCTTGAATGTCTTTCAAATTATATAGAAACGTTTAGAAAATTTATAAGTATCCTAAAAATATATATGTATTTCCTCACATGTATATCCTACATAAAAGGAAAAGCATTTGAAATTTGACATAAATTCCATTTAACAAAAAATTCAAAATTCAGATCGATAAAGTTGCGGTAAATCCTTTTTCCCGTACATATTATTATGAGTTTCTTTTAATAAAAAAAGTTTATTTGCTAGGATATGTAATATTTTTTTAAGACTATGACCATCAATACCGTGAACAATTTTGGAATAGACGGAACAAAAAACCGTTTAAAACCCTTTTTTGAAATGTATCTGAATATTTCTGGGACGAAAGTATCATGATTTTATTTCTACTATAAGTACCTATAAATAAGCATAAATTTAGTCATGAACTCGCGTTTCAGTTTTTAAATCTTCAAAAACACAAAAAGTGTAGAAATTTGTTAAAGTTTTTAAATCATAATAAAATGTTTGATATGGATAATTTTGTGTTTTAAATGCCAAAGAGTTAGGAGTAAATTGTTTCTAAGGTTAAAATTTATTTTAAAATTAATTGATTGCTGTTAAAAGTTATTTGAAACAAGCTTTAGTTCTTGAAAATAATGCACAAAATACCTCAATTTTTTTTTTTTTTGTGCTCCAAAGTGCTAAGTTGTTTTGCATTTAAGGGTTAAGTGATTTATTGTTAAACTTATAATCAAAGTTCAAACTTTTAAAACAAAAAATGAATCACTGGGTAGAAATTAAAAAAGTTAAGCCAAATACTAGTAGTATTTTATTAATCTATAACATAAAGTACTTAAGACGCTACTTTCTAAAAAACAAAAAGCTAAAATGAATATTTTTAAAGAGTTAATGGTAGATAAGGATCCTTCCTAATTACAGTGGCATTTAGCATTTTGGCAAATGATAGGCATATGATTTGAGAATTTGCATTACGAAAAGGTTGTAGCATTCCGTTTAAAGTTTTAAATCTTAATCGAATGTTTCAACATTATTGGGAGGAATTATAAGGGAAGGAAATTTTTCAGCATTGGCCCAAAAGTAACTTTTGTAAATTATGCTAAAAGTACTTAATGTTAAATTAAAAGTTTTGTTTTAGGTTAGTCCGTACCTGATTGACAAAGAAAATTTGTGAAATTTTAAATGCACTTAATTGAATTTGCAAATTGTCTACGACCAAAATGTAGATTTAACCAATTTTAACCTGCTTATGAGCCACATAAACATATTTGGATTTTAATGCCATGCCACACAAACAAATTACGTTTGTGTGCATATGTAGAAGCATATATCATTGTATGCCTTTGGCAGATTTTGGTTATTTATTGAACCTCCCCCCCATTTGGCACTCCATTCTGGCTATCTCCCCTCGAACTGGGCCAAGCCAGAGCTAGAGCCAAAGCTTTGGTGGGAGAGTTCAAAGAACTTGCGTTTTAAATTTTATGCTTACTAGCTTTTTATTCACGTTCTGACCATTATGTCCATTTGTCTACTAATTTACCGCACTCTTGCCCGAGGGGATGGAGGAGGGTTCGGGTATTCGCGTAAAATGTATGCATTTTTTTGCACAGTGTTTGCAGAAATAAATGAGCATGTTTTAGAATTTCACTTCGTCTCTCTTCCATCTTCGTTTCCCTTCTTCTGTATATGTATGTGTGTGATGGTTTTTTTTGTTCGTTGCTAAAATAAAATATATGCAAATAAACATAAATAACATGAAAAGAAGGAAAACCGCAGGCAGACATAACTAACAGTGAAAAGTGAGCGGCGAAACGATGGGCCACCGGAAGGAATGCAAGCGACCCCCTTTCACTTTCTCGCCCCCCCACAGAATGCATGTGTATGTTAGAATGTGTGCAGCAGGATATTCTTTTTCCCAATCTCATTCGTTTCCTCATCCTGTTATGTGCTCAAAAGTTGCAGTTTTTGGTTCTGCTGCTTATGAGATTTGAGAATTATACAAATCCCACAAGCTTGATTAGCCTACAAACACATATTGAAGTTGTGGACAAAAAAATGGCATAAAAACATACATTTATTATTCTTAAAACGGAAAATTCATAAGTAGTACGAAAACCATCCCAAAAGTACATTAAAAAAAGACAAATGTACATAAATATTTATAATAATAACAAATAACAAGTTTAAAACTAGAAACTATTACAACACCTACCACTAACTAAAGAGGTACCGCAAAGATTAAGTACATACAGTGGCGGCAATGTTTTTGGGACATAGTTTTTTTCTCTAAATTTGGAATTTATGCGATTTTTATTAAGTTTTCTTAGCTTAATAATCTTAGACTTTTTCGGAATTTAAGCCCGTTAGAGGAGGTAGTTAGACTTGCCAACTGCCACCTTTGGGTTTTAACGTCGTCATCGTCCTTTCTTACCTAAACAGCGGTCCCTTGCATGTACAAGAAAGCGATGGAAACAGTTGGGTTGTTTTGCTTTCAAAATTTATCTATATTTTGTGCGATTTTGAAGAATAATATTTCATTCAACGGGGAATTTAATTTACTTTCTTTCAAAGTTTGACAAAAATAATAGTTTAAAATTATGTAATTGTTACCATCAATCTCTGTTAAGTTGAAACACCAAAAAACCCATACAAAATCCAACTTTTGAATTGATCCAACTTTGGATTGTGGAGCTAAATCTTCAGATTATGTAAGACGGTTTGTCTTAGTTTAGACCAACAGCTTTCTCAAAGTGTTCAAAGGTGTATTGCCAATTGTTAAATTGCTAAAAGTGTCCCGTATTGAGTGCCGGGATTAAGGCTAAGCTCACAAAACTTACGGTATTAGAGCATATTTTAAAATTAAGAGACCAAAAAAATTGTAGAATATTGTATAAGAATAGAATAGAAAAATAAAGTTTTAGCACAAAAATCGGAGATCGGCCAGCAAAAAAGTTGTTAAATCTTCTCTTAATTTGTCTAATCATTTTCCCGGCCAAAAGAACAGAAGCTTGGAAAATTCCAGTTAAGCTTGGTAAGAACATTTACTTTTAGTTAGCGACACGATAAATTAACTATCTATTTATTTTTTTGTGTCTATCTCTTTGCTAATTCTGAGATTGGATTTATAATTTTTGGTTTTTTGAGAGCACTTTGTGGGATTTTTAGAAGATTTTTCTACAAAAATATTTATTATCATTCTAAATGATTGAGCTGGCAATCCCTAAGACCAACAAATTCAAATTAAATCCTTTTTTGGCTCAAGAGTCTAAAGGCGATGCGCTTAAAAGATTGACAAACTTTCTAAAGATTGACATGCCAGAACGGGCGATATATAGATTTGTAGTGTATTTCACAGATTCCTTTGCTATATCTGCATAAATGATTTTGCATGTATTATGGCTCATAAGTATTTATGGTTTATGCATCTCTCAATAGATATCTTTAGGATTCTATTGGGGGCATCAAATCCATATGTGACGAGGAATGAAATTAAGCATTTGCCACAATCGTCCCATGTGCCAGGATATTTCTTATTTTATTTTATTGCATTTGCATGCACATCCGTCGTATCCTGCGTGTCCTGCGTAGCCTTCGTTTATATTTGTGGCATGTACACATTTCTGTCCGTGTTTGTGTGTGTGTGTGTGTGTGAGTGTGTCTGTTCGACAAAACTTTTTATTCCATTTGTATATTTTTGTCCTTTTCAGCTTCTCCTTGCATGTGTTTTGCATTTTCTGCGGTTTGCACTTGTCTAAATGTGTGCTGATCTACATCTGTGTGTGTGTGTGTGTCTGTGTGAGTATGTGTGTGTTTGCTCACATTAACACTTTATTGTTGTTGTTTGCGCATGCACGCTAAAAACTTAACGAAGCAAAATATTTTTTGTTTGCGCCTTGCTTGTTGCATTTCCATTTTTCCATTTTATACCAATTTCGTTTTCGTATACACTTTCACTTTATATGATACTCTACTTTAAGGGTGTGTTTAACTTAACATTAAATTGGATTATAATTAACTAAGTTCTTTTACTCAATAGTCAATGTAATAATTATATTAAGGAACTTTTCAAATTTATTGTACTTCGTCTTAAAAGTAATTAAATTTGGATTCAAACTCAAATTGTACCAAGTTTGATTGTAAAGATTCAGTTTTAGAAAGTTTCTTTTAAATTTTCGAGTTAAAACTCAACAAAAGCTTCAGAAATCCACATAGTTTGTGAGTCAATAACCAAATGGAACTGTTTTGTTAAACTTCCAAATCTTATGGCTTACAATTAGACTTAGAATTAATAGAGAATTTCCATTTGAATAAGCTTATATTTTTGGGATATGGATTTCTCGGAAAAATAACACACTAAATGTATTATATATCTCATGAAGTTCTTAAATTGTAGTTTATGCGACAAATAGGCTGATTTTTCATAGCGTATTAAGTCATTTAAGGTAAGAAGTTCCAAGCTAAGTTAACAAAAAACAATCGAATGAGGCAATTACACTGAAATAGACCCTGAAATCTTCATAAATCTTAAGTGTAACGTAAGATACGATACTTAAAATGGTGAAAACCAAAAGAGCCAAAAGAGTATATACAATTCTATATAGTTTTTAGCTATTTGTTCTTGTGAATAAAGTCTCTTGTGTTTCTTTTTCCTTAATTCGCTCTTTGAAGGTCTTCGCCACTTTTTGTAATTTTTTTCGATGGTTTTTTTTTTGTTTTGTTTGCATTGCATATGTAATTGCAACAGGGAAATAAATGCAATTGCTTCTTTAACAGCAATTAGATATAGGGTTGGGCCATTCGTGTAGAGTGGGAGAGAGCTGAGTTTGACAGTGAAAGGGGGTGGTAAGATGTGGCCACAACAAACGGTTATCTAAGCTATGGAAATACTTCCTTTGACCCATTCCTTACCCTTGTTTCCATCAAAAAACCAAACATCCTCGCCATCGACAACTTTGTTGTGTTGTCAGTCCCAATCTCTGCTTCTACCCCGTGACTCTGCCGTCTTGCATGTGAATTCTTTTTACTGCTTCCGGCTTGTTTGGCTTGTGGTTGTTCCTCCACCTCCTCTCTACTCTCTCTTGCACCTTTCACAGTTTGTTCTTTTTTTTTTTTTTGCGTGCCTAGTTACTTTTAAGAGTGCCCCGTACATTTTGATTGTCTACTTCCACTTCCATACCACAGAACCACTTTCAGATCCACTTCCCAAGTGTCAAACACACAAACAAGTGTCCTGGGCCGGGCAGTTAACTAGGCAGGTGGATGGAATCAACTTTCTTGCAAGACTCAGTCCAGGTGTGTGAATGTGTGTGTGGGCTCTTATGGTTATATTTTCACATTTTTATTTTCATTTCCCTTTGCTAAGCTCATGTCTGACAGGGACCTGTGCGACATGTATACGGTCAACTGTACCAAGATTAAATCATGCTGACTGAATGCAAAAGACACTTTGTGTCTAGATTTTCATTTCAAAATGTTTTATAATTTAATTTGATAAATTTCTTGACTCTAGATAGTGATCTGAAAACATAAGAGATGCTGATAGATATATTAGGAAGTAAAGTAACATTTGGTTTTTGTTCTAATAGTTCAAAAATACGGGACGGAATACAGTACCATTTTAAGATACCATAAGCCTAAATGTCATAATTAAAAGTTTTGGAATTCCGAATTTAGGAAAGTCTGTATATATGTGGCGTCTCGCAGACTTCAGTACACCTTCACAAGAACACACGAGCTCTAGAGCGCCGCCACTAGACTACTGCCAACTCCGCTCTTATGAACCATCTAGTAAAACTCGTTTATACGTATATTTTCCATGTTTTTTGTCTTATCCGAATTTTGTCAAAAATTTGGTAGGTCGGTATTTGAATCTACTTAGTTATATATAATCTATGTCTAGAGCTAGTCTTTGGGAAAATCGGTTTTATTTAATTTACAGGGCCATAAGAGGGCGTGGCAAACATTTAAAATAAACTTGAGCACCGTAGGTATTACAGGGGTCTAAGTACCAAATTTCCTGACCCTAGCTTTTATAGACCATGAGATCTAGGTGATCATACGGACAGACAGATGGACGGAAGCACATGTCTAGATCGACTCGGCTGTTGATTAAAAAAGAAAATATACCATTTCACCCTATGGGTGTTAAAAAAAGAAAAAAATTGGTTCAACATTTCATATTAAAAATCTCATTCACATTATATTCCATTACAAACTTATAAAAGGGGGGGGTTTCCCCCCTTTTCCATAGCCCCTAACCTTTTTTGTATACTTGTATGTACATACCTGACCTGTTCCAAGGGTTACATGGTATTTCCCGATCATTTTTGTGTTTATGAAGTGCATTTTTTTTTTCCATTCTTCGAAATTCGGATTGGCCAAAAGTCCAATTGCATAGCAATACATACATATGTATACATATACATTCCTATATATACACATATATACACACATATACATTCCTACAGGTAAAAACAGCTGTTTTCTAACCTGCAAGTAGAGGTGCTTAATAATCGAGAATTTATAAAGTACCACTTACTTTTACTTAAAGTGTACAGCACACTCCACGGGCTGATCATTAGTCCATCGGCATAAATTATTTATGTCAAATAATTTTTACATCCATACATACATATGTATGTACATACATAGGTACATACACATGTAATACTTTTGCCGCGTTAAGCACACATTAACACACATACATACATATGTCCACATACAATTTGAATTCACCCACACAAAATTAATTGCAGCCACTCCGATTGGCTTTCCGCAATTTAATAATTCGAAACCTACATAATTAAAGTAGGAAATCGTGATCCTCGTTAAACAATTTACAATTAATTAAACTCACAAAACATAAACAACGGCAGAACAGCTGACTCTCGATCAGTGCTGACACTCAAGTCTCATCAGTGCTGACACTTGAGCCAAGCCGTGACTCGGTCACGACATCCATTTTTTCCTTCGTGATTTTCTTATTGTGCAAACATATTTCAATCGACTGATTGAATTTAATTCGCAAAATATTTTCTAAAGAGAAATAAGTACAACTTTATTTATATGGAATTAATATTTTGGCTTGTCTTGGTGCATTTTGATCTTTTCCTCAGGGATCCATGAAATTGATCTTGTCCGTTTAATGAAAACTAATTCCGAGTTTTTTTTTCCTTATTCAAAAGTTTTCGGCACTCCCAATCCTACTGGTCTCAATTTTTCCATACTTTTAAATACTCTTATAAATTTAAACATTTTTCCACATTGTATAAATTTTAATATCCAAGTGATTATATATCCTTATAATTATTCACACAACTGCGAGGAAAATTATAAATCCTTCTAATTTTATTTATGCTATCTATGCTTATTCATTGTGTTCATTAGAAAGAGGAGTCATTTCTTTTTCTCACTCCTCCTCTATACTTAAATTATACAGTCCACTTACGGCTTCGTTTCGATCTCCTCGCTTGAGAGCTCTAATTCCACGAAGTTATTTGTTTCCATTCGATTCGTAATAGCTCAGAGAACACTCTACGATATCTCTTTCCGACTTTGTTGCCGTGTGCGAGGCATTAACGGCGTTCGAGACTCGCGAGTCCCAGGCTTTAGCTGACGATGTGCCACTCGTCTCCGTTAAAATACACTTAGACCAGCTTAAGTCACTTTGGACAAAAGTCGAGGCAGAGTTTTCACGATGCTATAAAGCCTTGACGGCTCAAAAGAACGAAGATAGTCCGAAGCACATAGCTACAATTAAAGCTAAACATGAATATTGTTATATGGTATATGTGCGAGGCGGGACTTTGTTTGGAGAGCAAATCGAGCAGTTGTCCGCGAAAATAGCTTCCCCACCAGTCAGGCTCTCCGTCGATTCCACCCACCAAAGCCACACAGTTCCCCCGTGCGAAGTCGAAATCTTCAACGGAGACAGCCTGGCTTGGCCTACATTCCGTGATTTGTTTACCGCGATTTTTATCCATAATCCAAGCCTAACACAAGTGGAGAAACTTTACCACTTAAGTTGCAAAACTCGCGGTGAAGCCAGAGCCATTGTTTCTAGGTCACCCTTGACCAATGAAGGGTTCCAGTCCGCGTGGGATAACCTCACTGCGCGATACGAAAATAATCGATTATTGATTATGAGCCAAGCCAAGCAGCTTCTACAGATCCCAGCTGTAACACAAGAGTCTGGCAAAGCCTTGAGAGAACTGCAGACGTCAATTCAAGGTTGCTTAACCGGTCTTGAGCTTTCCGGGGCTTGTACAGACAATTGGGATATCCTTCTCATAGCAATCTGTACGAGCAAAATGCCCAAATCCACCCTTCTGTTGTGGGAACAGTCCGTTCCAAATAAGACCGCCGTCTCATCCTGGGACGACCTGAATCGATTCCTAACTGATCGCCACCGTGTACTAGAGGCCACAGATGTCCTTCAACCAAACTCTAGCGGTCAGACCTTTCCATCCGTAAGCCGAAAACCTACGGCACGAGCTCAGGCCTTTTCCGCTCAAGTGCAAGAGAGCTCAGCACCTGATGCTTGTATAATTCCGAATCCTGCGTCCTCCGATTCTTCCAGCAGCCCTCCTGTAAACGTGGGAAGTTACTTCGCCTCCACTCGCAACACTGGCCTCCTGGGTACTGCAAGGGTAACTATTCATCATCGTGGCAAGCAGTTTCAAATCCGCGCTTTGATTGATATGGGATCCGAAGCGTCCTTTATTTCCCAAAGAATGTTTGAATTGATTAATCCTCCAAGCTGCAAAGTATCAACTAGCATTCGCGGTATTGGGCAATGCGATGCTGGTAGCGGCGACAAAGTGTGCCGCCTACAGATTTCTCCTCCTGACGAACCGCTGCGACAGTTCCAAGCAGTCGCCGTGGTGCTGCCTAGTGTAGCTGAACCACTTCCGTCCCGCGCCGTCCCGAATAAGGTGAAGCAGGATTCGCTTGACCTTCCGCTCGCTGATCCGCTATTTCACCAAAGAGCTCCTGTGGATTTGGTGCTTGGAGCCGAGCTCCTTCCCACTATCCTTGGGGAACGAATCATCAAGAATGTTGGTGATTCTTTCGTGGGGATCGAGACGATGTTCGGATGGGTTCTCTGTGGATCCGTTACTGGAAAATCCAGACGGTCTCGGTCCACCTCCTCCAGCAGCCCGAAAATGTCTCTAAGGACAGCAGCACCATCCGATTTAGAACGCAGTTCCAATTGCTTCAGGTGCCGCGTTTGTCAAGGGGTACACGCGCTCCGTCAGTGCCGACAGTTTTGAGGACTACGAGCTGACGACAGGCTACGGGTAGTCTTAAGCAACGGATACTGCCCGAACTGTTTGGCTCATGAGCATTCCAATGGTTCCTGCAGGAGCACAGCAGGATGCCATCGATGTGGCAAGCAACACCACACGCTCTTGCACATCGACAGCTCTGTCGCGTACATCCAACCCAAGGAGCAAAGACCCGAAAAGCACCCGCCTTTCATTCGGGCTTCTATCCAAAGGTCTTCAGCCATCGTGCCGCCTACTCCATCTGCATCCAAAGTTCCCCCTCCATCTTCACCCGTGTCTTGGCGATCCAGAACGCTGCCATCCCCCATCCTTAGACATGTCCAGCGAGGCAATTGCAACTTGTTGCAAGGGGGGCGGTATGTTCACGCCACCGGGTGAACAGCAGAGAGTGAGGGGTAGGGTTTTTCCCAAAACCGAATTCGGTCATACTGAGGAGGGTGACGAAGGGTTCTCCTGTAAATCGCCATAGGGAGTCTGAATCGAGGTCTTCACCCGAACACCCGTTCTTTTGCTTTTACGATTTGTCATTTTTTTCAACCCGAACCATTTCGTGTGTGAATATTTAATAAAGCATAAGTTTATTTAACCGAAGTTTTCGCGCGTTTTTAATTCACCACTCGCTCACCATATCCAGAAGAAATTGGCACCCGCCAACTACTTGTATTTATTTGGATCCTTCCGCCCCTCCACGAACACTTCCTATCAACTGGTTGAATATTAGAAAAAAGTTTAATTTTTAATTTTTTAAATTAAAAATTTTTTTCCCTGCACATGCCTTATACAATGTCTTAAAATATAGTGTATTCTTTATATTTTGTGATCCACAAAAAAAATTACATATTAGATATTTAGTAACTTGTGTAAAAATCCACTACACCAGCTGCCGGACAACTAATGCGTCTGTTCTTGAGCCACCCGATGTTTTGGATAAAAGACATAAATTGTTATGATACTTTTATTTCTCAGTATATCGTAAATGCTAATCCGTCAAATCGTCAATAAAATACCGAAAAAAACAATGAAAATTAAAGAGTCAGCTTAGAATAACTAAGGAAAAGGGAAATAGGGAAATAGGAAAAGGGAAATTTTAAAAGAAATCAACTTTTCAACCAGTCATCCACAGAGACTTTAACTTCCCTTCAATTTAGTGCAAGACCTAGAAGTATAGGATACCTCTTTAGTCCAGAAACCTACTAAACTGTTGGACATCAGAATTCAGATTATACGTCTGAAAAGAAGTCACCCACTTCTCCTGCCATTTAGACCAGAGACGAACTACTGATTTCAACCTGGGAATCTTCCTGCTGCATAAAATAGTTATGGTCAATGTTAAGCAAGATCTGATATATATATACATTCTAACGTGATTATTATATTTTCCCTTCACTCTAAGGTTGGCAGTGTGCATTAAAACAAATATAAATTAAATTACGAACGGTCATTATATACAGAAATAAAACTATTTCTAATAGAATATAAAATATTGCATTGAACATGACTATGGGCTTTTAAATGAATTTGTTTAACGATTAATCAAAAATAAATAATATAATAGGGCAAAAAATTTAATTTAATTGTATAGGTCCACTTGCTGCAGGCGAGGGTAGGCATTAAAGTCCTGTGCTTAAAAAGCTTAATATATTATGTCTAAGGCAAATACTTTACACCTTTAATCCATGTTAGCTATGTCTACGATCAATCCTCGTATGTACATGCAGGCATTATTCTTTGTTTGGATTTAAGTATATTTAATGCTTTTGTGTAGTATTTTTTGGGCCAATAACCATAAGGCCATAGAGCTTTATATACATAAGTGCAATGGCCATTACGATTGCAGTTTCAATATAATCATAATTAATAATAAATTTGCATAAATATTAAATGACATTTACTTTTCATCACACAGGCAGTTATTTAGGGAATGTCTACCTATATAAACATAAATAAATGTATGTATGTGTGTGTGTGAGTGGACACATGTATCTGTAAGCATTTATTTGCATGCACATGCTCTTTATGTATGGTTGAATGGCCAAAATTTCCGTATTATAATATGCATTTCATAGATGGCCTCCAGCAAGTGTAAACCATTTAAGGACTTTAAATTTTCAGGACGATTTTCTTGGTTTTTTTTCTACCACCTGTCTGGCAATTAGTTGAGACATAAAAAATCTTTCGCGACAGCGTTAAAACGTTTACACTATAAAATAGAACATTTATTTTTTATAATACCGTTCGTGCTTGTTCTTTTTTTATTTTAGTCCTTTTTAGTGCTATCAAGGTGTGGTGTGTGTTTGTTTTTTTTTTTTTTAATTCATTTATTTAACAAAAAAAGTGTAACAATTTAGAGAAAGATAGAAGAGTATAGTGAGGAAAAAGTAGAAGTGTGAAAGGACATTGAAGGGGAAAGGGATGTTTTGGGTGCCAATTTAACCTGCGGGACTGCCGGGGGTATTGCTTCGCAGGCTAGAAAGGCGGGCTACATGCCCCTCAGGCGTTTCGCTGCCTCTCCAGGCGGCGAAGAGCGTCCATAACTTTTTTGCAAATGTGCAGGCCGCGGACCATTTTCCTTGGCTAGCACACATTATGTTGGCAGTGTTCTCAGCCGTAGGTAGTTCCCCAAACGCTTCCTCGAGCTCATTGCGTTCACTCTGAAATCTCGGGCAGCAGAAAAACACATGCTCGGCATCCTCTACTACGCCGTTTTGGCATAGCATGCATTCTGGACTGCTTTCGTGCCCAAATCGGTGTAGATATGAATTGAAGCACCCATGGCCACTTAACAACTGGGTTAACTCGAACGTTACTTTGCCGTGACTTCTCGAGAGCCAGGGCTCCAGGTTCGGGATCAACCTAAACGTCCATCTGCCTTTGGTTGAGGATGTCCATCTTGCTTGCCAGTCTTCTAAACTCGCTCTTCTGGCTGCTCTTTTGGCCTCTTGTTTTGCCAGTGGCGTCCATTCGTTAGTTTGCCTTCTATTGTAGATGTATTGGGACTCCTTCGCCAGGAGATCGATGGGTGTCAGTCCAGCTATGACCAACGCAGCCTCGTCGGATATTGTTCGGAAGCCTCGACACACTCGTATGGCTCCCACTCTGTACGTCGATTCGAGCCCTTGGCGATATGATTTCTGCCGCATAGCCGTTGCCCAAATAGGGGCTCCGTAGAGCATTACCGATCTCACGACATTTATCAATAGTACCCGTTGCCGTTGGCTTGGGCCTCTGGAGTTGAGCAAAAACCGTGTAATGCAGCGGCCTATTTCTGCAGCTTTTGTGTTTGCGTGCTCTAGGTGTTCCTTGAAGATGAGGCGGGTGTCTAATAAAACGCCTAAATAGCGTATTGCCCTGGATGACGTTATTTTGCATGTGTCTAGAGAAATTTCAGCTACCTCCACGACTTTGCGGCTGCTGATCAAGACAGCTTCAGTTTTTTGGACTGCAAGTTGCAAGCCTACATTGTTTAGCCATCCTTTGACTATGTCGACTGCCACGGCCGTTTTGCTCTCCGTCTCATGTAGATGCTTCGCTACCACCACTATCGCCACGTCATCTGCAAAGCCGACAATCTGGGTTCCAGGTGGGAGAGAAAGCCTAAGCACGCCATGTACGATGGCGTGGGGCCCAGAACGGAGCCTTGCGGGACACCTCCTTTGACGACATGTGTGCGCCAGCCACTTTGGGTGTTGTAGCGTAGGATGCGATTTCGGAAATAGTCTTCCACCATGAGGACTAGGTACTCTGGTACCCGAAATTCCCGAAGAGAGCTTAGGATCCGACTCCAGTTTGCGGTGTTGAAGGCGTTTCTCACATCTAGAGTGGTCACCAAGCAGTATTCTTTCTTGCCACCCTTCCATCGCTGGCCCTCGATGGCATTGCTCAACTACCGTTTGTAGCGCGTCGATTGTGGACTTTGCGCGTCTAAATCCAAACTGCATCGGTGAGAGGTCGCCAGAGTTCTTGATGGCGGACTCAACTCTCTGCGCCAGCAGTTTTTCAAACAATTTCGAGACCGAATCTAGAAGGCAGATTGGCCTGTATGCTGATGGGTCCTCGGCTGGCTTGTTCGGCTTGGGCAGAAGCACTAGATTTTGCAATTTCCAGCTGTCTGGGAAAATGCCATCGTGCATGCATTTATTGAACACTTCTGCAAATTTTTCAGGCTGGAGGCGTGCCGCCAGTTTTAGCGCCTTGTTTGGTATTGCATCTGGGCCTGGGGCCTTTTGGTCCTGCGACCTTGCGGCGACTGCAAGAATTTCTTCGGGGCTGATATCGTGTACGTCTGGTGTATTAGCGATCCGAGTGGGTCTTGGCGATTTGACTGAGGTGTTCGGGAACAGAGTCTCTACAATGAGTTTCATTTGCGATTCGTTAGGAGTCGCGGGCTTGTTTGCGTTGAGCTTCTTCATGGCCACTTTGTAAGCAGCACCCCAAATATCGTTCTCGGCGGCGTTGCACATTTCGAAGAAGCATTTGCGTTTGCTCTCCTTAATGGCCAATTTTAGTTCTCTTCGCCTAAGCTTATATTGGGCCTGCAGGATAAAGAGCTCTGGCATTCCTCGCGCCCTCTGGTATTGACGTCTGCATTGGAGGCACCTCCTCCTCGCCTCATTTATAGATGCATTCCACCAATATACAGGTGCCTTTTGTTTGTTGTGGCATCTACGGGCTACCATGCTGGCATCACAGGCTGCTATTACGGCATCTACGAGCGTTTTAGCAAACTTGTTTGCGTTGCCGGTGAGGGGTGGGATTCTGAGGGATTCCTCGAATGTTGTGCTATTTAGAGTATCCACTCTAAACATTTTTACGTTTTGGTCAGTGGTTGCGTTTTCAGCGGGGCGGTTACCGATTGTGCACAAAATGGCTAAATGGTCACTAGCCGTGTAATGGCTACACAATTGCCACTTGGTCTGTGCTGCTAGTTGTCGGCTTGCAAATGTGACGTCGATCACTGATCCGTAGCCAGCTCTGCAGAATGTGTGCCTGTTGCCCGTGTTTAGCACGACAAGTTCGAGTGAGGCGAGGCTCTCAAGAATTGTGCGGCCCCTGGAGTTTGTTCGGGCGCTGCCCCATTCTTTGGACCACGAGTTAAAATCACCTGCTACTATTGTTTTGCCCTTTCCTCTGGCATCCAGAGCAAGTTGATCCATTACCGAATCGAATTCTTGGGGGTAAGACTTGGTGCCAGGTAGCAGCTGTACACCCATATGTCTCCTATGTATGCTCTGACAAAACCTCTATGTGCGTAGATATGCTGCATAGGCGGAGTACGATTGCCGCACAACCAGATTGCAGCTTTCCCCGAAGAGTCTGTTGCCCATGAGCTGCCAGGCCGGGTTTTGTATGGCTCGCTCAGAATCGCCACGTCTATATTCATTTCCCTTACTGATTGCGCTAGTAAATCATGCGCCGCCGCACAATGATTTAAATTTAATTGTAGTAGCTTCATAGATTTTGTTGCTGATTCGCTCCTGCACTCGCCATTGGGCAACGTCGGCTGCCAGTGTAATGCCCCACCTGTTGTCGTTTGGCGTCTATGCAGTTGAAGCAGACAGGAAAGTTGCTGCATGAGGCTGCCTTGTGGTCTGTCGCCCCACATTTGAGACACCAATTTGTGCGATCGATTGAGCTACTGCATTTTGCCGCCGTGTGGCCGAAGTTTAAGCATTTGTAGCATCTTTGCTTTGATTGCCGTTCCCGAATCGGGCAGTGCGACCATCCTATTGCAATTGATCCCGTCTTAAGCAAGGAGTCAGCAGTTGAGCGCGGCATTGATAAGACAGCCAACTGTGTATCACCAAAAGTATGGCGCAAACTTCGGACTCGCACATTTGCGGTGGCATCGCCAATAATTTTCGTTAATGCTTCTATAATATGGTCTGGAGATACCAGGGCATCGAGTTTGCGTATCTCAATCCAAGCGTCGGCTCCTAATGCTCTTACTGACGCTTGCTGGCCTAGAACTTGGCTAGGCTCTTTCCTCAGTTCTTGGCAGTCCGAATCGCCGTCTTGCTTGAGTTCTAGAAGCAGCTCGCCCTTGGCGGTCTTTCTTGTGCGCTTTACGTTGTTTTTGACTCCATCGAGTTTGCCATCGGTTCGCCTTGTAACCATACCAAGAATTTGGGCGTAAGAGAAACCCTCTTGGGCCTGGATCACGATGGCCGCAGGCTTGTCCCTTCGAGCTGGTTGCTTGTTAGGCCGCTTTCGAGACACCGTTTGCCATTCCGCATCCGCTTCGGCTGCATTGACTAAATTGGCCCACGATGTGTTTGTATTCGCCAAGTTGGTTTCCAGTTGTTCCGGTCGAGAACACTGCGTCGTTTTTCCACGTTTTGGTGGAGTTTTCCGCTAAGTGGCGGCATCCTCTCTCTGGCGTTTGGGCGTAGCTGATTTAGCTGGCTGGCTCAGACTTATGGGATAACCCAGATGGTTATTCATCACCGGTGTTGTTTGCGTGGCGATGACGCCCTTTTGGACCATTTTTGCGGGGTGGCTATCGGTCATTTTTCGGCACAGTGTTTCATGCAGTTCCATCATGCGCACTATTGAGTTCTTAGTACTCAGATTAACGTGACGAACTGGCTTTCTCCCATCGTCCGCTCTGTTGAACATACTGTCTAGCTGCCAGATCAGATTTCCCAGTTCGTTTAGCTCTTCTATTTGTGAAGTTACTACTGGAGCATCAAAGTTATTTAATGCTTGCACCTGTATAGCTCGTGCATCTGGGTTCTTTGCAACATTTACATTTACCGGAGTGTCTGTGCTCAGGGGCGGTGACCGCAAGAGCCGTGGACGACTGCCGAAAGCAGACTCTTCCCATTGGGTATTCTGCACGTCTGCCATTGCGCATCGGGCTTGGTGGTCGATGGATACCACAGATTTGTTCATATGGCTGGCTGGAGAGTATCGGTTGCAGTTTGTGAATTTAAATTTTTTAAATTTGAATTTGAATCCGAAGGAAGAAGAAGCTTCGAAACGGTTGGCCCAGAGGCGCCACCTGCCGATTTATGGCTAGGGGCTCCCCTATGTCTTTCCTCGTTTTCCAACACTGGTGCAATCAGCTGGTGCGTGGCGGTGTGACTGCTAAGAACACGTCGTGCAACAACAAGGAAAGTTTGGAGAAAGGTGGATAAAAAAGATATTTCTCACCCACACCAGTAAAGACAGGAGCAAGCGATGAGAGAGGCGTGAAAAAAAACAAAGAGAGGCGATCTGCAGCCTCCCCCTCGCCCCTACCGGCTCCAATGGTCCAGCCAAGTGGAGTTTTACCAAGCAAGTTTCAGGGCCAGCCCACAGGCGGCAGAGGAGTCCCCGCAACGAGGTACGTAGACAGTCCAAAGGAGACCCTTCTTGACGTCGAAGTTTAAATTTCAGGCCCTCTGGATGCGCAGAAAAAACGATCTTGAAAGGGAGCGCCCGCGAGTATAGGACCGCACCACTTTTAACCACTTTAATGTGTGTCTGGTGTGTGTTTGTGTGTGTGTGTGTGTGCAGTGTGAGGTCCTTGTTGTTGTGTCCTCGTTTGCCAGCGTTTGCTTAATGTCTTCTTTATTATATGAAATTTATCACCCAAACTGAAATTGGCTTGACTTTCAGCTGAAACTGAAGCTAAAGCTGAAGCACGGATCGTGAAGGTATATATAAGTAGGGTAACAAGAACAAAAACAAAAAAAAAAAAGAAAATAAGCTTGCAGTTTTTTTCTCCCGTTGTTTTTTATTCTTCCTTTCGTTTTGCAGTCATGTAGCTACATAAAGCAACTACACTCATATATGTGTGTGTGTGCAAAAACATGGCTTATATCCTTTATGACAAAAGCAAACACATACACATATACACACCCACAAACACTCATCTTTATATATATATATGAATATGTATATGTATATGTGCGCATGAAATTAATGTGTGGGTTTTGTGCTAATGAACGGCTCCAGCATGTATGCAAGTGTGTTCGTTTATGATGTTTTTTTTTTTTTTTTTAGTTCATTTATTAATTTATTAATTTACTACAGGAAAACAAATATACAAGTATACATAGCGTTTCACAATATAGACTGCGTTTGATAGAGAAGGGAGATGGCGAGTGATCCGGGACAGCACATGCGGTACCGCCTATTTGGCATTGCTTCGCATGCGGCCTTGCCAGATCCTAGCCTCTCTGTCTCTCTAGCCTTCTGAGCTCCTTCATTATGGTAGCGGCGAACTTACTAGCCGCCTCCCAGTTCTTTACATCAGCCAACATGAGCCAAACCAAGTTGTCCGCCGTGACTCTTTGTCCAACCTCGTCGCACAGGCTCTGTCTCGGTTCGTCGAAGCGCGGGCAAAGAAATGCAACATGGTGCGCGTCTTCGACTATTCCACTACCACACCATGTACATTCGTCAGCTGTCTCGTGCCTAAACCGCTGCAGGTAGCTTCTAAAACAGCCATGGCCACTCAAGAGCTGAGTTAGGTAAAAATTTACCTCGCCATGCGATCTGTTCAACCAGGGGTCGAGCTTCGGAATTAGCCGGTGCGTCCATCTTCCCTTAGGCGATAGGTCCCAGCGCCTCTGCCACCGGCATATGCTTTGTAGCCGCTGGAGCTGCCGGTTGGCCGTCTCTGAAGAAGAGCCGCTGGATGCGTCCGTTCTCTTGCCGTAGTACATGGCCTTAGACTCTCTGACTAGTTCGTCAATTGGCACCATGCTTGCTAGAACCAGTGCCGCCTCGTCCGACACCGTCCTAAAGGCGCTGCACACCCTAATTGCGCTCAGCCTGTAAGTCGCCTCTAGATCGCGGCGGTAGCTTTTTTTGTCCATTGCATCAGCCCAGATAGGAGCGGCGTAAAGGGCTATCGACCTTGTGACACTCGTCAGCAGTCTTCTACGTCCCTCCTTGGGGCCTCGCGTATTCATCATAATCCTTGAAAGTGACCTTACAGAGACAAGGGCCCTTTGATTCGCGTATTCAAGGTGTTCGCGAAAGCACAGACGGGTATCCAGCATAACTCCCAGGTACTTGATGGCCCTTTGCGACAGAATCCGGGTGGTGCCGACCCATATCTCAGCCCGTTCAACTAGCTTCCTGCTGCTGATTAGGACCGCCTCGGACTTGTGGGCCGCCAGGCTTAGTCCAGCAGAGCTTAGCCATCGGTCGACACTGGCGACTGCATCTGTGCACCACGCCTCTGCATCCTTCAACTCCTTCGCTACCACCACCACTGCTACGTCGTCAGCAAACCCGACGATTTGTGTGTGCGACGGCAGCTGCAGCTTCAGGATACCGTCGTACATGACGTTCCACAGGAGCGGGCCCAGGACGGAGCCTTGCGGGACTCCTGATGAAACATCCTGCTCCTTCGTGCCTTCAGAAGTAACGTAAATTAGGGTACGTCCTTCAAAGTAGCTCCTTACTAGTTGCACCAAGCCTCTTGATACGCCAAACGACTCCAGACCTTCCAGGATTTTGCCCCATCTCGCCGTGTTGAAGGCATTGCGAACATCCAATGTAACCACTAGGCAGTATTTTTTGGATCCGCCCCTCCATCTGGTTCCAGAAATGGCATCCGCCGCAATATTAACCACCCTGTTTATGGCGTCAGTAGTGGACCGTGCTTTCCTGAAGCCGAACTGCATTTCGGATAAGTCGCCATGTAGTTCGATTTCTTGCTGTATCCGAGCCCCTATGATAGATTCAAGGACCTTTCCTGCGGTGTCTATCAGGCAGATAGGCCGGTATGAGGATGCCTCGCCCGGTGGTTTGCCCGGCTTAGGGAGAAGCAATAGGTTCTGGCGTTTCCAAATGCTCGGAAATTTTCGTTCTCGCAGGCACTGATTGTACATCTCCGTAAAGACTTCAGGGACAAGTGAGACAGCCAAACTAAGGGCTCTGTTCGGGATAGCGTCTGGGCCAGGCGCCTTGTTCGGTCTCATCCTGCGGACTATGGAAATTACTTTCTCGCATGTGCACTCTTTTAATCTATCCTCGCAGTGACGAAGTGGGTGGTCACGCAAAGCGTCCTCGCAGTTGGGAAAAAGAGTCGTCACGATCCGATCTAGGAGCAGTGGGTCGCAGGGGGTATCGAGTGGGTCCGAACGCAGTCTTTTGACTATCGTTTGGTACGCCTTGCCCCAAGGGTCCTGCTCGGCCGTATCACATAGCGATAGGAAGGCTTCTCTCTTACTTGAGCTGATTTCTTTCTTCAGAAGTCTCCTCCGAAGTTGGTACTGGCTTTTTAGAGGCTCGAACTGAGCGGTTCCTCTGGACCTTTGGTAAAGCCTTCTCGCTCTAAGGCAGTTCCGCCTGGCCTCATCAAGGCCAGGCTTACCTTCCAGGGTAAGCAGTATGGCCTCGTGATCGCTCGCCGTGTAGAAATCACCGATGCCCCATGATGACGACCTGGCGATAGTCTCGCTTGCGAATGTCAGGTCTATTATGGAACCAGTTCCCGCTCTGCTGAAGGTATTCCTGCCCCCTGTATTCAGCGTCTCAAGGTTGAGCGATGCTAAAGCCTCTAACAGGATACGTCCCCTTGCATCAGTTCTTGGACAGCTCCAGTCAATAGCCCAGGCATTGAAATCGCGTCCTCTACGAGGTCATCCAAGACCTCTCCAAAGCGAGCAATTGGTAAACTGGGTGGCAAGTAGCAGCTATACAATACCAGATCATTCACCTTGGCTCTGCTGAAGTGTTGGAAGGACCTTGTGTCTTGCATCGGGCCTGATCTCCCACAAGACCATATTGCGGATCTCCTGTCGGCATCAGTCACCCACTTGGATGACTCTCCAGTAGAGTAGGGCTCGCTTAGAAGAGCTACATCGATTGACTGCTTTTTGATCGTCTGTTGCAGTAGGTCCTGCGCCGCGATGCAGTGGTTTAGGTTCAGCTGCAGGATCTTCAGTGCTGACGACGTCATTTGCGCGGCTTTGGGGTCCTCGAGTCGCCCCTTGCTGTGCATAGGCGGCTGCCTGCTAGGTGGTTTCTTGGACTCAGGCCTTGACCAGCACATAGGAAGCAATTGGCATCCTTTGCAGGACAATTGGCTGCTATATGGCCTGCTTCGCCGCATTTGAAGCAGCAGCGTGACCTGTCCTCCATGCTATAGCACCGTGCGGCTACATGGCCAACGGTAAGACACTTGAAGCACCTCAATGGCCGTTCTTCGAGTGCTCTAATGGGGCAATTTCCCCACCCTATCATCACAGAACCCAGATCTGTCAGCTTCTGGATTACCGCCTCTGGGGCCCTCACTATTGCCGTCTGGTAGTTCCGCAGGCCCGGCCGTAGGCTCTTTACGGTGAGCGCGTTTTCTTCGACTTTAGCCTGTGAGGCCAGTGCTGTCAATAACTCCTCCCGAGTCGCCGCTGCGTCTAGGTTGTAAATCGCTATGGCTCTTTGCTGTTGGAGAGGCCTAACTCCTACCTTATCGCCTAGTACCAGGGTGATATTTTCTCCGAGTGCCTTGATGTCAGTTGCTGGGTCTTTCCGGAGCTCCAGAATCAGCGCGTCGTTTGCAGTACGTCGAACTCTGGAGACGTGCTCGCGGACATGTTGCAGTTTGCCATCCGTGCGCCTGGTCACCATCTTGAGTACTTGGCTATAACTAAGCCCGTCGCTGGCCTCGATTAGAATTGCATCTGGTCTATGCTTGATTTTAGGTTTGGCCTGCATCGAGGAGGCTCCATGTCGAGGCTTTGCGGGGCCGACTGTTGTCCAACCTTGGTTGTCCTCGGTTGTTCCATGATCCACTGTTGTATGGCGCGGTTTGTCACCTTGGGGAGTAGGTGGGGCCTGCTGCTGCTGCTGGGATTCCACGGGTTGCCGTTATTTAGCACGCTGTTTGGGTGCTCTCGTCTGCCGCGAGAGCTTTCCAGGCGGTTCAGATGATCGTGGTGCATTGTCTTCGCCTTCGCGCTTTGCCGATGGTGAAGTCTGCGTAGTTTGGGATAGCATGGTCACGGAGGACATTGCGTTAGTCTGCTGCCCACGACTGACACGCTCAGGTGGCGCCTTCGAACAATTGGGGCAATGCCTCTAAAGCCACTGACTCGATTGGGTGTCCACTGAGCCTGGAGCTGACTTCCGCCTGCAGCTCTTTAAGCCTCTCCACCTTTTCCCGAAGGGAGATAGTAATGGCCCGCTTGCCTCCTTCCTTCTCAGGCTTGATCCTCTCCGAGATCTCCTCCAACAGTACGCCCATTTCTGTTAATTCTTTGCAGACAGGCTGCAGTTTCGACCTTTTTGGAGGGGCACAGTCGTTTGCAGCTTCTCCATATGGACTCGTGGCGTCCCGCGATCTCTTTGGAGTATCCTCTTGCTGGCTAGCATGGATAGGAGGCGAGTGTAGCAGCCTTCTGCTACGCCCAAACGCCATTAGCTCCTCACTTTCCATTTTCTTCGGCCTGATAACCAGGTATTTCCCCCTGGTAAGCGTTGGGAGTTATACCGCTCCTGCTCGGCTTCCTTTTCGATAAATCCAGCAGGCAGCGGGAATATGGGCCGCTCGGTGTGCAAGGGTAAAATAAAATAATAAAAAAAAAAAAATAACAATAATTTTAGAATCCTAAATTACCCGCAGCGGATTTGAACCCCTACCGTGCCAAGGAGTATCGCAGAATTGATTAAATTTCAAATAAAAAAAGAATATGGAATTTAATTTTAATTCCTCACAGCGGATTCGAACCGGGTACCAGGCGATGACAGGCAGCTCCGCTGCCAGGTAGGCCACCGCCTACGTCACCAAAACTTAGGCTGGTGCGCAACTATGCTGTTAGTCTGGTGGGAGGGGTTCGAGAACCTCGGCTTAGAAGTTTTGCGGTGAAAGCTCGACTCCCAATTGATAGCCCTAGAGAGCTTTCAAAACCGGCTTGGCAGGTCCGCCAACAGCTGGTTATCGCACCAATTGTGTGTTTACTTACAGCGTGGGTGGTTAACAAAACTTATCAAGAGGTGCGACTGGCACCCCACTAACACAAAAACGGAGGAAAAAGTTGGGTGATGCAGAACGAAGGCGCCCCGCACCCCTCCGACCACCAAGAGACCGACGCGGCGGGAGGCCGGGAAAAAAAAATATGAGTTAAATTTTTCCCTTGCGATGCAGACCGGCGGCCGGCGGAACGTGAGTAACACCAAGAGTGAACTGATACACTAACAAACTATTTAGTTGCAGGACTACGAGATTTACGATCACGGATAGGACGGAAATTTCGCACAAAAAAACCAGGACGCTACAAGTACACGTTTCACTCCTAATCTCCTGTCTATGTATGTATGTCACACAATTCGTTTATGATGTGTGTGTGTGTGTTTTTTTTTTTTTTTTAGTTCATTTATTAATTTATTAATTTACTACAGGAAAACAAAAATACAAGTATACATAGCGTTTCACAACATAGACTGCGTTTGATAGAGAAGGTAGATGGCGAGTGATCCGGGACAGCACATGCGGTACCGCCTATTTGGCATTGCTTCGCATGCGGCCTTGCCAGATCCTAGCCTCTCTGTCTCTCTAGCCTTCTGAGCTCCTTCATTATGGTAGCGGCGAACTTACTAGCCGCCTCCCAGTTCTTTACATCAGCCAACATGAGCCAAACCAAGTTGTCCGCCGTGACTCTTTGTCCAACCTCGTCGCACAGGCTCTGTCTCGGTTCGTCGAAGCGCGGGCAAAGAAATGCGACATGGTGCGCGTCTTCGACTATTCCACTACCACACCATGTACATTCGTCAGCTGTCTCGTGCCTAAACCGCTGCAGGTAGCTTCTAAAACAGCCATGGCCACTCAAGAGCTGAGTTAGGTAAAAATTTACCTCGCCATGCGATCTGTTCAACCAGGGGTTGAGCTTCGGAATTAGCCGGTGCGTCCATCTTCCCTTAGGCGATAGGTCCCAGCGCCTCTGCCACCGGCATATGCTTTGTAGCCGCTGGAGCTGCCGGTTGCCCGTCTCTGAAGAAGAGCCGCTGGATGCGTCCGTTCTCTTGCCGTAGTAGCATGGCCTTAGACTCTCTGACTAGTTCGTCAATTGGCACCATGCTTGCTAGAACCAGTGCCGCCTCGTCCGACACCGTCCTAAAGGCGCTGCACACCCTAATTGCGCTCAGCCTGTAAGTCGCCTCTAGATCGCGGCGGTAGCTTTTTTTGGCCATTGCATCAGCCCAGATAGGAGCGGCGTAAAGGGCTATCGACCTTGTGACACTCGTCAGCAGTCTTCTACGTCCCTCCTTGGGGCCTCGCGTATTCATCATAATCCTTGAAAGTGACCTTACAGAGACAAGGGCCCTTTGATTCGCGTATTCAAGGTGTTCGCGAAAGCACAGACGGGTATCCAGCATAACTCCCAGGTACTTGATGGCCCTTTGCGTCAGAATCCGGGTGGTGCCGACCCATATCTCAGCCCGTTCAACTAGCTTCCTGCTGCTGATTAGGACCGCCTCGGACTTGCGGGCCGCCAGGCTTAGTCCAGCAGAGCTTAGCCATCGGTCGACACTGGCGACTGCATCTGTGCACCACGCCTCTGCATCCTTTAACTCCTTCGCTACCACCACCACTGCTACGTCGTCAGCAAACCCGACGATTTGTGTGTGCGACGGCAGCTGCAGCTTCAGGATACCGTCGTACATGACGTTCCACAGGAGCGGGCCCAGGACGGAGCCTTGCGGGACTCCAGATGAAACATCCTGCTCCTTCGTGCCTTCAGAAGTAACGTAATGTAGGGTACGTCCTTCAAAGTAGCTCCTTACTAGTTGCACCAAGCCTCTTGATACGCCAAACGACTCCAGACCTTCCAGGATTTTGCCCCATCTCGCCGTGTTGAAGGCATTGCGCACATCCAATGTAACCACTAGGCAGTATTTTTTGGATCCGCCCCTCCATCTGGTTCCAGAAATGGCATCCGCCGCAATATTAACCACCCTGTTTATGGCGTCAGTAGTGGACCGTGCTTTCCTGAAGCCGAACTGCATTTCGGATAAGTCGCCATGTAGTTCGATTTCTTGCTGTATCCGAGCCCCTATGATAGATTCAAGGACCTTTCCTGCGGTATCTATCAGGCAGATAGGCCGGTATGAGGATGCCTCGCCCGGTGGTTTGCCCGGCTTAGGGAGAAGAAATAGGTTCTGGCGTTTCCAAATGCTCGGAAATTTTCGTTCTCGCAGGCACTGATTGTACATCTCCGTAAAGACTTCAGGGACAAGTGAGACAGCTAAACTAAGGGCTCTGTTCGGGATAGCGTCTGGGCCAGGCGCCTTGTTCGGTCTCATCCTGCGGACTATGGAAATTACTTCCTCGCATGTGCACTCTTTTAATCTATCCTCGCAGTGACGAAGTGGGTGGTCACGCAAAGCGTCCTCGCAGTTGAGAAAAAGAGTCGTCACGATCCGATCTAGGAGCAGTGGGTCGCAGGGGGTATCGAGTGGGTCCGAACGCAGTCTTTTTGACTATCGTTTGGTACGCCTTGCCCCAAGGGTCCTGCTCGGCCGTATCACATAGCGATAGGAAGGCTTCTCTCTTACTTGAGCTGATTTCTTTCTTCAGAAGTCTCCTCCGAAGTTGGTACTGGCTTTTTAGAGGCTCGAACTGAGCGGTTCCTCTGGACCTTTGGTAAAGCCTTCTCGCTCTAAGGCAGTTCCGCCTGGCCTCGTCAATTTTTTTCGTTCCACCAGCACACTGGCTTGTGGTGTCTGCCGTACGACGTACGCTGCGCCATGCTACCTTCGCAGGCTGCTCTTAATGTAGACATGACATGAATTGCGGAGTCTTCAGCGGTCGAGCGTACTTGCAGCCCCGCCAGCTTCGCACGAAAAGTTGGTACATTCAAAGTGTCAGAGCGGAAGGATTTTCGCTGTGGGAAAACTCGTTGCAACGCTCTAGGACGACCTGCCAGGGTAAGCAGTATGGCCTCGTGATCGCTCGCCGTGTAGAAATCACCGATGCCCCATGATGACGACCTGGCGATAGTCTCGCTTGCGAATGTCAGGTCTATTATGGAACCAGTGCCCGCTCTGCTGAAGGTATTCCTGCCCCCTGTATTCAGCGTCTCAAGGTTGAGCGATGCTAAAGCCTCTAACAGGATACGTCCCCTTGCATCAGTTCTTGGACAGCCCCAGTCAATAGCCCAGGCATTGAAATCGCCCGCAATAACGACTCGTGGCCGGCCTCTGGCGTCCTCTACGAGGTCATCCAAGACCTCTCCAAAGCGAGCAATTGGTAAACTGGGTGGCAAGTAGCAGCTATACAATACCAGATCATTCACCTTGGCTCTGCTGAAATGATGGAAGGACCTTGTGTCTTGCATTGGGCCTGATCTCCCACAAGACCATATTGCGGATCTCCTGTCGGCATCAGTCACCCACTTGGATGACTATCCAGTAGAGTAGGGCTCGCTTAGAAGAGCTACATCGATTGACTGCTCTCTGATCGTCTGTTGCAGTAGGTCCTGCGCCGCGATGCAGTGGTTTAGGTTCAGCTGCAGGATCTTCAGTGCTGACGACGTCATTTGCGCGGCTTTGGGGTCCTCGAGTCGCCCCTTGCTGTGCATAGGCGGCTGCCTGCTAGAAGGTTTCTTGGACTTAGGCCTTGACCAGCACATAGGAAGCAATTGGCATCCTTTGCAGGACAATTGGCTGCTATATGGCCTGCTTCGCCGCATTTGAAGCAGCAGCGTGACCTGTCCTCCATGCTAGAGCATCGTGCGGCTACATGGCCAACGGTAAGACACTTGAAGCACCTCAATGGCCGTTCTTCGAGTGCTCTAATGGGGCAATTTCCCCACCCTATCATCACAGAACCCAGATCTGTGAGCTTCTGGATAACCGCCTCTGGGGCCCTCACTATTGCCGTCTGGTAGTTCCGCAGGCCCGGCCGTAGGCTCTTTACGGTGAGCGCGTTTTCTTCGACTTTACCCTGTGAGGCCAGTGCTGTCAATAACTCCTCCCGAGTCGCCGCTGCGTCTAGGTTGTAAATCGCTATGGCTCTTTGCTGTTGGAGTGGCCTAACTCCTACCTTATCGCCTAGTACCAGGGTGATATTTTCTCCGAGTGCCTTGATGTCAGTTGCTGGGTCTTTCCGGAGCTCCAGAATCAGCGCGTCGTTTGCAGTACGTCGAACTCTGGAGACGTGCTCGCGGACATGTTGCAGTTTGCCATCCGTGCGCCTGGTCACCATCTTGAGTACTTGGCTATAACTAAGCCCGTCGCTGGCCTCGATTAGAATTGGTCTATGCTTGATTTTAGGTTTGGCCTGCATCGAGGAGGCTCCATGTCGAGGCTTTGCGGGGCCGACTGTTGTCCAACCTTGGTTGTCCTCGGTTGTTCCATGATCCACTGTTGTATGGCGCGGTTTGTCACCTTGGGGAGTAGGTGGGGCCTGCTGCTGCTGCTGGGATTCCACGGGTTGCCGTTATTTAGCACGCTGTTTGGGTGCTCTCGTCTGCCGCGAGAGCTTTCCAGGCGGTTCAGATGATCGTGGTGCATTGTCTTCGCCTTCGCGCTTTGCCGATGGTGAAGTCTGCGTAGTTTGGGATAGCATGGTCACGGAGGACATTGCGTTAGTCTGCTGCGCACGACTGACACGCTCAGGTGGCGCCTTCGAACAATTGGGGCATGCCTCTAAAGCCACTGACTCGATTGGGTGTCCACTGAGCCTGGAGCTGACTTCCGCCTGCAGCTCTTTAAGCCTCTCCACCTTTTCCCGAAGGGAGATAGTAATGGCCCGCTTGCCTCCTTCCTTCTCAGGCTTGATCCTCTCCGAGATCTCCTCCAACAGTACGCCCATTTCTGTTAATTCTTTGCAGACAGGCTGCAGTTTCGACCTTTTTGGAGGGGCACAGTCATTTGCAACTCGTGGCGTCCCGCGATCTCTTTGGAGTATCCTCTTGCTGGCTAGCATGGATAGGAGGCGAGTGTAGCAGCCTTCTGCTACGCCCAAACACCATTAGCTCCTCACTTGCCATTTTCCTCGGCCTGATAGCCAGGTATTTCCCCCTGGTAAGCGTTGGGAGTTATACCGCTCCTACTCGGCTTCCTTTTCGATAAATCCAGCAGGCAGCGGGAATATGGGCCGCTCGGTGTGCAAGGGTAAAATAAAATTATAAAATAAAAAAAGAAAATAATTTTAGAATCCTAAATTACCCGCAGCGGATTTGAACCCCCTACCAAGGAGTATCGCAGAATTGATTAAATTTCAAATAAAAAAAAAAAGAATATGAAATTTAATTTTAATTCCTCGCAGCGGATTCGAACCGGGTACCAGGCGATGACAGGCAGCTCCGCTGCCAGGTAGGCCACCGCCTACGTCACCAAAACTTAGGCTGGTGCGCAACTATGCTGTTAGTCTGATGGGAGGGGTTCGAGAACCTCGGCTTAGAAGTTTTGCGGTGAAAGCTCGGCACCCAATTGATAGCCCTAGAGAGCTTTCAAAACCGGCTTGGCAGGTCCGCCAACAGCTGGTTATCGCACCAATTGTGTGTTACGCTGTAAGTGGGTGGTTAACAAAACTTATCAGGAGGTGCGACTGGCACCCCACTAACACAAAAACGGAGGAAAAAGTTGGGTGATACAGAACGAAGGCGCCCCGCACCCCTCCGACCACCAAGAGACCGACGCGGCGGGGAGGCCGGGAAAAAAAAAATATGAGTTAAATTTTTCCCTTGCGATGCAGACCGGCGGCCGGCGGAACGTGAGTAACACCAAGAGTGAACTGATACACTAACAAACTATTTAGTTGCAGGACTACGAGATTTACGATCACGGATAAGACGGAAATTTCGCAGAAAAAAGCAGGACGCTACAAGTACACGTTTCACTCCTATGTGTCTGTGTGTGTGTGTGTTTATGATGTGTGGGTGTGTGTGTGTGTGTGTTGTTGTTGGCACTGTTTTTGAATTATAGCATAATTTTTAGCCACAAAAAGTGGGTGGCAACTCTGGCTACTGTTATTGCGCCTCCAATTCTTTTAGCACACTATGCAGCTTATAAATTGTTCGCAAGAAGAATTTAAAAAAAAAGAAAGGTGGATAAAAAGATATTTCTCACCCACACCAGCAAAGACAGGAGCAAGCGATGAGAGAGGCGTGAAAAAAAAACAAAGAGAGGCGATCTGCAGCCTCCCCCTCGCCCCTACCGGCTCCAATGGTCCAGCCAAGTGGAGTTTTACCAAGCAAGTTTCAGGGCCAGCCCACAGGCGGCAGAGGAGTCCCCGCAACGAGGTACGTAGACAGTCCAAAGGAGACCCTTCTTGACGTCGAAGTTTAAATTTCAGGCCCTCTGGATGCGCAGAAAAAACGATCTTGAAAGGGAGCGCCCGCGAGTATAGGACCGCACCACTTTTAACCACTTTAATGTGTGTCTGGTGTGTGTTTGTGTGTGTGTGTGTGTGCAGTGTGAGGTCCTTGTTGTTGTGTCCTCGTTTGCCAGCGTTTGCTTAATGTCTTCTTTATTATATGAAATTTATCACCCAAACTGAAATTGGCTTGACTTTCAGCTGAAACTGAAGCTAAAGCTGAAGCACGGATCGTGTAGGTATATTGTATAAGTAGGGTAACAAGAACATAAACAAAAACAAAAAAGAAAAGAAGCTTGCAGTTTTTTCTCCCGTTGTTTTTTATTCTTCCTTTCGTTTTGCAGTCATGTAGCTACATAAAGCAACTACACTCATATATGTGTGTGTGTGTGCAAAAACATGGCTTATATCCTTTATGGTGACAAAAGCAAACACATACACATATACACACCCACAAACACACATCTTTATATATATATATGAATGTAGGAAATGAAGTGTCAGGCAGGCATAATCATGGCAATCGTTTGGTACCGAGTGAGCGAGACAGAACGACACGCAGCGGCCGTACCTATCTGGTCGACTCACTCATGAAAATAAAGCAGAAGCGTCGATCGAGAAGCACTCGCAATAGTACTCTCGCCTCGATCACATCGCACACCCAAATTTGTCACTAAGGCCATTATAATAATTAATAAATATATGTATTCTTAACACAAAGAAACATTGTTAATAAATAATAAAGTTTAAATAAGGAAATCACATCCTTAAATAATATTGAATTAAATAACCAGAATAATTCCAATTCTACAAACTGGGGGGCTCAACCGAGATTTCTGGCCCAAGACAATTAGTGAAAATCTGTGTGTGTGTGTGTGTGTGTGTGTGAAGTTCGCAAATGAACAGAAAATTGTTAAAATTGCATGCATTAACGTGTAATATATATACAAAGTCAAGGTTGTTGGCGAACGAATTTCAAAAGACGCAACCACTACAAGTTCAAAAACTAGTGGAAGTTGGCGTGACTGTACGACAGGCGACGAGTGGACGGTGAGACGGAGAGAGCAGACAGAGGGCACGAAGTTGATGATAACCAGTGTTCACTGTGGAAGCAGACAGACGGAGAGAGCAGACAGAGGGCACGAAGTTGATGATAACCAGTGTTCACTGTGGAAGCAGACAGACGGAGAGAGCAGACAGCGGACACGAAGTTGATGATAACCAGTGTTCACTGTGGAAGCAGACAGACGGACAGAGCAGACAGAGGGCACGAAGTTGATGATAACCAGTGTTCACTGTGGAAGCAAACAGACGGAGAGAGCAGACAGAGGGCACGAAGTTGATGATAACCAGTGTTCACTGTGGAAGCAGTCAGACGGAGAGAGCAGACAGAGAGCACGAAGTTGGTGATAACTAGTGTTCACTGTGGAAACGGAAAACCAAAGGAGAACAGAAAGCGGAGAACAGAAACCGTTACAAAAGCAGACGACGCCGACAAGACCAAACGAGAAGGCAGCAGACACGAAGTTGAGACAATTGGTGTGGAAGCAGACAAAGAGAGATCACGAGAACGAGTGGAAAACAGCCGAGTGAGTAGCGACAACAGAGTGAGTGGCAACAGAGAGCGAACCGAACAGTTGCTACAGAGATATTGAGTGGCTCCATAGAGCAGGACGACTATAGTTGGGTGAGCTGTTTAATTATTGTCTTGAGTGTGAGTTACTTTGCTTGCACAGCGAAACCAGACCGGTGGCAAAAATATCGACGAAATTGATGCGAGCTGCAGAGAGCACATTTCTAAGAATCGTCTGAATTAAACCATAACCTAACACAATTTGACCTACATTAACATAGTGTGTAAATCTTGTTAAGCAATATAACTGTAATTGAGTGAAATGGATCGAGGTGAGATTCTAACGTTGCGTATTGAGGAGTTGCGCACTAAATTGAGAGAGTTAGGGCTAGAGACTACAGGCCTTAAAGCAGAGCTGCAAACGCGTCTACTCGCTCACTACGATCTAATAGAAATTGAGAATGACGGGCAGGAGGCAGATTTCGCCTCGGCTAGAACAATTCGAGAAGGCCCGAACACAGATGGGCAAAGGTCATGGTTCACACTAAAAGATGTGGAGGGAAGCGTTTCAGAGTTTTGCGGTTTAGGTTCGATTGATGTTGTACAATGGATTAGGGAGCTAGAAGAATGCGCTTTAACCGTACAGTGGAGTCAGTTACAGCTTTTTGTGTATGCAAAACAATTGTTAAAGGGAGCTGCATTATCGTTTATACGTAGTAAGAGAGATATTTGTAGTTGGGAGTCCCTGAAAGTAGCTTTGAAAAACGAATTTAGAGTAAAGGTTTCAGCAGCAGAAGTTCATAGAAGACTGAGCAATCGACAGTTAAAGAGAGGTGAGAACTTGTATGAGTTTTTGTATTCGTTAATGGAAATCGCAAAGCCAATCGATTTGGATGACGAAAGTTTAATCGAGTATTTCGTAGAAGGTATACCAGACATGAGAGCAAATAAGGCATTATTGTATCAGGCGAGAACAGTGGATGCGTTAAAAGTTCAAATAGAGACCTACTTAAAATCCTATGATCCTAGAAAGTCGTCAAAGAAAACAACATTCGAGTCATCTGTTCACAAGCAAGGTAGAGATAATAGAGAGAAAAATTCGACAACAAAAGATGATCGCAAATGTTTTAAGTGTGGTGATCCTTCACACATGATGAGAGACTGTAACAAGAAAACGTTTACTTGTTTTAAATGTGGCAAAACAGGCCATCGTTCGTTTGAATGTAAAGATAAAGATACCACCAAAGTTGAAAGCACCAATGTTGTAGAGGATAAATTAATAAAAGCATCAGGTAAATTTACTGATTCGGGTTTGGAGTTGAAAGAAGTAACTTATAAATCGATTAAGTTCAACGGTCTAATTGATACAGGAGCAAATTTGAGTCTCATACGTAAAAGCGTGTTTGTTAAACTCGGAATTAAGTCACTAACTGGATATTCGAAGACTCTTACAGGCATTGGTGGAAGTCATGTGATGACCTTCGGTAGTTTTAGCATAACTGTCAAGATAGATGGCATTGAGATGGAAGTCGAGTTTCATATCGTTCCTGATGAAGACATGGCATATGAGGCAATTTTGGGTAGAACCATATTAGATCACGTCGATTTGGTTGTTACCAAGAAAGGTACAAAGTTTGTGAGCATCAACAGAAAAGAATCACTGTGTAACGCGAATAAATCTTGTGCTGAGTTGTTTGAGGAATTTGAAAGTATGTGTATACACAGTGCAGAACAGAATAAATTGGAAATCAAGAGTGAATTGTCACATCTCAGTGCAGAAATCGGTAGTGAAGTCAAGAAGTTGATTAATAGTTACAAACCTATTAGAAATACAAACACTCCTATAGAAATGAAGATTGTACTAACGGATGAGTTGCCAGTTTATCAGCATCCAAGGCGTCTAGCAGAGTCTGATCAGAAAATCGTTGATAGTATAGTACAAGAATGGTTAGAGGAGAAGATAATAAGGCCAAGTTTTTCCGAATATGCTTCGCCTGTTGTACTTGTAACAAAGAAGAATGGGAAAAAGCGTCTGTGCTGCGATTACAGAAAGCTAAATGAGAAAGTGGTCCGAGATAATTTTCCTATGCCACAGATGGACACCATATTAGAAAAACTTCAAAGTGCGTTGGTTTACACTACTTTAGATCTAACAAACGGGTTTTTCCATGTTCCTGTTGAGGAAAAATCTCAGAAGTACACTGCATTCGTAACTCAGAATGGTCAGTATGAATTCCTGTACGTACCATTCGGAATTTCCAACTCTCCAGCAGTTTTTACCAGATTTATAATGGCAGTAATGAGAGAATCAGTAAAGAATGGAGATGCAGTGGTGTATATGGACGATATAATTATACCAAGTGTTAGCGTGAATGATGGTCTAATTAAACTTAAAAGGGTGTTGAAGATAGCTGCGGAAAATGGGTTGAGAATAAACTGGGAGAAATGTCAGATACTGCAGAGTAAAGTAAATTTTTTGGGCTATATAGTTGAAAATGGAAGTATTAAGCCAAGTAAGGAGAAGACTGATGCCGTCTCAAGATTCCCGATCCCACATGATAAGAAGTCAGTTCAACGATTTTTAGGGTTAACATCGTATTTCCGTAAATTTATCGAAGGATACGCAGTAACAGCTAAGCCCTTGACTGACATTTTACGAAAGGACAACAAGTTTGAGTTTAAAGAATTGCAAATGTTAGCGTTTGAGCAATTGAAGTTAGCATTGATCAAAGGTCCTGTTTTAAAGCTATACAATCCTAAGCTAGAGACTGAAATTCACACTGATGCCTCGAAACACGGTTTCGGAGCTGCGCTTTTACAGAAAGATTCAGAAGATGGTTTATTCCATCCGGTACAATATATGAGTCGGAAAACTAAACCTTGCGAAGAGAAGTATGATTCATATGAACTTGAGGTTTTAGCAGTTATTGGAGCATTAATAAAGTGGCGTATATATGTGTTAGGATTGAGATTTAAGATTGTCACAGATTGTAATGCGTTCACGATGACAATGAAAAAGAAAGAGGTTCCGTTGCGTGTAGCACGTTGGGCAATGTATCTACAAGATTTCGATTATCAGATCGAACATCGTTCAGGTTCAAAGATGCGGCATGTGGATGCCTTGAGCCGTTTATCTTGTTTTCTGCTAACTGACACTATAACCCATAAATTAAGGGAAGCACAGTTGTCAGATGATTGGACTAAATTGATTAGGAGCTTAGTTCAACAGAAAGGATATGAAGATTTTTACATTGAAAACGAAATATTGTTAAAGGACCCTAATCGAGAACTTATTGTCGTTCCCTCGCAGATGGAAAAGGAAATAATACAGATTGCACATAAACAAGGACATTTTGGAGCTAGAAAGACTCAGGATATCGTAGAAAAATCGTATTATATTCCAAAATTAAAAGAGAAGGTAGTCCGTGTTGTTGAGTGTTGCGTGGAATGTCTTATTGTTAATGCCAAGACCGGCAAAAAGGAAGGATATTTGATGCCAATAAGTAAAGGAGATCAGCCATTGATGACATATCACATTGATCACGTTGGCCCGATGGAGGTCACAACAAAGCGTTACAATCATATACTTGTTATTGTTGATGGGTTCTCTAAGTTTGTATGGTTGTATCCGACTCGTGGAACAGGAGTCGAGGAAGTACTTAGTTCTCTTGAAAGGCAGGCCATAATTTTTGGTAACCCGATGAAAATAATTTCTGACAGGGGAGCAGCATTCACGTCCAATGCGTTTAAGGAATATTGTAACAGACAGGATATACAGCATTTACTGATAGCAACAGGTGTACCCCGTGGCAACGGCCAAGTAGAAAGGATGCATAAGATAATAGTTCCAATGATTTCAAAGTTAAGTCAAGAGAATGAGGGAAACTGGTACAAGTATGTAGGTCGTGTGCAACAATTTATTAATAATACTGCTCCAAGAAGTACAAGAGTTACACCTTTTAAGATTTTGACAGGAATAGAGATGCGTAGTCCTGATGATCCCAAAATGAGAAAGCTGATAACCGATTCGTTAATAGAAGAATTTGACTGTGGTCGTGATGAGATTAGAGCGGAGGCTCGAAAGAATATCGATGAAATACAGCAGGAAATGAAAAGAACGTTCGAGAAAAACAGGAAATGTGAAAGAAAATACAATTTAAACGAGTTAGTGGCGATTAAACGTACGCAGTATGGGACAGGTCTAAAGTTGAGAGGTAAATACTTAGGACCATATAAAGTTACGAAGGTAAATAGGCACGGTCGATACGACGTCGAGAAGGTTGGCGACGGTGAAGGACCTTGTAAGACCTCAACAGTGGCTGAGTTCATGAAACCTTGGCTAGGATCATTCGGGTCGAATGACTTGTCAGGACAGCCGATTGTAGGAAATGAAGTGTCAGGCAGGCATAATCATGGCAATCGTTTGGTACCGAGTGAGCGAGACAGAACGACACGCAGCGGCCGTACCTATCTGGTCGACTCACTCATGAAAATAAAGCAGAAGCGTCGATCGAGAAGCACTCGCAATAGTACTCTCGCCTCGATCACATCGCACACCCAAATTTGTCACTAAGGCCATTATAATAATTAATAAATATATGTATTCTTAACACAAAGAAACATTGTTAATAAATAATAAAGTTTAAATAAGGAAATCACATCCTTAAATAATATTGAATTAAATAACCAGAATAATTCCAATTCTACATGAATATGTATATGTATATGTGCGCATGAAATTAATGTGTGGGTTTTGTGCTAATGAACGGCTCCAGCATGTATGCAAGTGTGTTCGTTTATGATGTGTGGGTGTGTGTGTGTGTGTGTTGTTGTTGGCACTGTTTTTGAATTATAGCATAATTTTTAGCCACAAAAAGTGGGTGGCAACTCTGGCTACTGTTATTGCGCCTCCAATTCTTTTAGCACACTATTTAGCTTATAAATTGTTCGCAAAAAGAATTTAAAAAAAAAAAATATAGTAAAAACTTTAATTCGACTTGCAGACACTCTATGTTGAGCAAGTTTAAATTGGCCTAACCAAGGAAAAAGAAACTTACCTTACCAAGTATGAAAGGTTTTATCACTAGAAATTTTTAAATTACCCAAATAATAATCCGAACCGTTTGAATCCAGCCTGCACAAAATCTGTAGTATCTAGAGTGTCGCCCACGAATTGATGAGGTTTTTTTTTTTTACTTTAGTTCTCATTTCTCGGGTTTGTCTTGGTTATTATATTCAGACGATGAAGGGTGAAAATAGCGCAAACTTTCGATTTGAAGCCAATTGAAAATCTGAATTTTTGGATGCAATTTTTTTATTAAAGTACCTTTTTCATCGCAAAACAAGAAAGTGAATTGAATTTCCCGTCGAATGACATATTTTTCATTAAAATCGGACATTTTTCATGTATGTATGTAGAAGACCACATATAAAATTTAAAAGCTAAAACTTTAACTGTTTAGAAGACGTTGCGATTGCGTTGATCCAGACGAACGGATGGGCGTGTGTATATTGACTCGGCTCGACTTGCTGATCAAGAATAAAATACTTTATATGGTAAGATTACAAAATTAAAATACCCTTTGGCAAGAGAATAAAAAGTTCGCTAGATTTGTTGATACGCAAAGAAACTAAATCTTCCTTGTTTGTCATAAATTTAAATTCCACTTAAATTAGGTGTAGAATTATGAATTAAGAGAATCAAAAGGATCGTTTGAACATATGTCTCATTGTCAGATGAGTTAATAACCAAGACGTGTATCTATAGTTCGACTTAAAAGAGCACCAAGTTTTTAAAATTTTTTTCAAACGGAAAAGTAACATGTAAATGTGAAAATTAAAGACAATAACGCAAACTTACATAAATATTTAGAATTATGTAGAATTTAACTACCTTTCAAAAAACTCATTCAATTGCCCCTTATGTTAATCCAGTGCTGGTCCTGAAAGTTTGCTTTTTAATTTAACTTTGCTTGTTTTTTGCCATCAAAATTTATCCAAAAGTGGACGACAATGTTCTGCCCCGTTCCTTTTTACTTTGCTTAGATATTGTTTCATTTTTCATATAATGTTTCTTATAAGTAGTTGAAGCTAAACTCAACAAGCTTTTGGTTTTTGGTGTAAAAGTGAGCTAAATTTACCTGAATTTTCGTAATTATTCATGAAAATTTGTTTGTGAAACTCAGGGCCGCAGAGAGAAAATCAGGGGCTGGGGGGTGATGTATCGCGGGCCCTTCTGAAAACTCTCGGCCCTCTCGGTGGCCCTGATGAAACTATCTTCTTAGACGGAACCTTTTGCCCCTTGACATAGACGATTCTTAAAGTGATAACAATATTGATAACTTGAACACAGATATATCCATCACTTATTGTGATAAATACGCCGTTGATTTAAAAATTACAAAGAACACAAGTGATACAAATAAATATGTAAATAGTCTAAACCATGATACAATGTGTGTTAGCTGGTCTCATCCGACCAAAAGCTTACTTTGTTTTCTTATTTATTCTTTTTGCTTGCTTGATTCTGATCCCTTGTGTTCCGATATGAAATTGTTTTTATAGTTAAACACTTTTTAGTGCTTGCCGCAAAAAATACGAATACTTAATATTTATTTATCGGGCATGCAATGGTTAAGTAAAAACTTTGGCGTTCAAAATTGTGAAACATTTTGCCTAGTACTTGTGTAAATATTTTGGTGGAACCCAGGCTAGTGTATGGATGTAGTTTTCGTCTAAGCCGAAGGCCTAAGTTGCCAGTGCTTGTAAAATATAGTTAGGTTAATAGTTTACAACTATATCCTATACTTAAAATAATAATTTTGGTGGAAGATTAATTATTGCAGGTAATCTCGGACAAAAGTTATGAACTACTGTAACTTTTGCTTCAGTTTTGGTAGTCAGTGCATTTCATTTACAATATAAAATGTACGGCAGATATAATATAACAAACTGAAATAGCCAATAAACCATTTGATTGAATTCGATGAATAAACGATCTATTTATTGTTAATAAGTATTTGCACTTATAATAACATTTCAATGAAAACTGCTGGCCTATGTGGGCCACTCTACATTACTCAGAGAAAGCTGTTTATAATTTTTAAAAACCATCTATTCGAGACACCAAACCGAACACTTTTAACTTTGTGTATACTTTTTATGCCAACTGCTTATCCGGCAAAGAAAGCAAAAGAACAAAAAAAGGAACCAAAATGAAAAAAAGGAAATCTCAAAGTAAACGCCATTTGCCAAAAGAGCTAGAAAACGCTTTTGGTTAGATAAGAAAAACCCGTCAGCAGATGTTTTTTTTTTGCACTCGCTCCCGTTTCACTTGGACTGTGCATATTTAACTTTCAACGCCAAGAACAAAACAGAAACAACATGGACTAGAACTAGAGCAACTACCAAGCGGCAAGATGCCAGAAGAAAACAGTATGGAGCAGGCAAAGGAGCAGCAGGAGGAACAATAGCATCTTGGACAATTGCAATCGTCATTTGTGAAGCTTTTTTTGACGTCGAATTGCGCAGATCTCTGACATCTTGGACAAGGCATTTGCACTTTGTAAACTAACCAAAAAATGAGGTATGTTGAGTATATCAACTTAATAGAAAAGGTTTTAAGAACTGATCCTTTTAGATTTATATTTCAATCTAAACTGGCCAAGACCCTGAATGCGCTTACAATTCCAAAAATAATATATTAACGTACATGGACTTCAATAAAAGAGCATTAAATTTTCGGGGTTGTCTTACTGTTTCAGGTGAATTCCTTTCCTCTCCTTTCACCTGCCAAACGCGAGTTATGCCATTAGCAACACTTCCTATAACAGCCGACCCAAGAGGTCTACACTCCACATTAATGTAAACATAAACAATACCATTCCATTAAACATAGAGTGTCACAAGATAAGTGACAGTTTCCCCTAAACATAGAGAGACATATAAACACTTAGATGTAAGCCAAACCAGAATATGATTTGATTCAATAAAGCAGTCTTGATTTAACACTCAACCAGAACAGACTCAATCTTAATTGGCGCAGTCGGTACTCGAGTTCACAGCTAAAATATTGTGGAAACTTTGAACGCAATCAAAGATAACGAAACAATATAATACTGTGGAAAACAAAACATTTAGTGACAAAATAAAATATATATATTGTGGAAACTTTGGAGAAAATCTAAGCCAACGAATCAATATAATATTATAAAAACATTTTGTGACAAATAACGAAACAATATAATATTGTAAAAACACTTTGTGCAAACAAACAGAATTATTGTGGAAACTTAAAAAAAAAAAAAAGTTAACGAAACAATAAAACATACACCATTAAAATGGCACAAATTAACGAAATACAACAATGCATTCAAATGCTAACATCAATAATAATATCCAATCAAGAGATGCATTCTAATCCAACAACAAGGAAGAGAAACAGCATCGAGAAGGAAACAAGGTACTTGCCGGTGTTCACTGGACAGGAGGGAACGTTACATGGTTTCATTTCGGCAGTCAACCAAATCATGGAGGAGTATGATGATAACGACCAGGTCTTCACTGTTATATTCAACACCAAAATTCAAGGTCAGGATAGAACTATGCTTAATATTAACCCCCTACATCTTGGGCTGATTGCAAAACTCGTCTTCGACATCATTATCGCCCAAGAACGGATCAAATGGGTCTAACCAGAAAAATTAATAACTTAAGGGTAACTACCGTTCGAGATCTTGATTTTAAAGTAAGAGCAATTGTTGAGGAAATTACTGATTTTTCGGTCTTTGAAAACAATAGCAGATTAGTTGACATATTAAGTGGTCTCTTAATTCAAAGAGTAAAAGAATTATCTTGTGGTCCAATGGCCATTGCCTTAATGAATAAAACAACATTAACAGATATAAGAATTGAACTTGCAAATTATATTGGTCTGAATTATGGAAATTTAAATAAAAAACTATTATTAACCAAAAATGACAATGACCATAGTACATATAACAAACAGACAACTAATAAAAATACAAACCAAAATACTGAACAGAGTCAAAATGTAAAACAGTCTCAAAATCCCAATAGACAACAGAGTCAAAATATTAGACAGTATCAAAATCCGAATAGACAACAGAGTCAGAACGTAAGACAAAATCAAAATTATCAGCAACCACAAAATTATCAGCAACCACCAGCAGAAGCAATGAGTGTAGATAATATAAATGAGGAAGTAGTAAACAGCACAGATAATCAAGAGTTTTTTACCAACTAGCCTTGGATGAAAAAAAAATTTTTATAAAAGGAACAATAGAGGAAGATACTTATATTATTTTAGTAGATACAGGATCAACCATAAGCATTTTAAACACAACTAATGTACATAATTCCAAATATAAAATAATTGAAAAATATTCAAAAACCATACATACGATAAAGGGAAAAATAGAAAGTGACAGTTACTTAGTGAAAACAAAAGTGTCAAGGGAGTTTAAATATATAAATTATGCAAGAACAAAATGGGTGGCTATGCCCCTGGAAAAATCATATGATTTTCTATTGGGCATGGACTTCATTCAAAGGAATTTTGCAAATATTGATTTTCAAAACAAAATTATTAAACTTAACAATGGGGCCGAAATTCCATTCCAATTTTTATAAAAGGAACAATAGAGGAATATACTTATATTATTTTAGTAGATACAGGATCAACCATAAGCATTTTAAACACAACTAATGTACATAATTCCAAATATAAAATAATTGAAAAATATTCAAAAACCATACATACGATAAAGGGAAAAATAGAAAGTGACAGTTACTTAGTGAAAACAAAAGTGTCAAGGGAGTTTAAATATATAAATTATGCAAGAACAAAATGGGTGGCTATGCCCCTGGAAAAATCATATGATTTTCTATTGGGCATGGACTTCATTCAAAGGAATTTTGCAAATATTGATTTTCAAAACAAAATTATTAAACTTAACAATGGGGTCGAAATTCCATTCCTTTCCAAACAATCAGAAGATGTTTGCGTAATGGAAGTAAGTGAAATTGATGATCTTAAGTTAAAAGAACTCAATACTGAGGAAGAACAAATAATAAGAAATCTTTCAAAAAAGTACGAAAAGTTATGTTTCAAAGAAGGGGATCACTTAACCAATACTAACACTATAGTTCATAGCATAAAAACTACTACAGACCAACCTATTAATTCAAAACTCTATCGGGTCTCCCCAAAATATGAAGAAGAAATAAAGAAACAAATAATTTACATGGAAAACAATGGAATTATAAGAAAAAGCAAAAGCAAATATAGTTCTCCAATATGTGTCATACCTAAAAAAAGAGATAGCTCTGGAATTCAAAAGTATCGTATTTGTGTAGACTATAGGCGTTTAAACCAAGTAACCGTTCCAGATAAGTACCCAATACCTATCATGGACGCTGTATTAGACAAACTCGGTAAAGCCCAATATTTTACTACATTAGATTTAGCAAAAGGCTATCACCAAATTTTAATGGCAGAAGAAGATATAGAGAAAACAGCATTCATTTCACCAATGGGTTTATATGAATATGTTAGAATGCCTTTTGGGTTAAAAAATGCCCCAGCCACATTTCAACGTTTAATGAATGAAATACTGAGGGATTATATAAACAAAAGTTATGTTGTATACATGAACGATATTTTGATATTTTCAACAACACTTGAGGAACATAAGATTGCTTTAGAAAACATTTTCAAAATACTTAGAAATCATAACTTAAAAATTCAACCAGACAAATGTTCCTTCATGAAACAATATACTGAATATTTAGGACACATTCTCACAAAGCAAGGGATTAAACCCAATCCACATAAAATAGAAGCAATAAAAGCAATGCAGCTACCTAAAACAGAAAAGCAATTGAAAGGATTTCTTGGTATGACAGGATTTTACAGAAAATTTATTAAGGACTATTCCAAAATAGCTTACCCAATGATCAGATATTTACAAAAAGGCACACAAATTAATACAAATGACCCACAGTTTATAGATGCCTTTGAAAACCTTAAAACACTTATAAGCTCACATCCAATCTTAAAATATCCAGAGTTTGATAAACCATTCACCATTACAACAGATGCCAGTGACTTCGCAATAGGTGCAGTATTGTCTCAACAAGAGCAACCAGTTGCATTCCTTTCAAGAACTTTTAATAAACACGAAAAAATTACAGTACAATTGATAAAGAATTTTTATCCATTATACATGCAGTAAACTATTTTAGACACTATTTGATAGGTAATAAATTCCAAATTATAACAGATCATGCTCCGATAAAATATCTAAACTCAAAATACAAAGGGAAAGAAATGACAGCAAGACACCAAAGATGGATTTTAAAATTACAAGAATTCGATTATGACATAATATATTTGAAAGGAAAAGACAATAAAGTGGCAGATTTTTTAAGTAGACAGGAAACAGCTGAACTAATAAACAAGGATAAAACAAATGAGTCAAACTTTGAACTATCAGATACACAGCATTCAGTAGAGGAAGGAGGATTTACAAATTTCTATATAAAAGACGATATTGTAAACAAATATAAAACTCAGATAATAGTAACTTATACAACAACGGACAATATTAATATTCAGCATGGTAGAAAAATAATAGAAGTAAGCCCAGCAGAAACAGAAATTGAAATCGAAATCAAAATGCAAAATAATATAAATAAAGGAACAGTAGGAATTTTTTCAGAAGTTCCAGACTCAGAATATTATAAGATACAATGTATCTTAATGAACATTTTTTCACACTGTAATAATATAAAATTTTTTAAATGTACTAAGAGAGCTCAGGAAATTTCAAGCGAGGAAGAGTTACACAAACAAATAGCTATTTACCACACCAAAGATTCATTACATAGCGGAATAAATGAAGCTTTTAATTCGTTAAAGAACAAAATATATTTTCCAAAGCTTCTCTTAGCTTAGCATATTCAGTTGATAATTTCAAATTGTAAAAAATGTAAGGAAATTAAATATGACAGAAAACCAATCAAACCTAAGTTTCAATTCACCAAATTATGCAAAAAACATAGAAGATGAGGAAAAACTAAAAAACACTATTATCAAGCACAAAGAAAAAATTTTAAGCAAACAAAATAATACAAGAGAAGATTATGAGGAGGAAAGACAGGAAGGACCAATTAAAAACTATAAACGAGTTAGGCATAAGGATGAACCTTATTTTAGAATTACAACATTAAATAATATTCATCCATGTAATATAAGAAGACCGTCAAAGCAGGAAAAAATTAATTTCCAACAAAATACAGATTGACATCCTTGAAAAAAAAAATTTTGTTTTCTCTTATCCTCAGATTTTCATAATTTTTTACGTTATAATGTGTGTTCAAGGCAGATTACAAATTGAACCAATTCAATCAAATGCAGGATATGCACCTATACAAACTTATTCCACGGAAATAGTTAATGAAACAGTAATTATACTACACATTATTAATATCGACCCTTTAAGTAATATAATAAATCAAATGGAGACAAACATTAAAAATTTTAACATCACAGGAAAAAAGGAGCTATTAGCCGAAATAAATCTAATTAGAGCTAAAATAAAATCCATAACCCCAAACAACAGAATAAAAGAGGAATGTTAAATATTGTAGGTACAACATACAAATGGCTTTTTGGAATTATGGATGATGAAGATAGAACAGATATTTTAGATCACCTTAACAATATTGACCAAAACAACCATAATATTATACAAGACATGAACCAACAAATTGTTATAAATACACATTTTAATAAACACAACTTAGCAGAAACAATTAAACAAGACAGAACAATAATCAAGGACATACTTACAAGCATGGACAATCGAAATCAAGAAATAGAAATGAAAATACTTCATAATGACCAAATGGGGAAATTAAAAAATATAGAATTCAAAATAAATTATATTCAGGAAAACATAGCATCAGCAAAAAATAATATAATGTAACGATCCTTTTTCGTCCTTCGGAATATTCCATATTTTTTTTCTTGGAGTGCCACAAAAAAATTTTTTTTTTTGCCCCGGTGAAATTAAACACACTCGATTTCAATTGCCGATGTTAATTATACATTTATTCAAGCTGTTAATGGAGTTGGTTGGATATGACGGTTTCTCACTGGTAGTGCCGGGCTCGGATTAGCGTTAGTGAGTCACTTTGAGTCCCTCGTTGTCTCGTTCGTGTCTTCCTCTGGTTTCTGTAGCCGTTACTGGCTATTGACTCGATCTGTATCGTATGTGCTTGCTTTGTGATACGCCTTTGTACCCTTTCCGCTATATCTGTTGAGATCGCTTTGCTTCTCTCAACTTTATTTTGGCTTGGGCACGGCGCTTGATATCCTTGTCTAAGGACTGGTTATAATAGAACGAAGCTGTACAGGTTACTCGTAAGGCCTGTATAGTTCTTAACTTTGCTGCTGTTTCTTGTGTTTCCTTGATAAGTTTTTTAAGGTTACTCGTAAGGCCTTAATTACTTATTACTTGATCACGACTTGTCGACTGGATATTATTGCATGAAACTGTACAGGTTACTCGTAAGGCCTGTATAGTTCTTAGTGTTTCTGTTGCTCCTTGTTTTTTTTCCTTGATAAGTTTTTAAGGTTACTCGTAAGGCCTTAATTACTTGTTACTTGATCACGACTTGATGACTTGATATTATTGCATGAAACTGTACAGGTTACTCGTAAGGCCTGTATAGTTCTTAGTGTTTCTGTTGCTCCTTTTTTTTCCTTGATAAGTTTTTAAGGTTACTCGTAAGGCCTTAATTACTTGTTACTTGATCACGACTTGATGATTTGCTTGATGGGCATTGCCTTTATATAGGCAGATTCCCCGGCCTCAGGAATATCTTGGTGTAGTACCGCTATACAGCTGGTACATTTCCATCGACCCTCTGCTTTCACCCACGCATCCACTTGTTGCTATGCGTGGTGAAAGTCCCGTAAATCCTTGGCGCATATAACCACCTTCTTTGTGGCTGAGCGCCCATTTACGCCTTGTCCTTGTCTTTCTTGTTCGTACATCTTGACTTGCATCACTTTCTCGCATTGGCGTCGCCTTTCTATTGGCCGCCCTCCGTATTCCGTTGACTCTCTCTGCTTTCTCTGCCAACGCTGCCGTCGCCCGCCGCTCCCTTTGATCCACTCGTCATACCCAAATTCACCCACATTTACTCAATATTATCATCTACATACATATATGCTAATGGTATTAACTAAATTAATGTTTAAACATAATTAGCCTGATTACTTTAATATATACTATTGTTTAATTCCCCACGCAAACACTTTCATACGCATCTCGTATCTATTAGATAGAGGGCTTCCCCATGGCTCATCCCTCCCCCTTCGGCTTGCATATTCCCCTCACAAATCCACAAACCATTTTCGTTTACAATTTCTCGGCTCTCCCCCCTACTCCCCGTTTCATAAGCATAGCCCTCACTTGGTTTCATTTCGGTACCAAGCATTCCCCGCACCCGTCTTTCGGGCTAGCTTGGCCCTCGCTTTCGTTTTCACTCGCTCACGAAATTCTTTTGGCGCTTGCAATTTACCGCTCTCGCTCTCATGAGCGTGACGTATGCATAGCGCGGCCCATTGGCCACCGGTATTCTCTCTCGCCGTCTCACGCATAGTGTACGTGTGACCTATATGTATGCTAATGCATGCATTTATTTGCATCTCCATGCTCTTAATTTGTCAAATGAGGCCAATGCCCCCTTTTCAATGCAATTGTGTCTTCAAGCCCGGCTTCATTTACTCTTATACAGCCACTCATATTTGTTATGCTTCCCACGCATCTTCCCGCTTGTACGAAATCGCCAGCGGTTGCGTGGGGTTCGATTCGGTTCGATCGAGCCATGTCGGACTTGGCTGCCCGTCGCCTATGCATGTATAATTGTTTTTCATTATGCCTCCCACGCATCTTCCCGCTTGTACGAAATCGCCAGCGGTTGCGTGGGGTTCGATTCGGTCATGTTCGGCCGGCCTCGCTACGTTTGCTCATTCACAGCCGATTTCACTCTTATATGACCAATTCTGTGCTTGGTCTTATACGGTGTGTTTGGTTTGTGTCTTGGCTGTGTTTGTATTTTGTAGATTGTTTGTTGTAGCTTGTTTGTTGTGGGGAACATTATTCTTGTCTATATAATGTTCCTCACACTCCCCCTTCTTCGGGAGGGATTTGCCCTCCCCTGTCCCTTGTACCTTGTTTTTGTTTCCTGTATGTATATTTTCCATTCTCGTATTTGTTCATTCAATATGTTTGCCTTTGTAGCTTTGGCATGTGTTTTTACTTGTTTTGTGTGTTTTTTTTTTTTTTTTTGTGTTCTTCTTTGTGTTTTGGCTTGTATTTTGCTTGTTTTGTGCCTTTTTCCTTTGGGACTCAGCTCGCATCTTTTATTGGCCAAATGGCATCTTATAATGTTGGCGATTACTGAGTATCTTTTCTTAACTGTTGTCGGATTAGGGCATCTTTTCATTGTTTTTGTTTTTTTTTTTTTTTATTTTGGCCCGTTCCGCATCTTTTTTTTTCTTCTTACATCTAATTATCCTACTTATTATACCCTCCTTTCCCTATCTACTGTTGCTGTTGCTGTTGTTGCTGCTGTTGTTGATGCTGTTGTTGCTGCTGTTGCTGTTGTTGTTGCTGCTGTTGTTGTTGTTGTTGCTGTTGTTGTTGCTGTTGTTGTTGCTGCTGTTGTTGTTGCTGTTGTTGTTGTTGCTGTTGTTGTTGTTGTTGCTGTTGTTATTGCTGTTGCTGTTGTTGCTGCTGCTGTTGTTGTTGCTGCTGTTGTTGTTGCTGTTGTTGTTGCTGTTGTTGTTGTTGTTGTTCTGGTTTGCAGCTTCTGCCAGCCTTTCCCTGGCCCTTCTTAGCTCGGCTTGTTGCTCTTGCCACTTTCTTGCCTCTGCCAGCCTTTCCCTGGCCCTTTCCAGCTCATTTTGCTGCTGCTGCTCCCACGCCAGCAGATCCCTCTCCGCCTCTTGCTGCTGCAGGATCTGCTGGCGCCACCAACTCATCCATTGGTGGCATGCCCTCATGGCACGTTCGGACTCGTTCTCTCTCATCGGCTCGCGTGGAGGTGGGCTGGCTACTCCATCAGCCGCACCTTCATCAGCCACGGCCATCTCCACCGTTTCACTGGCCTCTGACCTTGAGTCCACCATGTGAAACGGCGTTGGTGGCCGCGCTGGCTCCCACACTCTTGCCGGCGGCTCGTATACCTCGTTTTGGTCCCACGGTGCGTACTCATTTGGGCTGCTTCGGCCACTACCGGATTCGTCCGCCATCTCATTTTCCGCCATGGCTATCACCTCGTCCAGCTCTCTCCATATTTCGATGTCTCCCTCTTCCTGGTGGCCCGGGTCCATCGCCGACTCTGCCTCGCTCTCTCCTGACCCGTAGCCACTGTCTTCCACGTCCTCATCGTTCTCCTCGTCCGATGAGGCGGCGATTACCGGATCCATCATATCCGGCTCATCGTCGTCGGACTCCTCATCGGACCAGTGCCAGTCACCGCGCTCCATATTGGCCCGCGGTGCTGCACCTCCTCGAACTACGCCTTCATCCTGGCCAAAGTCTACGTTGAACGCATTCATTTTTTTTTTTTTTTTTGCTTCCTTGTGGGCTTTACTCGCTGACTGTTAAACTTTGAGTGGCTCTTGCTTGTGATTTTTGCATGCAGGAAACCTCGTATCTTTGATATTTGTCAGATCCTTACCGTTATTCACAACTTTGGGTTCTCTATTCTAACTACCGGAGCCGAGTATTTAATGCCCCTGCACTGCTCCTGCATTAACGCGCGCATGTGTGTGTATGTCGCGATGCTGCACGATTACATGCTCACTCGTATGCGCATGTGTATGTGTGTTCTCTTCTCTTTGTGCACTCATACTATTACATGTGTAATATCGTGCGCATGTGTTGGTATTGACTCTCCTTGATTATGTGATCGGGTTTTTTTTTTTTTTTATTGTTTTTGTTTGCTATTTTCTATTTGTTCATGCATATTTGCCTGACTGTATGTATAAGATGTCCGCATATATTTATCTTGTTCCAGTATACGGTTTGCGACTTTGCTATTCTGCTTGTTCTTATTTACGCACTTTGTGATTTTTTGTTGTTTTATGTGATTTTGTACAATTTCGATGCACTCTGAGATTTTTGGCTCTGTGTCATGTCTTTGAGATTTTTGTCCAGCCGGCCGGTCTGTGCAGATATCTCGCCGCCATGTCATTCGAGTCGTCCATCCTCATTGCTCATCACGTTTCGTGCTATCCGGTTCTTCGCATATTTGTTGCTTCAGTTGGCTGATGTGTGCTTGTCTGGTTTTTTTCGTTTCTTTGTGCCGTATTTTGCATATGACCGGAGATACAAAACCTATTACTTCATATGGGCCTCCAAACTTTGGTGCCAGCTTTGCTGCGAATCCTTCTGCAGCATTTGAAAGGTGGTGTTCTTTTGCCCATACCGTTGCTCCGATCACTGGTCTCCATTCTCTTCGTCTCAGATTGTAATGGCGGGCCTGATCCTGTGCAGCCGTTTCCAGATTTCGCCGTATTAGTTCGAACAGCTCTTGCATTTGTTTTACCTTCGCGTCTTGTGGTATCGTTTGCTTCCCTGTGCCTATGGTGACATTATCGTATAGTGCACCCGGCATTCTTGGTTCTCGCCCCTGTATTATATACGCTGGTGTGAATCCTGTTGCCTCTGATTGGCTTGTGTTCACTGCTAGAGTTATTTCTGGCCAACTTTCATCCCAGTTGCGTTGATTTTCCCCCGTAAACTGAGCAATCATTGTTTTTACTGTTCTATTTGCTCTTTCGGTTGGATTTTCTTGTGGCGTGTACGGTGCTGTCAGTTGGTGTTGGCATCCCCATTCTTCTAACATTTTTTTGAATATCCTGCTAGTGAATTGAACTCCATTGTCCGTTATCACCATTTTTGGAGCTCCGAATCGAGATAGTATCCTCTCTCGAAAGGCCTTAACTAGACTTTCTGCAGTTGCCTTCCGCATCGGTATCAGTTCTGTCCATTTCGAAAACCTGTCAATGATTACTAGTAGCATCGAATTTCCGTGTTTTGATCTTGGCAACGGTCCTACAAAGTCAGCGCATACTGTAGCCCATGGTTCTTCCGGAATTTGTGTTAGCATCTTTCCCGCTGCCTGCTGTTGGCTGGGTTTATATTGTTGGCATATCGTACACTTTCCTACAAATGTCCTGATATCTCGTTGCATTCCTGGCCAGTAATATCTTGCTGCAGCCCTGGCAGTAGTTCGCCTGCTCCCTGTATGCCCTGCTGTTGTTGTCGTGTGGTTTTCGGCCATTACTTGATTACGTAGTGTTTTTGGCACACATAGTTTCCAAGCTACCACTTCTTCTTGGCCTGCTCTGTGCGGAATGTTCCTGTATACTTGACTATTTTCTATAATGTAATCCGGATATTTCTGTGGTTGTTGTTTTATTTTTCCCATTATGTCTTGAATCCACCCACACTCGTTGTTCGCTTGTCTTAATCTGGCACCATTATCTACTATTCTTTTGCACCCTTCCATTGGTTGCCTTGACAAAGCGTCTGCGACAATGTTTAATTTTCCCTTTCTGTATGCTATTTCGAAATCGTATTGTTGTAGTTCCAGTGCCCATCGGGCTATACGGCCCGTAGGGCTTTCTATGCTATTCAACCATTTCAACGCCATGTGATCTGTTACCACTTTAAATCGGTATCCTTCAAGGTATGGTTTTAGTTTGCGTATTGCCCATACTATCGCTAGGCATTCCTTTTCTGTTGCCGAATAGTTCTTTTCCGCTGGGTTTAATTCTCTTGACAGGTATGATATCACTCTCTCTCCATCCTCAGTGTTTTGTACCAATATGGCTCCTAATCCCATGTTACTTGCATCCGTCTGGAGCACAAACGTTTTCGTGAAGTCTGGACATGCCAATACTGGGCCACTCGTCAGCCTTTCCTTTACAGCATCGAATGCTGCCTGATGCTCCTCGCTCCAGTGCCACTTTGTTCTCTTCTTTAGTAGTTCGTTCAATGGGTGTGTAAGTGCTGCGAAACCTGGTACGAACCGTCTGTACCAGGATGCCACTCCTAAGTACTGGCGCAATTCCTTTGTGCAAGTTGGTGGTTCTAATTGGGCTATTGCGGCCACCTTTTCGGGGTCCGTTGCAATACCGTTTTCTGTCACCAAGTGGCCTAGAAATTTTAGCTCCTTTCTAAAGAATTGGCACTTCTCGGCATTAATTCTCAAGTTTGCTTCCTTCAATCTCCTGAACACTTCTTGTAGATGATTCATGTGTTCTTCGATTGTTTTGCTCACTATCACAATGTCATCTTGGTAGGCGAATGCGTTTGGTATCATTTCTGGGCCAATGACTTGGTCCAGTGCGCGTTGGAAAGTTGCTGATGCTGAGTGTAAACCGAACGGCATTACTTTCCATTGAAATAACCCCTTCCCTGGGACTGTGAATGCCGTCATTGGTCTGCTTTTTTCTTCTAACGGAATCTGCCAGTATCCGTCCTTCAGGTCTAGGCTGCTTATAAATTTCGCTTCACGTAGTTGGTTTAAGATGTAGTCGATGCGTGGCATTGGGTATGCATCTTTTATAGATTTTGCGTTAATCTGTCTAAAATCTACGCATAATCTCCATTTGCCCGTCTGTTTCTTTCTCACCATCACTATGGGTGAGCTATAAGGGCTTTGTGATGGTTCGATGCATCCCATTGTCAACAGTTCATCGACCTTTGTGTTGATTTCTCCCTGTATTTTTGGATTCTTTGGGTAGTATCTTTGTTTTATTGGGATATCATCCTTCATCGTTATGCGATGTATCCCCACTTTTGACAGTCCCTTCACTTTCCCTAATTCCTTCAACTCCTGATTTAGGAAACTTTGTATTTCTTGTTGGTCACTGTTCTGAGTGACCATGATGGATATTCTTTCTACCAGCCTGCCCTGTATTCGCTTGACTGTCGGTATTAGCACTTTGTGGCCTCCACACGATATCTCTGTGTTCATAATCCGGAGGAAATTCCAACCTAGTATCAACGCATCCATTCCTTCTGGCATGACCAGGAATGGCATGTGGATTTCCTTGTCCCCAAATCTCACGTATCCTGTCCATTGCTCTTCAATGTCTCGTACCTTTCCGTCTGCCATGTATACTTGTTTATGTGTGTTCTCACATTTTCCCTTATTCCTCACTGTTTCCAACATCTGCTTGCTGATGAAACTACTCGTGGCTCCGGAGTCAATTGTCGCTTTCATCTGGACCCCTGCTACTTCGATGATTGCTGACAATTGATCCTCTTCCTCTACTAGCTGGCCTATTAGTGGTGAGGAGCTTGTTGGCTGGGTTCCTGCTCGCCCCTGATAGGCTGGAACCGCCTTTCGTTTCCCGAATTCCAACAACATTCTTTTGTTCTTTTCCCAATCTTTCCACACTGCCAACAGAAAATGAGTCTCTGATTGTTGCACTCCCTTGCCCAGTGTCCGGCTCCTCCGCATCTGCGGCATGCCTGGTTCGGGTTCAAGACTTTCCCATCTTGGATGTTTTTATTTTCTTGGCTTTGTCTTGAATTGTTCTCCATGCTGTTGTCTTGGCATCTTCGGCACTGTGTGACTGCTGGCCCGTAATTTTCTCCTCTGTGGCTTGATTGGTTGTTGTGTGTTCTTTGAGCATTATTTGGGCGATGGAAATCTGCTCGTTCTTGTTCAAGCATCTCATGTTCATCTGCCAACTGCATCAGCTCATCTAGGTTTCTGACTCTGTGCGGCCGAACGAATATCTTCAAATCTGGAGTGCAATTTTCTAATATAACCTCCAACTGTTCGTACTCTGGTATTTTGAGGGGTCTCATCATTGTTTGCATGTCGATCATATAATCCTTAAAATACTCGTTTCTGTTTTGTTTACGATTTTTCACTTGATCCGCCAATTTGTTGAAGAATCCTCTTGGCAGGAAGTATTTCTTGAAGCCCTCAACGAATTCCTTCCACGATCGCCACTGCTTGTTGTTTGCGACGTACCACTTGAGTGCTTTGTCTTTCAGTAGTTCTGGCATTGCTCTTGGGATCATGTCCAGCTCGATGCCATACATGTCTGCTGACCACTCGATCTGTTCTATGAACTCTAGTGGTCTGGAATTGCCGTCGAACCTGAATGTCCATTCCCTCACTTGTTTTGCCACCTTGGCGTATTCAGTGGTCCTGTTTGTTGCCTGTGGTACCGTTTTCTTGGGGTCTATCGTTTGTCTCCTTATGTCCCTCTTTGTTTCTGTGCTATCTAGGGCTCCTTCGCTTCCCCATCTTGGTGGTAAATATGGCGGAATTGCTAGTGTGGCTATGTTTATTTTCTGGAATTCATCGGCCTCCTTGTCTACGCCATTTTCGCATGTTTTTGATGTGCTTGCTTTCATTTTTAGATTTTTCGAGTACTTTGTCTCTAATCTATCTATTTCCTCCTTCCAGTCTGGGTCCGTGTCGTTCTTTTCTACCCATTCGCCTAGCTGTTTCCTCATTTCCTCCACTGTGCCGGTCATCTCGATCCCGACCCTTTGGCCTGTCTGTAACAGATCCTCCTTCTTCATGTGGTAAATCCATCCTTTCCCCATTTTTAATGTTTTCTTTGCAATTTTACACTTTTGTTTTGTTAAAATTTCACCAGTATAGCACGTTGGGCGCCAGTTGTAACGATCCTTTTTCGTCCTTCGGGATATCTCCGATATCTCTTGGGCTAGGTTCGGCACAACAAATTTATTTTGTGCCCCGGTGAAATTAAACACACTCGATTTCAATTGCCGATGTTAATTATACATTTATTCAAGCTGTTAATGGAGTTGGTTGGATATGACGGTTTCTCACTGGTAGTGCCGGGCTCGGATAGCGTTAGTGAGTCACTTTGAGTCCCTCGTTGTCTCGTTCGTGTCTTCCTCTGGTTTCTGTAGCCGTTACTGGCTATTGACTCGATCTGTATCGTATGTGCTTGCTTTGTGATACGCCTTTGTACCCTTTCCGCTATATCTGTTGAGATCGCTTTGCTTCTCTCAACTTTATTTTGGCTTGGGCACGGCGCTTGATATCCTTGTCTAAGGACTGGTTATAATAGAACGAAGCTGTACAGGTTACTCGTAAGGCCTGTATAGTTCTTAACTTTGCTGCTGTTTCTTGTGTTTCCTTGATAAGTTTTTTAAGGTTACTCGTAAGGCCTTAATTACTTATTACTTGATCACGACTTGTCGACTGGATATTATTGCATGAAACTGTACAGGTTACTCGTAAGGCCTGTATAGTTCTTAGTGTTTCTGTTGCTCCTTGTTTTTCCTTGATAAGTTTTTAAGGTTACTCGTAAGGCCTTAATTACTTGTTACTTGATCACGACTTGATGACTTGATATTATTGCATGAAACTGTACAGGTTACTCGTAAGGCCTGTATAGTTCTTAGTGTTTCTGTTGCTCCTTGTTTTTCCTTGATAAGTTTTTAAGGTTACTCGTAAGGCCTTAATTACTTGTTACTTGATCACGACTTGATGATTTGCTTGATGGGCATTGCCTTTATATAGGCAGATTCCCCGGCCTCAGGAATATCTTGGTGTAGTACCGCTATACAGCTGGTACATTTCCATCGACCCTCTGCTTTCACCCACGCATCCACTTGTTGCTATGCGTGGTGAAAGTCCCGTAAATCCTTGGCGCATATAACCACCTTCTTTGTGGCTGAGCGCCCATTTACGCCTTGTCCTTGTCTTTCTTGTTCGTACATCTTGACTTGCATCACTTTCTCGCATTGGCGTCGCCTTTCTATTGGCCGCCCTCCGTATTCCGTTGACTCTCTCTGCTTTCTCTGCCAACGCTGCCGTCGCCCGCCGCTCCCTTTGATCCACTCGTCATACCCAAATTCACCCACATTTACTCAATATTATCATCTACATACATATATGCTAATGGTATTAACTAAATTAATGTTTAAACATAATTAGCCTGATTACTTTAATATATACTATTGTTTAATTCCCCACGCAAACACTTTCATACGCATCTCGTATCTATTAGATAGAGGGCTTCCCCATGGCTCATCCCTCCCCCTTCGGCTTGCATATTCCCCTCACAAATCCACAAACCATTTTCGTTTACAATTTCTCGGCTCTCCCCCCTACTCCCCGTTTCATAAGCATAGCCCTCACTTGGTTTCATTTCGGTACCAAGCATTCCCCGCACCCGTCTTTCGGGCTAGCTTGGCCCTCGCTTTCGTTTTCACTCGCTCACGAAATTCTTTTGGCGCTTGCAATTTACCGCTCTCGCTCTCATGAGCGTGACGTATGCATAGCGCGGCCCATTGGCCACCGGTATTCTCTCTCGCCGTCTCACGCATAGTGTACGTGTGACCTATATGTATGCTAATGCATGCATTTATTTGCATCTCCATGCTCTTAATTTGTCAAATGAGGCCAATGCCCCCTTTTCACATGCAATTGTGTCTTCAAGCCCGGCTTCATTTACTCTTATACAGCCACTCATATTTGTTATGCTTCCCACGCATCTTCCCGCTTGTACGAAATCGCCAGCGGTTGCGTGGGGTTCGATTCGGTTCGATCGAGCCATGTCGGACTTGGCTGCCCGTCGCCTATGCATGTATAATTGTTTTTCATTATGCCTCCCACGCATCTTCCCGCTTGTACGAAATCGCCAGCGGTTGCGTGGGGTTCGATTCGGTCATGTTCGGCCGGCCTCGCTACGTTTGCTCATTCACAGCCGATTTCACTCTTATATGACCAATTCTGTGCTTGGTCTTATACGGTGTGTTTGGTTTGTGTCTTGGCTGTGTTTGTATTTTGTAGATTGTTTGTTGTAGCTTGTTTGTTGTGGGGAACATTATTCTTGTCTATATAATGTTCCAGAAATTTTATCAGAAGAGGAAATAAATAAATTTGACATTGATTTTAATAAATTAAAGCTAATTCGTATGGGCATTTTAAAATATAAGAATAATTGCATCATAATCGCAATTAAAATCCCAAAATCATTTATAACCATAGATGTCAAGTTAATTATTCCTATACCAAATATAGATTATATACAAATAGACCAAGAAAATCAGTTAATTATAGAAATAAATAATAAAACATTTACATATGAACCCAACAAAATTTTAAAAGAATTAAAATTAAGTAAAAGTTGTACCATTAATAATAATTGCAAATTTATATTCAACAATATAACGAGTATCGAAGAAATTGACGATGATACAATTATAATCAAAAATGCCAAGAATACAAAAATATATCAAAATTGCGATAAAAGAAATATTATACTTAAGGGACTTCCCTTAACTTAACTTAACTTAACTTAATTCAATTCGGTAACTGTAAAATTCAAATTCTAAATGAAATATTTTTTAACGAAAAAACAGAATTTCACGAAAAATTTTTTTATCCAACAGAACTATTGAATCAAACCTATAAAAACACAATTAACTTTGATCATGTAACAATAGATAATTTTGACAATTTAAAAGAAATCACAGAACTTAAATACGAAAAGAAAATGACAAATGGCATATTTTTAACACTTTTTATTATTATTATTATATGTTTATCCATTTATATACATATATACTGTAAAAAGAAAAATATTGTAAACTCTCTACTTTTTAAAGTAATTAATCCCTTGGGATTGATTTTATATTTCCGGATTTTATTTATTTTCAAATTAAGTGCACATGATGTCTTATTCACTATATTCAAGAGAGTGTGCCCGTACCTCGCCTTAGCGTATTATACCCTTTTAGTGTGCCCAAATTCGGTTATCGGGGAAATTCACTGAGACGAGGAGCGGGCTTATTGAAAATATTCCTAATGTTTACATTCGGCCAATCCTGACATTTGATCGACCTCGATCATACAATTCAACAAACATACAACATACAATATACATATATACAATACATACAATATACATATAAATACTGCTTATCTGATACATATTACAAAGAGAAACTCACAGTTTTATCACACGCATGCATCCACGGCTTGAGTCGGGCTGATTCTAAGATACCTTTGTAGGGCAATTGAGTAAGTTGACAATCGTCAATATCGGTGACTTCGTAACGGTCATTTGGAAGAACTCGATTTATTTTATAAGGACCACGGTATTTAGGAGCGAACTTTTTGCACGACCCGGGAGTGACATCTACATTGCGAATGGCAACAAAATCATTGACTCTATAGGATAATGGTGCCCTATGCCTTAAGGCGTACCGCTTTTCATTGCGCTCCTGCGATAATTGAATTTTCGCACTTGCCTCTTGCCTAGTGGCCTCAAGGTTACAGGGGTTTTCTGAACTAAATTTCTCGTCAAGATACTCGGTTAATTCGTCTACTAAGGGGCCTCGCTGATCGCAACCAAACAACAACATTGACGGAGTTTTACCGGTACTACACTGCACTGAGTTATTAATAGCGAACTCGACACGATTAACTAATTTATACCAATCGGCTTGGGCTAAAGGTTCTGACAGCTTTCCCAACATTGGGGTCAACACACGGTTCACACGTTCGACCTGCCCATTGGCTTGAGGGGCAGCAGTCGCTACTTTAATGTGGTCAATATTTCGATTTTCTACAAACTCAGCAAACTCAAACGACGTAAAACACGTACCTCTGTCGGATATAACTCTTCTTGGTCGGCTATAATAATCAAAATATTTTTCTAACGCGGCGGTTACTTCTTTGGTACTAGTGGAATTTACGGGATACAATTTGACAAACTTTGTAAATGCGTCAATCACTACCAAAAGGTGCTTTCTTTTGATGTAACACTCGGTAAGGGACCTAAGTGGTCAACATGGATAGTATCAAATGGAATCGGACTTTTCGGAATACTATGCAAGGTTCTATTATGTATAGTTCTTGGAACACTATGTAGAATACACGGCAGACAATCTTTTATAAACGACTCAACCTTTGGATTCATTAATGGGAACCAGTACTTTTCTTTCAAATTGTTTACACATTTCTCAACGCCTAAATGACCTAGTTTCTCGTGACACCTTCTTATTAATTCCCCTTGCATGCGAGCCGGTGCATACAAACACAGTCTTTCCTTAGCATTTCTTTTGTACACTATACCATCTATTAACTCAAATCCAACATCATTGGATTTTTCTAACTTTTCTCTTAGTTTACGGATATCCGGATCTCTTATTTGTTCTGACTGCAATAATAAATCAACATCTTGCGGAGACGCACCCACTACACCAACCAGGTTTGCCGACTCATTTCGATCGAGCTGGTCACTTCTTTCGATTTGGTTACTCAATCTCGGATCAACAGAACTTTCATTTAAAGAAACGCAAGGTTTATTCTTAACCAGTTTTAGCCGACTTCTTTCTAAACATAGCTCACACGGTCTGAAACAACTCTTCGCTAAATGAACACACGGGTTTGTCCCGAACGGTCCTAAATAATTCTTCCCTAAAGGAGCACATGGTTCTATTTTACACGGGTTTATCTCACACGGGTCTATCTTACACGGGTTTTTCTCAAACGGGTCTATCTTACACGGGTTTTTCTCAAACGGGTCTATCTTACACGGGTTTTTTCTCACACTCGTTTTTCTCACACAGGTCTATCTCACACGGTTTTGTCTCAAACGGTTTTATCTCACACGGGTCTATCTCACACGGTTTTACGCAACTTTCCTCAAAAGTAATATGCGGTTCACAAGGTTCAATTGGGGCATTCTGGTCTCTCTTCACTAATAAATCGCAAGGATCAAAATCACCTTCTACAATATTCTCTAACAACTCGGTTTGCCGACTTAATGCATCTACATGGCCCATGTTTGAACCGGGTCTGTGAGCAATGGTATAATCAAAGTTTTCCAATTCCAACGACCACCGCGCAATGCGGGGATTTATTGATTTTTTTACTCAAGGTTTGGACCAATGAATTACAATCGGTAACGATCAAAAATGGTCTGTGTTCTAAATAAACGCGAAATCGGCGCACGGCATATATTATGGCCAAAGTTTCAAGCTCAAAACTGTGATAACGGGACTCGGCGGCTGTCGCCTTTCGGGAATAATAAGAGACTGGATGCATTTTGCCATCAGTCTGTCTTTGCATCAAAGAGGCACCGAAGCCATTTGAACTGGCGTCAGTATGCAACTCAGTTTCGTAGTTAGGGTTAAAGATAGCTAATACGGGCGGACTGGATAAGGCGGATCTTAATGTAAGAAATACATTTTTAGCGGTTTTGTTCATCGGAAATGGACCACCTTGTTTAAGCAACTCAGTTAACGGTTTAGCTATGCTGGAGAAATTCGGAACAAATTTGCGAAAATAAGAGAATAAGCCTAAGCACGAGTGTAACGCTTTGCTGTTAAGTGGTTCTGGGTATTCTTGAATAGCTTTTAAATGTGTATTATTTGGTAAAATTCCCTTTTCACTGACTTCATATCCTAAATAATCTATGCTCTTCTGTAGGAAAATGCTTTTCTTCAAATTGAGCTCTAAATTGTACTGAATAAAACGATCTAACAGTTTTGCTAACAACTTAAGATGCTGATCTACAGTGCGGGTGGCAAGAATAATGTCGTCCATATATACTACAAGTTCTCGATCTCTAATCATATCACTAAGTATGTTCGATATAAATCTCTGAAATACAGCTGGTCCGTTCTTTAGACCAAAAGGCATTCTCAGATATTCGAACTGCCCATCGGGTGTAACGAATGCTGTGTATTTAATTGAATCCTCTTCCATGCCTACATGGTAAAAGCCACTTTTCAAATCTATGACGGAGAAAACGGTCTTGCTCTCCAGGTATTCTAGGCAATCTTCTATCAAAGGCAATTGAAAATTATCCCTCACAGTCTTCTTATTTAAACCTCGATAATCAACGCACATTCGTATATTGCCATCCTTTTTTCGCACTAGGACGATGGCGGACGCATAGGGGGAGTTGCTTGGTCGGATTACATTATTGGCTAACAACTCACTAACCGTTTTAGAAACGATTCCTCTTTCATAATATGATAACCTTCTAGGACTACTATGAAATGGTGTTGTATCCGTCAGACATATTCTCATCATATATTTAGGCAACCCGTAATTAATTGAAAATCGGTCAATGTAATGCTCATGCACAATGTCTCGGCACTCACGCATCGCGCCTAATCCAAATTCACTGCCAACAGTAGTATTCCCGGTATCTGACAGCGTTGCACAAACAGTTTGCAACTCTGTTATCCATTCTCGAAACGGGGATGCATTCGTGTTTACATTAGGGTTATTACAATTACTATCTAGATCAGTGGTGTTATTACTAATGGTATTATGCTTAGGATATTTAGTAAACAGGGATGCACAGAAGGATTTGTAAACAAAAGCAATGGTACTCTTTAATGATGCAGAATTCTTTTCATACTTTCTTACATTTTTAATCAATGAGAACTTAAGACCTATTTTATTCAAGGCGTCTCTACCAAGAAGTAGTTGCGTCGGCATAATATTATCGGGAATAACTAAAAATTGAATTTCATAATATTTTTTGCAAAACAGAACTAACAAAACAGAACTAACTAACATTTGACTGTTCCAAAAGTCAGAATAGAGCCACCGCTCCATGAAAAGAACTTTTAACTAATTTATCGCAATCTAAATGCGGCATCAACGCTCTACTGGCAAAACTTACTGGGCTTCCGGAATCTAATAGGGCAAAAATATTATTAACATCAGTGCATCCCTCTTTACAAGATATTCTTAAACTTACTAATTGAATAAATGACTTATCATCAATGGTGTCCGGGTCTTCACTAGAGCTCATGGCGGCGATCTGGGTTCGCATTGGACAATTCCGGTACTGATGGCCCACTTTGAAGCACCGATAGCAACTTCCTTTTGGTCTCTCCGGGCGTGGACAGTCAAACATTAAGTGACCAATCTGGCGGCAATTGAAACATCTCTTATCCTTTGCAGCAGGCGTAATGGCCTGCAAACGGTCTGAGGTCTGACGAGCCTGAGGAACGTAGTTTTTGGCTGGTGGCTGAACTGATTGAAAACGCATCATCTTCTCTCGCAATTCATTCAGAGAAGTACAATAATACAAAGGAGCTGACAATCCGGTTCGATCTTGTAGTCCGTCAACAATGTATTTGACCACATCGGTGTCTTCAAAATTGCCCTGCTGAGCAATATTTCGCATAATGATGAAATACTGCAAGAGTGACTCTCCTTTGCCAATTGAGCGCTTCCTCATCTGGTTAGCAATCTCGTAGTTTGTCATTTGTAGGCCAAATACCTTCACAAGGGCATCCTTCAGCTCGTCCAGGTTGTAGTCTTTTCATATGTCATGTATGCTTTAGCACATCCCTCCAGCAGTCGGTTGCCCAACGACCAACATTGGGCATCACTCAGTACATACACTCTTGCTGCTTTCTCCAGCTCACGAATCCATACGTGAATGGACAGATCACCATCACCAGAGAATTTAGGTACAGTAGTTTCGACATCTTTCAAGTTCATGCGGCAATTATATTCCGGTCCGCCTAAGTTCTCCTCCAGCTCCATAACACGTGTTTTTAGCTCCGCCAGGTTTTTACGTGCTGTATACAATTCGATGCTACTAAGAATCGAAGACAATTCGTCGGTTTCGCTCGCTTGTGCGCTTTCACGAACATGCACGTTCGCGTCTGGTCCTACAGAGGTCTCACGAGACATCGTCGGCGACTGGTTAGCACCCACTTGATCCGGTGTACTTGGCTGCTCAATGTTTCCCACGCCGCGCTGCTCAATAACAACATCCACAAGTTGTCCGGCAAGCACATTTGCAGACACTGCTGGGCTGACTGCCTGCTCTTCGGGTACATCACTCTCTCCAGACTGATTCTGTGCCATGACTTGTTTTACCAATGCTCGCAATTGGTAAATTGACGCTTCTTTGTCGCAAGGTACTTCCTTGGCCGCTAGCAACTCAAACAATGCGGTTTTGTTTAATTTAATAATCTCGGTGTATTTCATGAAAATACGTTCTTTAGGGCAAACTCCACACCTGATTTGTAAACTCTCTACTTTTTAAAGTAATTAATCCCTTGGGATTGATTTTATATTTCCGGATTTTATTTATTTTCAAATTAAGTGCACATGCGGTCTTATTCACTATATTCAAGAGAGTGTGCCCGTACCTCGCCTTAGCGTATTATACCCTTTTAGTGTGCCCAAATTCGGTTATCGGGGAAATTCACTGAGACGAGGAGCGGGCTTATTGAAAATATTCCTAATGTTTACAATATAAACATTAATGTAAACAGAATTCAGGAGAATTCATACTCTCAGAGGGGAGGAGTTATGCCATTAGCAACACTTCCTATAACAGCCGACCCAAGAGATCTACACTCCACATTAATGTAAACATAAACAATACCATTCCATTAAACATAGAGTGTCACAAGATAAGTGACAGTTTCCCTAAACATAGAGTGTCACAAGATAAGTGACAGTTTCCCTAAACATAGAGTGTCACAAGAAAAGTGACCAGAAGAAAATATTATAAACACTTAGATGTAAGCCAAACCAGAATATGATTTGATTCAATAAAGCAGTCTTGATTTAACACTCAACCAGAACAGACTCAATCTTAATTCGCGCGACGTTTAAACGCATTTAGCAGCGCCCTTTTTTGAGTGTTCTTGTCCCTTTTTTGGGTTCTTTGTCCAAATTGAATTTGTCCGGCTTGAACGCTAAGGCCAGAGTGTTAAGCTGAAGTCAGTGCCAGGAGCATCAGAGACGATGACAATTGCCGCTTAACGCTCTTCCAAATGTCAGTGCAGTTAAGGTAATGAAAATGCATGACGTTTCCTTTAGGTTTTTTTTTTTTGTTGAATACTTCTCTCTGACTTGAATTTATTGCAATTATTTTCACATTTTGAGGGCAATTAAGTATGGGAGAGAGCTTGGCCACAGGTGTGTGGCAGCTTTGGCAGAGATAAGCCAGCTGCATTGTTAACCTTTTCGTGCCCCTTCTCCTATGGCATTACCATGAGGCGAGGGGCACTTAAGTGCAAATAAATTGAGGCTAGTTCCGCTTGCTTGCTCCTTGGCTGGTTGGTTGACTGGCTGGCCATGGCAAATGACATGCAACAAAAGGCAACACCAATAGCTACTGCAGTAGAAGTGGTGGGATCTGTATCAAAACTAGGAGAAGAGGAGAATTATAGAGAATTACGGTGTAATTACATTCCTTTACAAATTGATTTCAGTTGGGCTCAAAAGGATAACTAAAGAAGCAGCTGCCATTGTCATTATTTTAACAGATTTTTAGAATAATTTTATAAAATATATTTAGAATCGTTTTACAAAAAGGTATTTCTCCCATGTCCTTACTTTTCTTTTTGGGTAGTAGTAAGTTTGTAACTTTTAGGAGATTTCCGATTGCTAAAAAATTATCTACTTACCCGGACCAATTAATAGTCCTTGTAGGTTAAGAACAAGTATTGCCTAAAATCATTTTTCCCTATATAAATGTACATATTTTATAAAAGTTTCTATCTTTTCAAGTTCGTCAATGTGAATCAATCGGTTCATCTCTAAGCAAGCAGTTTTATCTCCATCATGAGCATCATCATCATCGAGCAGTCAGTTGAGTGTTTGGCTGGGCTTGACTAACTGGCCAAATCCTTTGTGGTCCGACAGACACTGGCAAACGACTTGACGCTTCGCTTAACTTAAGCGATTTTTTATGCGCCGCTTTCAACAGTAGAACTAAGTATGTCCTGACATAGAATTGCAGTAGCAGAAAAAAATATGCCATTCATGTTGAGCAAGTGGCAAATCTAGCTGCTCCGATGCCCGAAGCTCGTGGCTAATTAGCAAAGTCCAGAGTGGCAAATGTCGACATCATGTATACGCCCTGTAACAAGTGCCAAGCAAATTGCATTTTCTTCCAAAGAGAAAGTCTGTGGCAGAGGCAGAAAAGCGAACCGGAAAAAAACTTGTATGTACTTTTCTTTCTCTTTTCTCCTGGCCTTTGCTGGCCAAAATGTCTGCAGGGGAGGAGGTGCGGTCGGTAGCTGGGTAGGTAAAGGCAACCAAAGCATAAAGTAAAAATATGTTTACTCTGAGTGAAATTGCGTTGGCGTTTCTTCTTGGGAAAATGGCATTAAGCTCCATTACAAGTAAACTGCATTGGCCTCTCTTGGCCCTAGTCGTTGGCCAATTCCATTCTCCGCCACCGCCGCCTGTTCATGTTCATGAAGACCCTACACCAATATGCCAGTGCATTTTCTTTTTGCCCAAATTTATGTGCGCACTTCGACACGCGGGGGTAGAGACTAATGAAATATTATCGATATATATTATATGGTTTCATACACACGTCGCCACACGCGTGTGCTGTGAACATGGTCCAAGTTTGTTGTGGCAACACGTATGGGAAAACTAAAAGCATACTCTTTGGCTCTCAACTGTTGTAAGAAAATTGGAAATTCATTTATTCTAAGTTTGAATCGAACTTGAAACATTTGACTGCAACTTTAAAACGACTTGCTGAAATCATGACATGATCCATAATTTATCGGGCAAATGAGAAGGTCATACATGGTCGTATGTGTGTATTTATAAACTTTTTTCTTTGTAAATTCATATTCTTTGAAATGTACGCCCACACTAAAAAACTGTGTTGGTGGGTTTTTTTCTCTTTTGTAGAAAAAGGGCAGATGACAAGGCTCATCAAAGTATCAGAGGAGTCATTGAGTCAGTACAAAAGAAATTCCTGGATTTCTTGCACTTGGGGTAACCCCTTACGGATTTAAGCCAAATACCAATGGTTGACTTAATTTTGATATAAGTAGACAGAACCTTATTGTATTTCAGTCCTTTTTGGTTTTCAATTGTTACTTTAATGAAAAATGTCTTATTTTATTTTCAATGTAGGAAAAGCCGAAAGGTCAGCATTTAAACTACTTAGCTTACGTCAAAAATTCACGTCAGGAATCATATATATAACCCATTTGATTTATACAACATTTGTATAAAATGCACAATTCATATAAAAAGAAAAACGAATGGCGAAAAATAACAAAAATATACATATGGGTAAAGATGGCCTATTCGGTTGTGGAGAAAAAAGGGATATTTCTTTTTCATAAAGTTTAATGAATGACTGCCTGACTGACTAGTGGGTCGATGTTGGCTTTAGTGCATGTTGTCTGGCTAACTTATTGGCGCCCCTATTTGATATATTTTTGTATATTTTTGTTGGTGTTATGGACAAGCCCCTTCACTATGTTGCACAATGAATGAATGAATAATTGACAAAGGGATGATTTTTAATTGAATACAAATTTACAGTTGAATAAGTTCACAGGCCTCACAGAGCGAGCGGGAAGCATAGTCAGATAAACAGTTGGACTTAAGGAGAGAGACAGAGAGAGTAACACACTTTATTTAATTGAAAATTCTTTGGCGGAAAATCGCCAGAGAGCAAGCTGACTATAAGGAAATTTATTGTTCTTCCGCCGAAGCCCAGATAGACACAGCAAAAGAGAGAGAGTGAGAGAGGGAGGGGGTGGGTATGGCACAGAATAAGATTTGTATTTGCATTTTAGTCAGAATAGAGGCTAAACAACAAACAGCAGCAAAGCCAAATGCAGCTGGTCAAACAGGATGCTATGCTTCTCTGGGAACATCCTACTCGAATGCTCTCTCCCACAACTATGCCACCTATATGTATGCAGATACATAGTCCCCTCTCTCGTGTCCCCCTTCTAACTCCAGTGGCCCTTCTCTTAGGGGCAACAACAAAACAACGGCCATAAATGCCAAATGCAAAAGCCAAAACATCTGCCCCAGCCAAGCAATTGGAAACACAATTCCAGGAAAAGTTGAAATGGCTGGTCAAGTTGTAAATCTTTGCATGCGAGTGAATTTACAGTTGAGCGGCCAATTAAAACGTTGAGCAAACGGAGAATGAGGAATAGGCAGCCACACGGGTATAGGGCAGACTTAAAGTGCATTGTTATGTTTTTAGCACTTACAGGCCATGCATGTTCAATGATAAAAGAGAAAAGGCCTTGCAGAGAGTTCAGTTGCAAATTATGAGAGCTCAAAAGAAAAAGAATGACCAAAAACAAAATTACAGATTATCAACACACACATGCAAATCGTTCTATTAATGGGAAATTCAGGCGAATCGCTGTTTGATCAGCTTGCCACATAATGCAGTGGACGGTTTTCATAGCCAAAATTTCATTTGAGTTGTATGGAAGGCGGTTATGATTCTTTTCCAATTTAGTATTGGATTATAGTTATTGTGTCGGCCTCTAATTGCTTTCTGGTTTTAATCAACGAAATGGGGAAAACCCAAGAAAGAAACGAGAAATACCATTTGATGAAACTGACACAAAACAGAGTTGAGGCCTCAACTTATTAGCTCAATTGATGGCCTTAGTATATCATATCCGTTTTAAATTGCCACTCTTAAAAATTTTCAAGCTCAATATAAATTTTAATATATAAATCTAACCACTTGATTTTTCTTGTTTTCTTTTATTCGTTCTCTCGTTTGTTGCAACGCAAAACAATAACTGGAAATATGTGCAAAACGGATGCAAACCAAAATGAAAACGGATTCTTGTGGCCGCATTGATGAGGTTCTTGTTGGGCTTGCGGTTTTGGTGGTTTTCACTTGGATCTCCTTCTGGCTCGTTGTAGTTGTAATACTCATAATGAATAGCTGCCTTCTGTTGTTGCCTGTTGCTGACATCGACATCAGGCAGACACACACACGCCAGACTCATCGACATATACATAAACCAAATCCACCCAAACTCTATTCGATTCACTCGATCCAGCTGTGTCTGAGTTTTGCGTCAGAGGACTCTGTCTTTTTTTTGTAGCATACTTTTAAGCTCACTCATGCATTAAGCGTGACGATTATATGATGAATGGCGACACGTCTCAGCATTTGGGTGTTCGATAAATGTGTGCGTGTGTCTGTCTGAGAGGACTTGTGTCTATGTGTGGGCGTGTGTGTATCAATCATTTGTGAACTATTTTTGATTATCAGACTTGACTGGGGGGAAAATATTAAGAGAGATTGACAAGTCGAAAGAATGTTTGCTGAGACTGTGAGACAAATTTTGAGTTTAGCGTGACAGGCAAATATTCTTATTATTAAATGATAGATGTAAATCCTAGAAAGTTCTTTGTTTTCTCTACTGAAATTGTAATTATTGTATTAAAGGCAATATCTCAGATGGAAAACCACAGAATGGTTCTCCTCATAAAATAATAATTCGATATATCTTCTTGTTCTTTAAACTGTTCCTTGACTTAAGCTCATTAAGTATACAACTAACCAAGCGAAACGTTTTATATCTTCCATTTACCATTCCTTTGCTTTGAGTACACCATTTTGGTGTAGCATTCCAACCAAGTATCATCTAATCCATTTTTGCCGACTAATGACATTACTTAAGTTATTATTTTCAATGCTGAAATGTTATATCAAGGACAAACCCGAAAACGAATCTCAAGTCCAAGACCAAAATGAAAGAGCACAAAAATCTTTCTTCTTTAGAACTCGCAGTTGCACTTGCTATTGCTCCTTTTTTGTTTGTGTGTGTGTGTGTATGCTCTCGCGAAGCGCATTTCGTGTAATGGACTTTAATGGAATTACTGTTATATATATATATATTCTTAGTTCTTATATATATATATATATAAGCACAAAAAAGGGCGCTCGTATTTAGTTACAAAGTTTACTTGAGCTTATTTTTTTTTTTTTTTTTTTATTTCTCATTTTAAGTGCCAGCCACGTGCGCACTTAACAATACCGGAAGGAGCCAGGGAAATAGGGTGGTTGGCCGGGTGGGGCATCTGAGCGGCTTCAAAGCAATTTGGCTAAAACGCAACCGAAATGTTCGTAACTGGCAACTGAAGGCAAGCCACTCAAGTCTCAAGCTATTGGCACTTTGAAGCTGCGCTCCACTCGAGTGGCATAAATCAATGGCCAGCCAATGGCGATCACGTAAAATATTTCACAACTCTTCTCTACTCCTCCAACTACTCCAAAATATTTGCCCTTCTTCAACTACTCCTAGTTCTTGCCCTCCTTAAGGTCAGCACGTGCCATTTGCCCATGCTTAATCTTCGTTCGTTTTACCCATTTCCCTTTTGGTTTTTGGCACTTTTCGAAAGCTTTGCATGAAAAAGAAATCCCACACACGCCCCCTCAAGGCGCCCACATGGGACAAGAAAAGCTAGTTTCTAGCCAGATTTCTTAAAATATTTTTTCAAAATGATCACTAGATAGTTACAAAATATTGCGAATTTGAAATGTTTTATAAGAAAGTAAAATTTAAATGATTAGGAAAATTTGTTCACTATTATTGCAAATACTGAATTTATGAGTTTTTTATTGGCAACAATTGCAATTTTGATTGAATTTGATGCTAGCAATTCGTGAATGTTTTACTTTATATATGTACACATCATGAATATCGTATGTTTATATAGACAAAAAAATCTTCCTAAATATTTTAAAACAGCACTTCATAAAAGAAGTTCATCTCTTGATCATGTTTATTGACCTCAAATGGTCTTCGATTTTGTAAATCTGTGTAATATCCATTATGACCAATTATATACTCACAAGCGGTAGAAATATGTCCTTACCCTTTAAAATAAAGTATGGCATTAATTAGTTTTTGTTTTTGTAGGTGTTATTCATTATCTATATTCCATCTCTGTTATAGACCCCAAATTTTAAAGCTCGGTGGCAACTTCCGAGTAATGCCATGACGATATTACTTTACCTATATTTAACTTTAATTTTCACTTCGATCGGATCATAACCTACCTACGAAGTTACAACTTTTAGTAATTAGTGAAATATGCAAATTTGTTCATACGTGTTAAATGAGCATTACATAAAGAATATCACGAAAGGAATTCCCACTATGATCATAAAATACAATAGTTTAATAAGGGCAGTTGGCCTATGAAACAATGAACTTACTGCCTTATAATAGAGGTACTAAAAATTTAGCAACATTTTTGCATAGATGATATTCTTTGCTAGCTATTTTATTCATACATCGCTTGCGTGTGGTAAGGAAACCTTTGGCCAACACTGTGATTGCGTGTATGAGTGCGTATCTGTGTAATATGCATGTAACTGCTGTCAACGCGAAAAGCAAAGTCCTTTCTTGTTCGCCCATTCTCTTGCAGCGCTGTTTAAAATGCAACAGACGCAGGATGCCACAAAGTGAGAAAGAGGAAGAGAGAGAGAGAAAAAGAGAGAGAAAAATAACCTTCTAGATGCAACTTATTAAGGACCTTGTTAAAGAGATTTATGTATGTAAATACTTGGACATAAGTGTCTTGAAAATCGCTGATACAATTTTAATGACTCATATCGTTTTTAAAAGAAAACTTTTATTCATTTCAAAAGTTTTTATAATTTATTGCTGGAAATTATTCTAATTTGAAGTAGATTTAATTTAAAGACTTGATTTTGTAATTAAACTTATTTTAAAACTATTTCCATTCAATTGTAAAGAGTTTAATCGACTAACTAGCCTCTTTTATTTTCTTTTTAAGAAACTACATATGTTTGTTTTGCAGGGTATTTGGTAGGTCTAAGCTTGAAAACTTGTCAGCTTATCGTATCAATTTTATGTTGTTAGTTTTTGGCATATGCAATCGCAAGGTAATATACGTATATAGGTTCATACACAAGAAGTTGAACTTAAGAACTTATTCTGGCCCATTGTGGAGGTGCCTTGAGTAAAACTTGCAGCTCAAAAGAAAAAAAAAAAAGGAAAAAAAGAAAGGAAGGCAGCATTTAAAAGACCCGCGAATGCACTGCTTGATTGCAGAAAGAAAGTTCACCACAGTGGTACATTTCTTTTTCCCATTATGCCAATAGCGGATAATGTCACTTTGACAATTGACTTCGGGTCTAAACGAAGATCAAAGCTAGGCATAGAGCATAGGCGAACTATCTTGATAAATTCTTTTCAAATTGGCAACCGAGCGGAACAGTCCTTTGTAGGAAGTGGAAAAAATTTAATATTTCATTTTTTTTGTGGTTAAAATAACCCAAGTAAATTTTAAATCCGAGTAAATACAAGCCATCCTTCATGGGCTTGAATCGAAAAAAAAGAAACCATTGATGTTGGTGTTCTCTATTTAAAGATATACTTCTTGAGTAAGTGCTAATTTTTCTTTGAATCATTAAAATTTTGTCATTTTTGCAAATAAAATTTTGCACGCAGATTTTCAAAGTCTCGGTATGTTCGTTCATGATGGAAAAGAAAAAAGGAAATTAAAATGTATTGCGTTGATTAAGAAGAAGGTAATTATACAGCTCTAAAGAAAAGAAAAAAAGAACGCATTAACGACATTCACATTTTATCATGTACGTGTATATAATTTTCTTTGTTAGACAAACGTAAAGCCCAAATTTTGGCGTCAATGATTTCCAAAGCCAGAATTCCAAGACATTTATGTTGGATAGTGCAAGCAGCAAAGAAGTTATTCACCAAAGGGGACGAAGCAATTACATTGGCGACCATCTGATCAGTCAAATTTCGATACGACACGCGGCAAGCGGTGAAAAGTGAAAATAGCGAAGACACGCAGCCCAAAGAATAAATTGTATCCGAGTTAAAAAAGTGAAAAAGTCTAGCCAGAGTGAAAATCAAGTAAAAAAGGGTTTAAGCCAGAAAGCCATAGTGAAAACGAAAATTTTTAACTTCTTCTTTTGTTTAAACCTAGGTAATATACTATAATCGAAAGCTAGTTAGTGTACAAGTAATAAATTTGTAATAAGAAAAAAAAATGCAAAAGGGAGTTAAGCAAGTGAAAAAAAAAGTATACAAAGAAGGAAACGCAAAGCAACATTTCGAGCCACATTGTGCAAAAGCAAAATTTTTTTTTAAGTCGCGAGGTAACATACACTAAAAATTAAAAAAAAAAAATATGAGCAAAAACAAAAAAATTAGAAAATGAAATCTAATGCAAAATTGAAAAGTCAAAAAAAATCTATAACAGAGGAAAAAGAAAGTGAAAATATAAAAAAAAAAAAAAATTTAAAAAAAAAAAAAAAAAACAAGCTTTACTTGGTAACGAAACGAAAAAATGTGAACATAATTAATACAAAAAAAAAATTAAATTAAATCTATAGCCTCTACAGCAATTCCTCGAAGGCCTTCGTCGGACGCTACAAGGGTGAGTTTTTTTCTACTACATTTTTTTGTTACCAAAATATAAAGCGAAGTCGGAGACGTTAAGCAAGAGTATTCAATGCAAAGACAAAAGCGAAAACAATTGTCGTTGCTTATCTCCACTCCGTTTGCCCCTCTATATATTTTTATATGCTTCTAATGTGTTTCAAATAAAATCATGCGTAAAGAAAAGAAAAAGAGAATGCACTGAAAAGTGAAAAGTATCAAAAGAGAAAAAGGCAAGAGTGAATAAATATGCATAATTGTTTATTGAAACATTTTGTATGTGAAGAGTTAAAAAAATTGAACGTTTAATTTTTATACGCTGCATATGTAAGCGTTGCGTTTTGCTTTTGCACAGTGGGTCGAAGTTTTAATAAAAAAAAAAAAAAAAAAAAAGAGAAGTTAATGTTCATGAAATTATGCCGAGTATTTAGAATATTTTTTTTAGGATATTTATTTAATTATCTTTGAATATAAATCGATATGCGTTAAAGTTTCGAGCTATATATATTATTTTAGTAATTACAAATTAATTTGTTGTTCATTTATGAAATTGTAAATTTTCTTATATAGGTATATATTATAGAAGGGTTTTGGTTTTTTTTTTTAATGTGAGTTAACTTTGTTCTCAGAATACTACAGAATGAAACATTAGATTCTAAGAAATGAATGATTGTGAGAATACATTAATTTAAGTGAATAATAATGATTTTTATAATGAGGTAATTTTCTGAACTTTCTTTTTGGACAATCTAATGTGAATAAGGATGTTTGTTCTGGGATTTTCCCCTAGCGCTGAAAGGAAAATCATGGTAGGGCGGGTAGAGAGCGCGGCTGTAAATACACCTATACAGCCAACACTAGGACTATTTTCTTCTATTCTTCTCTCTCTTTTCTATTTTGAGGTTCAGCACAGGGACTTTATTTAAAGTTGCTGACGTGTGAGTGGGTGAAACACATTCATCAAAGAACCACCCCAGCCGATTGTCTTGCTAGCCGCATTAAGAGTCCCGCAGATGAATCGTGTTAACACCAAGATAGGCCTCACACAATAACGTATAGTTGCCGAATGGTAAGCCTTTGGGGTGTCGTGGTTATAGATATTTAGTTACAGAAATTTTTGCCGCCCAACCATGGGGCACATTCTAATTAGATACAATGATTTTTGCTGCCCATCGGCTACGTGAAGGCTTTGTACGTTACAGTAATTTTTGGCGCCCAACGTGAGGGGCCCGATTCTAAGTTGATAATTATCTCCTTAAGGTTTTCTCAGGTAGATAATTCATTTGGTAGATTGACCCCTTTTCTTCTTTTAATTTCTTTGTGCATTCTAATCTTTTATTCTATACTATCAACAATTAAAATCGTAAAGTTAACTATTATTGGAATTACCATCTCCGGCGATGCCCAGAGATCTGGTCCGGATATTCAACTAGGTTACTAATTGTTCCGAATACTTTAAAGCTAACTGTCAACATGAACCCAAGTCAAACAATAACTGTCAAAACAGCAGAAACTACTAACTTTTGGCATGTGACCGAGAGCTAGACTCTGGTTTGAAAAGTGTTGAGTAGACGAAGGCATGATGGTAGCCTAGACTCTGTACCTCTTGCTTTAATAGAATAAGCATTACCTGGAATTATGATTGTGACAAATGGCTGAAACATCATCCAAGGATAATGCAACCGCTAGTATTATTGTAAAGAGTACATAGACTAGTCAGTCTAGTTTTGTTATCCCTTTTAGTATAGCCCGTAGCAGCTTAATTGTGAGTGGTCAGGACATTGGTGAGAACATTAATGGTTTAATCAGCCAACCCCAGATCATAATTGGCATAGCGAGAGACTATATTAAGACAGGTAACGAATCCCTTTTTAAATTCATTTATGTAGGTGCAACTCAAATAAAAGAGGGAAGATGATTTTTTTTTTTTGAGAATGGAACTATGGGATGTAGAGTCAAGTGACCCTAACCCAACCGCTTAAAAAGAAAGACACTACCCAAAATATGAGTGTACTTATGTAAATTTCTATTTCCTGTTGCTAAGAAAATAGCATCCCTAACGCAGATTTCAAGAGTAGTCCCTAGTGATAAAGTAAATTATTACACCTGAATTCACTTAGAGTAACCCGAAAAGAAAAATTATTCAAAATTATTATTCAAAAAAAAAAAAAAAATAAGAATTTGATTAACATTTGGTTGAATTGATAACGCTATCGAATATTTAAAAATGTCAGTAGTACACAGTGATAGAGAGTACGAGGAGGCACCACGATCATCCTCATCACAAGTGTGTAGCATTTGTTCACAAGTTATTTCAGACGTACACGAAAGGACAACGACAAAGTGTATGCACTCATTTCATAGAAATTGTATAATTACTTATGTTTCGACAAATCAAGAGTGTCCGGTATGCAAGTCTTTATGCCACCTAAGAGATGTACGAGTTAGAACTGAGTTATCAGCCAGTCAAAAACGAGGAGCAGTTCCTAAAGTCCATAATACGCGGCAGCAGAGGCAAGCACACCTTTTATCTGGTCCAGAACAGTCAGCCATACCTGATGACACTAGTCCGCAAAATACGGTGATGAATTCATCAGAAGAGGTAGAACCACTACGGAAAGCGAAAAGACAGGGAAGACCTCCTAAGCGAAGAGTACAACGCGCTCAACCAGAAAATTTTGAGAGACATCAGACAAGAGTCAACGCCACAGCTAGTACATCGGCACCAGCGGTCGACTACGAAAGATTGTTTGAAAGAATAGAGAATCTTATAAATCAGAAGTTTGAGAGTTTGCAGACGAATGAAGCAGCAGCCAGCATACAAGAATTAAATACGCAGGCTAGAGCACAATCTTCACCCAGAAATTCGCCGTTTTCTACATCAAGTATTAGGAGCGAAAAGGTTACACAGATTATCCAGAGTTGGGGTATAAAGTTCGAGGGATCACAAAAAGGCAGTACCGTGCAAGAATTCTTGTACAGAGTGCGTGCATTAACTATGGATAGTTTAGATGGAGACTTTTCAGTAGTCTGTAAGAACCTACATATTCTTCTAACTGGAAAAGCCCGAGATTGGTATTGGAGATACCGTAAAGAGATCACGCAAGTAGAATGGACAGATTTTTGTGACAAACTCAAAAGACAATATCGTGATAACAAGGATGATGATTTAATTTTTGAAGAAATAAGAAGTAGGAAGCAAAAGATTGGAGAATCATTTGATAATTTTTATGAGGATGTAATATCCATTGTTAGTAGGCTTTCGGTTCCATTGGAAGAGGATAGACTAGTGCAGCAGTTGCAGCATAACCTGATACCAGAAGTGCGTGAAGCATTGTTATATATATCAGTTGTTTCGGTGTCACATCTACGACAGTTAGTACAAAGAAGAGAAAATCTATTGGGAGAGACACTAATTAAGCGTCCGATCAAGAGTGTAAATTTTTCTAAACCCGTTTACAAATCCGTAGCTGCAGTACTAGACGCCACAGAACAGTCAGAAGACGAGTTGTCGGTGAAAGAGCGAGTGGCGAATTCTTCGGTTTGTTGGAACTTTGACGTAGAAGGACATCGCAGGGACATGTGCCTAGAAGATCGGATTATCTTTTGTTACGGCTGCGGAACAAAAGGAGTATACAAGCCGCAGTGCATAAAATGTTCAAATCGGACGGAAAACTATCGGAAGGGACCACCGTATGGCAACAAGCGGACGGACCCTTAGTAAATGTTGCTCACAAAAGATTAAATCGTAATTACACTGAACAAGAAAAGCAAGAAAACATTTCAGAGTTACAAACAAATAGAAAGAATATTAAGTTACATCCAATTAAACCATACCACATACGTTTAAAAGAATATGCAAGAGTCCGCGAAAGAATATTTTCTGATGATAGTAATGTCGCATGCGTCAAGAGAGCACCAAAGCGCTCAACCTTGCGTATGCGTAACTTTTGGAAAGCTGTACGAAATACCAAAAGAAGGTTAATTTGTTCAGTAATTAATGAAGCCGTAGATGGCCGATTTTATGCTTCAATTTTTAGAATTAGGCTTATTAGACACAGGGGCAAATATTAGTTGCATTGGAGCAGACCTGGCTAAAATAGACTGGTCGCACAATTCAAAATTTCGCAAAATTAATTCGTCAGTAAAAACAGCTGATGGACAGCCACAAACAGTTATTGGATCCATACAACTGAACGTAAAATATAGGGAGCAGATGAAGGACATTAATTTCTTTATAATCCCTTCGATTAAGCATAGGGTAGTATCACTAACCATAGAATACATAGATGCGTCAAACTCAATATTTTTTGATTACAAACGCTAGCCTGAGCGTGGAACCCCAGAGAACTTCGGCAAAAGCCGAACAGCGTAGAACCCCAGAGAGCGGCCGCAGTGTCGCTACACATCGAAAATAATTCAGTCTGCCACAGATCGCAGAACGATGAGCGCATGTCTGTGTCGCTGTGCTCTCGTTTTGCATATGTATGCGTACACTCGTCGGTACATGCTCAGGCTTCGTAGTGTGTGTGTGTGACGTGAAGTTGTACAACATCGCATTTCAATAGCTCCCTCAACCAAAATTTTTAATTTTCGACAAAAAAGCGACAATGCGAATAGGTAATGCCTCTGTGAAAAGAATATCAAGAAGTATTGGCATCAGCTTCGTATGTGTCACGGTGGCTGTGCCGATAGAGTGCTCGCTTGGCGATCGGAATATCCCTGGCTCGAATCCCAACTCTATTATCGTTAACGAAGGTTTTTTTGTTTATTTTTTATTTTTTTTATTTATTTCTATTTTTTTTTTCTTTTTGTTTATATTTTTTAATTTATTTTTATATGAATAAAAAAAATAGACAGAAAAAACCTTCATTAACGATAATCGGAGTTGGGATTCGAACCAGTGATATTCCGATCGCCAAGCGAGCACTCTATCGGCACAGCCACCGTGACACATACGAAGCTGATGCCAATACTTCTTGATATTCTTTTCACAGAGGCATTACCTATTCGCATTGTCGCTTTTTTGTCGAAAATTAAAAATTTTGGTTGAGGGAGCTATTGAAATGCGATGTTGTACAACTTCACGTCACACACACACACTACGAAGCCTGAGCATGTACCGACGAGTGTACGCATACATATGCAAAACGAGAGCACAGCGACGTAGACATGCGCTCATCGTTCTGCGATCTGAGGCAGACTGAATTATTTTCGATGTGTAGCGACACTGCGGCCGCTCTCTGGGGTTCTACGCTGTTCGGCTTTTGCCGAAGTTCTCTGGGGTTCCACGCTCAGGCTAGCGTTTGTAATCAAAAAATATTGAGTTTGACGCATCTATGTATTCTATGGTTAGTGGTAGTATTAGGGACAGATTTTTGGAAAGCTTTCAAATTGGCCCCGGGTGTAATTTCCTCGATTGAAACTTCAAATAGCAACGTGCCTAGATTACCAGAGAAAGACGGTGAGGAAAAGTTTCCGCTGACAGCAGAAGAAGAAAAACGTTTAGGCGGAATCATTAGTCTATTTCCAGATTTTGAAAGGCAAGGCCTCGGAAGAACAAAGCTTCTGCAACATCATATAGAGGTAGGCAATGCCACCCCAATTAAACAGCGATTTTACCCAGTTTCACCGGCGGTTGAAAAAGTTATGTTTCAGGAGATCGATAGAATGTTAGAGCTAGGAGTTATTGAGAAGTCAAATAGTCCTTGGAGTTCGCCCATGCGTTTGGTGATTAAACCGGGAAAAGTTCGTTTATGCTTAGATGCACGACGTATTAACGAGGTTACAAAGAAAGACGCATACCCACTGCCCAGCATCAATGGAATTTTCGCAAGACTACCAAAAGCTAACATCATCTCCAAGATAGATTTGAAGGATGCTTTTTGGCAAATTGGTTTGAGTGAGGAATCAAAAGCAATCACAGCATTTACAGTACCCGGTCGTCCATTGTATCATTTTGTGGTTATGCCATTTGGTTTGTGTAATGCCGCGCAAACAATGTGTAGACTAATGGACGAAATAATACCCCCTGAATTAAAATATTGTACTTTTGGATACTTAGACGATTTATGTGTAGTATCAGAAAGCTTTGAGGAACATCTTATGGTGTTAGCCAAGCTAGCTGAGCAATTTCGAATGACGAATGTGACTTTAAATGTGGCAAAGAGCAAATTTTGTGTCACAAAAGTTGCATTTTTAGGATATATAGTAGGCAATGGAGGAATTTCAACTGACACATCAAAAACAGACGCGATTCAGTCATGGCCAATTCCGAAAACAGTTAAACAAGTAAGAGCGTTTATGGGAGTAGTCGGATGGTATAGACGATTTATACCTAACTTTTCAGATATTAGTTTTTCAATCACCGGGCTTCTGTCGTCGAAAAGGAAATTTGTCTGGAACGAGCAAGCTCAGAAATCCTTTGAAAAGCTTAAGTCTGCGTTGACTTCAGCTCCAGTTTTGCAGAACCCGAACTTTGAACGGAAGTTCTATGTGCATTGCGATGCGAGCGATGTCGGCATAGGCGCTACGTTAGTTCAAATGTCAGATAAAGGAGAAGAAAAACCAATTGTATTTATGTCCAAGAAACTGAGTTCAGCTCAACGAAACTACAGTGTAACGGAGCGGGAATGTTTAGCAGCATTAGAAGCAATCGACAGGTTTAGATGCTATATTGAGATGCAGGAGTTTGAATTGATTACGGATCATGCGAGCCTTTTGTGGCTGATGAAGCAACCTAATTTAAAGGGACGGTTGGCTAGATGGGCCATGAAATTGCAAAGTTACAAGTTCACGATAAGCCATAGAAGAGGTCGGGACAATGTCGTACCTGATGCGCTTTCGAGAATGTTTTCAGACGAAATAAGTGCACTAGAAGAAGTTTATCCTGGTGTTGATTTAAATTCAAACTGTTTTAGTGATAGTGAATATCAGAATTTGAAGAAAAAGTTTTTAGATAGTCTGGGAGAATATCCAGATATACGAGTAGAAGATGGTTTTGTCTATATACGAACTGAACATGATGATGGAAATTTAGGAAATCAAGAATCGAGATGGAAACTATGGATTCCATCTGGTTTGACGACTGAAGTCATAGGCAGTGCTCATAATAGTGTTATATCAGCACATGGAGGAATGGCTAAGACCCTAGAATTAATAAGGAGATTCTTTTATTGGCCAGGCATGGTGTCACAAGTGAGAGATTATGTACGTAACTGTGATATTTGCAAGTCTACCAAAGCCCCGAATTACATTTTAAAACCGCCGTTGGGAAAGCCAGCAGTTTCAATGCGTCCTTTTCAAAGGTTATACATAGACCTGCTCGGTCCATATCCACGCAGTAAGCGAGGGCATATTGGGTTGGTAATAATTTTGGATCACTTTTCCAAATTTCATTGGCTTTGTCCGTTGAAGAAGTTGACATCTCGTTTAATACAGGAGTTTCTTCAGGATCATATTTTCTTTATGTTTGGTATTCCGGAAATCCTAGTGAGCGATAACGGAGCACAATTCAAAGCGGTCGAATTTAACGCGTGGCTAACGAAGCTTGGTATTAAGCATGTATATACAGCGTTGTATTCACCTCAAGCCAACGCCTCAGAACGGGTGAATCGATCAATCATAGCAGCGATTAGAGCTTATCTTAACGATGATCATAGAGAGTGGGATGAACATATTCCAGCAATTAGTTGTGCTCTGCGGAATGGTCATCATGTGAGCATTAATTGTTCTCCATATCATGCAGTTTTTGGCTTTGATATGATCACACATGGGTCTCATTATAGTCTACTAAGTAAGTTCAATTTATTAGATGAATCACTTAATCCCCTTAGGAAAGACGATCAATTGCAGTTGTTGAGAAAAGAAATAAAACAGCAAATTGCATCAGCAGCAGATAAAAACGCCAAGCAGTATAACTTGCGCACTCGACAAATTCATTTTAGGATAGGGCAAGAAGTATTCAGAAGAAACTTCAGCCAAAGTAATTTTCAGAAAAATACGAATGCGAAATTCAATCCTCAATGGGTGAAATCTAGAGTCAGGGAATGTTTAGGGAATTGTTATTATGTTTTAGAAGACCTTCAAGGAAAATTACAAGGAACATATCATGCCAAGGATATTAAACAATGAGGTTTTCAGACTAATTCCCCGAGAAAACTCTAGAATTCGTCTGTGGTTGTGGAGGTGCCTTGAGTAAAACTTGCAGCTCAAAAGAAAAAAAAAAGGAAAAAAAGGAAAGGAAGGCAGCATTTAAAAGACCCGCGAATGCACTGCTTGATTGCAGAAAGAAAGTTCACCACAGTGGTACATTTCTTTTTCCCATTATGCCAATAGCGGATAATGTCACTTTGACAATTGACTTCGGGTCTAAACGAAGATCAAAGCTAGGCATAGAGCATAGGCAAACTATCTTGATAAATTCTTTTCAAATTGGCAACCGAGCGGAACAGTCCTTTGTAGGAAGTGGAAAAAATTTAATATTTCATTTTTTTTGTGGTTAAAATAACCCAAGTAAATTTTAAATCCGAGTAAATACAAGCCATCCTTCATGGGCTTGAATCGAAAAAAAAGAAACCATTGATGTTGGTGTTCTCTATTTAAAGATATACTTCTTGAGTAAGTGCTAATTTTTCTTTGAATCATTAAAATTTTGTCATTTTTGCAAATAAAATTTTGCACGCAGATTTTCAAAGTCTCGGTATGTTCGTTCATGATGGAAAAGAAAAAAGGAAATTAAAATGTATTGCTTTGATTAAGAAGAAGGTAATTATACAGCTCTAAAGAAAAGAAAAAAAAGAACGCATTAACGACATTCACATTTTATCATGTACGTGTATATAATTTTCTTTGTTAGACAAACGTAAAGCCCAAATTTTGGCGTCAATGATTGCCAAAGCCAGAATTCCAAGACATTTATGTTGGATAGTGCAAGCAGCAAAGAAGTTATTCACCAAAGGGGACGAAGCAATTACATTGGCGACCATCTGATCAGTCAAATTTCGATACGACACGCGGCAAGCGGTGAAAAGTGAAAATAGCGAAGACACGCAGCCCAAAGAATAAATTGTATCCGAGTTAAAAAAGTGAAAAAGTCTAGCCAGAGTGAAAATCAAGTAAAAAAAGAGTAAAGCCAGAAAGCCGTAGTGAAAACGTAAATTTTTAACTTCTTCTTTTGTTTAAACCTAGGTAATATACTATAATCGAAAGCTAGTTAGTGTACAAGTAATAAATTTGTAATAAAAAAAAAAAAAAAAAACCAGAGGGCCGGGGCTAACTTCGACCGCGTCAAAGTTTGTATACCCTTGCAACTTTTTTGGTAACTCTATCCTTACCTATTAGCCATCAATGTGGAAGAACGTTTTATCTAAAAAGGCTTAAGCTTGAGAAAGAAAGCCCTACAATCATAGGAAATAATGAAGATATTGATCAAAGTCACTGTTTTCCACCGATCGTTCCTATGGGAGCTATATGATATAGTCACCCGATCTTTATCAAATTCGGCACAGTCATTAACATATATATTAAATTAAGAAATGTTTAATTTGAAAGCAATCGCGTTAAAAGTAACGAAGTTATTTACAAAAGTCACTGTTTTCGACCAATCGTTCCTATGGGAGCTATATGATATAGTCACCTGATCTTGATCAAATTTGGCATAGTCGCTTATAGGCGTAGTAAACTCTCTAATATTAAGTTTCACGATAATAGCGCAGAAAATAACGAAGTTATTGAGAAAAGTCACTGTTCGTGACTTTGGGGTTTGTATGGGAGCTATATGATATAGTGGTCCGATCCGGCTGAATCCGAGATATACAACGCCTGCAGTATATACAAGCCTACGTGCAAAATTTCAGCTCTGTAGCTCTTACGGTCAAGGAGGAGTTTGCGTTGATCCAGACGGACGGACGGACGGACATGGCTAGTTGAACTCGTCTCGACGTGCTGATCAAGAATATATATACTTTGTATGGTCGGAGATGCTTCGTTCTATGCGTTGCACACTTCTGACCAAAATTAATATACCCTTTTTGCAAGGGTATAAAAAGCAATAGGGAGTTAAGCAAGTGAAAGAAAAAAAAAGTATACAAAGAAGGAAACGCAAAGCAACATTTCAAGCCACATTGTGCAAAACCAAAATTTTTTTTAAGTCGCGAGGTAACATACACTAAAAATTAAAAAAAAAAAATATGAGCAAAAACAAAAAAATGAGAAAATGAAATCTAATGCAAAATTGAAAGGTCAAAAAAAATCTATAACAGAGGAAAAAGAAAGTGAAAATATAAAAAAAAAAAAATAAAAAAAAAAAAAAAAACAAGCTTTACTTGGTAACGAAACGAAAAAATGTGAACATAATTAATACAAAAAAAAAAATTAAATTAAATCTATAGCCTTTACAGCAATTCCTCGAAGGCCTTCGTCGGACGCTACAAGGGTGAGTTTTTTTCTACTACATTTTTTTGTTACCAAAATATAAAGCGAAGTCGGAGACGTTAAGCAAGAGTATTCAATGCAAAGACAAAAGCGAAAACTATTGTCGTTGCTTATCTCCACTCCGTTTGCCCCTCTATATATTTTTATATGCTTCTAATGTGTTTCAAATAAAATCATGCGTAAAGAAAAGAAAAAAGAGAATGCACTGAAAAGTGAAAAGTATCAAAAGAGATAAAGGCAAGAGTGAATAAATATGCATAATTGTTTATTGAAACATTTTGTATGTGAAGAGTTAAAAAAATTGAACGTTTAATTTTTATACGCTGCATATGTAAGCGTTGCGTTTTGCTTTTGCACAGTGGGTCGAAGTTTTAATAAAAAAAAAAAAAAAAAAAAAAAAAGAGAAGTTAATGTTCATGAAATTATGCCGAGTATTTAGAATATTTTTTTTAGGATATTGATTTAATTATCTTTGAATATAAATCGATATGCGTTAAAGTTTCGAGCTATATATATTATTTTAGTAATTACAAATTAATTTGTTGTTCATTTATGAAATTGTACATTTTCTTATATAGGTATATATTATAGAAGGGTTTTGGTTTTTTTTTTAATGTGAGTTAACTTTGTTCTCAGAATACTACAGAATGAAACATTAGATTCTAAGAAATGAATGATTGTGAGAATACATTAATTTAAGTGAATATTAATGATTTTTATAATGAGGTGATTTTCTGAACTTTCTTTTTGGGCAATCTAATGTGAATAAGGATGTTTGTTCTGGGATTTTCCCCTAGCGCTGAAAGGAAAATCATGGTAGGGTGGGTAGAGAGCGCGGCTGTAAATACACCTATACAGCCAACACTAGGACTATTTTCTTCTATTCTTCTCTCTCTTTTCTATTTTGAGGTTCAGCACTGGGACTTTATTTAAAGTTGCTGACGTGTGAGTGGGTGAAACACATTCATCAAAGAACCACCCCAGCCGATTGTCTTGCTAGCCGCATTAAGAGTCCCGCAGATGAATCGTGTTAACACCAAGATAGGCCTCACACAATAACGTATAGTTGCCGAATGGTAAGCCTTTGGGGTGTCGTGGTTATAGATATTTAGTTACAGAAATTTTTGCCGCCCAACCATGGGGCACATTCTAATTAGATACAATGATTTTTGCTGCCCATCGGCTACGTGAAGGCTTTGTACGTTACACCATTGAAACTTTTGGGCCATTGTTTGAGGTTTCGCTTTTGTTTTGCTTCTGTTTTGCATTTAATAACATTTAATGTTTGGCTATGGTTAGCGGTTAGTCTACCACACATATATGTATGAGTAGGCTTAGAGTCAGCAAGGATTGAGTACTTTTCAACGTGGGACCATCTTTCTTACCTTTGCTCGGCTTGGCTTTTGTGTTGCATTTGCCGCATTGTTTGTTCTGATGAAGTTTTACTTGTACATTGAACAGCATGTAAGAACATAGGTTCAGTTCATTGTGTAGACATTGTAACCGTTATTGTATATTTGATTGATTGTCAAATTGGGTTATCAATTGAATAAAGGCGGTTGTGGCCGTATTCAATGGTGAGTGCGGTTGAATGCATTGAGAAGAAACATTTGCCATTAAGGATGAATGCAAGCGGAAGGAAATAATCAATGTAATAATTCAATAAAATTTAATTGGACTGGAAATAAACATTTTTAATTAGATTAATTAAAAGTAAAATAAAGATTTCAATAGTAAAAAATTTAAATGAAATAGTATCGACAAAAGAAAAATGCATCTGGCAACTGTTTTTTTTTTTTTTTTTGCTTCAAGTCAATTGGAATAGCATAACCTGCCTGATATGATTATAAGATTATAAGTAATTGCAACTCTTGAGGAATTTTTGTTTAGGAGTTGAAGTACTTACCATGACTTTCTTTTTATTTTTAGATCTACTTAATCTCAGGTTTAAGTCGCTGTAGATTTTTGAACTCTTTCGATGTATTTCCTTAAGCTACAAGTAAACGCTTCTTTTTTTATGATTTTCAAACCATTTAAGCTTCCATTTTCTTTACAATATCTATTTCATATTCCATCTAGCCATTTGAAAAACTACTCATTTACCTTTAAGCATGTTGTTCAATTCACTGACCAACTTGGTATAAACATATCCCGCTCCCCTTTTTTTCTCCTTCTTTAGGAATATCTGCATCCTGCCCTGGTGAGTTGCCTTAGTTTTAACTGAAGCCGCTGGCCATAGCATTTTTTTTGTGTGCTCTTCAATTGCTGCTTCAACTCCACGCCAAAGTAACATTTTTTGATTGCATTTTGAAAGAATAATGAAAATTAGCTGCCGCAACTACACACACAGAACGCACACACAAACACACACATACGAAATACGGAGAGTTTTCTTTTTACTTCATTTTGCAATCATTTTTTTATGCTCATTTCGGTTTTCCTTCTCGTTTTTTGTGTCTTGGGCTGTATTGTTTTTTACGTATTCAGTACAGCTTTCAAATTGCTTTTGCTTGCGCATTTTTTAGCAAGCCGGAAAAAGCGATAGGTGGAGAAGAAGAAAACAAAGAGCGAAGGAAACAGAGCTCCAAGATAGGAAAATTAAATAAAAATGTAACACAAAGTTTGACGCAATGGGAAAGGAAAAATATCCCCCGCTATAGTTATACATATTCCTTTTTGTGTTTCAATTTTTTTTTTTTTTTGAATTTGAATTATACTGAATTAAGAATGTTTGTTTATGCTCAACGCTGTCTGTCTATCTGACTGTCTCTGTCCGTTTCCTTTTTCGATATGCATAGTCTTGATTAAAGTTTCCCTTCGCAACGTCTTTATGTGTTGCCATGAAGACAATGCCAAATGCATAATTCATTGCAGTGTAGTATGTTCATACAACTAATAACTCAACACAATGAGCTCAACTTGTAACACTTTGTTGCAAGTATAAACAATTAAACATATACGCATTAAAATATAATTGTGCACTTGAATATCTTCATATGTATACATTGAAGTATTCACATAAACATATTCAAGTAAACATACAATTAAGCATGAACATATATGTATGTACATTTGTATATGCACATACATATATTCACATAAGCACTGTATGCACAAGCGTAACATGAGCTAGAGCCAGGCCAGCGTGTGACCGCTGACCAAGCACTTTGATGCATGCGCTCCAACAGTATGTATGTATGTATGTACTGACACTCTCCCTCTCTTTTGTAGCTGTCGCATAAATCGCAGCATAAGAATATATATGTAAAATTAGCCTAAGCAAAAGAATAATTTGGAATAAAGAAGGCAATCAAAAAACTCCAGTCAACCGACACAGACGTGTCTCTGATTATTATTTTTCAACCCAACGGAACCCGGTCAAAGGAGTTTTTACATGGCGACCGTGACAGGACCTGAGCTGCACACAACATATATATAAATTATAATAACATAATTTTATATTGAAAAGCGATGACATCTAAATGATGCCGCGACAACTAATATATGGAAAAGCGACAACAACTAAATGATGCTGCAACTTATTGGCAAGAAAAGAAACAACTGACAGAGATTGTAGCAACAACAACAGCATAAACAACAGAGACATTAAACATTTAAAGCTAAAGAACAGCTATCAACATCAGCTTCAACACCATAATACTGAAGATATCTAGTGAATATATTTGAGTCTCGTTCGTTATCCCAACGATGAACATCAGCATCAACACATAAGTTTGACTAAAAAAAAAAAAAAAAATACATGAACAACAGTGAAGATATTCCCTTTGCGGAATCTGCTCCTGTCGAGCAAAGGGATGCACTGACGCTAAAAGAAGCGCTAGAGCTGTATCCCAACGATGGACCGCGGCCACTAACAATAGAGGAGTACAGAGCCCGGCAGCAGACGAGAATCCCCAAAAAGACGAAACGGGGCGGTGAGGTGAGACGCCTGCTCACCCAGAAAAGACTGCAGCAGGATTTACTAAAGGCCAGCACCAACGAAGAAGACCGACAACGCTGCATAGAGCGTATCGAGAACCTAAAAACTGAACTTCGCCAAAGAGCGAAGAAACGCAAGGGGGCCGCAGAAATGCGCAAGCCTTAACTTGCCTTTAATTTAATAATAATAATTATAAGCCTAATAGCAAGTTGAAGCACGAAAGTGCAACTTGCGAACTTACTAACTTTCTGTAGGCTATTACTAACAATGTGGTTGGAGAATTTTTTTTTTTTTTTTTCATATAAATTTTTTTTTTATTTCTAAATAACAATAACGAATGAAATATAAATCTGAATTGTGAGCCAACCACATGCTCTATAATTTTTTCCACGTCTCTGGCTCGCTGTGCAAGACACAGTTGAGATAAAATTTTTTTTTTCTTTTGTCGTATAAAAAAAAAAAAAAATTTAATAATTTTTTTTTTAAATAAAATTTCATAAAAATTCATGAATCCATAACAATTTTTCAAATAATTCAAATATAAATTTTTATAATTATAATTCGTATTCAAGCAAATAAGAACGAAGCTTGAAATACCTAAAAAAAAAAAAAAAAAAATTTTTTTTAGTAACTTTTAAACAAAAGGTTTTGAGATGTTTTTATGGGCTTTTGTTCCCTATTTTTTTTTCCCGTATTTGTCATATTCATTTTCATCCTGCTAAATTAAAATAGTCTCATATAGGATCGTTAGTCAGTGAGATTATTATTAGAATTATACACAAAAAAAAAAATTTTTTTTATATAAACTCCATATGTTCGATAATTCCATAAGTAAATTTGATGATATATCTCTTATACCCACAATGGGGTTAATAGAAACAAAATCAGTGGACTCCACTGCTAATGTAATAAATAAAATCGAATCATCAAATACTGACTTGAGATTAACGAACATATTGTTATTAATAATCGTCGTAATAATGTGCGCATATATTTTATATAAAGCTTATCTATTACACAATAAATGTGTAACCAAAAGAGCCATAAGCCAAGCTAATGACCTAGATAAGGTCTAAGAATACATATGCACACACGCGAATAACAATAAAAAAAAAAAAAATAATAATAATTCTGGAAAACAATGGCCACTCTTGATAATTATTTTGGAAAAATAAACGCTAGGCATCCCAGTATTGTCCAAGATTTAATTGAGGTTTTTAGAAATGAGCATATCAATTCACCACAGAACTCAATAAACTTGGTACAAATTAGGTCAGCTTACCTAAATATAACGGGAGAAGAATTCCCAGTTCAAGGAAGCACTAGGGTACAGATGAGTTTCATCCTCACAGTACCATATGTATGTTGCTTTTCCAACGCAGCAGGCACATATCGTTTCTACCGAATGGAGGAACCGAGGCAGTAAGCCTCCATGATTTTTTTATATACGTACATCCATATTAATAGGCCTAACAAGTTAGTGTAGAATATGGATAAGATAGAAACAAAAAGGCTACAAAAATACTTACCTTTCCTCGATTTCCTGATACAATCAGGCGAAACAAATCACAAATACAAGGAAATAAGGTATTGGATAGCCCACAACTACAAATTTACAAAAAAAATTGTAGATCTTATGGAAAAATCCATAAAAGTAGCTTATAGTAGATTGTTAGCTAAGACTCCTTTACATAAAGACGTGCCCGGATGGGTCCACGAACTTTTTAAGGACTCGACCGCGCTGATAGACATATCAGAATCGAGTACAGACTCAGATGTAGAAATAATAGATACAGAATAATAAAAAAAAAATAAATAAACATAAACATTTTCGAAAATTTTGTTATTTTTAACAAACTATGGTTACTTGGGATGATATAATTGGAAAAGCTAGAATACACGCACAAGAATTAACTAAATCTTGTAAGTGCCTCTCGCAAAACAGAGAAATATCCCAAGACACAGTAACCAAACACACGAAAATAATAACCGAGAAGCTCCAAGCTATTAGGGCAGTATTAACTGAGCACTATAGCAAACTAAAGGAAGGGCAAAAAACAGCCGCAAATGCGTTCTACAGTGATTGCAAACAAAAAGCAATAGCTGTGCTAAACAGACACAATATTGAATTTAAACAAACAACTGATTTGGAAACTTCAATAGTGCTGGAAGAAGAAACGCAACTAATGGCCGATGATGAAAGAGGTCAAGAAAAACCACCAGTGAGCTCTGATCAGTCAATTATAAGTCATAATAAACCAGCAATTCCAAAAGGAAGCAACAAAATGACTCAAACAGTGGTAGAATTCATAAACACAGCCACAAGGCTGCTACCATTCTTCGATGGTGACATTAAAAACCTACAAGGTTTCATTGGGGCATTGACGAAGTTATACAAAAACTGTCAACAATCTTTAAGGGTGAATCAGTGGATCTTTTAACAGCAAAGATTAAAAATCTGCAGAGAAACCCTAATAACTGTGTTTCATACACAAAAGAGATTACTGAGTTGACCGACGCCCTAAAAGGCGCGTATATTTCGGATGGTCTTCCAAATGAACAGGCTATAAAATACACTACCAAAGTGGCAGTAAATGCTATGGTAAGTCATACCAAAAGTCAAAGAGTCCAGCTACTAATGGAATCGGGAAACTTTGATTCAGCCAAAGAAGCCATCACTAGATTTACCACTCTTTCAGTAGAGTCGGGCTCCACGGGAAGTTCCCAAAATAATACCATTTTTTATGCCCAGCATAATGACCGCGGTAGACGCCGCTACAATAATAATGGTAACTGGAGAAACAACTCGAATTGGAACAACAACAATTCGAGCTGGAGCAATAACGATGCCCACAGAGCCCAACGAGGCCGAAATAATTCACGCTACCGAAGAGGCGGCCGTGGAGGTGGACAACAAAATAATAATAGACAAAACACAAATAACCAACAAAATGGTTATAACAATACAAATGTCCGAATTACCCAAAGCAACCAGGGAAACGGACAAGCTCCTCCAAATGCTCAGAGTTAAAAAATAAAGTATACTCTATCAACCTAAGTCTTAATAATTTCGTATCATTTAAGAATGTTGAAACCAATAAGAAAATAACATTCTTAATTGACACCGGTGCAGATATTTCAATAATAAAAGAAAATTCTGATGTATTTCATGACATCAAAGTAAACAAAACTGTAGACATTCGAGGCATAGGAGAAGGAGTAATAAATTCCAAAGGCCTAGTCTCAATAGAATTGCAGACAAGTAAATATATTATTCCATACGAATTTCATCTGCTTCATGCAGATTTCGCAATCCCATGCGATGGAATAATAGGATTAGATTTCATAAAAACTTTTAATTGCAAAATAGATTACAGCAATTCAGAAGATTGGTTTATACTTAGACCACAAACATTAAAGTACCCAATTTACGTTCCAATAACATTCAATTCTGGTAATAACTCAGCACTTCTACCAGCAAGATCCCAAGTGGTACGCAAAATAGAACTATCTTCAGCAGAAGGTAACATTTTAATTCCGAATCAGGAAATTAAACCGGGCGTTTATGTTGCAAACACTATTGCAACAGCCCAAAGTACTTATGTCCGATTTTTAAATACCACAGATAACTGCCAACTAGTAGGCTTTAACAATTTAAAATTTGAATCACTTTCGAACTACGATATAGTTCAAAATACCAAAGATTTAAGAAAAGAATCTGTAATTCATAAATTGAAGAAAAATTTCCCAACACTATTCAAAGACAAACTCGAAAAATTATGCACTGAGTATAGTGATGTGTTCGGACTTGACACCGAACCGATCACAACAAATAATTTTTATAAACAAAAATTAAGACTTAAGGATGATGAACCGGTATATGTGAAAAATTACCGGAGCCCGCATAGCCAAATAGACGAGATCCAGCGACAAGTTGGAAAGTTAATTGAACAGGGTATTGTTGAACCGTCTGTTTCGCCTTATAATAGCCCACTCTTACTAGTCCCAAAGAAAACACTTTCGGGATCTAAAGAAAAAAACTGGCGATTAGTAATTGACTATCGTCAAATAAACAAAAAATTGCTGTCAGACAAGTTTCCGCTCCCCAGAATTGATGATATTCTTGATCAATTGGGAAGAGCAAAATATTTTTCTTGCCTTGATTTAATGTCAGGTTTTCATCAAATAGAACTAGAAGAAAAATCAAGAGATATAACGTCTTTTTCAACGAGCAATGGCTCATATCGCTTCACGCGATTACCTTTCGGTCTAAAAATAGCACCTAATTCATTTCAAAGAATGATGACAATAGCATTCTCAGGGCTTGAGCCCAGCCAAGCTTTTCTCTATATGGATGATTTAATCGTTATTGGTTGTTCTGAACAACATATGATTAAAAATTTAGTAGATGTTTTTAAACTTTGCAGAAAAAACAATCTAAAACTGCATCCAGAAAAATGCTCATTTTTTATGCATGAGGTGACATTCCTAGGTCACAAATGCACAGACAAAGGAATCTTGCCAGACGACACAAAATTTGACGTCATCAAGAATTATCCAGTCCCACATGATGCAGATAGTGCTAGACGTTTCGTTGCATTTTGCAATTATTATAGACGTTTCATAAAAAATTTCGCCGAATACTCCCGGCACATAACAAGATTATGTAAAAAGAATGTTCCCTTCGAATGGACAGCAGAATGCGAAAATGCATTCCAATACTTAAAAGAAAAGCTCGTTCAACCTAATCTATTGCAGTACCCAGATTTCAGCAAAGAATTTTGCATAATCACGGATGCAAGCAAACAAGCATGTGGAGCAGTTTTAACACAAAACTATAATGGACTCCAGCTTCCAGTTTCATATGCATCAAGAGCGTTCACTAAAGGTGAAAGCAACAAGAGTACTACAGAACAAGAGCTAGCAGCAATACATTGGGCAATAACACATTTTCGACCATATATATATGGAAAACACTTCACAGTGCGAACAGACCATAGACCATTAACATATTTATTCTCCATGGTCAACCCGAGTTCAAAACTAACACGCATGCGGCTAGAATTGGAAGAGTACGACTTTACAGTAGAGTATTTGCGAGGTAAAGACAATTTTGTGGCAGACGCCTTATCGCGGATAACTATATCCGAATTAAAAGATATGAGTATAAAAGTCCTGAAAGTCACTACCAGGCAACAAAGTAGACAGAAAAACTGCGCAGTTAATAAAGAAGACCTTTTGCCAAGGCAAAAACTTCAAAATGCTTCTAGGCCCAACGTATACGAAGTCATCAATAATGACGAGGTACGAAAAGTAGTGACCTTGCGAATAACAGAATCTAAATGTTCACTGAAACATGGAAAGAAAGTTATGGCAAGAATTGAAGTTAGCGATTTGTATACCAATGGAATTCTCGACTTAGGTCAGTTCTTCCAAAGGCTTGAAATGCAAGCCGGTATACTTGAAATCAGCCAACTAAAACTGGCACCGAGCGAAAAGATCTTTGAAATTATTTCAATAGATTCTTTTAAAAATATGGGCAATACTATATTGAAAACATTAAGAGTAGCGCTACTCCAGCCGGTGACCCTAATAGAAAATGAAAAAGAAAAAGAAGCAATACTGTCTACATATCATGATGATCCAATTCAAGGAGGTCATACTGGCATTACCAGAACGCTGGCAAAAATCAAAAGACACTACTATTGGAAAAATATGGGACGCCATATCAAAGAGTACATAAGGAGATGTCATAAATGCCAGGTTTCAAAAACGACGACACATACGAAGACTCCCATGATAATAACAGAAACACCAGCGAAGGCTTTTGATAAGGTTATAGTGGACACAATAGGTCCACTACCAAAATCAGATAATGAAAATGAGTATATTGTCACATTGATATGCGATCTGACAAAATACCTAATAGCCATTCCAGTTGCATCTAAGAGTGCAAGTAATGTAGCTAAAGCTATATTCGAAAATTGTATACTACAGTACGGTCCAATGAAAACACTCATTACGGACATGGGAACTGAGTATAAAAACCAAATTATAACAGATATATGCAAGTACATGAAGATTAAAAATCTGACATCTACAGCATACCACCACCAGACCTTAGGGACAATAGAACGAAGTCATAGAACATTCAATGAATATATTCGTTCATACATATCAGCAGATAAGTCCGATTGGGATGCTTGGATACAATATTTCACTTATTGTTACAACACAACACCCTCGGCAGTGCATGAATATTGTCCATACGAACTAGTATTTGGAAGACTACCAAATCAGTTCATAGATTTTAACAAAATCGATAGAATAGATCCAATATACAATTTAGACGACTACTCTAAGGAAATAAAGTTTAGAATAGAAATAGCATATAAAAGGGCTAGGATAATGTTAGAAAACCATAAGTTAAGTAATAAAAAATACTACGACAAACATATTGCCGATTTCAATTTAAACATAGGAGATAAAGTCTTATTAAGAAAAGAAATAGGTCATAAACTAGATGCTAAATATATAGGGCCTTATAAGGTAGTGAGTATAGAAGAAAATGACAATATATTAATAGCAGATAATAAGAATAAATACCAAAAGGTTCATAAAAACAGACTAAAACCATTTTCGGAATGATCAACCGAAAAAAATAATAATTATCATGATACTTAAGTAATTTTTACAAAAAAAAAAAAAACAAAAATCTTTATGGATTCATCTATTATTGAAAACAAATTCACGCAATTTCGAAAAACAAGAGAAAGAAAATTTGCCTAAAGAGACACAAACAAAAAAAAAAAAAAAAAAAACTTTCCTAAGATACACCTTTACTTTACCTTTTATTTTACCTTTCTATATAAATAATCATTACAATAACTACATAATATTACGTTATTCTCTAAAAGGGGAGGTGTAGTATGTTCATACAACTAATAACTCAACACAATGAGCTCAACTTGTAATACTTTGTTGCAAGTATAAACAATTAAACATATACGCATTAAAATATAATTGTGCACTTGAATATGTTCATATGTATACATTGAAGTATTCACATAAACATATTCAAGTAAACATACAATTAAGCATGAACATATATGTATGTACATTTGTATATGCACATACATATATTCACATAAGCACTGTATGCACAAGCGTAACATGAGCTAGAGCCAGGCCAGCGTGTGACCGCTGACCAAGCACTTTGATGCATGCGCTCCAACAGTATGTATGTATGTATGTACTGACACTCTCCCTCTCTTTTGTAGCTGTCGCATAAATCGCAGCATAAGAATATATATGTAAAATTAGCCTAAGCAAAAGAATAATTTGGAATAAAGAAGGCAATCAAAAAACTCCAGTCACCCGACACAGACGTGTCCCTGTTTTTTTTTTTTTCAACCCAACGGAACCCGGTCAAAGGAGTTTTTACAGCAGTTTGCCATATACATTAGAGAGGAACCTAAAAAATGCATTAAACTTGCAGTTAAAGTTTAAAGAGAATGGAAAAACACAAACTGAAGGCTGCAGAAATTCCCATTCCATCCCTGGCATTCCCCTTACTTGCCTTGGCCTTCTTAAATCTTCTTTTAGTTGGCTAACTTGGGGCGAACGGTGGCGAGGCGGTGGTGATGGTTGTGACGGGTTCTGGGTTCTGGTGCGGCGTGTTGAAAAGGTGAAAAGCAGCGAGCTCTCTTAATGAGCATCGCTGAGTAATTAGCCAACATTGTGGTCTTCGTCTTGATTCTGGCCATGCTCCTGGTTGTGGCCCTATCCCTATTCTGGTCCTGCTCCTGCTCCTGGAACATTTCTTTAACTATGCTTAATCAATTATTTATTGAAGTCGCCTTCGTGCAATTCAAAGAGCAAAAGCGAAGCCAATTCTAAGCTTTGGATAAATAGCAGGAACTTGTTGGGCTTCTCATGTTGTTTTCGTTTTTCAGCTTTTACTTTAGTTCAATTCAATTTCAATTTCAATGGCCAAAGAATCTGAAAGCTGCTAAGTAAAGTGCAATACAAATGAGTTCATCAATTAACGTTTACCCAAGGATATTATTATTCATTCTGAATTAATGCACATGGCACACAAAAACCCTTTTGAAAACGATGTGAAAACATCTAATTGATTCTCAATCAGTGCAGGAGATAGCATTAGTGGAAGACCAAATTACATTTGAAATGATTTTTTAAAAGTGTTTGGCAGGAATACTTGCTTTTGTTGAGAATAAGAATATAGAGAAACAATTTGTTTACTATCTGGTTTAAAAGTTTAAAGTTTTAAAGTTTTAGATTGAATAAATGTTTCTCCGCATGTGAAGTCAATAATAATCGACATTTCTTATAATTGTTAAATTAGCTTTTATTACAAGAGATATATAGTTTAACTAGTTAAGCCAACAGCAAGGAAAAAAGGATAATATTTTGTATAAAAGTCGGTTATGTTATTCTTAATAATTCACCATCTTTATCATCTAGATTAAAAAGTTGACATTTTTATATAATACATATATATGTATATAAAGAAAAAAAAAACGGATAATTTTTTATTAAATACAATAAATGTCCAGCTTATCAATTATGAGATTGTAAACTCTCTACTTTTTAAAGTAATTAATCCCTTGGGATTGATTTTATATTTCCGGATTTTATTTATTTTCAAATTAAGTGCACATGCGGTCTTATTCACTATATTCAAGAGAGTGTGCCCGTACCCCGCCTTAGCGTATTATACCCTTTTAGTGTGCCCAAATTCGGTTATCGGGGAAATTCACTGAGACGAGGAGCGGGCTTATTTAAAATACTCCTAATGTTTACATTCGGCCAATCCTGACATTTGATCGACCTCGCTCATACAATTCAACAAACATAAAACATACAATATACATATATACAATACATACAATATACATATAAATACTGCTTATCAGATACATATTACAAACAGAAACTCACAGTTTTATCACACGCATGCATCCACGGCTTGAGTCGGGCTGATTCTAAGATACCTTTGTAGGGCAATTGAGTAAGTTGACAATCGTCAATATCGGTGACTTCGTAACGGTCATTTGGAAGAACTCGATTTATTTTATAAGGACCACGGTATTTAGGAGCGAACTTTTTGCACGACCCGGGAGTGACATCTACATTGCGAATGGCAACAAAATCATTGACTCTATAGGATAATGGTGCCCTATGCCTTAAGGCGTACCGCTTTTCATTGCGCTCCTGCGATAATTGAATTTTCGCACTTGCCTCTTGCCTAGTGGCCTCAAGGTTACAGGGGTTTTCTGAACTAAATTTCTCGTCAAGATACTCGGTTAATTCGTCTACTAAGGGGCCTCGCTGATCGCAACCAAACAACAACATTGACGGAGTTTTACCGGTACTACACTGCACTGAGTTATTAATAGCGAACTCGACACGATTAACTAATTTATACCAATCGGCTTGGGCTAAAGGTTCTGACAGCTTTCCCAACATTGGGGTCAACACACGGTTCACACGTTCGACCTGCCCATTGGCTTGAGGGGCAGCAGTCGCTACTTTAATGTGGTCAATATTTCGATTTTCTACAAACTCAGCAAACTCAAACGACGTAAAACACGTACCTCTGTCGGATATAACTCTTCTTGGTCGGCTATAATAATCAAAATATTTTTCTAACGCGGCGGTTACTTCTTTGGTACTAGTGGAATTTACGGGATACAATTTGACAAACTTTGTAAATGCGTCAATCACTACCAAAAGGTGCTTTCTTTTTGATGTAACACTCGGTAAGGGACCTAAGTGGTCAACATGGATAGTATCAAATGGAATCGGACTTTTCGGAATACTATGCAAGGTTCTATTATGTATAGTTCTTGGAACACTATGTAGAATACACGGCAGACAATCTTTTATAAACGACTCAACCTTTGGATTCATTAATGGGAACCAGTACTTTTCTTTCAAATTGTTTACACATTTCTCAACGCCTAAATGACCTAGTTTCTCGTGACACCTTCTTATTAATTCCCCTTGCATGCGAGCCGGTGCATACAAACACAGTCTTTCCTTAGCATTTCTTTTGTACACTATACCATCTATTAACTCAAATCCAACATCATTGGATTTTTCTAACTTTTCTCTTAGTTTACGGATATCCGGATCTCTTATTTGTTCTGACTGCAATAATAAATCAACATCTTGCGGAGACGCACCCACTACACCAACCAGGTTTGCCGACTCATTTCGATCGAGCTGGTCACTTCTTTCGATTTGGTTACTCAATCTCGGATCAACAGAACTTTCATTTAAAGAAACGCAAGGTTTATTCTTAACCAGTTTTAGCCGACTTCTTTCTAAACATAGCTCACACGGTCTGAAACAACTCTTCGCTAAATGAACACACGGGTTTGTCCCGAACGGTCCTAAATAATTCTTCCCTAAAGGAGCACATGGTTCTATTTTACACGGGTTTATCTCACACGGGTCTATCTTACACGGGTTTTTCTCAAACGGGTCTATCTTACACGGGTTTTTCTCAAACGGGTCTATCTTACACGGGTTTTTCTCACACGGGTTTTTCTCACACAGGTCTATCTCACACGGTTTTGTCTCAAACGGTTTTATCTCACACGGGTCTATCTCACACGGTTTTACGCAACTTTCCTCAAAAGTAATATGCGGTTCACAAGGTTCAATTGGGGCATTCTGGTCTCTCTTCACTAATAAATCGCAAGGATCAAAATCACCTTCTACAATATTCTCTAACAACTCGGTTTGCCGACTTAATGCATCTACATGGCCCATGTTTGAACCGGGTCTGTGAGCAATGGTATAATCAAAGTTTTCCAATTCCAACGACCACCGCGCAATGCGGGGATTTATTGATTTTTTACTCAAGGTTTGGACCAATGAATTACAATCGGTAACGATCAAAAATGGTCTGTGTTCTAAATAAACGCGAAATCGGCGCACGGCATATATTATGGCCAAAGTTTCAAGCTCAAAACTGTGATAACGGGACTCGGCGGCTGTCGCCTTTCGGGAATAATAAGAGACTGGATGCATTTTGCCATCAGTCTGTCTTTGCATCAAAGAGGCACCGAAACCATTTGAACTGGCGTCAGTATGCAACTCAGTTTCGTAGTTAGGGTTAAAGATAGCTAATATGGGCGGACTGGATAAGGCGGATCTTAATGTAAGAAATACATTTTTAGCGGTTTTGTTCATCGGAAATGGACCACCTTGTTTAAGCAACTCAGTTAACGGTTTAGCTATGCTGGAGAAATTCGGAACAAATTTGCGAAAATAAGAGAATAAGCCTAAGCACGAGTGTAACGCTTTGCTGTTAAGTGGTTCTGGGTATTCTTGAATAGCTTTTAAATGTGTATTATTTGGTAAAATTCCCTTTTCACTGACTTCATATCCTAAATAATCTATGCTCTTCTGTAGGAAAATGCTTTTCTTCAAATTGAGCTCTAAATTGTACTGAATAAAACGATCTAACAGTTTTGCTAACAACTTAAGATGCTGATCTACAGTGCGGGTGGCAAGAATAATGTCGTCCATATATACTACAAGTTCTCGATCTCTAATCATATCACTAAGTATGTTCGATATAAATCTCTGAAATACAGCTGGTCCGTTCTTTAGACCAAAAGGCATTCTCAGATATTCGAACTGCCCATCGGGTGTAACGAATGCTGTGTATTTAATTGAATCCTCTTCCATGCCTACATGGTAAAAGCCACTTTTCAAATCTATGACGGAGAAAACGGTCTTGCTCTCCAGGTATTCTAGGCAATCTTCTATCAAAGGCAATGGAAAATTATCCCTCACAGTCTTCTTATTTAAACCTCGATAATCAACGCACATTCGTATATTGCCATCCTTTTTCGCACTAGGACGATGGCGGACGCATAGGGGGAGTTGCTTGGTCGGATTACATTATTGGCTAACAACTCACTAACCGTTTTAGAAACGATTCCTCTTTCATAATATGATAACCTTCTAGGACTACTATGAAATGGTGTTGTATCTGTCAGACATATTCTCATCATATATTTAGGCAACCCGTAATTAATTGAAAATCGGTCAATGTAATGCTCATGCACAATGTCTCGGCACTCACGCATCGCGCCTAATCCAAATTCACTGCCAACAGTAGTATTCCCGGTATCTGACAGCGTTGCACAAACAGTTTGCAACTCTGTTAGCCATTCTCGAAACGGGGATGCATTCGTGTTTACATTAGGGTTATTACAATTACTATCTAGATCAGTGGTGTTATTACTAATGGTATTATGCTTAGGATATTTAGTAAACAGGGATGCACAGAAGGATTTGTAAACAAAAGCAATGGTACTCTTTAATGATGCAGAATTCTTTTCATACTTTCTTACATTTTCAATCAATGAGAACTTAAGACCTATTTTATTCAAGGCGTCTCTACCAAGAAGTAGTTGCGTCGGCATAATATTATCGGGAATAACTAAAAATTGAATTTCATAATATTTTTGCAAAACAGAACTAAACATTTGACTGTTCCAAAAGTCAGAATAGAGCCACCGCTCAGTCCATGAAAAGAACTTTTAACTAATTTATCGCAATCTAAATGCGGCATCAACGCTCTACTGGCAAAACTTACTGGGCTTCCGGAATCTAATAGGGCAAAAATATTATTAACATCAGTGCATCCCTCTTTACAAGATATTCTTAAACTTACTAATTGAATAAATGACTTATCATCAATGGTGTCCGGGTCTTCTCTAGAGCTCATGGCGGCGATCTGGGTTCGCATTGGACAATTCCGGTACTGATGGCCCACTTTGAAGCACCGATAGCAACTTCCTTTTGGTCTCTCCGGGCGTGGACAGTCAAACATTAGGTGACCAATCTGGCGGCAATTGAAACATCTCTTATCCTTTGCAGCAGGCGTAATGGCCTGCAAACGGTCTGAAGTCTGACGAGCCTGAGGAACGTAGTTTTTGGCTGGTGGCTGAACTGATTGAAAACGCATCATCTTCTCTCGCAATTCATTCAGAGAAGTACAATAATACAAAGGAGCTGACAATCCGGTTCGATCTTGTAGTCCGTCAACAATGTATTTGACCACATCGGTGTCTTCAAAATTGCCCTGCTGAGCAATATTTCGCATAATGATGAAATACTGCAAGAGTGACTCTCCTTTGCCAATTGAGCGCTTCCTCATCTGGTTAGCAATCTCGTAGTTTGTCATTTGTAGGCCAAATACCTTCACAAGGGCATCCTTCAGCTCGCTCCAGGTTGTAGTCTTTTCATATGTCATGTATGCTTTAGCAGATCCCTCCAGCAGTCGGTTGCCCAACGACCAACATTGGGCATCACTCAGTACATACACTCTTGCTGCTTTCTCCAGCTCACGAATCCATACGTGAATGGACAGATCACCATCACCAGAGAATTTAGGTACAGTAGTTTCGACATCTTTCAAGTTCATGCGGCAATTATATTGCGGTCCGCCTAAGTTCTCCTCCAGCTCCATAACACGTGTTTTTAGCTCCGCCAGGTTTTTACGTGCTGTATACAATTCGATGCTACTAAGAATCGAAGACAATTCGTCGGTTTCGCTCGCTTGTGCGCTTTCACGAACATGCACGTTCGCGTCTGGTCCTACAGAGGTCTCACGAGACATCGTCGGCGACTGGTTAGCACCCACTTGATCCGGTGTACTTGGCTGCTCAATGTTTCCCACGCCGCGCTGCTCAATAAGAGGCTCCGGACCAACATCCACAAGTTGTCCGGCAAGCACATTTGCAGACACTGCTGGGCTGACTGCCTGCTCTTCGGGTACATCACTCTCTCCAGACTGATTCTGTGCCATGACTTGTTTTACCAATGCTCGCAATTGGTAAATTGACGCTTCTTTGTCGCAAGGTACTTCCTTGGCCGCTAGCAACTCAAACAATGCGGTTTTGTTTAATTTAATAATCTCGGTGTATTTCATGAAAATACGTTTTTTAGGGCAAACCCCACACCTGATTTGTAAACTCTCTACTTTTTAAAGTAATTAATCCCTTGGGATTGATTTTATATTTCCGGATTTTATTTATTTTCAAATTAAGTGCACATGCGGTCTTATTCACTATATTCAAGAGAGTGTGCCCGTACCCCGCCTTAGCGTATTATACCCTTTTAGTGTGCCCAAATTCGGTTATCGGGGAAATTCACTGAGACGAGGAGCGGGCTTATTTAAAATACTCCTAATGTTTACAAGATGTATAAATTTTATGGACATTTAAATATTTAATGGTCTTTGTGAACAAAGAAAAAAGGAACTCAATAAATTCCATTTTCAATTTCTGTACAAGAACAGTGAAGGAAGACTCTTCCTCTTTACTCAGAATAAAGATTTTAATTCATAATTATGAATGTTTCATATACATACCTACTATATATGTTTGTATTTGTACCATTCTTCTTTCGTATAAGAAGTCTAAAGTTCGCGAAAGAACAGCTTTAAAGCTTGGGCTGTAGCAATCCGACGTATGTATATATGACAGCTATATAATTTAATCAGATTTCAGAGTCATTAAGAGCTATACAAATAGAATTACGAAAATAGCGTCAAAAGCATCAAAATTATTGATAAAAGTCACTGTTTTCGACCGATCGTTCTAATGGATGGTATATGATATAGTCATCCGATTTTCATCAAATTTGTTACAGTTATTTGCAGGTACACGAAACTAACAAATATTAATTTTTTTGACAAAAGTTAGTTATATGTATGTACACACCTTCTTGCAAAATTTCGTCTCTGTAGCTCTTACGGTCTAGGAGGAGTTTGCGTGATCCAGACGGACATGGTTATTGAACTCGTCTATGCTATACGAGCGCATACTAAACAAGTCAACATCCTATATTTTGCGGAAAATCTGTTTTATTTAAATAACACGGGCGGATGTCAGCGTGGCAAAATTTTAAAATAAACTTTATCTTTTAATTCCCGAGACCTAGGTGTCCATCAGGACAGACGGATATAGCTAAGTCGACTCGGCTGCTGATCAATAGAGTATATATGGTTTGTGTGGTTCCATCTGCCTGTTATATACATTTTTCGGACCTTGATATAACATTTCATCCTGTGGATGCATGGTATAGAAACAAAAACCCCTGCAAGGGCATTCAAACTTGTCTAGCTTTGGGTAAATAATAACAAACAATTTCGAAATGCTCAACTATACGATGTTCATGACAATAATTTGTTAGGGTTTTTGATTTTTGCCTTTTCATTGAATAATCTATCCATTTTAAACATTGCTCGAATGTTCTTTAAGACAGATATGGAAAAGTTTACCGTGATCTCCTTTGTGGGCCAAATACTCGTACATACGTACATAAATACATACATATATCATGTGTTTGCCCTCTGTACCCCAGGGTGAAGCGGTGTAAAAAATTCAAGCTGTCTTGTGGCACATTGGCTTCTTCTCTTGCCATACTTGCCGGCAAATGTAGCACAAGCTTATGAAAAATTTCACACCATATGCAATGTCGTCGTCACTCACATTTTACGACATGCCAATGATGCTGTCATAAAATGATAAAAAAAAAGAAGTAACCCACCCACAACCAACTCGCACTACCCACAATACACCCACAGAAACGCGATACAAAGATTCCAGTAAGAAAAAGTTATAAAGCAACCGCAGCCAACGAAAAGTATGTTAAAAGTAGGCTCATACAACTCATGATTACATCAACATGGGGCTAATTGCCCCTACTGAGCGATTATTTAAAAACTTCAGACAAACTTCAACTGGAGTTGCAGAAAATATGAACAACAATTTCCAACTTGATGCAGAAGAAAGCTGTCAGTTAGTGCGTCAACTGAACAATGACTGCCTGCCCGACTGGCCGCCTGATTTATTACGCTTTAAATTTGGCGACACTTTCAGCATGTCGTTTATCTTCATTCTGGAGAAGGAGAGCCGAAGATAGACACACAGAGAACGCATAGAAGAAAACCCAAAAAGGTCATAAATAAGTGAAAAACACAACAGTGAAATCAAATGTATAAGTTGTCCGACTATAAAAGTATATATGGCACGTGAATAATGCATACGAAACCAATAAAACATATTTCGACTCTTTGGTGAGACAAAAGGCTCTTCTTTAAGAGAGAGCACTTCTACTTATCTATCGTTATGTACCACATTTTTATTTCGAAATAAATAATAATTCAAATAGGACACTATTTTGGACTTAATTAGTTAGATACCTATCAATAATTCTATAAATCATAAAACTAGCAATCCTTAAGCCATTAGTTTCGTCATGGCAAAATGACAATCATTTCATAAGACGCTCCCCAATAGCCCATTTGGTTAGAGTTAATCTATACCGTTGCTCTAAAACATTTTTAATGAGCATAAGTCATGCTATTTTTGGGTATGTTTGTGCCATAATAATTTGAGCTTTTAATTTTTGCAATTTGGTAAATGCATTTTGCTTTCTCATATAATTTTGAGGTTCAGGGTGAGTCACCTAACAGCACAGTGATTACTCAGAGGTGGTCGAAAGGAGAAAGTGAGAGAAAGTTTTACATCTTTGTGCAAAAAAATAACGAAGCGCGAAAACTTGTACTAAATCTTAAGCGCCAATAATTCAATAATTTTACGCTTAAATCATAGCAAATTAACCCATTTCCGGCGTAGACAGCGCCGCATAAATTATAATGGCGACATGGTTGGAAGAGAAGAAGGAGTATGAAGGGCCATAGCCGAAGGAAGTGCAAAAAGGAAAAAGGGAGACAGCGTGGGCCAAACTGGGCCGGCTTTTTTGTTCCTTTAGTACCATTTAGTAATTTTAGAAAGAAAGGTATACTGGTTGTTAATTATGTAGAATGTTATTTTATTTATTTGTATTTTAGAAAGAAAGGTATACTGGTTGTTAATTATGTAGATGTTAATATTCATAGTCTACTTTTATGGGCAATCTAAAGCAATAAAAAATCCAGAATGACTGGTTCGGGATTAGCAAACATTAATCCTTAATTTACAAGTTACACAAAGTTATAGAAAATCTGTAACTGAACTCAAGTTCCAAAACTTTTATATATAAAATCTCTTATTACAACAATGAACCTAAGATATGTACCAGCACTATATCTCTATAGTTTCTTTGTCGATTTCGTTTAGTCGAATCCATACCACATTTCTCACAAAGACAGAGCCGTATGGAAAAAGAAGGAGTGAAAGAGAAAGAGGGTAAAAATGCAAAATGTCTTAGTGCCTTGTCGACGTCTTGTGCTTATCTTTTGGTGAGGGCCAATTCCCTTGGTTTTGCCTTTTTGGTGGTTTGCCAGGTGTGAGAGAGTCAGTTGATAGTTGGCACAGCGGGTTGTAAAAATAAAGAAGGAATGAAAGATAGACGGAAAGTTACTGCCAAGCATTCGCGTGAGCGTGAAAATGGTTTTTCGTTTCGCTCACGCCCACGCTTCCTTCCCCTTTGGTCCTTCTCCTGCTGTTACTCTTCCGCCAGGGATTCTTTTACGGTTTTTTTTTTCGGGGCGTTGGCTTTTGTTGCGCTTCGGCGAAGACAAGCTGACAAATGCTGAAACGTATCGTATGCCATCTATCATCATGCATTAGAGTAGCGGACGTTGGATTCCTTGTCCATCGGTTGGTCGTTCTCCCTTGGCCACTCTCTTGCCATCTATCTAACTATCTATCTATCTCCCACTCTTGATAATGGTGTTGTTCGCATCCAAAGTTAAGTGCCCGTTCAATGGCCAGTTTTGGGTTCACGTTTTATGTTACAATGTTAATTTCCTTTCTCTTTGCTGCTTAAGACGATGCGACTCTTTACTTAGAACTGATTGCTGTTGGCACACAACCATGTGGAAAGAGAGAAAACATTTCAGGGTGTGGATGATGATTGTTGGTTATGTGCTTTTCCCTTCACAAGTTAATCATAATTTGAAAGAAAAGTTCTTAGGAAAAAAAAAAAACAAAAAAGTTCAAATATTCTTTTCTTGAAAATAAAATGAAAGAAAAGCGCATCAGGGGACGTGTAATAATGAAAACGGGAAACAAAAACTTTAAAGTATAATTGGGTAGTTAGTTAAGATCTAAAAGAATTTGTATTACTTAAGGCAAACATAAAAAGAAATACAGTTTTTTCTAAAAATATATCTTGTTACATTGTAACAATAAGAATTACTTTTTCATAACTCAGTATATTTGTAATAAGCTTAGCTTTATTATTTACTAAATGTTTGATTTAAATTATGGATAAGTTCTATGTATGCTGTAGTAAAAGTATTTTCTTTCTGTCTGTCGTTGCCTGTTTTCCAATTTATCAACCATTTACTGGATCTGTTGTTGCTCAGCTTAAGATCGATTTTTGGAGAACCAATATTCAGTTTGAATTTCAATCAATTGATTTTGTACGGAGTAAGAAAAGTAATTGATTATTGAGGACATTTTTTGAATGTCAGTTTTGACATTAGTTAATGAAAAATAACTCTTTAAAAAAAGGAGGCTGTGCCTGCGGGGACTAAGAGGTGCATGACTCTTTGGTTATTCGACTGGAGTGATGACTGTCAAAGATTTATACGCTCTATGTGGGGCAATCATGTGGAATGCATGTTAATTACATCAGAGCAAAAGCAAAGCTAATGCTAAAACCAAAGTCATAAACCCGGCAAGGCCCTCAAGACTCGTCGATGTTGTTGCAAATCAATTTGGATGTTATTAGTTAATAATTACCAAACCCACGTTGGTGGGTGAACGACAACGATAGCAACGACAACGGCAACGGCAACAGCAACGACAACAACAACAACATCGTCGCGCACTTAACCCCAGGCCAAGCTGGGGTTAATGCATGCAACGTGTTTGAACTGTAAATGAGGTGGAAATGTCAGGCTTAAGAGGCCGATGCGAGAGGAGGTGTACGCTACTTGGGAAAACTTTAAATAATCTTCTTACATACATATACATATATATACATACAAGTATCGTGGTATCCTGTGATATCCTGGCTGCTGCTTCCGATGGGGTGGATGGCTGATTTTATTTACGAGTTTGGTTTGAAAATGTCTGCAAATAAATGCCACTTAATGAATAACTCAACAACAGTTCATGGCTATAATTTGACAATATTTCCGCACGTGCCAATAGCAGCAGGTAACCCACACACCCCTTCGCCTCCGCGCCACACCCCCGCCAACCCCTCAGTCTAACTCTCGCACGTATTTAGTCAATTGCCCGGAAATGTTAGGCTGCGGCATAATTTGTCAATTGTGCGTGTTGATTTCTGAATTAGCTAATTTGGATTTTAGTTATTATGATTGCTGATTACATGTGGGTGTACCTATATATACTATGTATATACATACATATATGTATATGAATGGGGTGTGGCAGTGCCTGAAAACCAAATTCCCATCATTGAAAAATATTTACCAACTAATGAGCTTTATAATTATTTTTTGAGCAATTTTGTTGTTTGTCAGTATCTGTAGCAATAGATCTGCTAATATTTGTGGCTTCTGCTTATTACACTCAGAGAAATCATTTGTTGAATAATTCGCTTTTAACCTAAGTATAAGTCACACATGTCACTCTAACTAGTCACCGATTTCTCGCAGTGATCCTTTATTGCATCGCAATATTTGGAAAATATGTTTTGTTTATTATTTTTTGTTTGGATTTATTTTCCAGAGCGAGGTTTTAATCTGCTTCTGTCGTTGGAACAGTAAATTATATAAAAATATGTGTACATATTCGGTAATGTGTATTTAATACTCTTTTATGAAAATAAAAATAATAAAACAAAAGTATTGCAATATACAAATATGTATGCATTTTTGGTTTCTGCTCTATCTTAATATTAAAGTCGAGATATTAAAACTATAAAAACCAAGTATTAAATCTTTAACTTAGACCGCTCTAGGGGTCTGTTAACCAATATTTTGATGTGATAAGCCATAAATATATAGAAAATTTTCTAGTCATATTTGTGATACATACAGTTATAAACTTTGTCAAATTTACTTCTCTTATCATAAAAATAAATTAGTTTAATAAGTTTAAATTAAAAATAAAACAAATTTCTAAAGCGCATATAGCTTTTGGTGTGGCCTATGATTTTTTCGTTCGGATCTTGTTTTTCTAATTAATGGTAAATGGCTGTTCTCCTCCCTCGGGCTTGTGGGTATTTAGTTTTGGGGAATTTAGTTTTACATATTATTGAATTGGAATTTTGAATTCCCAATGCACAAGAATGCATTATGTAACAGTATGAATTATAAGTTATTTTTCGCATAATGTTTAATTAAGCGAATGTTGAAAATGAAAGTATTGTCCTTTGGCACTGTCGTTTAGTGTGGATTTTCGTGTCCTTTAGGGATACATAAATTACATTGGCTGACGTGTAAACAATTTAACTAAATACATTTACTAATCAAATAAAACAATAAAGAAATTTGGTTTACATTGTTTACCACTTGGTAAATTTCCCGCAAAGCCAAACTGTTCTCAGCCTATGATTATCCCTTCTAGTGTTCTCTTTTATTAACCAACTCTCCCTCTCTCTAGACGTTTTCTGAGATACTCTCTTATACGATGTCAAGCCGGAGCTTTTGATTCAAAATGAGCATATAAAATATTACACAATATTTTTTTGCTGCTTCGTTTAGAAAAGCTTTGAGAGGGCAAAGCTCCAAGAAGATAGAATTGTGATTTCAGTAATGTCTAAGGTCGGGGGTACCATCATCTTCTTGCTGATGGGTACTTAAAAAAGGAAATATCTGATTATTACCCCAACAAATCAATCTAATTTAATTAGTTCATATGGAAATTAATTTGTTTTCATTTTTTTTTTTTTTTTTTGTCTTTCTTTGGAAAAATTACACAGAAATAATTTTCTAAGCCTTTACCAAGAACTTAAACTTTGATTTTCCTTTTTTATATTTTAATGAGTCATAAAAATAAATTCGAATGATATTATCAACAAAAAAGAAAATAGCTAAATGAGTAATGGTTAATTGGAAAGGTTAAGTAAAGTTCTTAGAAAATCATAAAAGACATTAAAACGAGATAATTTTCAAATATTTATTCCCACAATCTGATATGAGAAGCAGCAGACGCTAAAATTCTTGTTATGAATTTGAAGTTAAATGTTAATACTGTAGGAATTTTTTCCATCGTGGTTCAAGAAATAGTTTTGATAACTAAAATTTTCAGATCTGTGGAGAAAATCGCAAGTAAATGCGCTCATCATGCAAAAAATGTCAAACCTTTCTTTCCAAAGAAAGAATGCAGCTCTTTCTTTTCTTTTCCGCCAACTGCACCGAAAGGCAGCAACATTTAATGTTGTTTATCTGAACATTGCTAAAATGTTTACAAGGTTAATAACCTTGCTAAATTTTAGCAAAATTCAAAATATTTTAAACTTGAATCGAGGTTTAGTTGTCAACGACTATAGCTAAATCAAAGCAGAATTTGAATAAAGAACTTTGAAAACCTTTTTTTTTATACTCGGAATTTTGCACGTTTTTCAAACAATTTTACATACTTTAAGTATATATATAGTGCATATTTATGGCATGTAGGTTTTTTTATGCATTTTCATTTAAACTGGCTGGAACGAAAACCTTATGCAAAGGGGTTGCCAGTCAGCTGGCAAGCAAAAGAGGTAAAAAAAATGCAATGTTGGCATTTCACACGAAAACACACACACAGAACCGGGTTGCATTCAAATCCTTTAACGCTCAGCAACAACAACAAGAAAACCAACAAACAATGAACCAACAAAAAATATAGAAAAGAATAACGTGGCAGCGCATTTAAGTGCGCTTGCGAAGCGTATTATTGGCTTTAAGAGATAAGATGAAAATAAACTACTTTTGCCCCCCACCACACACACACACACACACATACAAATATACATGCATATGCACCGACACCAACACCAACATCCGACCGCAAATTGACTAAAACCCACGGCCCAAGGGCCTTCAGTAGCAGGCAGATGATAGAGAAACAAGGAAATGTTGGTGGAAAACGTTCTCTCTCTCTCTTGCTCGCTCATTCTCGCTCAGTGTGTTAGTGTCCATGTTTGTGCAGCCCGGCGCCGCTGCTGTAGTTTTCACTGTCTGTCACAAGACAATTTGTGCGAGCAAAACACAAAATAATACACCAACTCATACACACACACTCACACACACACACACACACACATACAGTAAAAATAAGCATATGCATGGCACAGTTGTTCAGCCTGGCATCAGACTCTAGGGGCGTTGGTTGTATGGCATATATCGCGTATACGTAACGTGAACCAACTCCTTTACAATACAATGTATGTATTTACGTCTAGGCAATGTGGTAAAGAGCCAAAGAGGCGTAGGTTTCTGTATATTCTTCATACGAGTGCTAAGCAAATTTATTTATTTATAAACATTTCACTGCACAATACAAGGCAATAATTCGGACTATAGCTCACTAATAGCAAATTACGAAATCCCCCACCAAGTTTCACTTGAATTAAGCCACTGGGTAAATGTACACACACATATGTATGTATTTATGTACATAGACTTGCACCATGCACTGTGTAGAGATTTCAAGTGAATAACTTGTGCGGGTAAACATTTTAGATTTTGATAAATTGCAACTTATACGTTTTCTGTATAAATAAAAGATTTACGTAAATCGCCTGGTAAATGGCTGTAAAGAAAAGAAGTGTATGTGTGTGTGTTGTGTGAGTATGTGAGTCCACTCTCCGCGACTAAAAGCAGCAATGGGCCAAATAAAGGGGAGTCCGGGGCCAGAACTGTTGTGTGGTATGTGTGGCCTGGGCATAACAAATGCTTGGCCATCTTAACTTCAAAAGGAACAAAAAAGGGGGCAAAAAAGAAAGCATGCAATGAAGAAGGTAAACCATATCATGAATTTGGCTATGAACATTTTTGCTTAACGAATTTAATATGCTTAAAACCAAAAAAACAATAAAATAAACGAACAGTTTAAGCCAGAAAACCTTTTCAACTAGTTCCATTTGTCAGAGGTCTCCTTCCTTTTGTTTATTTTACAGTGGATACTTAGTCACTATTTAACTTTATAAAAATATTTAAGTTTTTACCTCTGCTTTCAAAGACGTAACTTACCTTGTACTGACATTTAATTCTGAAACTATTTCGACGGCTAGCAATGCTATTTATTGGGTGTTACGATAGACAGAAAATTAAACTGGAAGCATATTAAAGATGGCAAACTCCAAAAGGTAGACTGGATAAACTTAGATAGTTTCCTTTTTGAGGCTTGGCAGCTGCAACAACTATAAGAAACTCCGAACCATGCAATATCATAAGTACTAAATTAAATACATAATCAGTAAGTAATTATATGGAAAAAGCTGTCTAAAGCTTAGGCAATAGAAAGGGAGAGAGGGACTAATATGGGACATTTATGTTGACGCATTTCTCCTAGCCTCATTGTTATAGATACAAAAATGGTTCCTTTCATCTTGCAATACTACTTTCTTCTAGTTTTTGAAAGCATTTTTTGGCTTCCTTATGAAATTCGACCGAGATGGAGAACAAAAATTCATGACTACCACTCAAAATCGAGTGTTTCTACCATTTGGAGATCTCGAGTTCCTAAGAAATGAATCAAAGAATGATTTAGTAATCTGGAAAGGTTATTCCATAAAGCAATGCTTTAATATGGACCCAATACATTTAACATTGCTTAAAAATTAAATTTATACCCATAGATAAAACAATCCAAACACATGACAGTTGAATTATATGTAGGTATATGAAAATACTTGATTTGAATGTCTTATGCAAAGTGCATAGTTAGTCTTACCGCTTGTTAAGTTTTAGGATCGCCAGGATTAGAGTGTTAAATAAAGATAAACAATACTAATTTATCTTAATATATTTTAGATCCTTCCACTCATTCTTCAAGTACAGCATTTGAAAATTCGACAGATTTGTGGCATCAACATTACATTTTAAGTTTTAACCTTGGCGAGTTCGACAAGTTGCTGCTATTCATTCCATTTCTCATTCATTCATTCATTCTCACTTCATTTAAGAAAATTTAATGTAGCATGTGGCAGGAACCAGGTCATGCCCCCACTCAAAGTAAACGCCCACCAGCTGTTGCCGCGGTGTTTCATAGAGAAAAGTTTTTCTTTTATTTTGATAGTTGTTGTTCTTGTTGTTTTTGTTCATGGTAGTTGTAGTCCCTGTGTAATTTATGTGTAGTAAATAACATTTTCCTCTAACATTTCACCAGTACACCTAGGTAAAATATATTTTTAACTACGTGTCTCAGTTTTAGTTTGAAAATAGTTTTACCATAACATTTGCTCAATTTCTATTGGACTTTACTCGCTAAACTCCTTTCTTTTAATAGTTCGGAGAAATCTCCCATATCTTTGAACTTCTCAAGGAATTGAAAGGCCTTGGTATTAATGAATTCTGTCCCGCATTGATGCGCGCCTGTGCGTTATATAAAACTAAAGATGATTTTGACAATAACTCATGCAAAGAAACTTAGACTAAAACTACATAAATATATGTAGATAACTTTATGTGTGTGGAAGGGTTCATTATGAATGCTCGAATAAATTGCTATGATAATTTATTCTTGTAGATTCGTAATTCGTAAATCGTTTGCTCATTCAGTTTGGGGGCTCCTTCTCAGTCTCATTTATTCCCTCACTAAAACTACATAGTTATCAATGTTAACCCTTCCATGTAGTAATAATGTGTATTAATATTTACTGACAACTTTCGTTTTTGTAACATTTTGTAAATTGATTAGCATACTTGAAGCCATTAGGCGATTATAATTAAGTTTCTCAATATAGTATGACACTTTGTTTAAATACAAACACACACACACCCTCGCACACATACATCATATACGAACATTAGCTATTTGTTGCCATTTTGTGAATTTCCCCACAAAAATGGCAGTTGAAAGTATCCATGGATTTTCGATTATTTTTCGTCCATGGTTTTCCCGCTTTTCGTATGCCAATTGGATGATTTATATTTATTTCATAATAAATAGAAGCAGCAGAGGCAAAAGCATCTACAAATGGCGAAGGGTAACAGTTTTTGGGGGCAGCAAAAATTGAATGCCAACCAAAAAGCGAAAAACCAAAACTCAAAATGCATTAATTAGTTTTTGCATTTGGAACACATACATTTGGCTGCGGGTTTTTAGTTGCTGATACTCGTGATTTTAGCCACTGATTTTAGTGTGTGGCTCTGATAAAATTGGAGAATTTAATAGATCCTTGTTAAAAAAAATAAATATGCCACATTTTGGATAAAATAAAAACAAACTTCAAATTATATGGAATATTTGTAGATTTGTTCAATGCAATTAAAAATTTTGGATTTTAAATTGCGCTAGAATGTATGCTATGCTTTTCGGTTAATTCGTCAGATTCGACAATTATTTTGTATCCCCATTTAATACTATCAAAGAAGTACAAGGACTTTTTATAACTATTTAATGCAGAGACTACTTCAATTTGCCAACACCTTGAGCTTATCCTTTATTGTCCTGTGGCAGAGGTTGGGGCTTATTTAATTGCGCTCTGATGTTCAACAGGCCGTTGTACATGCGTATTAAATGTAATTAACTCATTATAAATGATAACCAAGGACTCCGAAAGGAGACCGCCGCGTCTTAAGCTCCACACACTGCTGCGGTCGCCTTGTCGTCAGAGCTAATTTAGTTCCACATAGCCAGCAGAATGAACGTGTTTTGGAGAAGGAGTCGGGGGAAATTATTACCGGCTAAGGACAATGTGACACGCTGGCTATTATTCAGCTAACAGGGCAGGACCTCAGGTAATAAAACCACTCACATACATACATAAACAGAAACTCAGTTTTATGCTCTCAAGTATGTGTTGATATTTGGCCTCGCAATTGCTTCATTTTTTCCTCTTTACCCCCATCTTCTTTGCATTCTTTTTCCGTTTCTCTCTGTGCTTTATTTTATAGTTTATCTCTCGCCATAGCCTCACGAAGGGTCGTGCAGATGGGGGGAATTGGGGTTTTCTCTACTTTAGCCGGCGGCCCATCTCATTGTTAATTATGTAACACGCTCAAGTGTTTCGTTACGCACCTTGGGTGTTCATTTTGGCGGAAAAACGCATTTGTCTGTGTTTGCTGCGACGTGTCGTTGCGTGCTTGCGGATTTAATTTAGATAAAGCGAAAATGTAGATTAGTATAATTGCCACTGAGAGAGTGAAAAAAGAAACAATGAGCATTATATATTGTACATAAGCAGAGAGAGGGGGATTGAGAGACAGTAAACTATTGAGAGGGTCGTCTGCCTTTGCCAACGGCTTGGCGTTAGTTGAGATTGAGCTTTTAAAATTGTCCTTTATAATAATTTCTTTAAGTTGATATTCTTTAAGTTTGAAAATAAATATTTTTTTTACATATGTATATATGTATTTTAAAATTAACCGATGAAAATTTGAAAGTTTTGTTTGAAGTTACGATTTTTCACGTTTTTTTCATGTTGATCTTCGGTTGAAATCTAAAAAGTGTTTTTGTAATAAATTACAAAGTATTTATCCGTAAGAGCTAGCTAGCTCATAAAGCAATTTTTACTACTTGTCTCTTACATAAAAGAAAAGAAAAACTTTTTTTACAAAATCAAACGTAAACTCAAATTCAAGACAAAGCCTGTTCCAGTTTTGTGGGTTTTTTTTTAATGCTTCACTTTCGCAGCCTTCAAGCCTGAAATGCAATTACCCAAAGCCTTCAATGGACTTGAGTAAATTTTACGACGTCTCATGGCGCAAGATTCGAAAATGTCAGTAAATCAAAAGCAGATAATTTTCAAACTGCTACACCCCCTTACTTATTCGCACACCTACTACACCATGAGACAAAATAATTGTCCAGTGAAAGACCACAAATTATAAGATTTTTTGGCTACTTTTCTCCCTTTGTGTGTAGTCCTTAGTGAATTTACATACTTCATGATGAGACGCAGCCGCCGCCCACCAGCTGAGCACGTACAACTTTTTCTCTCAAAAGAAATCAGCAAACGAAACCGAACCAAACCAAACCAAAACCAAAAATCCAAAAAATGTATGGCCAAGTGGGCTGTGCGTGTGGAGAGATGAGCACAATTGCGCGTCATAAATTTGAATTATTGTGCTTTTTGCATTTGACAACGACTTAAAAGCACTTGCAGCGATTTTCGGCCAGAGTGTCCCACATACCCCTGCACCCTCCACGAGCACACAATTCTTTGAGAGTGGAGCAGTCAACCACGACTATGTCCTTGAGACATGGCAATTCTTTTGTGCTCTCACAATGGGCCACACCCACCGCAAGGCATACAAGACACATACAGACACAAACACACAGACATTTTTAGTGGACATTTATTTTATTGTGGAGCCTGAGAAACGCATTGAAATTTTCGTCCTCGGGCTGAGCTTTGTTGATGAAGTCGGTTGGTTGGTCAGTCAGTCAGTTTTGCTTGGCTTTGTCTCTCATTTTGCAAAAATGAAATATATAACATAAAGCAAAAGGCAACAAAGCCAAATCCAATATGACACTTTCAGCTCCCCGAAACGTATATACCCTTGCATGACAACTTTACTCTACACTTTACCAACTACAGAAATCTATCAAATATACGATTAGAGAGAATAGTTTATATTTGATTGGCTAGCATTATTATACAAGTGGAGATAGAAAATTCATAAATTAGGAACTTACAAATGAAAAACCATTTAAATTTATCAATTTTTTAATGCTTCATCAACGATGAATCATCACTTAATTCGTTTTAATGACTTCTGGTTTAGTCGAAATCAAACAAATCAAATACAGAAAAATCAGCCAAAGACTTACATGTTCTACAAAGTTAAAACTATTTTGTCTCTAACCATTTTCATAGGGTATATAAAATATGGAAAACATCTTTTCATTTTCCATCACTTAAGTTGTTTAGGTTCAAACTATCTAAACAAGCATCTCTAATTAGTCGTCTGCAGCTGCAAAAGTTGACTTAAAGTCTTTAGCATAGTCGCCGCATTCTTTCATTCTGCCTCCATATCTAAATGCTTCAGTCTTTATGCCTCTGTTTGTTTGAATGATAGACAACCAAAAACGGATTAATATGTCTGATTGTGAAATGCTGACAGCAGACTTAGCCAAAGCCACAAATTGCTTACGATATATGTATGTACATACATACATATGTACGTACAAATGTAGAAATTTATCAAAAGAAAGCCAAAGCAATCTAATATATATGGTCGATAATGGAAGAAGAGAGAGAGAGAGAGACAGAGAGAGAGAGAGAGAGAGATAGAGAAAGATATAGAGAGGGGGAAAGCAAAAGGAAGATCGAGCGAATGACCATGTTAACAATAAACAATTGACCGCACAACATGACAAGCAACGAACATTTGAGTCAAAAAATTTCTTTAATATATTTTTAAATGAATGTGTTACGTGAAAGTAGAAGTCGCATAAATGATACCTATCATTTAACATCTTTATCATATGGATGTATATCTCTTTTTTGTCTTGCTAGTTACTGTTTGAATCTGACTTGTTCCGTTTAGCGAATTAAACATATTAACTTATACATAACTCTCACTACTTAATCGGTGGTTCAGAGCAGACCATTAGATAAGGATTACAAAGGTGTTCCATAGGGGAAATAGTTCCTTAAATATATTCTCATATTGACTATATTTATTTTCTACACATTTTTTAATTGACTGTTTTATAGGGTTATTTATTGTTTTAGTTCAATAATGCATGTTGAAGAATAAATGTATAATAATTATCGGTTTAGATTTAGTAAGTGTTTCCATCCTTTTATCTTTATTTTTTAATTAAAAAATGAGTTGTTTTAAATTATTACTCCTAACGACGTATGAGAAGGATCTGTTCTATTGGTATTAGTAGAAGCTTCATAGCCCTACTGTCGATCTCATTATTGAATAATTCTGTAAATTAGTATTAAATAATAATGCAAACTTTGACCACACTTTAATTAAGTGTTATCAAACTCAATGGACTCGCTTTTCTCTTGGTATAACAGGGTATACAAAATCGCCCCTAGCTAGCAATAAAACTATTAAACGTTGTGAGACATACACAATTCACAGAAAAAGGAACGACAAAAAGAGTGAGTGAAACAGTGGTATGAGCTAAGATGGTTGGAAAGAGAAGGCCTTTGTATGCAGCTGGCTTGTTCAATTGTACAACAATTTTATTTGTACTTTTTTTTTTTTTTTTTTTTTTTTTTTGGCACTACTCAGGCGGATGTCTACACACAAATGTTGCATAGCAATTGTGCTTTGTGTGTTCAATTTTTGGCATAACAACAAACAAACGGCAAAGCAACAACAACAACAACAAATTGGACAAGAGCGCACAAATTTTGCAGCTGTCAGTGGCAGGACACGGCAGGAGGTACAAACAAACAAATACAACATCAAAAAATGTGGTTTAAAATATTTTGTTGTTTGGTTCATTTCGTTTCAATTCTCTCTCCAATATTTCTTTTTTTTTTTTTTGTTTGTTTGTCCATTGCAATGGCCGTTGGCCAAAAATGGCTAAGCAATTGTGTGTGGATGGGTGTGAATGTGAGTGGGCGTGGTCAAATTTTGTTAAATGCTTAGATATTTGGCAAAGAATTTGTCGCCGACAGGCGTTTAAAAATTCGCTGAAATATCGACAGGCAACAAATATGATAAATTAAAAAAGAAACGTTCGATTTTTTTTTTGTGTATTTAAGTTTTGCAATTCATTTCATTAATTGCATATCAAAGCAATTCTAATAAATTCCAGATTTATTTAATTGCCTAACAATACCGATACAAACAAAAAAAAAAGAGGATTCCGAAAATAAAAACAATTCCATAAAGAAGCAATCTTTATGCGATTTTCAATTAGCCAATCCAATATTGAACGCATATGTTAAAGTCAACACAAACCAACTAAGCAACCCAGCACTTTTGTTAGCTCTTTGCTTACCTATAAGTCTAAATCCCTGGACAGAACGTTTTATAAGTAGGCTTAGTGTTGAAGAATGGCCCAATTAATTAACGAAATATTGATCAAAGTACTTTTCTTCATTTGATATTTCATCAAATGAAGTGACATAAATGAACAGTTCGTAGTCCTCAATTTCACATTCAGTGCTGTTCATATAACAGGCCCAAGGATCACTGTTTTCGCCGTTGTTTGGAGCATATGATATTTGTAGGTACATATTTGGCTCTATCTTTGATATTATAAAAATTTCAAACATTAGACCAAAACCGCGATACCCTCTGCAAGAGCATAATCGAAAAATATGTGGAGAAAAGGTGATAGAAAATATGCCAAACCGGCGAACAATTAAAAAGCAATAGTATATGCCTATATGCATACATGACATACATATACATATGTATATAGTATAAAGTATACCGATATCGTTCTACAAATATGTATATATTGTTATTTGCATATAGAAAACTATTATTTAGAGTTTCATGTTCACGAATGTGTGTGTTTGTTGGGGATTTATAAACAAATCCCAATGCAAATCAGCAACACCGAAAACAAAAGCAATTTGATTTATGTTTATTGTATATGCGTTCATTTTTTTTTTCTTTTTTTTTGGATTTTTTGCAAAAACTCAAACAACAATTGCAAAAATAAAATGCAAATAATTGCAATGGCCAAATAAATTCAAATAAAAAATGGATTCACACACAAAGACACAGGAAAAAACGCACACAGACACATACAAGCATACATATAAACATTGATTAATACGAGGCCAAATGCATTAGGCCAGACCGACATAATTTATGATCTTGGCTAGCGAAACTCAGACGCATACACATACACTATATACAGTCATCATATATGTAGACATGGGCGCAACCTTTTAAAGGGTTTGAGGCAGGGCATTCATGAAAAACTGACAATAAGTTAAACTGAAACAGGAAATGCTATGATCCAAAATCTAAATGCCTTAAAAGATAGGTGAAACCATTGAATAATAGTAGATTAATTTTTTTAATTATACGACTATATTTCAGATAATGAAAAAAACGATTGTAAAAACTATCATGGCTACTAATATGTAGTTCAAATAATGTTGTAAGACATAACAACAGTATAAATCAGATGGTAGATCAGTTAAAATAGTTTTTAAGTTGAACAATAATATGTAATACCATATAGACTGCTGGCCAATTTCTCAGCCAGTTAATAAATTGCTTCCTCGTTAGGAGATTCGATGCTTCATAACTTCCCTTGCCCATGTTGTTCCACAATGTTTCCGAAAAGATTAGGTGACGTTTAGGAGTTTTGTACATTAATTTGGGTCCGTCGTATTCTAGTTCTCTTGGTACAGTAAATTCTTAAAGTAATCTGCTACGAGAGAGTAATTCAAAGTACAATGTAAAACGAATGGCAATTAGAGAGCAATTAGTGATGCTAGATTGAATTCTCTTTGAGCTTGCGATATATCGATAGTGTCATAATGGTTCATATAACAAAATAATACAATTAATGAGTTTAAATTCAGAAGTTCTCCTCCAACAAAGACATTGAAACACAGATCTATGGTGTGCCAAAGACCAAAGCAACTTTGTGTTAACTTATTTAAGAATTTTATACATATTTTTTGTTGATTTGATTTTGAAAGAGCAGTTGGAAATCCACTAACACTAAACACTAATGCCTAAGTTTTCACAAGTTCAGAACGATTTGGATATGTTATACGTAGATTACCCCTTAACTTAATTTTTCGACTCACTTTAGAAAATTTTTGAAACAGATGTAAATCAGAAAGAAACATTTTTAAAACCGGGCTACCAGCATAATGAGTCCACCAGGCCGCTGACCTGATTGAAGCTATATTTAGTTCAAAAAGCGACTTATATGGAAATTATAGGATAGTGCGTCAAAATATTTCACAAAATACTTGAGGTTCCCCTTGTTACATCTTTTTAAAAGTTAAAGAATAATTTTTATTTATTTTAGAACAAACCTATGTACATATATTTAAACCTACTTTTTATTGGAAATATTAATAATAGATTGATTTAGTGAATTATTTACGTGTAGTCAAGCACGCCCTTCTATGTTTACTCCTTTTTCCCCCCTTTTTTTTCAGCATATTCAGATAAAATGTTGTAATAACATAGTGGATATTTTGTTTTGTTGTCCACTGCATATATAAATATCTATATATGGGTGTATATATCTTGTTGATAAGTGGCATAGTGTGTAGTGTTCCTTTTTTATGAATTTTGCCACGCGAACTTTTGACCAAAATGTCAGCTGTACAAACAGGACTAAACCGTGGGATGTCTAGCGGCTCAATTGGTGTTCTGTTTTTTTGCAGTTTGTTTTTATAAATTTCTCATTTCTGTTTTTTTTTTTTTGCTGTTGTTGTTACTGTTGCTTTTGAACCATGCGGGTTGCTAGTTGCAAAGCATTTGGCAGCCTGTTTGAATTTCTATTTGCATTGCGTGTAAGCTCCACCTGGCCACGACCAGAGTTCTGGGTTCAGGTTGTTCAGTTGTCAACACGGCAATGTCGCTGTAGAAAAAATATTTTCGAGAAAAAGCTCACATTCAATTTTCGACAGCCATCCTAAGCCCCGCTCCCCCAAAAGGCAATAAACACAAAACGCAACCAATTGAGTTCGAATGCAAATATTTGGCACACAACTCGGTTGGACCAACAACGCATGGCAATAGCCAACAGCAGACAGCAAAAGCGAGGCGAACATTGGCCAAGCTCTAGGCTTGCCCAAAAATTGAAATTGAAAAGAATTTCGCGCCATTTAACAGTTTGGTTGCAAAAGGCAAAGTGAAGCCTTGCCCAGTTCGCTAACTTAACCCTTGTCTCATCCAACATACAGTGGCTCCCAGGCACACACGCACTCCCAACCAGCTGGATAACAAAATACAGACAACGCCTAAAGCATTCTAAACTTTTGTTGATATTTACTTCGTAAGTAAGAGTTGTTAGAACAGCATGACCTCTTAATGAACGGCCTGCTTTGTAGTTTTCCAAATAGATTTTGGCCTTTGTATGCAATTATAATTAGTATAAGGTGTCGTAGGTATTCCGTTTAAAAATGGACTTTTTCATGGGCCATCATAATTATTATAGTTAGTTTACTTAAATTAACGATCATGGGCTTAAAATGTATTAATTGTTTATTCGAATACCTGATGATTTATTTGTTAAGTACACTAGAGCCTCCAAAGATCTTAGAATAAATATAAATAATCTAAGAAATTTTTAAAAATTGTTTAAGAATCTTACAATATTTGTAAAAACAGATTCTTTAGTTTCTCTGCTAGAAATATAAAGAAGAAGTAGTCCGATCTTAAAACAACCAAAACCAGAGGGCCGGGGCTAACTTTGACCGCGTCAAAGTTTGTATACCCTTACAACTTTTAGCAACTAGAATCATAGGAAATAACGAAGATATTATAGTCACGGTTTTCCACCGATCGTTCCTACGGGAGCTATATGATATAGTCACCGATCTTTATCAAATTGGACACAGTCATTAACAGTATTATATTAAATTAAGAAATGTTTAATTTGAATGCAATCACGTTAAAAGTAACGAAGTTATTTAAGTCACTGTTTTCGACCGATCGTTCCTATGGGAGCTATATGATATAGTCATCCGATCTTGATAAAATTTGGCACAGTCATTAACAGATATATTAAACTAACAAATGTTTAATTTGAAAACAATACACGTTAAAAGTAACGAAGTTATTCATAAAAGTCACTGTTTTCGACCGATCGTTCCTATGGGAGCTATATGATATAGTCACCCGATCTTGATCAAACTTGGCACAGTCGTTTATAGGCGTAATTAACTCTCTAATATTAAGTTTCACGATAATAGCATAGAAAATAACAAAGTTATTGAGAAAAGTCACTGTTCGTGACTTTGGGGTTTGTATGGGAGCTATATGATATAGTGGTCCGATCCGGCTGAATCCAAACACAAAGAAACAACTCACTTAGATTTCCTCGACTGATTGCTCCTATTGCACTAAGTGTTATAGTAGTCTACTTGGATGCATTTTAAACTTAATATTTCTATAGAAGTGGGGAAAAAGAATACGGCTTAAATAGCAACCTTAAGTTTAGTTGACAAACATGACCAAATCGACTCCGACTCTGTATCAAGAATACACATTTATTCTTTATTTTTCTCCCGATTTCCAATCATTATGCCAAATATCTTCCACCAAAACGATGAGTTAAATTCGCCACTGCCAAAGGGTTTGTCTGTAACAGACAGAAGGATGATGTTTCCGAATTTCAGATTTTATTTACGCAGAATGTAAGCTTAAATTTAGCTGATTAGCTCATATTAATTAATTTCCACCACAAATTGCCCAAAAATAAGCCAAATGAGCGTGTTTTGTCAGTTTGATTCTACCCAAAAAATGTATGTTTGTGCAGATGAATGTATGGCTCTCATTTGTATGACTGTCATATTATTATTTAAATTTTTGTCAATATCGGAACAAGAAATGCAGACAAATTCCCAAAGGACATTTGAATTGACAACATAATTTCAACATATGACATTTTATCTAATAAGAAAATATAACGAGACCAGAAACTAAAGAGAGTTAGAGAGAGAAGGAGAGCGAACAGAAACAAGTGGAAGACGAGTCCTTAGCAATTTTCTTTGAGATTGTTTTCTGTGTTTTGTGTAAACGTAAATAGTTGTTGTCGGACCGACTGTCGTCAGCTGTCACTTGGCTGACCAGCAGTACCAAAACTGTCAGAGAATATTTTCAAACAGAAATAAGACAAGGCAACATGTTTAAGATACTCATATTGAACAAAATAACATTCCTTTATTTTTTCGTGTTTTTGCGAAAAATGATAGGAAAAACAAATTGGGCGTCCTGCGTCCGAAATTCCTCCTCCTTGGGCTCCAAGATGACCTTAAAGGAGAAGGGTTCAAAGGCGTAACCAGCGCCCTCATAGAACTTGCTCATGAATTCCACCCTGAAAGCCACAATAAAGGTAAATAAGTCTCACAGAAAAAGAAGTTTTTCGCCATCGACTCACCAATGCAAACGCAAAGTATGCAAGAAGGCCGAAAGACCTTCAATAAGGACCAGAATGCCAACAGTTAGTCCTGCCCATGCACCAAAGATTACATAAATGGCAATGGAGCCTATGTAACTATCGAAAATGAGTAAAAATAAAAAAAAAAAAAATTTTAAATTTATTATTTTATATACGCCACAATATGCGTTCAAAACTAAAGAAGCGTTCCAATTTGATTACTCCGGCCACGAAAGCCAATTGTCCACGTTGCGATTGGGCTGAAACCTCAACTGAGGGATCAACCACCCGATTGGAATCCAAGTTAATAACCTCTTGGTTTGAGAAAAAGCCCTCAGTGTTCTCAAGAACACTCTTTAACTCCTGCATATGCCTGAAATTGGCTTTCAAACTGGCGCTATTTGCAGACATTTCTCTCAGTTCATTCTCGGTCTTCTCCAGCTGGGCCTCCAGATCAACAGTTTCGCGAGGATTTGGCGCTGCTGGCTCTTGATCAGGTAGAATAGTAGGCAATTTTATTTCATCCTTAGTAATTTGAGTCTCGACATATCGCAAACGTCGCTCCATGTCATCGCAACGTCTCAGCTCGGTGACATATTTCCTATGGAAAGCATTCACCTCTTCATTAAGATCACGGAATTGCACACAACCAGTTTCTCCCAGTTCTGCTATAGAAGCGTATGCAGCGTCAGGTTGTATAAACAACTGGCACAGGGCCATTTTCTCGCTACGGAACATGTCACCCATGTTGCTGATGAAGTCTTAGCCAGCGTTTCTGAAAATTATTAAAAAACCAAATAAGTAACATCAACATACATAAGTATTATATCAACTTTTTTAAGTAGCAATAATCAAATCTTATTCTCAAGTACATATGTACAAATGTGGTTGTGCCTCTCAATCTAAAATCCATAGAAATCTCATATAATTAAGAGTCAAGCAAAAACCTTGCAAATTGATTGCTTTCCTGTTCCAGTAAATCAATTTACTTTTATTTTCAACACTATCATCTAAAATTATCACAGTCCGCCACAGACAGCGCCGCGTCTTTCGCACTATCTCAAAAAGCCGAGCAGCCGGCGAAGCACCAAATTGTCTGTATCAATCAATGTGGTTGAACTGTCGTGCCATAAATTTATCTTTAATCTGGCATACCAAAAAATGGTTATCAACTAGCGTCCCATTATTCACATCCTTTGATGGGAAATTTGTTAAACCTCAGACCATTGGCTTTATACTTATATATTGTTCATGCTATATACTATGTGCAAACTGATTGCTTGGTAATTGTTAATAATTTCAAATTATTAATGCGCGCAACGCTCCAACAAGCCACTTGAGAGAGATAAGCAAAAGGCAAATACACCAACAAGATAAGAAAACTACAGAGGTGTGGTCGACTGGCGGCAAGAAGTGGCAAGGGGGGGAGTAACTCATAAGGCAAACTCACTTACCAAGTGGAACTTAGGCAACCATTATCTAATCTCAGTGCCATAAACAGTTCAGTTCCACTTGTGTGATTGATTGGGCACATTGTTGCTGGCATTGGCTGCAATTGGATAGAACGATGGCAAAGCGACGTAATGTGCGTCAGAATGAAGAATTAGAGCAATAAATAAAACTATTAAATTATCTAATTAATTGCCAATGTTAATAACGATTGCCAAATAGACTCATTCCCTCACAAAGTAATACAAATTAATGAGGGGGCACTAAATAAATATTTAAGGCTTGGCGCTGGGTAAAACAGTATTGAAACTCTGAAAAATTTCATGCAGAGAACCAAAAGGCAGACCAAAAAATTTTCCTAACCATAAAGAGTGCCCTCTAGTGACTATTTCTTAGTTCTAGGCATTGTATTTACTATCATTTAGCTTAACGGACTTTGCGTAATCAAATAACAGTTTAAACTTTAAAATCAACATTTAAAGTCATAAGAATTAGACTTCAAATTGCATATTAAGTATTTTCCCAATAATCTTGGTTAATTTTTGATTAGTGGGAGATTCTCCTTTATTTCAGATTTCAAATAAGAGACATGATAGAAGTTTTCTTTCTTAGTTGGCATTTGTGCTTAAAGAAAGTAAGTTTTTAAATATTCTTGAATTAATATACAATTAAACCATTGTAATGTTAAAAGCAATAACAAACCAATTTGCATATATTGCAACAATGAGTTCAATCTACTTGGCCAGTTGCGTGTCTGGATAGCATTTAAACATTTGCTTATTTGCCTATATTTTATGTTTAATTAGATAAATCAATGCAATTGCATGACGATTTTATCAGTTAGCTATAAATCTGCCTACCAATCTATATGCCACATAAATCTTTTAAGCCAAATTGCACAAGTCATAGCAATATCATTCAGTAGTTCAATTATTATATGATTGGCTATTGCCCGTGGTTTAGCCTCATTAAGAAATCCATTCAGAAGGTAGGGGGTTTTATGGCCATAAAAAATACGTATTATCGGGGGCTATAATATTTTTTGCACAGATATAGAGAAAGACAGCCAGCGAGGGAAAACAAGATAGAGAAAGAGAGGGAGATTTAGGAATGCATTCAGTAGAGGGGGTCGGCGGCAAGTGGCTATAATTTGTTGATTCACTCTTACCCACATGATCCATCCATCACGTGCTCTGACGTCACAAGGGCAATTTGTTAGGGCAAATCAACATTTAGTTAAGCAAATTATCAAAAATCAATTAAGATACGTTATCGCAACAACAACATTCATACAAGGGCTATTAAGATTAACCTAATTGTCATGAATAATTACGGAACATGCTCCAAATGTTGCAAAAAATGAGTGTGGCAGGAGGTTGGTGAGAACTGAATTTCGTTAAAATTAATTTTACAAAGTCTTCATGTTTAACAATATTTAATTTATAGCCATCTTATCTGCTCTATGTGTACTGCGATAACCTTATTATGTTAACCCGTAGGTGATTATAATTATAGATAATGCGACTAAGCCAAACGAATTGAAATTCAGATTAAGAAATGGTCTACGTGGCGTATGATTCATTTAATTTCATAAATAAAACCTGGATAACACTTTCACTTTGCTATACTTGGAGTTCGATTTGAAGGATACCAAATATACACTTACACGTCACTCAGAATCTACAATAATATATTTCCAATGTTTGTCGGTTTTACTGTGTTTTCGCGACCTGCCGCTAGCAATGGTGCAGAGCAAACTGTTTGATCACCTAAAGCCAACAATACCATTTAGCTTTTCCCAATTGGACCTATGAAGCTAATCTAAAGTGGGCCCAAAGAGAATGCCTATTACCAGAGCAGACCACAAAGAGAATAGCGAGTTAAAAGAGAGTTTCCTCTTTGTTTATCATCTGGCAATTTCGCTTTTGTTATTTTTGTTCTTTTTGTTTCCGATTGTATGGCAGAGAGCTGGTGACTTGGCTTATCTCAATAACCATGTGGCGTCTATAAAAAATCGGTAAGGTAATCGGCAAATAACTAAAACAGAATTATGACAAACACTTGAACCATATCGAAATGATTGAGCATAAGCACGAGTTGTCTCGCTTCAGTTTTATTTCAGTTCATTTAATTAATATTGCTAAACATTTTGTTACAAAATAAGTAAATAAAAATTTTGATAAGGATTTCCTTCTCGCAGACAAATTTGTTTACAACTGACGTCATCTGTTCCCACTTTACAAAAATAATCAACTTTACGATGCGGAGAGCTGCACTTTTTCATCCACTAAACACATCAGAATCGAATTGGCTGACATGGTCGCCGTTTTAAAATAGACAACACCACACAAGGGCAGCACCAAAAAGCTAAAAGCACTTTTGCAGCAAATTAAGTACGTATATTGGCATCAAGCTAATCCACACCGAACCCCGCACTCTCATAAAGAACTTAAATTTTTGTGTCAAAGTCCATGGCAAAGTAGGCTGCATTTAAAAGCCAAAAACAAAAAAATCATAAAAATATGGCATTTTTGCGTTAAGGGATGGCACACACTTCCATCAGACTAACCTATTCGCTAGACGTAAGTGGAAATTTATGTAGGATCGCGGTATAAGCAGTAGTACGGATAACTTTGAGTAAGAATCGCTATGGATAGAATATTGATATAAATAGACATACGATGTAAGGGAAAGGTTTATCAAATCAGTCTGTGGAGTCCAGTTTGAGGGTGTCTGTGTCTTGTCGGATTCTAGAGAGTAGAGTCAAGTTCACTGAGAAGAGAAAAGTGTGTTTGCCGTGTGTTCGAAGTTTTTAAATGCTGACCAATTGAATCTTAAGCCGATCCTAACTAACCGAAAACGAATTATAAATCAAAACAAAATTCGCGCTGCTTTTAATTGTATTTATGCAAAATAGTTCAGTCACACCGCGATTATTTGAAGAAAACTGTCAACGTTATTAAATCTATCCACATTTTTCTCAAGCCCGCTTAAAGTTAGTTTTAATTTACCAAAAAGGACGAAATCTAGAAATAAACTTATTAAAAGTTGAGATTAGAATACTGTATTATGTAATAATTTTCTTACTACTTTTTTTTCAAGTTAGTGTTTTTATTTTGTTAGCTAAAACTTTCTTCATTTTTGATGAAAACGAGATCTTAAATATGTGTACTCATATGTTATTTAGCGATAATTTAAAAACCACAATATACATAACACCTACAATATACTCATTTAATTAACTTGGTAGTTTGAACATAATCTAACTAATCTAACAGGGTACCGATTTTTATAGAGGGAAACTCACTTGAAACAATTTTAGTTCTATTTTTTTATTGTCTGCTATTTAAAGTTTTGCTTTTCTGATAATAACAATAATTATTATTAAGTGCATTTGGTATTCCGTGCATGGTTATCTCATCTCTAGTGAAAGAGCACACTTATCTAGTTGGCGGCAGATGGAATAGTGACGCACATTAGCAGCTGGATCCCAGTCCCGTTCTCCCGCTGGTCATGCCATCCAACCTTTTTAATGTGCAACGAAAAGTTGAACGTGATGGCAGCTAAAAATTTCCACCATATTCCATTTGCAGTTCCCCTGAACCCCTTGCTGCATCTGGACGGATGGCCATTATCAGCTTCATTATGTGGCATTAGCCTGGTCTGGCAGTCGGCAGCCAGACGAATGGACAGGGAGTATTCATTCGATGATGATGTTTGTTTGCTACTTAAAGTTGCATTGCAATTTATATTATACCATATACTAAATGGTTTTGCATGAAAAGTCGTGTGTGCGAAAAAGTGCACTTAACTCATTTAAATAGCATAAATTAAGATGCTTATGCTTATTAATGGCAAAATTTCACAAGTGCCTGTGGCATGTGGAAAATGTTAAGCTTATTACCTGGAAAATTTCGAGTTTGGTTGCCGAATTTTATCAAAATAGAGGAACAATTCAACACCTACGCGAGAGCTCTATTTGTTTATCAGTTTGAATGAATCATATGTTTATGGCAACTAAATTTAATACAATAATTTGCACGATCTCTATTTAAAAAAAATAACTTGCCGACAAACGCACGTGACTGACGATAATGGGGCAAGTACTCTAGGTTGCGTGCAGACTTTACGCCTGCTGATAAGCAAAGCACTTGACTTTGCTTTCATTTAATTCTTTCTTCTCTTCATTTACGATCTCTTTTCCACCTCTAATTTCCGACTGACTACCTAGACTTTAATACGTTTAAGTACACATAATGTCATCATATTATGAGTGGTCAAAGTAATCCTTGTAGATAAAACTTGGTTATAAGTTACAGGGATTTTCAAGGTTTGAGGCATTTTTAAAGCTTTTTTAGAAATTGAAAGCTACAAAAAATTTAAACAAATAACGAGATTTCTGTCTGAGATCATTTAAATAGTTTTACAATCAAAATTGCTGAAATATAAATTGTTTATAGTGAAGTTTCTTTTTTGACACGTGTCACTTCAAACTATGTAACTAAACTGAGAATATTTTTTTGAAAATAAATATTTTTTTTACTATTAACTTTTCGACTAGTTACATTTTTCAATTGTTGGCCATTGTTAAGGCCCATGAAATAAAAACTAATGTTAAATAAATAACAATAGCTGCCAGTGCGAAAATGTGCCAAGAAAGAGAAAAGTAACACCCCCAAAAAGTATGCTACATGAACATTTCACACTAACAGCGGCAATTTTGAAAATTTTTGTCTGAATGTTTTGTGTTCAATGTTCTGTTGGTGGGGGGAACGGCATCATTTCGTATTTATTGTATTATACCTTTGTCAGCATATCTAAAAAAATGTTTCTTTCCCTGTTTTCGGTGATGTTTAACGCTTATTATTTTTTGTTGCCTCAGCTTTACTGTTATTGCTCTTATTGTTGTTGCTGTTGTTCTCAACAGAAAAAAAGAAGAATCCAATTTTCTGCTTTAAGCATTTTTATAATGTCTCCCCCGCCCACCTACTCACACACACACACACTCTAGCACTTCCTATTACACCATATACCGAAATGAAAGGGTTTACAAATGCATAAAAGGCAAAACCCGTTGGTTGGTTACTGTATTTTTCACTTTTGTTTTGGCATTTCTTTATTTTCATTTTGTTTTTTTTTTTTTTTTGTAATTTGTGCACAAATGTGAAAAATGAAAGTGTGCAAAAATGTGCGGAAAAACATGCGCTAATGCGAGTATGCGAGCTATGGCCAAAGGCTAAAATGAATTATGGCTTATGGTTGGTGGCTGTCTGCCAACCACCGGGCAAACAGCTACCCAGCCGACCACCCGCCCACCCGCTTACCCTGTCGCCATTACAAAAATGAAAATAACAACAGAAAATGTCACATGACTTTATTAGCTTAACAATTTAGTTGAAATGCTTTAATTTAACATCGCTTAAATAAATATTATCAATAATATGAGAAAATTATATTATATTTAAAATAATAATAATGTGGTTCAAACGATTTTTTAAGATCGGAAAGCTATACAATTAATACTTTAAGAACTGTGATAAGGTGGAAAATTGATCAAATTGTAAAATGTAATTCTGGTCGGTAAGCTTTGTTGGTTTTGATAATTAAGATTGAAAGTATATACCCAAAAAATGATAAGCAATAAAGTGTTTTAAATTTAAACAAATTATCAGCATTTTTATAGTATTCCAAACTAAAAAACAAAACTTTATGTTCAGAAAGACATCACTAAACTGAAAATCATGCAAAAAAAACAAGTATACAAGTTTTAAGGTATTTAGTTTACATGTAATTTAAAAGTATTATATAATGCCTAATACATGTGAATTTTCATAGAAGGACGGATCGATGGGGTTGGTAACATCAGTTTTTTCTTATACTTCTTGTCCTCTTTCTACGTATACAGGAAACATTGCCGCGTTAGTCCTTTTTGTCATTAATTCAATAATATAAAATAATTTCTATTTCAATAGATTATTTTTAGTTTAAACTCGCCTTATTTTGAGGCGACGTTTATAAAATTATAAATAAATATTTATGCATTATTTATGTTGAGGTTGGGATTAATTAAAAAAAAAAAAAAATATTTTTTTATTTATGTGTCAGAGCCTGAGTACTTTAATTTAAAGTGGTAAATGAAATTGTTGTTAAAACAAATGCGACCCCCCCCACATATAAAAAAAAAAAACCCCCCCCCCCCCCCCCTTCCCCCACAAAAAAAAAAAAAATAAAATATTTTTTTTTTTTTATTTTTTTATATCAGTTACGAAGAAAAGACTAACAAGAAAAATAAAAAATAAAATGGCTCACTGCGTCATGTCGACCATTAACGTTAACTGCTGCGGTGGGCTCTGTTACCCGTACGCCCTGTCAACATACAGCTTCTCTGCTGTCCCTGCAGCTCCAGTCGATGGAACACTCAACTCAACTCGTTTCAAATAAAAGCCAAAGCAAATTATTTGTAGTTGGGCACTTCTCTGCAATTCGTTCAACTTAATATTATATGATTATTTTTTATTTTTTTTTTTTGTGCATTGTTATGATGACAGCCTGTTGCTTCGAAAGAATTTAATAAATTGAATAATCAAAGAACAAAAGCGAATGCGACTTAAAAGAATTTAATATAAATATGAATAATGATGAAAAAAAAAAACTTACTTTCTAGTTCATGGTAAACAAATAAATAAATTTTGGCCTGCGCAATATCCCAACAAGTTAAATTAACGCACCGAAGATTAGATGCTCTACAAAGCTCACAAGATTGTTTAGATTCAGTCCAAGGATGTGCATTTACCCATCGAAAGCTAAAATCCAATTAAATTATAGTACATCTTACATGCTAGTCGATCTGATCACCAAGTCCAAAGATATTTTATAAAAAGAAGTTGAAATAATTAATACAATAATTGAAAATTCTAAGCGATTGACAATAGTTTATGTCGATCGCTTTTATAAGAAATAAAATGTTCTGCAAAATGATAATTTTTAAGCATAAACTAAAAATACCTTATAAATGATTGTTCCAAGCAGAATAATTCATTCTGCAAGTTTATTCGAAGTAGAAAAGCAAAACAAGAAAACAAATATATTGTATATATATTTTTATCGCAATTGCCATGCCAAAATCGAATTTCCCTGGCACGAAAAATCTTCAAAAGCAAGCATCATTGATTTGCGCCTCCAAACCGCTTTCAGTCTAACACTCATCTAGCCAATTTCGCGCCATGCCACGCGCCAAAGCAAAACTCCGAGTGGAAAGGTTCCGCATCCCCTACTCCCATCTCTATAGCTGACATCATTTTAGCCAAACTGTCAGCCAGCCACACGTTGCCAACGCGCATCCTTTTTGCCTGAGCATAAAAAAAGAGAAACACACACAAGAAAAGCACATTCAAAATTTTTGAAGGGAAAAACTTTGCACCCTGCGAAAAGTTTTCACCACAAGGTCGCAAAAACCTAGACAGATTGGCAGGGAGAGGGCCATGGGGAAACAAAATGAGTGAAGCACCAGCAGGAGCTATGTGCGGGTTTTGCTCTAGAGTAACTCATAAGGCAAACTCACTTACCAAGTGGAACTTAGGCAACCATTATCTAATCTCAGTGCCATAAACAGTTCAGTTCCACTTGTGTGATTGATTGGGCACATTGTTGCTGGCATTGGCTGCAATTGGATAGAACGATGGCAAAGCGACGTAATGTGCGTCAGAATGAAGAATTAGAGCAATAAATAAAACTATTAAATTATCTAATTAATTGCCAATGTTAATAACGATTGCCAAATAGACTCATTCCCTCACAAAGTAATACAAATTAATGAGGGGGCACTAAATAAATATTTAAGGCTTGGCGCTGGGTAAAACAGTATTGAAACTCTGAAAAATTTCATGCAGAGAACCAAAAGGCAGACCAAAAAACTTTCCTTACTATAAATCTAGTGACTATTCTCAGTTCTAGGCATTGTAATTACTATCATTTAGCTTAGCGGACTTTGCGTAGTCAAATAACAGTTTAAACTTTAAAATCAACATTTAAAGTCATAAGAATTAGACTTCAAATTGCATATTAAGTATTTTCCCAATAATCTTGGTTAATTATGATTAGTGGGAGATTCTCCTTTATTTCAGATTTCAAATAAGAGACATGAAGAAGTTTTTTTTCTTAGTTGGCATTTGTGCTTAGAGAAGTAAGTTTTTAAATATTCTTGAATTAATATACAATTAAAAAATTGTAATGTTAAAAGCAATAACAAACCAATTTGCATATATTGCAACAATGAGTTCAATCTACTTGGCCAGTTGCGTGTCTGGATAGCTTTTAAACATTTGCTTATTTGCCTATATTTAATGTTTAATTAGATAAATCAATGCAATTGATATAAATCTGCCTACCAATCTATATGCCACATAAATCTTTTAAGCTAAATTGCACAAGTCATAGCAATATCATTCAGTAGTTCAATTATTATATGATTGGCTATTGCCCGTGGTTTAGCCTCATTAAAAAATCCATTCAGAAGGTAGGGGGTTTTATGGCCATAAAAAATACGTATTATCGGGGGCTATAATATTTTTTGCACAGATATAGAGAAAGACAGCCAGCGAAGGAAAACAAGATAGAGAAAGAGAGGGAGATTTAGGAATGCATTCAGTAGAGGGGGTCGGCGGCAAGTGGCTATAATTTGTTGATTCACTCTTACCCACATGATCCATCCATCACGTGCTCTGACGTCACAAGGGCAATTTGTTAGGGCAAATCAACATTTAGTTAAGCAAATTATCAAAAATCAATTAAGATACGTTATCGCAACAACAACATTCATACAAGGGCTATTATGATTAACCTAATTGTCATGAATAATTACGGAACATGCTCCAAATGTTGCAAAAAATGAGTGTGGCAGGAGGTTGGTGAGAACTGAATTTCGTTAAAATTAATTTTACAAAGTCTTCATGTTTAACAATATTTAATTTATAGCCATCTTATCTGCTCTATGTGTACTGCGATAACCTTATTATGTTAACCCGTAGGTGATTATAATTATAGATAATGCGACTAAGCCAAACGAATTGAAATTCAGATTAAGAAATGGTCTACGTGGCGTATGATTCATTTAATTTCATAAATAAAACCTGGATAACACTTTCACTTTGCTATACTTGGAGTTCGATTTGAAGGATACCAAATACACACATACACTTCACTCAGAATCTACAATAATATATTTCCAATGTTTGTCGGTTTTACTGTGTTTTCGCGACCTGCCGCTGGCAATGGTGCAGAGCAAACTGTTTGATCACCTAAAGCCAACAATACAATTTAGCTTTTCCCAATTGGACCTATGAAGCTAATCTAAAGTGGGCCCAAAGAGAATGCCTATTACCAGAGCAGACCACAAAGAGAATAGCGAGTTAAAAGAGAGTTTCCTCTTTGTTTATCATCTGGCAATTTCGCTTTTGTTATTTTTGTTCTTTTTGTTTCCGATTGTATGGCAGAGAGCTGGTGACTTGGCTTATCTCAATAACCATGTGGCGTCTATAAAAAATCGGTAAGGTAATCGGGAAATAACTAAAACAGAATTATGACAAACACTTGAACCATATCGAAATGATTGAGCATAAGCACGAGTTGTCTCGCTTCAGTTTTATTTCAGTTCATTTAATTAATATTGCTAAACATTTTGTTACAAAATAAGTAAATAAAAATTTTGACAGGGATTTCCTTCTCGCAGACAAATTTGTTTGCAACTGACGTCATCTGTTCCCACTTTACAAAAATAATCAACTTTACGATGCGGAAAGCTGCACTTTTTCATCCACTAAACACATCAGAATCGAATTGGCTGACATGGTCGCCGTTTTAAAATAGACAACACCACACAAGGGCAGCACCAAAAAGCTAAAAGCACTTTTTCAGCAAAGTACGTATATTGGCATCAAGCTAATCCACACCGAACCCCGCACTCTCATATAGAACTTAAATTTTTGTGTCAAAGTCCATGGCAAAGTAGGCTGCATTTAAAAGCCAAAAACAAAAAAATCATAAAAATATGGCATTTTTGCGTTAAGGGATGGCACACACTTCCGTCAGACTAACCTATTTGCTAGACGTAAGTGGAAATTTATGTAGGATCGCGGTATAAGCAGTAGTACGGATAACTTTGAGTAAGAATCGCTATAGATAGAATATTGATATAAATAGACATACGATGTAAGGGAAAGGTTTATCAAATCAGTCTGTGGAGTCCAGTTTGAAGAGGTAGTCTGTGGAGTCTTGAGAGTCGGTCGAATATCTAGAGAGTAGAGTCAAGTTCACTGAGGAGAAAAGTGTGTTTGCCGTGTGTTCGAAGTTTTTAAATGCTGACCAATTGAATCTTAAGCCGATACTAACTAACCGAAGACTAATTATAAATCAAAACAAAATTCGCGCTGCTTTTAATTGAATTTGTGCAAAATAGTTCAGTCACACTGCGATTATTTGAAGAAAACTGTACACGTTATTAAATCTATCCACAATTTTCCTCAAGCACGCTTAAAGTTAGTTTTAATTTACCAAAAAGGACGAAATCTAGAGATTAATTTTTTTAAATGTTGAGATTACAATACTGTATTATGTAATAATTTTCTTACTACTTTTTGTTTCAATTTAGTGTTTTTATTTTGTTTGCGAAAACTTTTTTAATTTTTGACGAAAATGAGATCTTAAATATGTGTACTCATATGTTATTTAGCGATAATTTAAAACACCTACAATATACTCATTTAATTGTAAACTCTCTACTTTTTAAAGTAATTAATCCCTTGGGATTGATTTTATATTTCCGGATTTTATTTATTTTCAAATTAAGTGCACATGCTGTCTTATTCACTATATTCAAGAGAGTGTGCCCGTACCTCGCCTTAGCGTATTATACCCTTTTAGTGTGCCCAAATTCGGTTATCGGGGAAATTCACTGAAACGAGGAGCGGGCTTATTGAAAATATTCCTAATGTTTACATTCGGCCAATCCTGACATTTGATCGACCTCGATCATACAATTCAACAAACATACAACATACAATATACATATATACAATACATACAATATACATATAAATACTGCTTATCAGATACATATTACAAACAGAAACTCACAGTTTTATCACACGCATGCATCCACGGCTTGAGTCGGGCTGATTCTAAGATACCTTTGTAGGGCAATTGAGTAAGTTGACAATCGTCAATATCGGTGACTTCGTAACGGTCATTTGGAAGAACTCGATTTATTTTATAAGGACCACGGTATTTAGGAGCGAACTTTTTGCACGACCCGGGAGTGACATCTACATTGCGAATGGCAACAAAATCATTGACTCTATAGGATAATGGTGCCCTATGCCTTAAGGCGTACCGCTTTTCATTGCGCTCCTGCGATAATTGAATTTTCGCACTTGCCTCTTGCCTAGTGGCCTCAAGGTTACAGGGGTTTTCTGAACTAAATTTCTCGTCAAGATACTCGGTTAATTCGTCTACTAAGGGGCCTCGCTGATCGCAACCAAACAACAACATTGACGGAGTTTTACCGGTACTACACTGCACTGAGTTATTAATAGCGAACTCGACACGATTAACTAATTTATACCAATCGGCTTGGGCTAAAGGTTCTGACAGCTTTCCCAACATTGGGGTCAACACACGGTTCACACGTTCGACCTGCCCATTGGCTTGAGGGGCAGCAGTCGCTACTTTAATGTGGTCAATATTTCGATTTTCTACAAACTCAGCAAACTCAAACGACGTAAAACACGTACCTCTGTCGGATATAACTCTTCTTGGTCGGCTATAATAATCAAAATATTTTTCTAACGCGGCGGTTACTTCTTTGGTACTAGTGGAATTTACGGGATACAATTTGACAAACTTTGTAAATGCGTCAATCACTACCAAAAGGTGCTTTCTTTTTGATATAACACTCGGTAAGGGACCTAAGTGGTCAACATGGATAGTATCAAATGGAATCGGACTTTTCGGAATACTATGCAAGGTTCTATTATGTATAGTTCTTGGAACACTATGTAGAATACACGGCAGACAATCTTTTATAAACGACTCAACCTTTGGATTCATTAATGGGAACCAGTACTTTTCTTTCAAATTGTTTACACATTTCTCAACGCCTAAATGACCTAGTTTCTCGTGACACCTTCTTATTAATTCCCCTTGCATGCGAGCCGGTGCATACAAAGACAGTCTTTCCTTAGCATTTCTTTTGTACACTATACCATCTATTAACTCAAATCCAACATCATTGGATTTTTCTAACTTTTCTCTTAGTTTACTGATATCCGGATCTCTTATTTGTTCTGACTGCAATAATAAATCAACATCTTGCGGAGACGCACCCACTACACCAACCAGGTTTGCCGACTCATTTCGATCGAGCTGGTCACTTCTTTCGATTTGGTTACTCAATCTCGGATCAACAGAACTTTCATTTAAAGAAACGCAAGGTTTATTCTTAACCAGTTTTAGCCGACTTCTTTCTAAACATAGCTCACACGGTCTGAAACAACTCTTCGCTAAATGAACACACGGGTTTGTCCCGAACGGTCCTAAATAATTCTTCCCTAAAGGAGCACATGGTTCTATTTTACACGGGTTTATCTCACACGGGTCTATCTTACACGGGTTTTTCTCAAACGGGTCTATCTTTCACGGGTTTTTCTCAAACGGGTCTATCTTACACGGGTTTTTCTCACACGGGTTTTTCTCACACAGGTCTATCTCACACGGTTTTGTCTCAAACGGTTTTATCTCACACGGGTCTATCTCACACGGTTTTACGCAACTTTCCTCAAAAGTAATATGCGGTTCACAAGGTTCAATTGGGGCATTCTGGTCTCTCTTCACTAATAAATCGCAAGGATCAAAATCACCTTCTACAATATTCTCTAACAACTCGGTTTGCCGACTTAATGCATCTACATGGCCCATGTTTGAACCGGGTCTGTGAGCAATGGTATAATCAAAGTTTTCCAATTCCAACGACCACCGCGCAATGCGGGGATTTATTGATTTTTTACTCAAGGTTTGGACCAATGAATTACAATCGGTAACGATGAAAAATGGTCTGTGTTCTAAATAAACGCGAAATCGGCGCACGGCATATATTATGGCCAAAGTTTCAAGCTCAAAACTGTGATAACGGGACTCGGCGGCTGTCGCCTTTCGGGAATAATAAGAGACTGGATGCATTTTGCCATCAGTCTGTCTTTGCATCAAAGAGGCACCGAAGCCATTTGAACTGGCGTCAGTATGCAACTCAGTTTCGTAGTTAGGGTTAAAGATAGCTAATACGGGCGGACTGGATAAGGCGGATCTTAATGTAAGAAATACATTTTTAGCGGTTTTGTTCATCGGAAATGGACCACCTTGTTTAAGCAACTCAGTTAACGGTTTAGCTATGCTGGAGAAATTCGGAACAAATTTGCGAAAATAAGAGAATAAGCCTAAGCACGAGTGTAACGCTTTGCTGTTAAGTGGTTCTGGGTATTCTTGAATAGCTTTTAAATGTGTATTATTTGGTAAAATTCCCTTTTCACTGACTTCATATCCTAAATAATCTATGCTCTTCTGTAGGAAAATGCTTTTCTTCAAATTGAGCTCTAAATTGTACTGAATAAAACGATCTAACAGTTTTGCTAACAACTTAAGATGCTGATCTACGGTGCTGGTGGCAAGAATAATGTCGTCTATATATACTACAAGTTCTCGATCTCTAATCATATCACTAAGTATGTTCGATATAAATCTCTGAAATACAGCTGGTCCGTTCTTTAGACCAAAAGGCATTCTCAGATATTCGAACTGCCCATCGGGTGTAACGAATGCTGTGTATTTAATTGAATCCTCTTCCATGCCTACATGGTAAAAGCCACTTTTCAAATCTATGACGGAGAAAACGGTCTTGCTCTCCAGGTATTCTAGGCAATCTTCTATCAAAGGCAATGGAAAATTATCCCTCACAGTCTTCTTATTTAAACCTCGATAATCAACGCACATTCGTATATTGCCATCCTTTTTTCGCACTAGGACGATGGCGGACGCATAGGGGGAGTTGCTTGGTCGGATTACATTATTGGCTAACAACTCACTAACCGTTTTAGAAACGATTCCTCTTTCATAATATGATAACCTTCTAGGACTACTATGAAATGGTGTTGTATCTGTCAGACATATTCTCATCATATATTTAGGCAACCCGTAATTAATTGAAAATCGGTCAATGTAATGCTCATGCACAATGTCTCGGCACTCACGCATCGCGCCTAATCCAAATTCACTGCCAACAGTAGTATTCCCGGTATCTGACAGCGTTGCACAAACAGTTTGCAACTCTGTTAGCCATTCTCGAAACGGGGATGCATTCGTGTTTACATTAGGGTTATTACAATTACTATCTAGATCAGTGGTGTTATTACTAATGGTATTATGCTTAGGATATTTAGTAAACAGGGATGCACAGAAGGATTTGTAAACAAAAGCAATGGTACTCTTTAATGATGCAGAATTCTTTTCATACTTTCTTACATTTCAATCAATGAGAACTTTAGACCTATTTTATTCAAGGCGTCTCTACCAAGAAGTAGTTGCGTCGGCATAATATTATCGGGAATAACTAAAAATTGAATTTCATAATATTTTTTGCAAAACAGAACTAAACATTTGACTGTTCCAAAAGTCAGAATAGAGCCACCGCTCAGTCCATGAAAAGAACTTTTAACTAATTTATCGCAATCTAAATGCGGCATCAACGCTCTACTGGCAAAACTTACTGGGCTTCCGGAATCTAATAGGGCAAAAATATTATTAACATCAGTGCATCCCTCTTTACAAGATATTCTTAAACTTACTAATTGAATAAATGACTTATCATCAATGGTGTCCGGGTCTTCACTAGAGCTCATGGCGGCGATCTGGGTTCGCATTGGACAATTCCGGTACTGATGGCCCACTTTGAAGCACCGATAGCAACTTCCTTTTGGTCTCTCCGGGCGTGGACAGTCAAACATTAAGTGACCAATCTGGCGGCAATTGAAACATCTCTTATCCTTTGCAGCAGGCGTAATGGCCTGCAAACGGTCTGAAGTCTGACGAGCCTGAGGAACGTAGTTTTTGGCTGGTGGCTGAACTGATTGAAAACGCATCATCTTCTCTCGCAATTCATTCAGAGAAGTACAATAATACAAAGGAGCTGACAATCCGGTTCGATCTTGTAGTCCGTCAACAATGTATTTGACCACATCGGTGTCTTCAAAATTGCCCTGCTGAGCAATATTTCGCATAATGATGAAATACTGCAAGAGTGACTCTCCTTTGCCAATTGAGCGCTTCCTCATCTGGTTAGCAATCTCGTAGTTTGTCATTTGTAGGCCAAATACCTTCACAAGGGCATCCTTCAGCTCGCTCCAGGTTGTAGTCTTTTCATATGTCATGTATGCTTTAGCAGATCCCTCCAGCAGTCGGTTGCCCAACGACCAACATTGGGCATCACTCAGTACATACACTCTTGCTGCTTTCTCCAGCTCACGAATCCATACGTGAATGGACAGATCACCATCACCAGAGAATTTAGGTACAGTAGTTTCGACATCTTTCATCAGTTCATGCGGCAATTATATTCCGGTCCGCCTAAGTTCTCCTCCAGCTCCATAACACGTGTTTTTAGCTCCGCCAGGTTTTTACGTGCTGTATACAATTCGATGCTACTAAGAATCGAAGACAATTCGTCGGTTTCGCTCGCTTGTGCGCTTTCACGAACATGCACGTTCGCGTCTGGTCCCACAGAGGTCTCACGAGACATCGTCGGCGACTGGTTAGCACCCACTTGATCCGGTGTACTTGGCTGCTCAATGTTTCCCACGCCGCGCTGCTCAATAACAACATCCACAAGTTGTCCGGCAAGCACATTTGCAGACACTGCTGGGCTGACTGCCTGCTCTTCGGGTACATCACTCTCTCCAGACTGATTCTGTGCCATGACTTCTTTTACCAATGCTCGCAATTGGTAAATTGACGCTTCTTTGTCGCAAGGTACTTCCTTGGCCGCTAGCAACTCAAACAATGCGGTTTTGTTTAATTTAATAATCTCGGTGTATTTCATGAAAATACGTTCTTTAGGGCAAACTCCACACCTGATTTGTAAACTCTCTACTTTTTAAAGTAATTAATCCCTTGGGATTGATTTTATATTTCCGGATTTTATTTATTTTCAAATTAAGTGCACATGCGGTCTTATTCACTATATTCAAGAGAGTGTGCCCGTACCTCGCCTTAGCGTATTATACCCTTTTAGTGTGCCCAAATTCGGTTATCGGGGAAATTCACTGAGACGAGGAGCGGGCTTATTGAAAATATTCCTAATGTTTACATAATTAACTTGGTAGTTTGAACATAATCTAACTAATCTAACAGGGTACCGATTTTTATAGAGGGAAACTCACTTGAAACAATTTTAGTTCTATTTTTTTATTGTCTGCTATTTAAAGTTTTGCTTTTCTGATAATAACAATAATTATTATTAAGTGCATTTGGTATTCCGTGCATGGTTATCTCATCTCTAGTGAAAGAGCACACTTATCTAGTTGGCGGCAGATGGAATAGTGACGCACATTAGCAGCTGGATCCCAGTCCCGTTCTCCCGCTGTTCATGCCATCCAACCTTTTTAATGTGCAACGAAAAGTTAAACGTGATGGCAGCTAAAAATTTCTACCATATTCCATTTGCAGTTCCCTTGAACCCCTTGCTGCATCTGGACGGATGGCTATTGTAAGCTTCATTATGTGGCATTAGCCTGGTCTGGCAGTCGGCAGCCAGACGAATGGACAGGGAGTATTCATTCGATGATGATGTTTGTTTGCTACTTAAAGTTGCATTGCAATTTATATTATACCATATACTAAATGGTTTTGCATGAAAAGTCGTGCGTGCGAAAAAGTGCACTTAACTCATTTAAATAGCATAAATTAAGATGCTTATGCTTATTAATGGCAAAATTTCACAAGTGCCTGTGGCATGTGGAAAATGTTAAACTTATTACCTGGAAAATTTCGAGTTTGGTTGCCGAATTTTATCAAAGTAGAGGAACAATTCAACACCTACGCGAGAGCTCTATTTGTTTATCAGTTTGAATGAATCATATGTTTATGGCAACTAAATTTAATACAATAATTTGCACGATCTCTATTTAAAAATATAACTTGCCGACAAACGCACGTGACTGACGATAATGGGGCAAGTACTCTAGGTTGCGTGCAGACTTTACTCCTGCTGATAAGCAAAGCACTTGACTTTGCTTTCATTTAATTCTTTCTTCTCTTCATTTACGATCTCTTTTCCACCTCTAATTTCCGACTGACTACCTAGACTTTAATACGTTTAAGTACACACATAATGTCATCATATTATGAGTAATGTCCTTGTAGATAAAACTTGGTTATAAGGTTACAGGGATTTTCAAGGTTTGAGGGATTTTCAAAGCTTATTTAGAAATTGAAAGCTACAAAAAAGTTTATACAAATAACGAGATTTCTGTCTGAGATCATTTAAATTTTTTTACAATCAAAATTGCTGAAATATAGATTGTTTATAGAGAAGTTTCTTTTTTGACACGTGTCACCTCAAACTGTGTAACTAAACTGAGAATATTTTTTCCTTTGAAAAATAAATATTTTTTTTACTATTAACTTTTCGACTAGTTACATTTTTCAATTGTTGGCCATTGTTAAGGCCCATGAAATAAAAACTAATGTTAAATAAATAACAATAGCTGCCAGTGCGAAAATGTGCCAAGAAAGAGAAAAGTAACACCCCCAAAAAGTATGCTACATGAACATTTCACACTAACAGCGGCAATTTTGAAAATTTCTGTCTGAATGTTTTGTGTTCAATGTTCTGTTGGTGGGGGAACGGCAACATTTCGTATTTATTGTATTATACCTTTGTCAGCATATCTAAAAAAATGTTTCTTTCCCTGTTTTCGGTGATGTTTAACGCTTATTATTTTTTGTTGCCTCAGCTTTACTGTTATTGCTCTTATTGTTGTTGGTGTTGTTCTCAACAGAAAAAAAAGAAGAATCCAATTTTCTGCTTTAAGCATTTTTATAATGTCTCCCCCGCCCACCTACTCACACACACACACACTCTAGCACTTCCTATCACACCATATACCGAAATGAAAGGGTTTACAAATGCATAAAAGGCAAAACACGTTGGTTGGTTACTGTATTTTTCACTTTTGTTTTGGCATTTCTTTATCTTCATTTTGTGTTTTTTTTTTTTTGTAATTTGTGGACAAATGTGAAAATTGAAAGTGTGCAAAAATGTGCGGAAAAACATGCGCTAATGCGAGTATGCGAGTTATGGCCAAAGGCTAAAATGAATTATGGTTGGTGGCTGTCTGCCAACCACCGGGCAAACAGCTACCCTGCCGACCACCCGCCCACCCGCTTACCCTGTCGCCATTACAAAAATGAAAATAACAACAGAAAATGTCACATGACTTTATTAGCTTAACAATTTAGTTGAAATGCTTTAATTTAACATCGCTTAAATAAATATTATCAATAATATGAGAAAATTATATTATATTTAAAATAATAATAATGTGGTTCAAACGATTTTTTAAGATCGGAAAGCTATACAATTAATACTTTAAGAACTGTGATAAGGTGGAAAATTGATCAAATTGTAAAATGTAATTCTGGTCGGTAAGCTTTGTTGGTTTTGATAATTAAGATTGAAAGTATATACCCAAAAAATGATAAGCAATAAAGTGTTTTAAATTTAAACAAATTATCAGCATTTTTATAGTATTCCAAACTAAAAAACAAAACTTTATGTTCAGAAAGACATCAGTAAACTGAAAATCATGCAAAAAAAAGGTCAAGATATATAAGTTTTAAGGTATTTAGTTTACATGTAATTTAAAAGTATTATATAATGCCTAATACATGTGAATTTTCATAGAAGGACGGATCGATGGGGTTGGTAACATCAGTTTTTTCTTATACTTCTTGTCCTCTTTCTACGTATACAGGAAACATTGCCGCGTTAGTCCTTTTTGTCATTAATTCAATAATATAAAATAATTTCTATTTCAATAGATTATTTTTAGTTTAAACTCGCCTTATTTTGAGGCGACGTTTATAAAATTATAAATAAATATTTACAATAGGATTTATGTGTCAGAGCCTGAGTACTTTAATTTAAAGTGGTAAATGAAATTGTTGTTGAAACAAATATCAGTTACGAAGAAAAGACTAACAAGAAAAATAAAAAATAAAATGGCTCACTGCGTCATGTCGACCATAAACGTCAACTGCTGCGGTGGGCTCTGTTACCCGTACGCCCTGTCATCATACAGCTTCTCTGCTGTCCCTGCAGCTCCAGTCGATGGAACACTCAACTCAACTCGTTTCAAATAAAAGCCAAAGCAAATTATTTGTAGTTGGGACTTCTCTGCAATTCGTTCAACTTATATTATATGATTATTTTTTATCTTCATTTTCGTTTTCATGTTCATTGTTATGATGACAGCCTGTTGCTTCGAAAGAATTTAATAAATTGAATAATCAGAGAACAAAAGCGAATGCGACTTAAAAGAATTTAATATAAATATGAATATTGATGAAAAAAAAACGTACTTTCTAGTTCATGGTAAACAAATAAATAAATTTTGGCCTGCGCAATATCCCAACAAGTTAAATTAACGCACCGAAGATTAGATGCTCTACAAAGCTCACAAGATTGTTTAGATTCAGTCCAAGGATGTGCATTTACCCATCGAAAGCTAAAATCCAATTAAATTATAGTACATCCTACATGCTAGTCGATCTGATCACCAAGTCCAAAGATATTTTATAAAAAGGAAATAATTAATACAATAATTGAAAATTCTAAGCGATTGACAATAGTTTATGTCGATCGCTTTTATAAGAGATAAAATGTTCTGCAAAATGATAATTTTTAAGCATAAACTAAAAATACCTTATAAATGATTGTTCCAAGCAGAATAATTCATTCTGCAAGTTTATTCGAAGTAGAAAAGCAAAACAAGAAAACAAATATATTGTATATATATTTTTATCGCAATTGCCATGCCAAAATCGAATTTCCCTGGCACGAAAAATCTTCAAAAGCAAGCATCATTGATTGGCGCCTCCAAACCGCTTTCAGTCTAACCCTCATCTAGCCAATTTCGCGCCATGCCACGCGCCAAAGCAAAACTCCGAAACCTGAGTGGAAAGGTTCCGCATCCCCTACTCCCATCTCTATAGCTGACATCATTTTAGCCAAACTGTCAGCCAGCGACACGTTGCCAACGCGCATCCTTTTTGCCTGAGCATAAAAAAAGAGAAACACACACAAGCAACGCACATTCAAAATTTTTGAAGGGAAAAACTTTGCACCCTGCGAAAAGTTTTCACCACAAGGTCGCAAAAACCTAGACAGATTGGCAGGGACGGAGAAGAGGGCCAAAAGGTTAGCCGCCTGCTGCAAAATTGGTTTTATTTGAATTAAATTTTATTTTATTTCATTTTTGCCCTCGCTTTTTCTGTGAGTGAAACTCTCTTGCTCTGCCCCCATCTTTTTCTCGGTGGGTTTTTTTGTATTTCTGTACTTCAATTGAATTTGACTGCTGTCAATCACGCGCTGCATACGCTTCACTTGGCTGTAAAATTCAAATTTTATGCTAATTTTACGCAAAACGATCAGCAGCGACCCTCTACCTCACCCGTTTCTTCCTCCCTCCCACGCATTCTCTACCTCAGTCTATGTGCGTTAGATGAAAGAGAGTAGGAGGAGTAGGCGATGTTGGCATCAAAGCCGCCTTAGCGCAAAAAGGGTTAAATGTGTTAAATATTGATTGGTTTAGCTCGTCGACGACGACAACGATGACGACCTCCCCACGATTTCCCATTTGTGGAGCATACACAACAACAGGACAAAAAAATAGACGCTCAAACGACGTTTTAGGCGCGCTCTTAAAAAGAGATTTGTCAACAGTTGCAATGCGGCAGCAGGGAGAGGGCCATGGGGAAACAAAATGAGTGAAGCACCAGCAGGAGCTATGTGCGGGTTTTGCTCTACAACCACAACAAAAACAGTGAAAAAAAAAATACATCACAGAACAAAAAAGGAAGTGAAACTAAACCATGTCAGGCGATGCCGCGTTAATTTGCGTTTGATTATGTAATGACAATGCAAGAGCATCGAGAGCGAACGACTAAATAAGCGAACGATAAATGCGCATCACAAAAACAAGGACTGGAAGGAGAAAAGTTTGTAAGATGAGCGACTGAAATAAATTGTCGGGTTAGCTTAGCGATAGCTTTAAGAACACCGAAACCCAACCTAATAACACAACTTTTATTAGACAATGAAACTATAACCATAGAATTATTCATATACTCGATAATTCATTTTTTTATGTACTTATTTATATCAGACCGTGTATTTTAATCATATTTAGGACATTGTAAATTAAAATACGATTTATAATGAGTCCTCCTGAATTAGTGTCTTGGCTCATAAACTTCAATCTAAACCAAGATGAACTTAAATACAAATAAATAGTTGTATCATCTGATTATAGGTATAACAAATTCGGTGCAAGGACTTACTTCCTTTATTTTGTATCAAAATAAATATATTAAACCAAACAAAATAAAATTCAATAAACGTTCTTTTTAAGGCTGTGTAACCAACATAATTGAAAAACTATTTTCGAATTGTCAAAACTCTTCCTTTGAACTTTTTAAGCTTGTTTTTATCAGAGTTGGCCACAAGGCCTCGAAAGTGGTCATGTGCTAGAAATACCTAAACACCTAACCAGACGACGACTTGAAATTTTTAATTTTAATTTTTGCCATCATGGGGAGACCTTATTGTCAGCGGCTTTTCAATGTTTTTGCGGTTGTTGTGCAAAGGAAATCGAGGTAATTGTTAACAACATCGTCCGAAAAGATCGAAATGACGACGTGATACTTTATTCTTCAGACAAGTACGCCAGAATGTAACTGAGAATCTTGTATGTCAATAGATGCTGTTACCTTTGAAATCGGGGCAGTTAGGAATTCAAGTTTTCAGGGTCACATCTACGCACATTCCTTACACTGCTGATAAGAAAAATGGCTAACTTAGAACCAAGAATACTTCTGAAATTTTAAATTAAAGATAGTTTACTTTGGAACTCGTTTTAATTGTTAAATGAAAACTGTTTCTTAACTGCTTTTGATTGTTTTAAATGCTTTTGATTGTTTTTGAATTAGCTTTAATTTTTTAGCCAAATTAATTAGTTACTGATGGTGATTTCTTTATATTGTGGATAACAATTAGAGAATGCTGTGTAGTTTACATGTCAATTGAAAAATGGAAATAAAAAATAAATTTACTAATTTTCATTAAACTAATTGAATATTCTGCTGCTAATACTAATGAAGAATAACAATATAAAAACCTTTGTTAATTAGTTGCTAACATCGACTATATTGCATACAGTATTTTAGCATGTTATTAATTAGTGAGAGGTTCTAATTTTTCTGCATTTCGTATATTTTAATAAACTTATAAATGTTTTTATGTTTTTTATGATTTCGTTTCGTTTAATTGAATTGTCATCGTAATCTAATTATAATCATTTCAGCTACATGCCAAAAACGTATAAATTATGCATTTCGAAAATCAAATATGTGGCAAGCCCATTTCTAGCTCAATCCTAAAGTTCCAATCAGAGACCTCACCCTAAGTCATAATTCACTCTCAGTCAATGGACAAGGAATATTGGTTGGAGGTAAAGGTGTGGGGCATATTCGTGATGCATAAATAATGGTAAACTGATTCTTTATGACTGTCAGAAACTACAAAAAAAATAAATACAAACAAACATATATATTCGAAAAGACATTAAAGATTTACATCTGTCAGTCCATTCCCTTTGGTATTTGGGCTAAAGTAAAAGCCTCGGCTTATTAAGTGGCAAACACACAAACACACACACTCCTCACACCTTAATATGCATAATAATGATAATAAAAATGCTGCTAGTTATTAATAACACTCGGCAAATGTGGAGTCCTTTTTTCGTGTGTGCCATTTCAATATCTTATGCATAAGCCGCCAAATTATGCTCAGCTTTTTTGGCCAAAAGAGTCCGGTTGAGGCCCAGTTCGTGCGTAAATACCTCAAAAGCAAATAAACACGCGCAGCTCACGGCCAAACAATATGAGATATATATTGAAAACGTGCATAAACGAGGGAAAGAGAGAACTAAAACCGTGACCCAAACTGAAACTCCTAAAAGGGAAGAACCCAACTCGTGGCCACTTAAGTCCAAACGGCGACGGCAATGTCATGAAAAGAAAGGCAAACTTGACACACTAAAGCAAAGAGGGTAAGACAGACAAAAGAGTTTATTTAGACCAAATGGTAAAAAAAGTGTCATAAGTAGTCAATAATTAAAAAGAATCTTTCTAGTGTAGCATGTTGTGGAATAACATATTAATAACAATATAAACATATTGTAGCAATTAGTTACAATATTTATGTGCGCAACATTCAAGTGCATTTGCCTCTTAAGTAACATGACCACCCATGAGTGCATGGTGCTGGACAATTGCTGTGTCGGCAAATATAACACGCGCGGCCGCGTTGGCCCAATATGCAATATGATACATCCTCACTCTACCGACGCGATGGTATATAAACATACATACTCTTATGTAAACACTTATACATTTATACATAAGTATGTTTATACATAAGCATACCGCTCCTCTGCCTGCATGACTAGCAGCGCAGCTACGCGGTCTTAGCTATAGTCGACAATTGTTATAGAATTAAGAATTATTCAATAAACTGAGCTCAAACCAAAAGGGACTATTGGTGTTCCTTAATATTTCTTTGAACCTACTACATGGCGACCGTGACAGTGGTCACCAAACGATAGGCGTGACCAAAAGGAGCAGACCAATGGAGGAATAAAGGAAGGAAAATAACATACTACAATCACAGTAAGTAGAGTGATGGGAAAAAAATCTGGTGTGGTCAAAAAATTAAAAGCCAGAAAGGCGCAGAAATTGAGGCTACTAAATAGCCCACAGACTAATTGGAATACCTCGGTGGAATTACACGCCGAGGTAGAGTTTATAAAAACCCAATTAGAAGAAAGAGAAAATAAAACCACAACAACCAGAATCCCATACTCTACGATTCAAAACGTGGCAAAACCAAAAGTAAAAATAAGTCCACAAACTGTGAAGGAACTACCGAAATTAAAGAAGGTCTGCCCAAACGACTGCGAGGGCCCATTATACTCAGCATACTGCGAATATACATGCAAACATTGCTACGGGACTCCAAGGGAAAAGCCAGTCCCCAAGCGAAGGAAGTGAAAAGGAAAATAAAACAAAGAATCAACAAATCTGGTGCGATGACCTGCACCGGAATCGCCTGAGCTCAGAGGCCCCGGACATCAGCAGCTGAGACTACAAGCGTGAAAAGCAGGCCGCTTTTTACGCCATCGATGGAGCATCAGCGTGCCAACCGGCGACGACCAGCTGATGCTAGAGGCTAGCCGAAAACAACAAAGATATAAATGAACAAATTATGCGCTGCGTCGCACATTTTTTTTGAGTGTACTGCGATGCACATTTTTTTTTAATAGAATTAAAATAATCAATGTACAATTGTGCGGCATTAAAAGCTGCCCAATTAGAGTGTGGCCTAAAAACCATACGGAAAAATAGGCAGGGATACATGTAAAAAAAAAAAAAAAGAGCCTTCAGCAAAAAAAAAAAAAAAAAAAAAAAGAAATTTTATTAAATTACTAATTAACTAAATTACAAGAAAAATTTAAAAAACCAAATTCCAAACTTTTTCTTTAAACGATGGAATGTTAGATAACAAAATAAGCAAGTTTGATGATACATTTGATACACCCAATATGGGGTTAATAGATACTAAAACAGTGGACTCCACTGCAAATGTAATCAATAAAATAGAGTCATCGAATGTAGACTTGAAACCAACAAATGCACTTTTATTAGTAATTGTAATAATAATGAGCGCATATGTGTTATATAAAGCATATAAACTACACAATAAATGTGTAACAAAAAGAGCCTTAAGCCATGCTAATGATCTCGATAAGATCTAAATAACATATGCAACAATTGTAATAAAAATGCATTTCACAAAAAATTATTATCAAAAGAAAAAAAATATATACATCAATATCCAAATAAAAAAAAAACAAATTTTTAAGCTGAATAACATATATATTGGTTGATTAAAATGAGTAAAATAGATGATTATTTTAGGAAGATAGTAGATAGGCATCCCAGAATAGTTTCCCATTTAATTGAGGTTTTTAGAAGCGAGCAAAGTAATTCTCCTCAACGCTCGATTTGTTTAATACAGATTAGGTTAGCCTATCCAGTAACAGGTTGCACTTGGGTACAGATGAGTTTCATCCTCACAGTACCATATGTGTGTTGTTACACAAATGCCACAGGCACATTTTGCTTCTACCTGATGGATGAAGCTCAATAATAAGTTGTTGCAAAAATCAAGAAAAATATAAGAATAGAACAGATGGCCTAGATATAATATACAAATGGATCTAGTAGAGCTTAAATATTTGAACAAGTATGTTCTATTCTTAGATTTCCTCATCAACAGAGGTGAAACCAATCCAAAATATAAAGAAATTAAATACTGGATTGTGAATAATAAAAAATTCAAATCAAGGATAGCCTACTTGATAGAAAGATCCATAGTAGAAGCGTATAATCGCCTGAAGCAAAAAAATAGAATTCTACCCAACTGGGTACATAAACTGTTTGAAGAACCGATAGAGATAATCGATCTCTCACGTAATTAAAAAAAAAAAAAAAAGGAAGACCACAAAAATAAACTTTAAAGCATGGAATGGGAAGAATTACTTCTCCATATCCAAAATATTAAAGAGAATTTCAAGAAATCATATAAATGCGTTACACAAAATAGAAACATCCAAAATGAAACAATAAACAAGCACGCAAAAATTCTAGTTGATTCATTCAATGAAGCAAGAAATTTAGTGCATGTTAATAGAGAGAGCATAAGTAAAGCAAATTGGTCAAAGATTTCCAATCTACTGATCAAGTTACGTACAAACCTAATCTCTATAAAGACAAAATACAATCTTGATATATTTGTACCTACTGTCCTTAATTCACCCCTGAGCATAGACACCTGTAAAAAGGAAACAGAGCAAGAAGGTGAAGAATCTGAAACAAGCGAGGAAGAAATAGAAGAGAAAGATCTAAACGATCTAACAATTCCTGCGCTATTAACATTACCTGATATAGAAGCGTTGTCTGAACAAGACAACGAATCAGATTTGGACACCAATACAAGTGTAATAAACACAACTGACAGGATGGCAGAATTAAATGCCCCAAGGGCATATATGAAAGATATAAACATAGCCATACCTGAATTTAATGGCACGAAAATGCAACTCAAAAGATTCGTAACAGCTCTGAGGTTGGTAGATATGATGAAAGGCGACTACGAAAGTATAGCAGTTGAGGTAATAAAATCAAAAATTATTGGCCCAACACTATATGAAGTCGAAGAAGAAACTTCAATAGAAGCAATAATACAAAAATTGCAAGGCTTTGTAATTGGTGAAACATCTAAAGTTATAAAAGCCAGATTGAAGAATACAACTCAGAAAGGTAAAACCGCTGACGAATTTACTTCGCAGATAGATAACTTACGCAAAACACTTCAATCTGCATATATCGAAGAAGGTATGCCTGCAGCACTTGCTCTTAAGAATAGCACAGACGATGCTATAGAAGCAATGATTGGAAATTGAGAACACAACAGAATTAAAAATATACTTGACTCTGGTAACTTCAAAACCATGGACGAAGCTATAGCAAAGTACCTACAAAAAAGTACTGAGATATCAGGTAATCCAAATACGGTTCTATTTGCTCAATGAAACCGTGGTAATTACACTAACAAATATAATTATCGTGGTAGAGGCAATGGTCGTGGTTATTACAACAACTATAACAAAAACAATAACGGCCAAAACAGCAGAGGTTACGGCAGAAATAATAACAGAGGGAATAGAGGAAATAACCGACAAAACAGAGGTTATAACTCTAATAATAGCAATGTTAGGGTAGCCCAGAATAATTCGGGAAACTCCCAACAACCTTTAGATACTCAACAATAAACAATTACAAGGTTTACACCATCAGTCTCAGTCAAAGCACATTTGCAAGTTTCACTAACGTAGCAACAGGAAAAGAGTTAGTATTTTTAATAGACACAGGTGCTGACATATCCATACTAAAAGAAAATTCCGACAACTTCCAATATATTGAAACCAATCAAATAATAAATATACAAGGAATAAGTCAAGAAATAACAAAATCAAAAGGACTTACTTCCATAGAAATACAAACCTCTAAATACATAATTCCACACGATTTTCATATCGTAAATTTACAATTCGCTATTCCTTGTGATGGAATACTAGGTATCGATTTCATAAGAAAATATAACTGTCAATTAGATTTCAAACCGACTGAGGATTGGCTTATAATTAGACCAAACAATTTACAATATCCCATATATGTACCAATAGCATACAGTTCTGGCAACAACTCCGTAGTTCTGCCAGCAAGATCACAAGTTGTCCGAAAAATTGAAATAATCTCAGTGGAAGACAGTATATTAATTCCGAACCAAGAAATTCAGCAGGGTATTTACATAGCAAATACCATAGCATCTTCTCAAAACGCATTCATAAAATTTCTAAATACAACAAACACAAATCAAATAGTCAATATAAATAACTTGCAGTACGAATCACTTTCGAACTACAAGGTAGTTAAAACAAGTTCAGAAGATGGAGAGAAAACGGTATTATCGACACTCTCGAAGAATTTTCCACCACAGTTCAATAGCCAACTAATCAAATTATGCACACAGTATAGTGATGTGTTCGGTTTGGAAACCGAATCTATAACTACCAATAATTTTTATAAACAAAAACTGAGACTGAAAGATGATGAACCAATATACATAAAGAACTACAGAAATCCTCATAGTCAAAAAGACGAGATACAAAAACAAGTCCAAAAGTTAATAGATGACAAAATAGTTGAACCATCGGTATCAGCTTATAACAGCCCACTGTTACTTGTACCAAAGAAATCACTGCCTAATTCCGAAAAAAAAAAAATGGCGATTAGTAATTGACTATCGTCAGATCAATAAAAAATTGTTGTCCGATAAATTCCCACTCCCGAGGATTGATGATATTCTAGATCAACTGGGAAGAGCAAAGTACTTTTCGTGCCTGGATTTAATGTCAGGTTTTCATCAGATAGAACTCGAAGAAGAATCACGAAATGTTACATCCTTTTCAACAAACAATGGTTCATATCGCTTCACGCGATTACCATTTGGTTTAAAGATAGCGCCAAATTCATTCTAGAGAATGATGACTATAGCATTCACTGGACTTGAACCTTCTCAAGCATTCCTTTATATGGACGATTTAATAGTCATTGGTTGTTCTGAAAAACATATGCTCAATAACTTAACAGATGTGTTTGAGAAATGTAGGCAACACAACCTAAAACTACATCCCGAAAAATGTTCATTTTTTATGCATGAAGTCACCTTTTTGGGGCATAAATGCACAGACAAAGGAATCTTGCCTGATGACACAAAATACGAAGTCATCCAAAATTATCCAGTCCCCCACGATGCGGACAGCGCTAGAAGATTCATTGCATTTTGCCATTATTACAGAAGATTCATAAAGAATTTTGCCGACTACTCTCGTCACATAACAAGATTATGTAAAAAAGATGTAAAATTTGAATGGACAGCTGACTGTCAAAATGCTTTTGAACATTTAAAATCGGCATTAATGAACCAAACTCTATTGCAATACCCAGATTTCAGCAAAGAATTTTGCATAATCACTGATGCGAGTAAGTACGCATGTGGAGCAGCCTTAACACAAAACAAAGAAGGACTCAAGCTACCAGTTGCATACGCATCAAGAGCCTTTACAAAAGGTGAGAGCAACAAAAGTACAACAGAACAAGAATTAGCAGCTATTCATTGGGCAATAACACATTTCAGACCATACATTTATGGTAGACATTTCACCGTCAAAACTGATCACAGAGCACTTACTTATCTATTTTCAATGATAAATCCAAGTTCGAAACTAACGCGAATGAGACTTGAATTAGAGGAATATGATTTCACAGTAGAGTATCTAAAGGGTAAAGATAATTATGTAGCAGATGCCCTCTCAAGAATAACAATCAAAGACTTACAAAACATACAAAACGATAATAAAATTCTGAAAGTCACTACCAGAAACCAAAATAAACAGTTAAATTCCTGCGCAGGGAACGAAAAAGAAAAAGAAGATTTGCAAAAACAATCTCTTAATGCTTCTAAGCCCAATGTATATGACGTCATTGTAAATGACGAAGTACGAAAAGTAGTGACCTTGCGAATAACTGATTCTTTAACCACATTCAAACATGGCAAGAAAGTTATAGCAAGAATTGACATTTGCGATATGTATACCAATGGAATTCTCGACTTAGGTCAATTTTTTCAAAGGCTCGAAAAAGAAGCTGGTATACTCAACATAAGTCAAGTCAAAGTGGCACCGAGCGAAAAGATCTTTGAAACTGTCTCAATAGAATCTTTTAAAAATATGGGCAATCAAATTTTACAATCATTAAGAGTAGCGCTACTCAAGCCGGTGACCCTATTATTAAATAATGATAAACAAAAAGAAGCAATACTGTTTACGTTCCACGATGACCCAATACAAGGAGGTCATACTGGAATATTGAGAACTATGGCCAAAATAAAAAAGGCATTATTATTGGAAAAATATGACACGAGATATATCTCAATATATAAAAAAATGTAATAAGTGTCAAAAAGCAAAGATAACAAAGCATACAAAAACACCGTTAATCATAACTGAAACGCCACAACAGGCTTTCGATAGGGTTATTGTGGATACGATCGGTCCACTCCCAACATCAGAACACGGAAATGAATACGCAGTAACTTTAATCTGCGATCTAACAAAATACCTTGTAATAATACCAATTAAAGACAAAAGTGCAAAAACAGTAGCGAAAGCTATATTTGAAGATTTCATTCTGCGGTACGGTCCAATGAAGACGTTCATTACGGACATGGGAACAGAATATAGAAACTCAATAATTGAAGATTTATGCAAAAACTTGCAAGTAAAAAAGATTACTTCAACTGCACATCATCACCAGACTGTAGGCACTGTGGAGCGAAGCCACCGAACACTCAATGAATATTTACGATCATACATTTCAGTTGACAAAACTGACTGGGATGTATGGATACGGTACTTCGCATATTGTTTTAATACAACACCCTCTATGGCACATGATTATTGTCCATATGAGTTGGTGTTCGGTAAAACTTCAAATTTGCCACAACAATTTAATAGTGTTGATAGGATAAATCCACTATATAACATAGAAGATTATGCTAAGGAATCAAAATTTAGATTAGAACAGGCTTATAAAAGAGCAAGAATTATGTTAGAACAGCACAAAGCAAAGAATAAGGAAATATATGATAGGAAGGTAAAAAATATTGAATTAGAAATAGGAGATAAGGTTTTATTACGTAATGATACGGGTCATAAGCTAGAATCTAAATATTTAGGCCCATACATCATAGAAGAAATAAAAGATAGGGATAACATTTTAATTACAGATACAAAGAATAAGAAACAATTAGTGCATAAAGATAGGTTAAAAATTTTAATCAATTAATATATATACATATATAAAACAAAAAAAAAAAAAAAAAAAAATTTTTTTTCAAATAATAAATATAAAACAAGAGAAAGAAATTTAAACAAATAAATTACCAACATTTAATGACACTATACATATACAAATATAATTTTACCACATGTATCATTAAACAAACACTCGAACATTCGAAAAAAAAAAAATATATAAAAAAAAAACAAAAGAGAAACAATAATAAGTAATAATTTTTATATAAAAAAAAAAAAATTTTTTTTAGAAAATAACTCCATATAATTACGTTATTTTTCTAAAGAGGGGGGGATGTAGCATGTTGTGGAATAACATATTAATAACAATATAAACATATTGTAGCAATTAGTTACAATATTTATGTGCGCAACATTCAAGTGCATTTGCCTCTTAAGTAACATGACCACCCATGAGTGCATGGTGCTGGACAATTGCTGTGTCGGCAAATATAACACGCGCGGCCGCGTTGGCCCAATATGCAATATGATACATCCTCACTCTACCGACGCGATGGTATATAAACATACATACTCTTATGTAAACACTTATACATTTATACATAAGTATGTTCATACATAAGCATACCGCTCCTCTGCCTGCATGACTAGCAGCGCAGCTACGCGGTCTTAGCTATAGTCGACAATTGTTATAGAATTAAGAATTATTCAATAAACTGAGCTCAAACCAAAAGGGACTATTGGTGTTCCTTAATATTTCTTTGAACCTACTACACTAGTATTCAATATTATAGAAAACTATGTTTCATTATTCCACTCTTGAAAGGAAATGTACCCTTATTTTGCGCAGGGTATAGATAGATATTCGGCGCCTTTTGGCATTTTATGTGGCACATGGACACAAAAGGCTTGGCCCAGGCCAAATATAGGTTTATGGCTTGTAAAAATCCATGTTAATAATATTAACAAAGCTCAAGATGAAAACGAAAAAAGGGTAAATCCTCGAGGTTTGCCTCCTCTCCATCTCTCCCTAAGTAGGTGAATTCTTTTGCTTCTGATGCCACATCATAAGTGTCATTTTAAGGTGAAATTCAGTGTGCCCAAAAGATGAAAAAAGAGAGAACGAGAGCTAGAAGCTATTTATATTATGCACACACTTTCCTACACATAATAAATCAAAAATTGTTGCCAATAAATTTATTATTGTAGATTATCTATCTGCATACATCACACTCAGACACGGACGCAGACACACAAAGCCCACCTTGACAAACACACACACACATACAGGAAAAAAAGAAGGAGAATAATCGTAGGAACTGCCCCCCAGGCAAAGTTAACCCTTGGCATATAACAATTTATCAACATCCAGGACAAGAGGAAAATGAAAAAGTATTATAAATGATTAAAATACCAACAAAAGCAAGCACCCACAAGATGATTTTTAAACTGAGTTACGCCATAATAATAACCCAAAGAATAGAACTTGGCTTAAAGTAAACTCACAAAACATTGCCTACTTTTTGGGGCTTGCCTTAATCTCAATTTTTGTTTCGTATTTTCATTTTCTTATAGTACAACAAGGAGTGCAACAATGTGTTCAATGACCATCAACACATCAAACAAAGAAGAGAAATCAAGAAACATAGCTCATCGCTTTTTCATTCCTCTCCTACACGAGAGGGCGCAAGCGACGCCGAGAGGGCGCAAGCGACGCCGACGAGTGCATCTGTCTATCAATCGTCGTGTAAGTGTGTGTGTGCGTGTGTGTGTGTGTGTGTGTGTGTGTGTGTGTGTGTGTGTGTGTGTGCAGTCCTAATAAAATGAGTTGTCGAAAATGCTGCCATACCACAGAGCCAAAGCAGAGCAGCAGGCCCAGCTAGCCAGCAAATATATTGACTGACAGTCAGGAGGCACTGTCACTGGACGTAAAGGACGATGGCGAACGACTTTTGAACGATTGACTTGGAAATTGAGTGAGTACCGCTGTTGTTGCTACTGCAGTCAGTCAGTGAATGAAAAAAAAAAAAAAAAAAAAAAAAAAATTATTCGTTATCCACAATCGTTTCCATTATCCCCGACGGAACTACCTTTCAGTATTGCTTCATCGGGGGAAACTCCACCTATGTCGGGGTTCGAACTCGAGCACAACAGAATTGTAGTTTTAGTAGGTCTCCATTGAGCCACCGACTAGGTTCAGTCAGTGAATGAGTGTGTGTGTGTGTGTGTGAGGGTAAATGACTTTGCAAATGGACATGCCAAAAAAATGTAAAGCAGTCGGCACATGTGTGCCCTTTCTCCACTATATGATACCCCTATCCATTGCCCTTTGCCCTGTTTCTTTCGATTTTTTGTTAACAAATGTGCCGGCAACAGTTACACGATGCCTGAGGCGTGTTGTGCTAGGGACAGAACTAGAAACTTGTATGCGGGTGAGTGGGTGACTGTGTGTGTGTGTGTAGGGTTCAACCCCTTCTCCAGCCACACTCACACACACAAAAACCCACAACAAAGCGGAAACGTATTGACAACGTAGGAAATGGACCTAAGCCATGATTTATAGTTTACGGATTTTCCATTTAAGTTTATTGGTTTTCTGTAAATGCATCTTGCTGCTGCTCTTTTCTCTACAGCTTTCTCTCTCTCGCCCATTCTCACATTCACGTCGTTGTACATTTTTTTTTGTTAGATAGTTGTTGGCTTTTGAAGTTTAGTTTAGTTTCATTTTTGGTCGACAGGAATTGGCCTAGTTTGTTCAATTTATTTTTACTTCTAAAGGGAAAAGGACATTTTCTGGGCTAAATGTTTTGGAAATTAATTGTAAAAATTTCCAAAATTATGTCATCTAAATTTATTGAACGTATGCGATAAGAATGTTTGATATATTTTGCCATTACTTAATCATGCCTAGCTCTTTTTTTTATTCAATTACATTTTAATTTCCATTTAAGTTTTTCTCTTGGTTTGATAATCCCATTTTACACAAGGGCTAACCATGGATTGCGGCAAAGCACGCAGATTAAAATTGTTTATTAATTTAGATTGCAGAGCAGTTGCTAGGTCATGGCATATGCTGATTTGATTTCCTATTTTTATGACAAAATGCAATGCAGTTCTTGTAAATCCGATTTCGATGCCAATTTCCTTTTATTACAGCTGTTTGTAAAGTTTTCTCATTTATAGCTTTAACCAAAAAATGTCAGCTGCGGTCTCATTGTTAACCCACACGAAATGGAAAAGTTGACTTTATGTTTGCCTTTATAGTTGATGCAATTGCCATTGAAAATTGATTGTCTTTGAATCGTATTTACAACTTAACCACAAATCGAAAGCAAGTTATAAAGAGAGACTTGGTCACGTCATGAGATACACGTACATACATACATATAAACAACTCCACACTCTACAACTCCAATTGTGTCATTTCCGAAAAGGCTATTCTAAATGCCAACTCCAACTAGAATGATATATGGATGTCCAAAGCCTTAAGTGGGATGGGCAAAAGTGCAAACTCAAAATCAGCAACAATAAATGCAATTTTATCTCTTCCAATCCCACTTTTTCACTTACAAACTCCTGCATTTGAAGCCGGCACTGCTTTTTTGCGGTAAGCAAACATGCAGCAAATCAGCTAAGCAACAGAAGGAGTAGAAGCAGGAGCAGGAGCTTAACCTAGTGCCAAGGCGACTGTCAGCATAAAGTTAAGCCGGAGCTAAGCAGATGCCAGGCTACTCGACTGGGTTACTCTCCTCATCTCCCTCTCTGTGTTGCCTGCATAGAGGCAGGAGGCAAATGCACCTTTGCGACTGCTACTGGACCTGGTTGTGGTGCTGCTTCTGCTGGTGTTGCACATCATCAATCTTCTTAGACAGCCGCACTGGGAGTGTGCAGAGTGGGTTGCTATTTGGCAGAAGCAGTTTTGTGTACCGAACGTGCTGCCATTTCCTGAAGAACCTGGCACTCCTTGACTCACAATTTTGTCGTCCTTTTTTCTACATCTTTTTTTTTATGAGTTGTTTTGGTACCTACTCATCGACAGTCGTTGACTCTGCCTGGTTTTTGCTCTGCATCTACTTTGCAAGTATTTTAGTCCCGAGTTCTTTCCACTTTGTTATTAATGCGCATTTAAGTTTTTCTTTTCGTTTTCCTCTCGCTGACTCTCTCTCTCTCACTCTCGTACACTCTTTTACCTTTTTGGCTGCTGGCCTTTGTGTGCTTTCTAATTGAGGAAACATTAAAAGTCAAGTTCTTGCTTGCCGCATTGTTATAACCCAGAAAAACACAAGTGCATTGCAGTCACAGGGTTGGGGGCTGAGACTTTTGCCTCCATGACCTCTCTCTTTTTCTCCGTCTTTCTTTTTCATCCCTCATGCCATTGTCTAGGATGATGGACCGAACAACGGGGCGTGGAGGTTTTTAATGAAGTTTTGGCTACCATTCGTTGACTTTTTGACATGATTCGTCGTTTTATTTTTTGTATATATGTACTTCTTATTCTTCTTGAGCATTTTACTCTCTATTTTTATGGCTTCACTGCAATTGAAAGCCATCGAATAGGCGTTGTCATAAAAATCCAAAAGAAGGAGGGAAAAAATGTAGCCAAGCTCTTCAAGCGCTCAATTAACTGGGCTGGCTACAAGTTGGCAAGTTTCCCGGTCCAACCTCCTCGCAAAATATGCATAAAGCAGAAAAGAAAAAAATCAAGAAGATGATGAAACTCTATAAAAAGGTAGACGTAGACAGAGACCCTTTGGTTGTAACCGTCTGGGCCACATTAATCATATTTTGCATACAATAAAAAGATGACAAACTGCCAACACCCGAAAAATCATCCCTTATATGCCTCATCCAGATGTTTTTTAATACAATTAACCAATCTTTTTTCACAAATTCTCTACAAAAACTAGGATTTTTACTGCAAGATACATATATGTATTAAAAGCAAACTAAAACATTTTAACTTTTACGAACACGATTCATTTCGTTTACAAATTTTATATTTTGCTTTGAAAATACAAATGTTATTTGTGATGTCTTTCTATGTGGCCATTTAAAATGCTCAATACATTTTTTATGATTTTTTCTTTCAGTGATAAGTTAAACTTCTTACTTGCTTAATAACGAGCCAGCGGCTAAGCAACTCCCTGACAAGTTGAAGGAACAAAATGCAAGGGAAACATCACAACTTCGACTCGACTCAGAGCCAAATGCGCAGCGATTATGCTTCAAGTTTATAATAAAGCCGACAAGGCGCAATGCAAGCCATTTGTCAAAGTAAGTATGTACCTAAAGTGAATGTCTGTGTAAATGTACATAAGTGTGTGTGTGTATGGGTGTGCGTAGTTTCCTTTGACCCGAACAGTTACTTCATCCACTATCATCCCTCTTGTAATACAAAGTCATTTATCATTTATGCATGTAGAATTGGAATATTCCTGGTTATTTAATTCAATATTATTTAGGGAGGTGATTTCCTTTTTTAAACTTTTTTTTTTTTTTTAAAAAAATTTTTTTTGGTTAAAAAAATACATATATTTATTAATTATTATAATGGCCTTAGCGACAAATTTGGGTGTGCGATGTGATCGAGGCGAGAGTACGATTGCGAGTGCTTTATTTTCATGAGTGAGTCGACCAGATAGGTACGGCCGCTGCGTGTCGTTCTGTCTCGCTCACTCGGTACCAAACGATTGCCATGATTATGCCTGCCTAACACTTCATTTCCTACAATCGGCTGTCCTGACAAGTCATTCGACCCGAATGATCCTAGCCAAGGTTTCATGAACTCAGCCACTGTTCAGGTCTTACAAGGTCCTTCACCGTCGCCAACCCTCTCGACGTCGCACAGTTGGGCCTCTGCTCGGATAGCGTTGCAAAAATACGTTTTTTCATAATCGCGTTTGGCAAAAATGATATATGCAATCGATAGGAAATACTTCAGAGATATGAATCCGAAAAATTTTTGAAATCGGTTGAGATTCATGGGTGCTAGAGGCGCCCAAAGTTGAGACATTTTTAGTGAAAAGGGAAAAAATGCTAATTTTTAAAAAAAATCGCAACTTTAAAACTGATTATTGGGCGATTTCAAAAATCGATCTTTATTAATAGCATGTTTCATAAATTTTAATAATTACTTAAATAGTTATTGAATTAGAAGCGTTTAAAAAATGTACTAAATATTGGCATTTTTTGAACTTTGATGGAATAAAACTAGCAAGACTCAACTAGTATCACTACCGGACTATATACACTAGGTAGGTGAAATATTTACCTATCAGATGTATATAGTCCCAATATGCGGAGACCTGCGACAGCGATGCGTAAGCCTTAGCAAAAACTAAGGCAACCTCGTCTAAAAATGCGCTGCAGGTATAAGGAAGAAGAAGAGCGCATGCGTATTGGCCTGTAGCTTCTTTGTATTTAAATGATAACATTGCGTAATGCTGTTTTGCAAATACTACCTGTTTACATATATGCCTTTCTACAATGATAAATTGTTAATTACCTGCTTTGGAAAAAATGACAAGACAGGTAAATGTTATTTAAGTTGATGAAAAGTTTGTCCTATTTGTGGGTTGGTCGTTTTTATTTCCGTTTACCTAATTGGATGTAAATATTAAGTTGTTTACCTAATTAATACAAAAAGGGTAATACCGATTTTCCTTCTACCTATTTAATTCAAAAAATATAACATAAAGAGGTACTTATTCCTCTCGTTTGCGACAGTTTATTTTTAACTTCATAACTGGAAACACCTTAAATCAGGACTGAATAGTATTTGTCAATATAATTCAAGACAGTTTTATTTAATTGTGCAAAAATGTTGTTAAAGAATGAAAGGATTTTGAAAGTTTTCAAAGAGTGTGAAAACTTAAACGATTTTGAAATGGGATTGCTAAAGGAGATGGGCGTTTCATTCGAAAACGCTAGTACGGAGCTTAAGTTGAAAATCAAATATACACAAAATAACTTAAGGCGAAAATGGATCGCAAGCGGCAGAAATCTGGCAAATTTCGAAAAAAAAAAAATGAAGTTTGGCTTGAGGAGTATACGACATTCGTAGATTCGGAGCACGAAGATGATCAACCATCAACTAGCCGAGGAAGAGGAAGGCCGCATAAAGATGTGGAAGATTGTTCAACGTTTACAAGGAAACGAAAGCTTCTGGGTGCTACTGAAAGCATTACAACGGAGCATCTTTCAGAAGCACTTTCTTCAAAGTATGAAAAGGAACAAGAGAGGGCAAAGGCGTGCATTACGAAAGCAGTACAGATCGCCAGTCCTATTCGACTACATAGGATTAAGGAAAGTATTCCAACCCCACCAAACTTTGTCCCCACTAAGTACACTGAGGAAGAGGCGTTTTCCTTATTTATGGACCTAGGATTGACGAAGGAGAAGTACGAAATTTTAAGGAGTTCCTTAAAAAGTCATAAAGTTGACGTTCTTCACGGATACAAAAAAATTGGATTCGCCAAGAAGGAAGGAAGGAAGAAGGAAGGAAAATTATAACAGAGGTATCTGTAGAAATAAAACTCCAGGATTTAATGGATCACACTGACGTCTTGTTGAAAGTATGCCTGATGGAGAGGTGGATCTTCTTCCCGAAAATTTGACATTACTCAACAAATGGGGATGTGATGGATCATCTGGACAAAGAGCGCCTACAAGCAGATTATACACACAGAAGACGAAGCTATTTCTGATGAAAATATGTTCATGGCTTCTGTAGTTCCTTTGCGCCTAAGAAGTGAAAGTTCTGAACATTGGAGAAATCTTCGACCGTCATCGACCCACTATTGTCGGCCTTTGTTATTCAAATATGCAAAGGAGTCCTCGGAATTAATCAAATCAACTGTTGGCGACATAAAAAATCAAATAAGCCATCTGAAACCTGCTGTTTTCCAAACCAAGAGTGGAAAAACACTTACGGTTAACTTTGAGTTTTTCCTGACAATGATTGATGGAAAAGTGTTAAAAGAAATTACAAACACTTCCTCAACGTTAAGGTGTCCAATTTGCCAAAAAACTCAAAAAGAATTTCAGAACTTAGACGATTCAACAAGTGAGGAGAACTGCTACGAATATGGAATTTCTCCGTTGCATTGCAGAATAAAGTGTATGGATTTTATTCTGAAGCTAGCTTACACACTTCCTCGGCCAGGAGAAACAAAAACGGATAAAACATCTCGTGAGGATATTCAGAGCAGGAAGGAGATTATACAAGCTGAATTCTCTCGCAAGCTGGGACTGAAAGTTGACTGCCCAAAGTACGGATACGGAAATACGAATGATGGAAATACTTCAAGGAGATTTTTTGAAAATGATGAAGTGACATCTTTTATAACAGGTGTTAGTCAAGAGATTATTAAAAGGTTGGCTGTTATCTTGAATATTATAAATTGCAAGGAAACGGTAAATGGTGACAAATTTGCCGAATATACTTCAAAGACTGCTCATCTTTTGAGTGAATTGTATCCCGCAAAAAAACTTACCCCAACGGTACATAGGATTTTGGCTCACGGAAAGGATTTAATAGAATATCAGTGTTTACCACTTGGAGAGCTATCCGAAGAAGCACAGGAAAGTAAAAACAAGGACTACAAAAGGTTCAGATACACTAATACATTAAAAACTTCTCGTGTTAGACAAAATGAAGACCTTTTTAACATGCTAGCAGCCTCTTCGGACCCACTTATTGCATCACTGAGACACGTGCGATCACGAAAGGATTTGGAAAATAGCAACTATAGTCCCGAAATGTTGAGTTTATTAGATACTGATGTAAATATTGAAAATTATTTTGAAGAAAATCAGCCATCAATAGCAAATTTTCAAAGTTAACCTAAAAAAAAATTAAAAAAAATTTTTTTTTTCCTTTTTGTAATTATGTTAAAAAATCAAATTAAAACATTAAAAAATGTTACCTAGTCATCTAAAACAATGAAAAATTCCATTTGTGATTAAAAAAAAACGGGTTTCGATCCATTTTTTAAAGGAAAAACATGCTTGGAAATATTTTCTGACTTTGAATATTTCAGCGCCACGAACACCCAGCACTTTTGACAAACATTCATTTTAAAGCTTAAGGTATTCTTTATCATATGCTTTTTAAATTTTTGAAATCGCCTTATTGGTTTAGACGCTATGATTTTTGCAATGCTAAATGCCAGAAGGCCCCACTGTGCGTCGTATCGACCGTGCCTATTCACCTTCGTAACTTTATATGGTCCTAAGTATTTACCTCTCAACTTTAGACCTGTCCCATACTGCGTACGTTTAATCGCCACTAACTCGTTTAAATTGTATGTAGGAAATGAAGTGTCAGGCAGGCATAATCATGGCAATCGTTTGGTACCGAGTGAGCGAGACAGAAGGACACGCAGCGGCCGTACCTATCTGGTCGACTCACTCATGAAAATAAAGCACTCGCAATCGTACTCTCGCCTCGATCAAATCGCACACCCAAATTTGTAGCTAAGGCCATTATAATAATTGATAAATATATGTATTCTTAACACAAAGAAATATTGTTAATAAATAATAAAAAAGTTTAAATAAAGAAAATCACATCCTTAAATAATATTGAATTAAATAACCAGGAATATTCCAATTCTACAAACTGGGGGCTCAACCGAGATTTCTGGCCCAAGACAATTAGTGAAAATCGTGTGTGTGTGTGTGTGTGAAGTTCGCAAATGAAATGAACAGAAAATTGTTAAAATTGCATGCATTAACGTGTAATATATATACAAAGTCAAGGTTGTTGGCGAACGAATTTCAAAAGACGCAACCACTACAAGTTCAAAAACTAGTGGAAGTTGGCATGACTGTACGAGAGGCGACGAGTGGACGGTGAGACGGTGAGCGGTCGGACGACGCAAGAAGAGCGTCACCCAGAATTTTGGCGCCGTTTCGGCAAAAGTCGGCGGCTGAAGTTGAGAGCAGCTCGAGAAGGGTGGTGACTCGAGAGGAAAAGAGAAAGCAGACAGCGGACACGAAATTGATGATAATTAGTGGTCACTGTGGAAGCAGATAGACGGAGAGAGCAGACAGCGGACACGAAGTTGATGATAACCAGTGGTCACTGTGGTAGCAGACAGACGGAGAGAGCAGACAGGGCACGAAGTTGATGATAACCAGTGGTCACTGTGGAGCAGACAGACGGAGAGAGCAGACAGAAAGCACGAAGTTGGTGATAACTAGTGTTCACTGTGGAAACGGAAAACCAAAGGAGAACAGAAAGCGGAGAACAGAAACCGTTACAAAAGCAGACGACGCCGACAAGACCAAACGAGAAGGCAGCAGACACGAAGTTGAGACAATTGGTGTGGAAGCAGACAAAGAGAGATCACGAGAACGAGTGGAAAACAGCCGAGTGAGTAGCGACAACAGAGTGAGTGGCAACAGAGAACGAACCGAACAGTTGCTACAGAGATATTGAGTGGCTCCATAGAGCAGGACGACTATAGTTGGGTGAGCTGTTTAATTATTGTCTTGAGTGTGAGTTACTTTGCTTGCACAGCAAAACCAGACCGGTGGCAAAAATATCGACGAAATTGATGCGAGCTGCAGAGAGCACATTTCTAAGAATCGTCTGAATTAAACCATAACCTAACACAATTTGACCTACATTAACATAGTGTGTAAATCTTGTTAAGTCGTAACAAATTTGATTGATTAATACTACCTATATATTACTATACCAATCTTGTTAAGCAATATAACTGTAATTGAGTGAAATGGATCGAGGTGAGATTCTAACGTTGCTTATTGAGGAGTTGCGCACTAAATTGAGAGAGTTAGGGCTAGAGACTACAGGCCTTAAAGCAGAGCTGCAAACGCGTCTACTCGCTCACTACGATCTAATAGAAATTGAGAATGACGGGCAGGAGGCAGATTTCGCCTCGGCTAGAACAATTCGAGAAGTCCCGAACACAGATGGGCAAAGGTCATGGTTCACACTAAAAGATGTGGAGGGAAGCGTTTCAGAGTTTTGCGGTTTAGGTTCGATTGATGTTGTACAATGGATTAGGGAGCTAGAAGAATGCGCTTTAACCGTACAGTGGAGTCAGTTACAGCTTTTTGTGTATGCAAAACAATTGTTAAAGGGAGCTGCATTATCGTTTATACGTAGTAAGATATTTGTAGTTGGGAGTCCCTGAAAGTAGCTTTGAAAAACGAATTTAGAGTAAAGGTTTCATCAGCAGAAGTTCATAGAAGACTGAGCAATAGACAGTTAAAGAGAGGTGAGAACTTGTATGAGTTTTTGTATTCGTTAATGGAAATTGCAAAGCCAATCGATTTGGATGACGAAAGTTTAATCGAGTATTTCGTAGAAGGTATACCAGACATGAGAGCAAATAAGGCATTATTGTATCAGGCGAGAACAGTGGATGCGTTAAAAGTTCAAATAGAGACCTACTTAAAATCCTATGATCCTAGAAAGTCGTCAAAGAAAACAACATTCGAGTCATCTGTTCACAAGCAAGGTAGAGATAATAGAGAGAAAAATTCGACAACAAAAGATGATCGCAAATGTTTTAAGTGTGGTGATCCTTCACACATGATGAGAGACTGTAACAAGAAAACGTTTACTTGTTTTAAATGTGGCAAAACAGGCCATCGTTCGTTTGAATGTAAAAATAAAGATACCACCAAAGTTGAAAGCACCAATGTTCTAGATGATAAATTAATAAAAGCATCAGGTAAATTTACTGATTCGGGTTTGGAGTTGAAAGAAGTAACTTATAAATCGATTAAGTTCAACGGTCTAATTGATACAGGAGCAAATTTGAGTCTCATACGTAAAAGCGTGTTTGTTAAACTCGGAATTAAGTCACTAACTGGATATTCGAAGACTCTTACAGGCATTGGTGGAAGTCATGTGATGACCTTCGGTAGTTTTAGCATAACTGTCAAGATAGATGGCATTGAGATGGAAGTCGAGTTTCATATCGTTCCTGATGAAGACATGGCATATGAGGCAATTTTGGGTAGAACCATATTAGATCACGTCGATTTGGTTGTTACCAAGAAAGGTACAAAGTTTGTGAGCATCAACAGAAAAGAATCACTGTGTAACGCGAATAAATCTTGTGCTGAGTTGTTTAAGGAATTTGAAAGTATGTGTATGCACAGTGCAGAACAGAATAAATTGGAAATCAAGGTGAAGTTGTACAGATCAGTGCGAAATCGGTAGTGAAGTCACGAAGTTGATTGATAGTTACAAACCTGTTTTAAAGATATACAATCCTATAGAAATGAAGATTGTACAACGGATGGTCGCCAGTTTTGAGCTGGCGTCTAGCAGAGCGGATCAGAAAATCGTTGATAGTATGGTACAAGAATGAGTGGAAACTAAACTGAAGGAAGTATGTTCATATGACTTGGTCTTACGTTATTGACATAACAAAGGGAGATATGGTAGGACTGGGAAAGAGCGTCTGTGCTGCGATTACAGAAAGCTAAATAAGAAAGAGGTTCCGTTGCGTGTAGCACGTTGGGCAATGTACCTACAAGATTTCGATTATCAGATCGAACATCGTTCAGGTTCAAAGATGCGGCATGTGGATGCCTTGAGCCGTTTATCTTGTTTTCTGCTAACTGACACTATAACCCATAAATTAAGGGAAGCACAGTTGTCATCTGACAATCATCTGATTGGACCAAATTGATTAGGAGCTTAGTTCAACAGAAAGGATATGAAGATTTTTACATTGAAAACGAAATATTGTTAAAGGACCCTAATCGAGAACTTATTGTCGTTCCCTCGCAGATGGAAAAGGAAATAATACAGATTGCACATAAACAAGGACATTTTGGAGCTAGAAAGACTCAGGATATCGTAGAAAAATCGTATTATATTGCAAAATTAAAAGAGAAGGTAGTCCGTGTTGTTGAGTGTTGCGTGGAATGTCTTATTGTTAATGCCAAGACCGGCAAAAAGGAAGGATATTTGATGCCAATAAGTAAAGGAGATCAGCCATTGATGACATATCACATTGATCACGTTGGCCCGATGGAGGTCACAACAAAGCGTTACAATTATATACTTGTTATTGTTGATGGGTTCTCTAAGTTTGTATGGTTGTATCCGACTCGTGGAACAGGAGTCGAGGAAGTACTTAGTTCTCTTGAAAGGCAGGCCATAATTTTTGGTAACCCGATGAAAATAATTTCTGACAGGGGAGCAGCATTCACGTCCAATGCGTTTAAGGAATATTGTAACAGACAGGATATACAGCATTTACTGATAGCAACAGGTGTACCCCGTGGCAACGGCCAAGTAGAAAGGATGCATAAGATAATAGTTCCAATGATTTCAAAGTTAAGTCAAGAGAATGAGGGAAACTGGTACAAGTATGTAGGTCGTGTGCAACAATTTATTAATAATACTGCTCCAAGAAGTACAAGAGTTACACCTTTTAAGATTTTGACAGGAATAGAGATGCGTAGTCCTGATGATCCCAAAATGAGAAAGCTGATAACCGATTCGTTAATAGAAGAATTAGACTGTGGTCGTGATGAGATTAGAGCGGAGGCTCGAAAGGATATCGATGAAATACAGCAGGAAATGAAAAGAACGTTCGACAGAAACAGGAAATGTGAAAGAAAATACAATTTAAACGAGTTAGTGGCGATTAAACGTACGCAGTATGGGACAGGTCTAAAGTTGAGAGGTAAATACTTAGGACCATATAGAGTTACGAAGGTGAATAGGCACGGCCGATACGACGTCGAGAAGGTTGGCGACGGTGAAGGACCTTGTAAGACCTCAACAGTGGCTGAGTTCATGAAACCTTGGCTAGGATCATTCGGGTCGAATGACTTGTCAGGACAGCCGATTGTAGGAAATGAAGTGTCAGGCAGGCATAATCATGGCAATCGTTTGGTACCGAGTGAGCGAGACAGAACGACACGCAGCGGCCGTACCTATCTGGTCGACTCACTCACGAAAAAAAAGCAGAAGCGTCGATCGGAAAGCACTCGCAATCGTACTCTCGCCTCGATCACATCGCACCCCAAATTTGCGCTAAGGCCTTATAATAATTAATAAATATATATATTTCCCACCCAAATTTTCTTGTTTTATTAATAAATATAATAATATATTTTTTAAAAGAAACATTGTTAATAAATAATAAAAAGTTTAAATAAGGAAATCACATCCTTAAATAATATTGAATTAAATAACCAGAATAATTCCAA